>NW_026562381.1:6220000-6927500 GCF_027474105.1 Poeciliopsis prolifica
AGCAGAAATCCAACTTTTAGAAAAAATGTCTCGAAGGAGGAGAAGATTAAGAACCGTGTGACTCATCCAGAAAGGATGTTAGCTAACAAAGAAGTCCTGATTTTAATCAGAATATTTTTTGTCACAAAGCAGGCTCTTGGGCTTTACAGACTCTGCTTTTTTCAGGTTGTGTCAGCCCTGAAGTTCAGCAGCAGAGTCCAACAGCACTGGGGAGAGGGGAAGATGACAGCCCCCATCACAGTAATCTCTGACATCCTGGACTGCAGAGGCAACCACTCCACTCCCCTCCCTTCCAAGTCTGGGATCATTTCAGCTGTCAATTTAAATGAGTGTGTTATCAGACAACTTAGCAAGTGGACATCCATTATCAGGACGTCCCTACTCCAGAAAACTGAAGATAGCTGCAGTTTTCCTGCAGCTATCTTCAAATCTTTCTCTTCTTAAATTCCCAGATTCTTATCTACAGGCCTGCTTTAATTTTTCTGTTGAATAAATTATCTGTAAACAACTCAAATTTGTACAATTTTAAGTCAAGTTTTCCAGTTTGATGATGTAACCTTAGCGAGAGAAAGATCTTAGAAAAACAGATTTTCTAAGCATCTTTTCTTCACATTTTTGGTCTTTTGGGACCAAAAATGTTTAAAAGCAAATGTAACACAAAACAAAACAACTGTTTTCATAGTTGCTGCCGAATTAAACAATTACTAGAACAGTATTCATTATCGTATTAAACAAGTTATTTCAAAAATATATACATTATTACAATTTTAATGCGTCATGAAGCAGACATACTTTTTTATTTAATTAAAAATGTTTTCTAAAATAAGATTTAAATAAATAGATTTCACAAATGCATTTTTCTAATTTATATTATGACTTATATTATCATAAACACAACGTGTATATGTATTTAAAGAAGAGTTTATTTGGATATGTATCAAGTAAAATAGTTTTTGTCCCTCAATAGTGCTGCACAAATTGACTTGACTATATACTGAATGCAAACTATAAATTATTGTCCTAATTTGATGCTGCCTTTAATTTGACTCATTCGCATGACTCAAAAGCCTGTTGACCAGTTGCTTTCCGGTGATCCACTCAGTCCAAAAGCTGCTTTCTTTGCGACCCACGCGCAAAGTTTTGCATAATGCAGAAAAATACCCCAGCAAAAGGTCACCTGGAAATGAATAATGTGGTTATTTTCAGACACATATATTTGTTTAGGCCCGGCAGGCGGCGTTATTTTAAGATAAAAATAAATGAACCTCCTCCAAAAGCCTCAGCCCGGCGTATCCAGGTTTGCATAACTTTATCCTTTTGCTTCGTTCATTTTAATTTGGTGTGCGCACCTCCCTTCCCCCCCAGCCCTCCAAAATAAACCAAATGAAAGCTAAATCTGCCGGTAGGTCACTAATATATCGGGGGTGAAAAAGAGGGGGCGCAACTGTGACAAATTCCTTTTGTCTCCGCTTTGCTGGTACTTTATTACCCAGGCGAGCAGCATCGCCTGGAGATAACGATTCATCACGCACAGCCGGCAACCATAGACAACGCCTTTGGGCAAAGTCAGCAAAGGGCTTTCATTTTAAGAGAGATCGGGAGCGCACGCGCGGCCGTTAGTGCACGAGCCTGAACTAAATGTGGTGGGGAGGGATATCTTAATTGGCTACTAGGTTTTATTGCATTAGTAAAATCGCAGCAACAGTCCTGCATGTTTGAAATCATATTTGCATTTCAAATATCAGCCACTGAATGCTCAAAAGTAATACAAAACCCTTAAAACGTAAGAAGTTTTTTTTTTTTTTTTTTTTTTTTAAACAAAGTGACGCAAAGCCCCTTCATGGTTATGGATTATTTAGTGCGGTTTTAATCATGATGTTAAAACTCCACTAAACAATCTGTGGGTTGAGTTTGGACGTTAGATTTGGAGAGTTCTCCCTAATCAGTGTGATGTTGTTGAGGTCCAGTGGTTCCTTAGCAGTGAGATGTAGGTCACAGGCCAAAGATGACCAGGATGGAAGTAAAGATCCAACGTCATCCTATTTTTTTTGTTGATATTCTTTGAATTCTGTATTGAAAATAACTTGTTTTGCTGCTATTATATTAAGTCACTAAAAAATTACGATTAACAGAATGCATTTCCTGACTCATCAGTCACGTTTCCCTGTGGGATAAAATGCTAATGAAAAAAAAAAGGCTGTGTTGCTTTATATTTTTTTAGTTATTATTTAATGTTTAAAGCTGTAACTTAAAGTTTCATGCAGGTTATTTGTTTAAAAATATCTTAAAAAGTAACCATTCATTTCAGCCATGCACTGAAAAGAAATGAATTCTATTAAATTTTATTTTATTGGATTTTATTTTCAGACATTGACACAGTGTGGCGGTTGTTTGGCTCAACGACTACGTTAACGTCAAAGTGAAATGAAATTAACATAGTTTAATATCACTTAAACCATTTCCAGAATCTGAAGCCTAATTTGTAAAGGAAAAAAATGATGAGGAAAAATAGAGTATGTTACATCATGATTTGCTAATAGACAACCTGTATCTGGAACAAAAGGTCAAGATGTTGTTGAATTCTCAGAAAAAAAAACTTGATCTGTTTACAGGCTCTGACAGAGTGCATGGAATATTTGATCAAATCAGCTATAAATTATGACCCTGATAACATATGAATGTTTTTCTGCAACTGGTAAATATTTCATGTGAGAATTCAAGAGCCCTAAGCCACCGCAAACTTCACTTATACCTCAGGCCAGCCCTGGTCATCGGTGCATGTGGAAACAGCTATAAACAGACCATAATATGAATTATTTTCTAAGATGTGTCCTTAAAAATATGTGTGTTCTGGTGCTTTTAAAATGATTGAATAAAATCCTTTCATCACAATCCCAAAATACCCCAATCAATACAAACACATTCACACACATCCAGAAAGAGTCCCAGACTGCACATTAGAAATGAGATAACTTTAAAACAAATCTCTGTCATCCCCTGGTGCTTCCCTCCAACAGCAGACGCGGGAGCTAATCACGGCCAACAGCCTGAACTGGTGAGAATAATGAAAAGAGACACTTGGTGTCCTGATGAGGACGGATCAGCTTGTCAGTCTCAATAAAGAGATCTGTGATATTGCTCCTGATGGTTACAGGTTTTACAGCTGCGCTCAGCATGCAAATAGGCAAACACCAAATGAAGAACTGACTCATAAAATTGCTTATATAAGAACTTTTTTTATTCTTCAACAGTATATTTTTCCATAAACATGGGCTTATCAACAGAGCCTGTCCAAGCTTTGATGGGGCCTGAACAAGAATGTAATGGGGGCCCTACTTTTGCTGTTTAATCTGATTTAGTTGCTGAAGTGGAAATGGAAATTTCCACAATCTTCTTTGAATTGTTTTCAATCTGCAATGTTATGTTTTTAAGTACTAAAATTATCATCAAAATATGAAAAAACCTACAATTTATCAAAGCTTGACCTTTCCTCTTCAAGTCATTAATAATGCAAAATATGGATATGACAATGATATTTTAAATTTAAAGGTGTAGCCATTACCAACAACACTTGTAATAAAGAACATCGCAGCTCTGGGAGTAATGTAGCTATAAACAATGTTAAACTCACTGCTCAGATATTACAGCAAAACCACATTCATATTGATGTTTGCTATCTTAATAACAAACATCAATATGTTCAGAGAAAGAATGTAACCTGTGGTTTACCCCAACTTCCAAATAGGTTCTAAAACATTTTTTTTTTTTTTGCAATACATACATGGTATATGATTTGTAAATTCAAAATTCACTTAATTTGCTGAAGATACAAAAAAATATATCAGTCTAATAAAATTTTGGGATACTTTATGATTGCAATGGAGAGATAAATGAAATGTTTAAAGAAATTATTTTAGATAAATTATTCATAATTATAGCAATACTGAACTTGGAACATATGATGATAGGCAAAAATTAAACAAGGGCACAATGAATGCAGTTCATATTGACTGTATTTGTATGACATCTGATTATCTTGAAGTGATAGTTGATTATAAATTGTGCTGAAATGTAACCATTTGCTAAGACATTTTACTTATCTAACAAACATGAGCTATGACCATAATAAAATGTGATTATTTTTCAAACGTCCCTAATTAATGCACATCTTCAAGAATATATCTCTATTTGTTTTTTTGTTGTTGTTGTTGTTTTGTCAAAGAATATTCAATGTTAATGAATTCAAAAATTCATATCTTTATTGTTTGTGTTTTTCTTTGCTCCCTGGGACCTGATGTTGGTTCGCTTGTTCTTTGGGCCGGCTGGTCTTTGTGATGAAGCTTAATTAGAAAAGTACGAAATATTATTATAAAACTGCATTAAGTGCAATTCGTAAGATGTGGAGGCGCCTTATTTTGGAGTTTTTGACTGATTCAGTTGATAGGGCTGTCATGGCAAGCCCAGCTCCAACATTTGGGAGCTGCACAATACTCAGCCAAACGTCACATTTCTGCAGCTGCGTTACAAAAAGAGAGAGATGTCTTACAGTCTATCCGACATTATTTTCCCTCCTCCTGCCCATAGATCCTCCTGGTTTTGCATAAACGCCCAATTACCTCGTCGGTAAACTGATCTGAGGCTCGTTGCATCCTCTCCTCCCTGTTCAATTCATTTCCCAGTGACGCGCAAACATAAACAGGCCGAACTGCAGCGGTGTTTTCCTTCGCGCCCGTTCATCGTCCGCGCACCGCGTTATTGATATGGCCCCGCATTCACGCAATTGATTTTTATGCTTCCCTCTAGCCACCTTGTGCAGTTGAGAGATATCTTTATTCGCACGGAAAGTGAAATAAGTGCGTAATAAAACGGTGATATATTAAATCCGTTTTTCCCCGTGTCGCGCTTTTATTATGAACCATTTTTCATCTTTATTGAATTGAGACCCAAGCGATCAACCTCGTCGCTTCGGGCGGAGAAAGGTTAAATAATTTGTGCAAATCAGATGCGCCACATTTCACAACAGAATTTTTCTATCTATCTATCTATCTATCTATCTATCTATCTATCTATCTATCTATCTATCTATCTATCTATCTATCTATCTATCTATCTATCTATCTATCTATCTATCTATCTATCTATCTATCTATCTATCTATCTATCTATCTATCTATCTATCTATATCTATCTATCTATCTATCTATCTATCTATCTATCTATCTATCTATCTATCTATCTATCTATCTATCTATCTATCTATCTATCTATCTATCTATCTATCTATCTATCTATCTATCTATCTATCTCTATCCCTCTCTCTCTCACCGGGTTTACATTTCATTACTTTGTGGTGAAATGGACCCATCAGTGCCTTTTAACCAGGCCTGTATGCGCTGTGTACTTCCCGACATCATCTAATTTATGGCTTCATTCTCCTTCAAAGTGCAACAAATTATTGCTTCAACCCGCCTCACGCGCATAAATCTGCTCGCTGTGCATCGCGTTCTGCAAAATGCATTGATGTAAACATCCAACACTTCGGATCTGTATGATATGATGCCATTTTAGTCTTGTTGGCCATTTGATATTTCTTGTTGGCGTTTTTTGACCAGCTTCGATGGTTCATGTGTTTTCCTTTTAATTGCATGAGCATTGAGGACCAGTAATACCATCATGAACTCAATGTCCTCTGCTAGGAAGTTCCGAAACAAATTCAACAACAGACGCCTTCCCAAGAGTCCAAGATGGGTCCCCTCTGCACCCTTTAGTCTTTGGCCCAAAAACATGTGAAGGAAACCTTGCAGATCAATTATCCCAATTGGATAAACATGTAATGCTATCTGATATTAATGAAAACAAGTGAATTTGTTGTATTAGTTTTTTGAAAAAGCCATTATGGAACTCCAGCAGTGCCACAATTCAACACATATATTGACATTTAAACAACAGCTGAAAGCATACAATTTAACAAATGTTTTTCATGTAGTTTTTATTAACAAATCTTATAGTTTTGACCATGCTGCAGAAGAGCAAATAATTTTTTTGACAAGTGAAGCCTTTCCTCAAAATTAAAGGGCGGGGCTTACAGTGCTCTAGTCAAGATAATTGGATGTGGATTTATTAGGCAGGTTACAGTAACAGTGACAATAAAAGAGCTGAAAAGTCAAAATCCTCAAATTGTAATAATCAGTCACATTAAACTATTAAATTAACACTTTTAGCCCTTATAATATGATTATTTATTTTATTTGAAGGATTATGTTTATTTTTATTTGCTTATTAATAATATTTTATCACTACATAGGTTACAGTTACAAGAAAGACAATCAAATGTCTCAAAACATTTTATTTCAGAACAGTTTTCATTAGAGATGGATCAGTCAGAAATTTTGTCGTCCATACCCACTTCTGCTTTTTTTTGGGCTGGAATCAGAATTGGTTTGGCCGAATCTTTTTTTTTTTTTTTTTTTTTTCCTGATGACTTTACCATGGTGTATAAAAGAGAGGAAATGCGCTGCAAGCTGTGATACAGATAGCAGGTTTGACTCAAATAGAAAGTTCCTGAACCTTAATCCAAAGTTCAATAAGTAAATAAGCATCCTTTTGGAAGATACATTTATAGCAAAAACATTGTGTGAGTCATTTATTGTGAAGAAATCTATGCTTGATCCACTTAAGAGAGATCGATTGATTGTTGCACATTTGGCTTCAATTTAAACTAAAGATGGATTAAAACGCACAAATCCTAGATCACCAGAAAAGCTGTGCACAACAAATGCTGCGGCCTCTTTAAGACATCCGAGCAAAACAACTGTCCTGATGGAGGGAGGAGGAGGATAGGGAGGGCTGGCTGGCTGGAGGACCGAATGGCTGCTTTTTACGCTGTTACGCAGAGGGCAGGCTCACCTGCTGAAACGCTTGCAAGTGCACTTCGCCATTCAGCACAACAGAGCCCTCTTTCAGCGCTCACCTCCAATTAATATCCGAACCTACGAGGTCAGCGCTTTATTATTATATTGTTGTTTTTCTTTTTTTTCCGCTTCGGGTTTGTCCCGGTTTTTCTTGCTTTGTTTTTGATCCGAGGAGCTCGGTTATTTTGCCATGTTTCCTGCGTATGGATTGCCTCTGCGATAGTGGGCGAACAAAGCGCATCAAGTCTCTCCAGAGAGCTGCTTCAACCCAGAATCACGGATTTTGGTCAGTGAGTAAACTTCTTTGGATAAACCACACGCACCGTCGACGGGTTTTCCTCGTTGATCAGCTCCTCGTTGCTAATTCACTTGGAAAGAGAGCTCTGTTAAAGATGGATAGGCTACGCCAGACGGATTGGCATTTAATTTAGGAAACACCCGATCCCAATGCTGGACAGAAATAATGGCATGATTTTGGATCGCACCGGACGCGTTATTGGTTTCCTGGGAGTTGATGCTTAAATTCAGCAGAACAGTCTTGTAAGAGCAAGTGCTTATTTCCCCCAGACTCGAAAATACTACAAATCTAAAATAGTGAGACCATCACTGAAATAAACTATGGAGCACACTGGGATCGAGGAGGTGAATCAGACGCACCAGCAGCAGCATGAGCCCATCAGCTTCGGAATCGACCAAATCCTCAACAGCTCGGACCAGTCCAGCGGCTGCATGCTGCCCAACCGGACCGGCGACCCGGATTACGCGCTGGCCCCCAACGTCTACAGCAACGGCTACAACAGCGTCTACAACCCGGCCTGCTCCTACAACGTCAACATGAACATGAACGTCAGCATGAACATGAACATGAACGTAAATGTGAACTCCGGGAACTCTGGCGGGGTGATCCGGGTGCCGGCCCACAGACCGATGCCGCCTCCGCCTCCACCGTCGGCGGCTGCCGCGCCGCATCCGCCCCCCGGGATTCCCGCTGTGCCTGGCATGGGGATGGGCAACCCTGGCAACTTCACCTTCCCATGGATGGAGAGCAGTAGAAGGTTTGCCAAGGACAGACTAACAGGTAAAAAGAAAAAAAATCTCATGTTTTCTTTCATTTTTTTCTTTCCAGGTGGATTAATTTACTGTGAAATTAAATTCAGACAATTTAGTCACGAATTGATACAAATAGAAAACGAGGGATGGATGTGCAGGCAAAGCGAAGTTTTAATTTTTAGGTTGTAATCTGTAAGGAATCACGGGAGATCACAGAGTCACTTTTATTATGCTGGAAGGGCAGCTTGATGAACGACAACTGAAATTGACACAGACGTGCTGATGAATCAGTATTGGACAATCACTCTCCATTTACAGCGGATGACGGATAACGACTCTTCGCGCTTTTATGAGAATGAATGATTTTTTTCTTCTTTGAGACAATGGAGAAAAAGATACGTCACATATATTACATTATTATTATATTATTATTATTATTATTATTATTATTATTATTATTATTATTATTATTATTATTATATTATTAACATACAATAAAATTTAAATGAGTTTTTATGAGTTCATACAATAACATTTTAGTAAACTGGTAAACTCCAGTTTATTCTGCTTATTTTGCTACTGCTTAAAATATATTTTTTTGACAGAATAATATATCAAATGTTACAGTTAACTGTATGAGCTTTGTAATTTCTATTCCTAATTTATTTGTTTAATAGAAACGTAAATAATAAAAGTAATCGTAATATTTAACAAATTAAAATAAAACCCACTTTCTTATTTTAAAAACGAAAATGGACTATTTTTAGTGATATTTGTCAATTTATTTTAGTCTCAATATCTATTGCATATGGTTTGATATATTTTTATATGTGACCAACATTCACAGATGGTTAAAAATAAAATAGAAAATGAACTGAATCCTTATTTGCCTTTTGAGTGGAATTTCCAAAGACTTTTGCTTTTGTGAGTTTTCAATAAATTGAGTTATAAAAACGAGCAGATGTACATTTTATAGATTTTATTTCTGCTGATTATCCTATAAAACGGGCTATTCCCAAAATAAACGTTTTAATGCATTGATGCAGATTTTTCCGTTTTCATTAAGTGCTTAGATTTAAGAATAAAAATGGTAAGCTTCCCGGAAATGCTCGTGCGCGTCTTCCTCGCCACGCATTAAATATTCATATTTCAGCGCCTTCTGCGTAATTAATTATTCAATACTAGTGGACGATATGTCATCTGCAAAAAGATACAGTGTAAATAGACTTATCAATTTTACTCATAGTCACAGAGGGCCCTTCGTTTAACTTCTCTCGGCTTTGTGTAATTATTTTGCTGCTGATTTTCGTTCCTCTGTATTGATCAGCCAAAGATCCGCAGCAGGAGCGCCTGCGTGATTCTTTCCCTGATCAGGACGCAGAAACAATCCAGATTTCGTTTCATTTTCTATAAAAACATGAAGATCACTTCTCCTTCTCGCAAGTTTGAATGTTTCTCCGCGTTTCTTTTTCTCCTCCTCGCCTCTCCAGGATGAAACCAGAGGAGGAAAAATGTCCTCCAGTGCAGCTCAAATCAGCTCAACGTTTTGCCAAAAGGCTTTCGGGCTGTGTAACTCTGGCGCTCATTGGAGCTCGATTAGTGCGGATGTAAACAAAACCCGGTGTACATCTCTCGTTTTTCACGTAATATGGGGCAGAAATTCACCACCATTCATCACGGCGGCCAATGCAAAACCAGACAGGTGGGAAAAAAAAAGAAAAGAAAAATGAAGATGCATAGGGACGTTATGAGCCTCAATCTGCAAACGGACTGAGAATCATAATCTCATCACTCAGAGCTGATTCATGTCATATTTTAGGTTCATTTTGCATAAATATGATCAATTCATCTCGTAATCAATTCTAGTTGATGTGTGATAATATCTTGTTAAAATAGATTATAAGTTGAAAGTTTTACTATTTGAGTTTCTAATTTGGTGGGGGAAGTATATATATATATATATATATATATATATATATATATATATATATATATATATATATATAATATATATATATATATATATATATATATATATATATATATATATATATATATATATATATATATATATATATATATATATATAGTGTTTGACGTTAAAACTCGTCAAAACAACCAACTAAATATGCAATAAAGAAATAGTAAATGTAAACAATGTGTTGGATGAAATATCACAGTATCAATTCACAGTCAAATCTGAGCAGCACTTATTTAAATGAATAAATCCGAGCAAAATCTCAGTAATCCAGGTGATAAATGACCAATTTCAGCATTTACACTTCCGCCAATAATAAGAATAAAGATGATCATGATTATCATGCATCAATAATGTGGATTGTTGAAGCATTTCAGTGTCATGATACAGATGAACTGCTCCATAATTCACCTAGCAGCAATAAAGCATAATTAGTGTTTTGTCTCTGCAGTAAATGTGTGTGAGAGCAGCGGAACTCCTCCCCGCGCTGCTTGCTTTTATTTCAGGGTGACGGAAAACAGAGTCCTCTCCTTTTTGTCCCGTGTTGTGTAATAAATAGCAATGTATGTTCACGTTATATTTCAATATCCCCCCTTAGAATCCTTCGCGGATATATTTATTAGATTGCTGCGGAGGTAATATCCGCAGTGGGGAAGGGAGGCGCTGTCACTGAGAAGTGTTATTAAGTATAAGTGGTTTTATTATGGGAAACATATTCTCCACGGTGGCATTTTATTTTTTCGATAATGCGTATGCTAAATTGTGTTACCGAGGAAAAAGATTTTGTATTTCTACCCGTTTCATTCTTCTTTTTCGCTTCATCATTTTAATAAAGAAGGAGTAAAAGTCCAATTATTTTGTAGAATTTCTGCTTTTATTTTCTTCCCCCTTCATGTTGGAAGAGTTTCATGTGACTCCATAAATGATCGACACCACACAAAATTACATCTTTTTATGTCAACAGCATTAAATTGATAATTATGATATAAAATTACTAACACTGTTATTTTGTTAATAAATATTATTATATAAAGTAGCTCCTTGAATAATATCATGCAATGTTATTTATGATCATTTGTTACCACTGTAAAGATAAAAATTTAAATATTTAATATTCTCAAGAAAAAGTCACAGAATATGTTCATATTCTACAAGCAATTGAATTGTGCTTTGGCAATTTTAGATATAAACTATAAAGCTTATCATTTTTCTGCCATTTCCGTGTATTGCACAGTTTCTACTACCTCAGGTCATGAAAGCTTTTACAGCTGGCTCATGCATTACAGCAGCACACATGTGATACAAGTTCAGCTGCATTTCAGAGTCTGTAAGGCAATGCCTTGCTGCAGTTGGCATCTCCAAAAGAGCCTGCAGCTCATTTGGTTGAACGTGCTCGTATGTGCCTGGGCCATTATTTAGGCCACAGATGGCTTGAAATAGCCTCCTAATGTAGGATTATTTGGCCAGACCTGCGGCTGGGAGCAACAACAGGCCTCCTCCTTGTTCTCCCTCTGTGACCTGGAAGGCTCCAAGCTGATTTAAGCAACAATTTCTCTAAAAATCAAGGATAATGGCTATAAAGGTGTTGCAGTCCACTTATAGTGAAGTTATAGAAATAGAACTGAGCTTTTGTTTGTATAAAGTCTTGATTAAATACCAGAGAGGGTTATCCATGTCCCAAAAGGTGCATCAGTTAGGTGCAATTGCCGTTTTATTGTTATTGAGCGATTATCAAAGTGAACACATAATGTTAAGTTGTGTTATGATCCAATAAAAATATCACAGAAGATTAAAAATAACAATAAGAGGAGGAAACGGAGAGGTCAAGATTAGGCCTGCTTTGTGTGTCAGACTCTAAATGTGTGCTGCTAATTCACACAGCGCCGATGTAAACTTTATGTGACCCACTGTTACAGCAGAATCTAGTAGCTCATCTGTTCTTTACAAATCATTTGCTCGTGTGCGCCTCAATTTGCCAATCGTGTTCAGCACCACCAGGGGACTCTCACAGCTCCTTGGAAATGACTGCAGCATGGATAATAGCTACATGTTCCATTTCCCATCCAAATTGTCATCGTGTGTGCGGGCAAATGAATTTTCAGCTTGCTGAAACTCTGATAGCAGCAGCAGCCCTGGGGGGGACACCTATGCAGATGTTTTCATATTCATTTTGGCTCCTGGTGAGCTTCTCTGACAAAACAAAAACAAATAAACAGCCTGTAAGACAGCAGACAAACAGCTTGCTGGGAAAGAACGACACAAACACACACTGTATTTTTTCTTGTTTTTTTTTTCTTTTCTCTTTTTTAGCATTTGATTTCCATTCAGCTTCAGAAGGAGAATGTGGGCTGCAGAGTGGATCTATGGCCGACGATCTCATTACATTTATTGATCACCTGTTTACCCACGGCTGACAAAATAGACAGGATTCATAGATATTTTATGATGCAGAGGATAAGTTGTCATCAATACCCTGCATGTGAGTTTCGGAAAACACTAACTGTGTGCATGTTAGCTTTAGCTCAGCCCTGAACAAATCAGATTTAACATGTAGTGGTTTTTATGCTTCTCTTGATTGAGAGTAATCCACTTTTTTGTGCTTTTACAAACCAATCAGATATATACTATCAAGTTGTAACAGTAATAGTCAAGAATTCTTAAAATCAAAAAGAATAAAACATCCCTTTAATTAGTGCTATGCAGAATAGCTGCAGTCCACAACAATGCATTCTTAGGTTTTCACCTTGCTAACCTCAAAGTGGAATCCACCTGTCATTTACCAGAAATGCATAAAAGCAATTTGTGGTTTTGGCTGTAACTGAGAAAGTGTTTTTGTTTTTTGTTTTTTTCTGTCATTTTTGACAGAATGGCATCCCGTTAGCCACACAATAGATTTCCAAAGACTTGTGCAGAGAAAAACAGTGTTTATTTACAAACTATTTCACTTGACTGCTGTCACAATTTAAAGCTTCAGAGACAGAATTTAACGCTGTTTGTGCAAATATCTATTTAGCTTAAATCCGATTTAAGCTAAATAGATATTCTTGTTTAAACAGAATTTGCTCCTAGCTTCTGTGTTTCTATGTTCCAGCTCATTCAAACTTTGTCTGGATGGCCTGTTTGTGCTTGATTTATCTTTATAACCCTGCAAGTCTGCTCTCATTTTCTCTGAATGAGACATATCTCATTTTGTGGTAAAAATGACCAATTTTAAGAGAACAGCAGTAAATGTCATTAAAATAGAGTCTGTTCATCATTCAGGCCCTCTTCATATGATTAGCTGCTATTGTCGGTGCCAGCCCGACTGCTGCTGCTGTACTCCAGATGTGGGACCTGACTGTGTCTCCCTTTCCTTTAGGGGAGGAGGCAGAGGAGAGCCGAGCTGGGGAGGCAACAGGGGGGCCGGAGGCTGCCGGGTCCCTCTGTCCTCTCCCCAAGGGAGACATCGGCAGAGTCCCTGTCTGGAGCACTGTGGAGACATTAGCAAAATGCTATTACCCAGAACTCGCTCACCTGCGAGACAGCAATGGTCTTCTGGCAGACTATCCTTTTCCAAAGGGGGCTTGCCCAGGTGAGTCTCCCCTAACAATTAACTAATTATATTTGATCAAATCAGATCTCTTTTAAAGCACTGTGTTTAAAATCAGTGCTGCGTATTCATCTATGATTTGCATTTTCTAGATTGTGTCCTGATGAGTCTTCAAAAAAACGATAAAATATTTTGAAAAAGAAAAACAAGTTATTTCTTCCCACTCAATTTTCCAGCCGCCCTCTCACCCTTCTCGGTGACCAGACGCATCGGCCACCCTTACCAGAACCGGACGCCACCCAAGAGAAAAAAGCCTCGCACGTCCTTCAGCCGGGTGCAGATCTGTGAGCTGGAGAAACGCTTCCATCGGCAGAAGTACCTGGCGTCGGCTGAGCGTGCAACTCTGGCGAAGGCCCTCAAGATGACAGATGCACAAGTCAAGACCTGGTTTCAGAACAGGCGGACAAAATGGCGGTAAGACGGCAGAAAGGGGAAGGGGTGTTCATTTCTGTTTTCTTCACTTCAAATCGGATCCCTTAAAGCAAAACAAAGAGATTTAAGTCATTTTATCTGACAAGGATGTCAGCTTTTACTTCTGACATAAACTGACAGCTCTGGATATCACTTCTTTCTTAAACTGCTCACCTACATCTTACCTTAAGCACAATGGCCTGAAGCTGAAGCATTGAAGAGCTTGTAAAACTCAACACCTATTCTGCTTAGCTTAGCTGCCTGTCGAGGCCAGTTCGCTTGACCAAGCACAATTACTGGTGAGGCTCCTGAAAGGCCTTTTAGAAACCTGCTGTCCAAAGCAATACTGAAACACTCACAGGAGGAGCCATCTGCCAAATCCATACACACACATACACACACACACATGCTCTTTCACTTCATTCTAACTGTTGTTTATAGTCATTTGGAGGTAAACGAGTAGAAAATCAAATTATAATGCCCTGCCCATTGTTAAAGGAGCAGGACGTATATTTCAAAAGCAAATTACAGAGAGCTAAATTACCTTAAGTCATTACCTTAAGGGTTTTTATGTTTAAATTACCCTAATGCTTTTTAAATGACTTTTTTTTTATAATCATTGCAGTTAGAAAACAGGTAAAAAATTTTTGCAGGTTGGAGTAAATTTACTGATACAGTGATTTACAAATTTAATACCACCTCTTTTCTTAAATGACAACCACAAACTTGATTGCACATTTTTGGGATTCTGTGTGGGAGAGAAACACAACATAATGTTTAATTTTGACATGAAAAGAAAATGATGAATAAGGGATGAATTTGTGTTGTGAATTAAAATATAAAAAGTGTGTACATTTATTCATATTGTAGAGAGAAAATTACAATTTGCAAGTGTTTTGTGGCTTTGCAGCTTTACATGTTTAGAAACAAGTTTTTCTTCTCATTTTAATTTTCTTTTTTTAAAAAAGAAGAGTTGCTATGAATGTAAATTTGTAAGTATTGGCACAAACTCTCAGTTTTGTGTCAAACAATTAGAGAAATGTCTCAGCAATTTCCTTTCAGCTCTGGCTTTATGTTTGGAGTTTCCTGCTGTCTTCAATCATTTTTCCCATTAACTTTGGAAAGCTTCCCCACATCATGATGCTGTCATCACCAAGTTTCATAGAATGAATAGTGTGTATAGTGTGTAAGATCATATCACACACAAGCAAAATTCCTGATGATGAAGCAATATCTGCAGATAATTGAATTTTATTTGGTGTTAACAAAGAGAAATGGCCTGAATGCAAAATTTAAAAAAAGGTTTTTCCACCTCATAGTTATGCATTATTTTATGGTGGACTGTCATAAGAAATTCCAACACAAAATATTTTTAAGTTTGTTGCTTTTACATAAATTATTGTAAAAAAGGCTAGAATGGCATAAATACTTTTGTCAGGTTCTGTAATTTGTTGTAATTTGCTGTAGAAAAAAAAGCTGCTTTTGCATGAAAATCCTCCAATTACATCATCCAGTCTCAGTCTGCACCACAGGCTGTAATAAAATGAGTCTGCTCACAATAAAACACCAGCAAAGCGTATCCTGACTGAGCGCCATGTCACAAGCGCAACGGGGGAATTGGCTTAACTCATTTTTCTGATTCCTACTTTTGCTGAGATTTATGCCACACTCCCCCTGTTAGTCTTGCATCTGATCGGATGAGCGTGAGGGATGTCTTTGCGTGACGACCACGCTGGTAACAAGACGATGATCGAATCAACAGCCGGGGAATCGGATTATGATAATGCTGTTAACAATAATGTGTGGCTAATGGATGGAGGTTGGTGTGCGTGAAAGAGGGGGTGTTCAGAGGTGTGCTCCTGACTCCTACCTACCATTCAGATTTCACTGTTGAGCAGCTATTTTTGTTCACTACTCTCCTTTTTGAAGATTTATTGCTACAATTTGCACAAACATCAGGAACAGAGTCCTAAATTACCTACTTTTCAAACACATGATTGATCTGAATGCTAAATTTAGTTCATTAATCATATTGGTTCTAAATAAAATCAATATTTCACCTACATCTAAGGAGAAACGGAGGTACATTTAGAAACTCAAATATCCCCATGTCAGTATAAGCTCCTCACTTAACGGATGTACAGGATGTGCATAACTGGTGTTGCTTTGAAATGAACAGAAGAGCAGATGTAAGTTTTCACCTTGAGGCACACCCTTCCTCCGCTTCTCCCCAGCTCTTGTGACTCATGTCAATCAGCAGCCATCTGGGCCTGCAGGAGCTAATCCTGCAATACAGGAGCTGAATAAATATTCAGGTGCAGCAACCAGTTTGCAGATAAGCGGCTTTTCACATGCAACGTGTTTCCCTTTGTTTTTATAGCCTTGCTCTCTGCATAACATTAGATTCAGCAGAAAAAAATATTAATGATCTTTCTAGGAAATTAGGGAATTAATGTTAATAAAAGCTCCACCATTTCTGCAATTTTAGAAGGGAATTTTAATTTGTTGTGAAGTACTGTTTTAATTAAATGCCAGCAGTGGCTGATTTTAGCATTTTTGTTTATGACTTCTTAGAATGAGCATTTACTGTAAAAATTTGTTTTTCTTTTTTATTTACAAAAAATATATAAACAAATAAAAAAAACTAAGGAATTGGTGAAAATAAATGTATTTTAATTTATAATTTTTTTTCCTTTTCTCATGGAACTATAATTAAGATCTTCTCCCTTTATAGTATTTTAGCTGTAAAAAAATAATTGATTAGTTATTTTATCAGAATTTACATTTTCATAATGCAGTTATTTTTATATTTTAATTCACTTTTTGTATTAGTTTAAAAAAAAATTAATAGTGTAGTCAAGACGTTATTTTTTACTTATTAAATAAAAATACAAAAATAACAGCAAAAAAGGAATTCCTAAAAAATAGATATTTGATATAAGATATAAGATATAGCAATAAAGTTTGCTTCATTTAAAAATTCACAATAAATATGAAATTTATTGTGAATTTTATATTTTGTCAGATTTTTATTTTTACCAATTCATATGCTGAACCTGAATTGGCTCATTCATGTGCAGCATGTACTGTTTTCCCTTATTCTATTTTTAATTAATTTGTTTCAGATTTGTTTTTTTTAAGGTCACAAAATTGTTTATGCATATTTAAATGTCTATATTTGTTTTGTCCTATGTTTTTGTTTTAGAAAAAAAAATAAACAGTCGAAATTAATTACTGGCTTCGATACCCTGCTCAAAATGCAATTATGTAAAGAGCTTTTTTTTTTCTGTACATACCTAATAGAACAGAGCATAATTTTAGTTTGAAAGGATTCTCCGCTCACCGTCTCTCTGCTCCTTCCAACAGGAGACAAACTGCAGAGGAAAGGGAGGCTGAGAGGCAGCAAGCCAACCGACTGATGCTGCAGCTTCAGCAGGAAGCTTTCCAGAAGACATTGAGCCAGCCGCTGCAGCCAGATCCCCTCTGCCTGCATAACTCCTCCCTCTACGCCCTGCAGAACTTGCAGCCTTGGGCAGAAGACAATAAGGTGACCTCCGTCACCTCTGTGGCTTCTGTGGTGTGACCGTGTGGGTGTGAATGTGTGTCTGGAAGAGAAAAGGGAGGGAGGGGAAAGGGACAAAGTTTGGAATAACATGCCTATATCCAAGTGCCGTCAGAAATAAAAAGGACAAACGTGAGGAAATTCCTCATTTTCTCCTAAAATCTTCTCACTAATGTGGGAGATCATAGACAAAGGAAAATGGTGCTTGCTTTGCAGGGAAAGACTGAGTGGACATTGTGCTTCCTCACTCACTGATCATTACCAGCAACATGGTGGGGGAGCAAACGTAGAAAGAGACAGATATATGTTACTGTCAGGATCTACAGAAAAACATGTGCGGACCTCAGAGCACAGGAGCCGCACTTAGATGCTGTTTGTCAAAATTAAGCAAGTCCACAAGTGTTATCTAAGAAATCTATAGTCTGTTGAGTCATACCCTGCCTTACACCAAGTTTCCGCTTTTCCTTCAGCTGTCGGTCTAAAAGAGAAGAAGGCACTTTCCCCACTAAGTGCCAGGAAACAAATGGACACCTCTGTACATGCCCAACTACTGAGACTGCCCCTCATTTGCCTCCGGATCCACCCTGCAAGGCAGCAGGAGGCTTATTGCCAGTGACGGAAAATATACAGCCTCCAGTTTTTCGCTTATGACTTTGTACAATGTAGTAAAATGCATGTTTCAATCCTTTTCTGTGTGCACTCGGAGGACCCACTGAAGTCAGCTGCGGTCGAGGTGGATCTCCTCCCCAGCTGCAGAGCTCAAGTGGTAGTGGATTGGTCCTGATGATGGATTCCTCATTATGTTAAAAAGTGTTTTATATTAAAAGATATTGTGACTTTTTGAAACGATGACCAACTTCTCTGCTTTTCTTGCCTCTTTCTGTTGTTTGTTGGTTCTTTTACCAACTGACTTTGTGTTTTTTTTATCTCCATTATGAAAAAGACGCAATAATGCTTTATGATTTTAGGAAGCAGTCAGCCTCGTGAGATTTACTTGTGATTACGCATTAAAGTCTCAAACCACCC
This sequence comes from Poeciliopsis prolifica, assembly GCF_027474105.1. Taxonomy (NCBI): domain Eukaryota; kingdom Metazoa; phylum Chordata; class Actinopteri; order Cyprinodontiformes; family Poeciliidae; genus Poeciliopsis; species Poeciliopsis prolifica. The sequence goes on from NW_026562381.1 coordinate 6,238,528, forward strand.
AAAGGTAAGATGCCAACAGACCTGTATCTGTAAAAGAGCACGGTAGCTATTTTTTAATCCATAAAAACTGATGACTACAGCTCCCATGTGTGCATGTGGAGCAGGGCGGTGCCAAACGACAGTATGAAAAACCCTCCATGGATAAATTAAAGTTTGAAATCAATACCAGCACAAGCTAAATCGTGGGGACAGAGAAAAGTATGAGTTCTGCGTACTGCATAGGTTTAAAATGAAGAAACCTGGATTTGTTTGTTCGTTTTCTGCAATTTACTGTTGCAATTTAAAAGGAACATTTGTTCAGCGGATCAAGAAGAAAACTAAATTACATTACATTTGTGTCACACTTTCTCGTCTTCCTGTTTGCCTTGTCTCATTTTGGCTGTAAATTAAGACGAATACTTGCATTAATAAGGCTATTTGTTGTCTAAAAATATATTATTTTGTGCAACGTAAACCTACCTTGCACAAATAATCAATAACTCAGTGTTGGGGAAAAGGATTGTTGATTTTAGAGATGTTTTGGTTCATTTACACACAATATTATGCAAAAACAAACAGTGATAATCAGATTTTCTTCATTTAGCAAAACAGCTATTCAAACCAACCTGGCTCTAATTTGTTAAATTATAGATTAACTATGAACAACAACCATTTTGAATCTGACTAATAAAATATAAATATACATATATATATATATATATATATATATATATATATATATATATATATATATATATATATATATATATATATATATATATATATATATATATATATATATATATATATATATATATATATATATATATATATATATATATATATATATATATATATATATATATATATATATATATATATATATATATATATGGGGCCCCCAGGAAACCCAAGTGAAGGAACTTTACCCAGAAATGGAGAAAATACGAAACACTAGTAAATCTCAGTGCCTTTGCTGCCTAACTAACTCCCAGAATGCCTCAGCAACACACACAGAAGGTAAAAAAACTGGAAAAAAAAACCCTAACATCTAAAACTCTGAGAGCATCAATTGTCTCACTTAAGGTCAGAGGTCAATATCTGCAAAGACCTGGGTAAAAATGATATCCATAGGCGAGTTCCCTGGTCAAAACCACAGCTGATCATGAAGAAAACAAGATCCTGGCACAAGAGATTCTGGGGAAAATATTCTGTGTACTGACAAGGTGAATGTAAAGCATTCTGGAAATTGTGCTTCTTGTTACATTATGAAACAAATGTATCATTTGAAAAACATTAGCCCAGAAGTCAAACATAGTGGTGGCAGAGTGGTGGTCTGGGGCAACATTGCTGCTTCAGCACCTACACAGCTGCTGCAACTGATGAACGCATGAATTCTGCTCCATCCATCCATTTTCTTACACCGTTGTCCCTTGTGGCGTCGCGAGGTGCTGGTGTCTCTCCCCAGCTAACGTTCCGGGCGAGAAATCTGCTTCCTGAAGGGAAATGCCCAGCTGTCAGATCAAGAACACATTGCTTATGCTCGTGGACAATTATCAAAAGCACTCCAGCAAGTCTGACTTATGATGGCTATAAAAAGTAAAAAGTGACACAAGTAAAAAAAAAATAATAAAATAGTAAAAGTAAAGAAAGTGAAAGAGTTAAATCAGGAGTCTTCTGACAGGCTGTTCAGGTTGACAAACCTGCACTGAATTTAACCAGTTGAAGAGTGATGTCAAAGACTTTTTTTCTCTTCAGTTAATGAAAACATTAAAAAGTTTTTTTATCTTATTTTATTATTCATTCTGGTTATGTTTGTCAAATGTGGTAATTTGTTTTATTTTCTGAAAGTGGGACAGAAGGAATCACTTTCAGAAGACTTCATTTGAATAGTTCCAGCATTACTTGTCCAACCTCAAGTGAACCTGATTCCATGCTGACATGAATTATCAACTAAATATAATGCTAGAATGGAAAAGCTGTGTTTGGAAACTAAGTACCTCTAAATATGGAGGAGGTGAGTTGGTAAGTTGCTCTGTAGCAAACAGATGTGTGTTAACACAATTTCTTTCCCTTTGAGTAATAAGGTCATTTTCATGCTCTTTGTAACACAGATCAGATCATCCGGTACTTTCAGTTCCTTCTGTATATAACGTGAGATTTCTAGAGTTATGTTTTCCTTGAATAATAAGAGCAAATAGTGATGTTTAGTGTAATAAACACAGAACATCAGTAGAATTATCTCATAATGTCTGCCAAGCACGGCAGGGTGAATCTTTGTGATTGTAGTTTCTGAATTTCTCTGAATCGGCCTTCTCTCCAACAGCTCATGTTTGGCTAAAGCTGGTTCTCACTAACAATAGAGCAATATTGTATAAAAAAAAAAAAAATAATAATAATTCTTCCCCCAGCGATATGTGCGAATGATAAAGTCATGAAGATACCATCGGGCGCTTGCTGCTAAACATGGATTTGCAACCATCTTGCATCACTTGGTACCTCCACAGTTTTTGCTTCGACAGTAGTGACAGTGTGAATCTCTTGTGTGTTTTTAAACTCTAAGAGTTTGATTTTGATCATTCTAGAACCTGGGTGAGTTCAAATCATTAATATTCCTCATAAACATGGAAAATTACAAGAGGGTGCACTTTTTTTTTACTGTAACTGTGTGTGTGTATATACTGCTGGCATGACAATAATGTTTTAAACTGAGCGGCGTTTGTTTTGGGAAAAGAATCATTCCTGTTTTGGAGCGTTGCTCCTCCACCCTTTTGTTTGGTCTGATTGTTGTCTTTAAGAATCCTCGCCACCCCCCACAGACAGTCATAAACATCTCGCTATCAATGCATCCGGTTTATCGTGGAAGTGTTTATCATTTCAGTCATAACATATAACAGCCTGTTTAGAAGAATAGTGAACACATCATTCATGTTCCGTGTTTGTAAATGAGCCATCACTGCCACAAATGTCCCAAAAACACTCCCTGCTGTACTTTATCTTTTCTTCATGGCACGAAATCGCTCATTTTCATTGGACTGTGAGCACAACACCGGCCTCTTGTTAGCCTTGGCTGTACCTGCTGATGACAAATACCACATTTCACAAGGAGTGTGTGTTTTGTTTAAGCCTCATATTTGCTTTGAGCAGTTTGATGATGTGGTTTGAAACAGCTGTCTGCATGTGCACCCACCCCCAACAACCTGACACAGTGCCGGAGTAAGTCAGGTTTCAGGATGTCTTGCCTGGTTAGGATCCTGTCAGTAGCAGGCAGATCTCCAGGTGACGCCTCCTCAACCCCCATTTCCTCCTCTCCATCCTGCTTTCATCTCTCACCCCCAGAGACCTTGAAGACGTGACTTGGCCCATTTCAGAAAAATTCCTGCTCTTGCTGTTTTTATACCTGTGCTTTGTGTTTTCCTACAGGTGCTTTTAAATATTTTGTTATGTTTTTCTTTTTTTTGTTGTTGTTGCTTTCTCACTGTCTTTCTTCTGCCACCAAACACTGTGTCTTTATCCAATAAAATGTCACCACACGAGAAGAGCAAGCACACAAGGCTCACACTCTATCAGGCTTCCTATCAAGCACTTTGTTTTGAACAGAGGCACCTAAAAGCTATTCACTGCACAGAGCTATGTGTCACGCTCTGTCTATACTCATCCATTGTTTCCTTTCTTGAGCAATAGAGTAAACATTTAAGGCAGCTGTTGCAATTTCTTCTGCTGTATCACTGAAATGCTTAAAATCTGAGTTTTAATTTAAAACTAAATTGATTTGCAGAACTATTCAGTTTTGTTCCTATGAGATGAAATTGTTTTGCATTAGCATTAAAATCCATTTACCATTTTATGAAAACTGATTGATACCATAAGGAATAATTAGGTGACTTTAACTTTCTAACTACCAGTTGTAATAATATCACTCCATTGTGAATATAACCAGTTTTATGCTTTCACAGCTGCTTGATTTCAGAAAAAAGCAAACACTATGAGAAAGTGCCAAGGTGTATTAGTTCACTTCTAATGTGCTGACATGCAAAGCTTTGTTGACAAAAGCCTTCATGATCCTTGACGATGAAATCCTGCCACAATCTGTTAACTGGAGTCACTTGAAAAATTAAAAACAAAACAACGGATATTTTAAAGGAATTATGTTGAAGACGAACATGTGCACTGTGTATGTTGTAGTACTTATGTATGCATGAAAGAATCCTGTATTCTCATATTTGATCAGTAACAGCATAATGGATTCTTCAAAGGCAAATTTAATGACAGAACAAACATGAACAAAATGAAACACTTTTAAGCTCTGGTGAAAAGTGGAAAGCAAAACAAATAGATTCTTTTTCTAATGAAATTTCTGGAGAAGTGTCTTTTGTTTGATTTGGTTTTTGAACAGTTAAATGTGTTGTTTATAATTTGGGAGTAGAAAATGCTTGCAGTTGTCACTGGTCCAAACAGATAAACTGACTTCTTATTCTCTACATATATCTATATATATTTGTATAGGTATGCTCACAGTTAAACTGATACAGTAACTAACATCAACATATAAACATAGCATCATTTCAGAATCTTCTCCTATCTCTATCCTATCAACAATAATAAAGCAAAATGTGTTTCAGAAATACATTATAGTATAGTGGGAGATGCACAATGCAAATTTTTTAACATAAGTTCTTCATCAAGGAGTAAAAATAATGACACGGTAATCAGGAGAATATATTGTGAAATATTATGAAAAGTTTTTGTAATTTATTGCTTTATAAGGTAAGTGCATACAGCTTTAAATTTCAGCACAAGTATGTCATAAAGTTATAAAGTTTAATTCCAAAAAGTTGTGTCAAACAAATATAATTTTCTAGTATTCAGCATTAAAAAGTCTTTAAAAATGGTTAATATTAGCTAAAGTTTTTTTTTTATACTGTGCTGTTCACATAAACAGATGTAACAAGACGGGCAAAAAATGTACTGAAAACACAAAAAAGATGGATAATGAATCAATAAATAAATAAATCAAAAATGAAGAAATGAGAAAGAAATAGCCTATAGAAAATGTATTTGTCATCTAAATTATTGGTAAATGCAATATTATCCAACATATATATAAGCAAAAAAACAACTTGTTTAAATGTGTTTAATAAACTAATTTTAAATAATATAAAAAAGACTAAAAGAAATTTACATAATTTTGTTGTTTAACTGCACAGACAAGATATTTCTAAATTTACATTTTAGAGTCATCAACGGTTAGCAGCAGCAGCAGCAGGAAACTGCAGTCTCTGACTAACCGCCAGCTGTTTTAGGTGAAGAATGATGAGCTCTTTCAATAAGCTGACAGCTCAACGATAAGATAACCTGCTAGCACAAAACACTGTTACACATTTCAGTTCTATATGCACACATTTGCATACACAAACAGAAATACAAATACAGACTTCAGTACTGGATTAAACCCTACCATCCACATTTCAACAGGAACAAAGCAAATCATCATATTATTAATACTGCAAAGTACAATATTGACTTTTACTGTTATGGTTTGTTAAATATGTAAATATAAGAAACAACACTAATTTAGATGAGTAGTTTGAAAATGCAGCGCAAATATAATCAATATTTTTGTCAACATCATGCTCCTTCTGTTTAATCTCTGAACATGTCCTGACAGTACGATAATGTTTTTTCAAGCCTCTGTGCAAACAGGATGTGGACTCCTTTATTCATCAGCAGCTGCTGCTTTGATTGCTCAATAGAGTTCAGCTACGAGTGCATTAGTTATCAAAGAGGAACTTAAAAATAATATTTTACAATCACAAAGTTTGAGCTGTTTGCTCTGTGGTACTACACATTCTCTTTAGGTTTTTGAACCAGGAATATAAAGGGAAGAGAGTAGATTTATTACACGTCTGTGCATTAATAAAGTGATAAAAAGACAGGGGATGTGTCAAACTCATTGCAACGCCTCGAAGTGTAACAGTAAATCAGGCTTGTGGAAGTTTTACAAAGACTAAAAAATGCTTTGGAAAACAATAAAAAAGTAAAAGTTATACTTAATTGTAGTATTTTAATAATAAGCACTGTGATGTTTGAAGCTTTTCACTATTGTGTGCTGCACACATACAAAAACATTTGCTACACCCATTTTTTTAATTATTTCTTTTTTATTTCCTACGTAACACAAACAAAACTCATTGAATCAAACCAGACTTCACTAAACTATTACTGTATTTCTATATACCCATATAAAACAGCAGAGGTTGATCTGTATGCAAAACAAAGCAAGTTGACAACATTTATAGAGTTCTTCTTCTGTTCAAAGTGCTGAATTTAGAGGCACATTCACTCAATCACATTCACATTCTTACAGCGATACACAGGTAAGCAGGCAGCTTGGGATTAAGTAGGCATGTTTGGATCACATGATGACTCTACCCACTAATCCAAATTTAAACCTAATAGTGACACAATGGTAAATCTTTCAGTGAAGAAATAAAAATTTTAACAAAAAAAAGCAATAAAAGTAAGATGCGAACTATCTAAAAGACATATTGATTGATGTGAGTTAAAATTGGTGCATCAACACCTAACTCATCCAATGACTCGTTTCAAATAGCATCTTTTCACATGAAATAATATTTTTGCACCATTAAGATGATTCCCAAAAAAGCTATTAGCATAAGACTTGGCACACAGGGGAAGTGTTAACAGAAGAGTGTTTTAAGTGAAGTGCCAGGTGCATCGGCTGTTTTAAGCTTCTCACTTCTCCGTTTCTCCATCCACTAACTTTATTTTTTATAGTTCCCTCATTGTACACCAGACAACGACATGCAACGTGTTGTTACTTATTGCTCTTTGGGAATCCCCATGTAGGTGTTATGTTTGGCATCCGTCTTAGATTCCACTACTGTCTTGATGACAGGCTGGTAACAAAGTGCTTCAAGCCTGCAGTGCATAAACTGGTTCTTGTTGCAATCCTGCTTCATTAAATGTGTGGGCTTGACCTTTTTTTTCTTTTTGTTCTTACAGATGTATTTACGGCAATGAATTTTCTGAATTTTTATGTAAGAAACATTACGTGGAGAATAAATTTGAAGTAGAAGAAACATTATACCTAATTCTCAAAATGTTCATACTCTTATCCCAAATAATAATAATATTTAGGAGATATTGGGAGAAGGTGCTGTGGTCAGATGAGACCAAAATGTAACTTTTTCGCTAACAAATAAAAATGTGGTGGAGAAAAAAAAAACACTGCAGATCAGCCCGACAACGCCATATACACAATAAAACATGGATGTGGCAAAAACAGGGAGTTAAAATTTGACTTGAAAGTTGATGTTCACTTGGTTGCCTTCCAGTATGATTAAACAGGAGGTGTTTTGAATGGTAGAAGATGGTATTTGCATCTTATCATCTCTCTAGTAGAACGGCAGCGCCATCTACTGTTCACCTTGTAACACCACCTTTCTCCCGCCTATCCCGCCAGTTCGATTGGCTCCGTTTTTTCAGTACGCAGCCGACGTTTTGCTTTCCTATTGGCTCGCTGAGGTGTACGTTACTCTGGATCTCATTCTCTCCACCCACTACAAAGATGGAGGACGACATGTCAGATTTTAGCAGACCTCAAATGTATTTGTTTGGTGAGCTTGTTCCTTCTGATAAATATTAAATTGATAGTCAGGATTAGTGTAACATTATCTCTTACGCTTGAATGACTTAAACGCTCATTCAAGCGTAAAGTTACCGTGATAAGTTGCTATTCTGTTGCCCCTTCTCCCGCCAATCAGCTCTTTGTTAGCTAGCTCTGCAGGGCTTGTAGAATAGAAACACCCCCACAGCTGATGCAGCTTTTTGTATTGTGCGTGCGTATTAAATGCAACTGTAATTTAATGACAATAATATGTATTTACCCCCTCAGGTTGCACTCTGAGGTCGGATAAACGGGAGTTTAAAGTTGACCTGGATGACGAAGATACAGAACAACAGCTGTCACTCAAAGCAGTAAGACATTTTGTTATTGTTTTATAATCCCTGATATTTGAGATAGCCTCATGAAGAATATATTTGCTTAAACTGTGAAATACAACGAGATTATGAATAAATATATTGACATATTTATATTGACTAGTACTGAAAGAGTCTACTACAGGACTTTCATTTTATGGATTAATTGAACCGCCTGTTTGATTTTGATTGATACAAATAAACGTTGAATGTAGATTACAAATTAGACATCAACAGCGTTTAAAAGCTAAAATTCAGGGGACAGTTGGTTTCCCTTAAATTGCCTATGGGAAATTATGGGGGAAAAAAATGTAACAATGCCTCAAAAATATAAATATTTCTTTCAAACACTCAACAGATCTCTGATAAATTACCTTTGTTTTCAGCCATAAATTATGCCCCATCTTTTATGGAATCTGAATGTATCAAATCATTATATTTTTTGTAAACATAAATCCAAAGATGTTAACAGAATATTTGACTTCTAAATATTTTTTGTGTGCAGACTTTCTGGTTAATCAAACATGGTTTTGTTGGACCAAAAGTTAAACATTAATCCCAGCCTAAGTTGCTAACATAAATTTATGAAGTTGATACTAACTATACTTTTTGTTATGTTTGGTTCACAGAAAAAATATAGCTTCTCAAAATTGTGACCCAAAATAGCAAATAAAGAGCATTTTTGGTGGGACTGTGGGAAAAACAGCATTGATAGAACTACTGATGGTAACACGTCTATTTAATTTTTATTATGTTTATTACAAATATAATAAAAATAAGATAATTGCATTGCATTTAAGAACTGATATTTTAGCATAATTTATGTCCATCCCTATGAAACATTTGAAGAGTTATTGCTGAAAATGATGTGACTGGATGACAAATCTGTGTTCCTGGAGCAGTGTAATGATTGGACAGATTGTGATGTTTTAAAAAAAAGATTTTTTCTGTTAATCTGAAAGTTTTGGAGCATGCTGTAAATATTACTGCTTTTCTAATGAAACAAACTGTGTTAAAATATGTGATTTGAACTTTCAAGATACGAAAATAAAACAGAAATTTAGGTTTTCAGAAAAAAACTCAAAATGCTCATGTCATCTTGAATAATAACCACAATTACTACAGATGACGACACATAGCAATCTGGATCGTTGCTCATTTATCTGCTCAGTCACATCAAACATTCAGGTTTCATAACTCCTACACTGTCTCATGTTTCTAAGTGATCTCGTTTTCTCCCTGAAAAACATCCTCCAGGAGTTTTGCTGTACTCCTCCTCATGGGATACCTTTTAGTAAAAAGCCTCTAAAATGCCACATGAACAGAGGTGCTTTCCTCCTCTCGTTATGCTGCCCCCTGGTGGCGATCTGCAGCGAGATTTCAGCTACTTCTGTTTCCTTGTCACAGATTTTTAAAAGACCAGTGAAACAACTGTTTTAGCTAGTGTAAAAATTGTATTTTTACTCATGAAATATAAACAAAATATTCAAAGAGGTTTAGAGTGATGCCTTTAAGTTTGCTAGAGAGCTTATAAATGGTTTAGAGAAGATGTTGAGGTCAAATTCGACCAAAACTGAACACTTTTGCATCATCAACATTGTCAAAAATGGACATGGAAACATTTTGCTTTGGGGCTGTTTTTCCTACTAAATTTACTTCACTGAAGGTTCAATAGATGGCGTCATACATCTTAAAATCGTTTTATTCCTTCAGATGAAAGACACTGAGGATCAGTTGTAAATGGGTGTCCCAGAAAGACACTAACTCAAAGTAGACATATCAACATTATGGAGATCCCAAGCCAGCCTCAAAAACTCATTCCTGTCAAAAATCTGTAAAGGGAGCTAAGGGTTAAGGTTACTTTTAGTTATTTTATTTTTAGAGAGCATCTGTTGAGCATAGTAGACCTAAAAAATTGGTTACCAGCTGCATTTCTTTTAATTGCCTTTATTTAACCAGCTGATTGAGATCCAGATCTCATTTTCTTTAATCATCTGCTTAACAACAAATCCATTAAACCTAAAATAATTTGTGTCTTTAGGATTTTTAATTGACATTCTGCAATTTTGTATTGAAAAGAAACCACAATGAAAAGTACAAACTGTATTACTGGGTAAATAAGCCAAGGTACAAAGTTAGGAGGAAATCAAATATTTAATGACTCATAAAAACATCGCTTACTTAGAAAACCTTTAGACCACTTAGAAGAGGAAACATCAACCTAAACAGAAAACTAGATTTTTGGACCTTTATCTTCAAAGAAGATAATAAATCCACTGACCACGTTGCTGCTGTTCCAGGTGTGTCTGGGGGCTGAAGCGGAGGACAAATTCCACGTGGTGGAAGTCGAAGGGATCGCATATGATGCAAAAACCTCTAAAGTACCGATAGCTGTCCTGAAACCATCTGTCCTGCCGTCTGTGAGTACTCAACAATTTTGACTGAAGGAATAGTCAAAGAGCTGAAATATAACTGTTTTATTCTGTTTTGGTTAATTTTTTTTAAACCAAAATAACATAAGTAAAATTAAGTCAGTGTTAGAACATGTAAATACTGCTAATGGTGACTTTTGTTTGTCCAGATGAATTTAGGAGGGTTTGAGATCACTCCCCCTGTTACCTTTCGTCTTGTCTCTGGTTCTGGTCCAGTTCACATTAGTGGACAACATTTTGTCAGTAAGTATTATCACACAAACTCTGATAATGTCCCAGAAAATCCTTCAAAGTAAGACTAGTAGTTGAATCACAGAACTTTATGTTCTATAGAATCATAAATCAGTTTCAAGTCCACGTAATATATCAGCCATCACATCAGTTAGTTACAGAAATCACTCTTTGTAAAAAAAAAAAAAAAAAAAAAAATCCATATTCTAAAGTAGGAATAGAGAAATATTTTCTGAATTTTGGGACTTAAGTTAGTCATGAAAATGAGATTGTGTAAGTAGAGTTTTGTTAACTGTGTTGCACCAACCCAACTGCAGAGTATTTGTTTCATAGGTGTAAAAGGCTCAGAGGATGAGGAGGAGGAGAACAACACATCTCCAGTGAAACGGCCTGCAAACCAGCCCTTACTGAAGAAGACTCCGCAGGTGATCATGTTTATTTTTTTTTGCTGTTAATCCACCACAAAGCATTAAAAGTATTTTGATTTCTATAAAGCTTTCAAATGAAAAACTGAAAGTTGGCACGAGATGAGAAATGTGATCTAAAACTGGATCAGATCAATTCAAAGTAGATTTATTATTCGCATCAAATATTTTCAGCAAAAGCTAAAGAATATTTCATTTGTTGCAGAAAAAATTTAAAATAGATTCTGATGACGAGGATGATGATGATGACGATGAAGAGGACAGTGATGAAGATGAAGATGAGTAGGATTTTTCTTCAGTCTAATTTTACGTATTTGTCGTTTCATTTTTTTCTGCTTGCCAGATTAAGTTTTCAGGTAATTTTAGACGCTTTGCATTTTTCTAGTGATGATGAGAGTGATGAAGAGGATGTGAAGCCACAAAAGAATGTGGCAAAAGCACTTCAAAAAGTAAGTCTGGCCCATTTTCTGTTTATTCACAGGGACGCAACTTCAGCTTAATAATTCAACAAGAAATGTAGTAGAGTATGAAATAAATAAAGGCATAATGTTATTGTGAAATGTAAGGAAAGGGAAGATAATTTTATCAATATAGCACATTTTCAGCAACAAGGCAATTCAAAGTGGTTTTAATGTGAAAATGTTTAGCTATAAAAGAAACAACAAGTTAAATTAATTTATTAGTTGGTTGTTTATGTGTTTAATTTGGGTCATTGTCCTCCTAGAAGAACTTTTATTTTGTTCTCTGTTCATTTAAAATGAATTTATAGAATTTGCAATTGCACAATTTACCAGTATCACTAACATCTAAAACAGGACCACAGCATGATGCTACCAACACTTTGCTTTACAGTTGGTACAGTATTCTTAGGATAGAAAGACTTGTCACTTTGTTGTGAAACAGGATTTTTATGGGCTTGTTATATTAAAAGAAATCAGACTTTCTAATGTTATTTATGCTCATTGATGTTGGATAAAACAAATTGCAGTTGAATAAGAATGTCACTACAAAACTGCACTAAAGTACTTACAAAGTTAAGTTTCTATCCATAGTACATGAAATAAGTCAATCTTCTGAATACAGATTTCAGAAAACAAATATTTTTTCTCAAGCCTTTAAAATACTCTCAACTCTGAGCTTAACACAGGCTTTATTTCTGTCTAATACATTTGTAGACACCATATTAGCTCCACTACCTGGAAAAACCTTTTGTATTCTAGTCAGTCAGATTTATTCATGTCAAACAAATAATATCCATTTATGTTTTGCTCTCTATATACTTTCTCTGATCTTATTTTGAGTTGTAACTCATTTGTTAGTCTGCATGTGATGCTTTTTAAATCATCACCTTTACAGAAGCACAGATTCTGCTGCTCCATAGAAACGATAATTTAGAGCTCTGTTGTCCAAATAGAACAAGCGCCATGAATGAAATTCAGCTAATTTTCATGAGACATTTTTAAATACAATTATTATTAGTGAACTATATCTGCAAATCAAAATAAGATGCAACAACCAAATCCCATTTAACCCTTGGCTTGTCTCTTACATAATTTGCCTGAAAAAAAAAAAAAAAGTCAAACATCTTAATTCAGTTTAGGATTAAGTGAAAATTATTATTATGTGTTTTGTTTTGTAAGACATGAATCCCTAAGAGATGAATGTGAAATCCTTTTTAATTCACTTTTTAGTTGTTGACTCTAATAAGAAAAATATTTTTATTGTTGTTATTATTCTTTAAATAAGATATTGTTTTTATAATAGAGATGAAGGAGAAATATTACAGATTTGACCCTGCCTTTAAGAAATAAGGGGTGAAAGAGGAATGAGAACATAGCATCTAATCACTGATATGCTTATTTATTGGGTTAATGTGTAAACTATTTTTCTCAAGCTGTGTGTAGTTTAGTATCTTAGCATTATTATTATTCATATGAAGGTTCTAGATCTGATATGCTAAAAGTCCTATATGAAACTACATTAAGACCTGTAGACTAGATGGACAAATTTGACAAGGTCCTTCTTTTATTGTTTAATTTATTTACTAACTAATTTAAAACAGAAGAGCCTCACAACTTGACCTTAAAACAAGAATCCCTGATGGAGCTTTTGGCAATTGTTTGCATCTGCCATTCACAATATGGTGGGAATGCTGCCATGCGGTCTGGACACTCATGGAACATCAATTCTTCAGTCTGTATTTTTGTAGTAGCATTTCTAATACCGGTGTTGTCCACTAGGTGTCAGAATAACCAACCGCTTATCGAGGTTACTTTATTAAAGTTTTTTTTTCTGAAGCTGCTGTCACTCCCCTCCCTTTTCTTCCACATCATTCAAACTTCTAGAAACTATACGCAACAGCATTTCATTTCAGCAAGCTCCACCCCCTCCTGCACCCACTGACCGTCCAGCTCTTTGCATGAGACAAAACGTGGAACTTTTTCATCCTGTGCGCTCACGTACCCACCTGTTTTCAGAGAGTAAAATACAGGGTTTGTGTGGTGTAATGATCAGATTTCTCCTCTGTAATCTGCACGGATTCTCACCAACAACACTGTGCTGCACACACAAAGACATACACATACACACACTCAGTCTTTCTTCAAGGTCCAAACTATAGAGCCGCACATTTAAAAGTGTGTTTATGCACAGACGCATGAATGCATTTCAAGAATACACTTGTAGTTTGCATAAGCTGAAAAGCACAAACTGTTTGCTTTTACACACACACTGCTCAGTTATGGGAAACATCCTTGACCTTTTTCTCTGAGCACTGCATATCTTTGTCCCTCTGTCATCCCACTGTTAATATGATTGCTCCTTTTTATCGTTTCTCATGCCATTTCAGCTTTGCACCTGGCTTTTGCCTTTGAACGCTTGTTTTGCGTGTTACCACAATCGCTTGCAAGTGTATGTGTGCTTGTGTGTGTATCTGCCTCATTTTTTACGTCGGTGTCTGTTTGTAATTTTTTTTTTCAAAGCACGCTATCCAAGTGCAAACTGTGCCAGGCAAAAGATCAAAGCAGGGCAGATGCACATACCTGCGACATGAGCGCCGATCCTTCCCTCCGGGTCAGATGACAGCTGAGCATTTCTGTCACCTGTTGATTTATTCTGTTGTCTTCTCATCCAAGTCCTCATGCATCCCTCCACTCGCCCCCTCTCTTCCCAGCATGACTCTAATCCTTAGCTCTATAGCTCTGCCATGCCTTTCTTTATTAATGAGTACAAAGTACAAAGCCCCAAGAAGCATGACTGGGAGCAATTATTCTTTTGACTGGAAATTCAGCTGTTTCAGAATAAATGTTTTCTTTTTGTTGTCAAACTTCAGTACTGTACAAGACATCCAAAATGGGGTTTCAGAAATTACACCAAATAACATTGTTCAAAAGAAATTGCATCCTGCTCAGATGACTTTAATCCAAATAATCTTTGATCAAATGTTTTGGTTTAGTGTGAATTGATGAAATGAGGTTTGGTTCAATTTGCTTATTATCAAAGGAAGGTATAAAAGCGCTTTGTGTGGTGACGGATGATTTTAGCTCAGCTGTAGAGTCAATGTTACTTAAGTAGACACATAGCTGACTTCAGGATAATTTGACATTTTGGGTGTTTATTCCATCCTTGGAAATAACCAGGGCTGCTGTTTTGTATTTAACAAAAAGTAAAAATAAGAGGTAAATACGCATTGGTACTTCAGATACTTATTACCATATTTTCCATAATATAAGTCGCAATTTATTGACCTATGTGACTTACACTCCAGAGCGACTTATAGTCTTATACATGTTCATCAAACAGCCTGAAGTTGTATTGATGACAAATAATCAATTTACAGAAAATTCTAAGTTTCTAAAGATTCCCTTTGTTTCCAAGGAAAAAGATGCTATGGTTTTTAGCTAATTTGAAATGATTTGGCAATGCAGAGTGAACACTTTGTTTGGAGCTTTTTGCTGTTGCTCTTTGGTTATGTTTCTACTTATAGCCAACTTTACACCCACATAAACAGATCCCTCCTTCTCTCTCCTATTATTCTTCTCAAAGTAGTTTAAGCTTCATCGGACAGAATAAAGACCATCTGTGTATCTTAGTTTTCAAGTGTTCCCTTAGATTAGTAGCTAGATTTAGATTTAGGTCTGGACTTTGACTGGGCCATTCTAGCACGTAAATTCGCTTTGATCTACACCACTCCATAGCAACAAAACAAGGGTTCTTGTTTTGCTGGATGGTGAACTTCCGTGTTCGTTGCAAGTCTTATGCTCATATTTCTTCTACGTGGTTTCTTGAATTTGGATTTTCTGTTGTTACTTTTCCAAAAGGAAAGGTTTGTGGAGTACTCAATTAATTATTAATTGTTTAAATGTTGCTGCAGCAGCCCAGAAAATACCTGGGACTCTTCCCTGCTTCCTTGATAGATTTTCTTTTTCCTCCATTTGCAAATTATGTGCTACTCTGTCTGGTTCACATTAAATACCAATAAAACTTGAGATTTCTGGTTGTAATTTGACAAAATGTCTAACAATCCAAGGCGTATGAATACCTTTTCAAGGTGCTGTTTGCAGCCTAAACTCAGCTCTTCCCTAGAGACCATAATCTTTTAGTGGCTCTTTGTGCTGCTTGGTGTGTGCAGATAATCTATCAGCTACTGTACAAGATTCAGCCTCACATTTACAGTAAATATTTGTACATAGACGTAAAAACATAAGACAAACAAGTTGTACCTTCTGCTACTCCGAGCGTGAGGTGTTGCCTTTAAATTATTTATGTAATTGCCTTGTAGCAGTTCAGTCACTGCAGGGAATTACACTCCTAGGCTGCTCTGAGGTGAATACATGTAATTGCCAGACAGCGGCCGGTGCTTAGGAAATGTAGGTACTTGCCTCAGCTATTACAAGGTAATTACACAGCAGTGTAAACCTGACTGGAAGGGCTGTATAGCAGAGAACAATGATGGGTTATTGGGTTACTAAGTAGCTGATCACAGAGAAAATGCCAAGCATGTTTAGCGTTTTCTGTTCTGTTTTAATCTGCTTCTGCAGGTTTTCTGTACTTACTAACTGAACTGTCTGAAAGCTTAGTTTGTGGAATGTTTGAATCTGTTGAGCTGACATTACTATAATCTTTCAAGTAAGGAATGACAAAAGATGCTGGGGTTTTAGTCTGATTAAAGGACACGACTGAGAAGATTTTTAGATGCATCAAACCTTTATGTTTGACTCTTTTTAAATTGTTTTACCTGTTTATTATAAGATTCTTTGGAATCAATGCAGAGAGATTCATATTTGTGTTTTTATACATAGCCATATATGTACATTCACGTACTCAGTGGTTCAGTGTCCTCAAGATATGTTACTTGAGCCGTTTGTTTTTCTAGAGCCCAGAGTTGATTCCTAAAAAGCCCAACAAGACACCTGTGAAACAAAATGGACCTGCAGAAAAATCCTCTGGACCAGCAGCGAAACCCCAGATTAAGGTATCAATCGTCTCTTTTGTTGAGTTTTGGATGTTAAGTTATTACAGTAATTATATTTCCCAAATTTTGTTACATGTAATCAAAATAGCGTTTGATTTTTAAAAAATCTTATTTATTTAATTAAAAAAAAAAAAGTATTACTTTTTTATGGTTTTTTTCCCCTCCAGGGGTTTTGTGGGCTCTAGTGTCCCTTATATGAAAGTAGGCTCACAGGAGAGGGGGGAAGACATGCGGCAAATATCGTCGGGTTCGTTGCGGGTTCGATTTCCGCGGCTGTTGCCCACGCTACCACCCCACACCCAAACTGCAAACGCTATTGCAGTTTGATTGCAGTTTGGTGTGTCCAGGTCGTGTCACACGTCCTGGACACACCTTGTAATATCAAACTGCAATATCATTTGATTTTAGAGACACAGAAAAGATTAGCTCTGCTTGGAAGAAGAACAAATAAGATGATACTTATTAGGGATTTGCAAATTTCTGTAATTGAGACATTAACATCTGTCAACAGACCTGCCACTCTGCTCTGAGAATTTTGGAATATTATTCTAATTTAATCTAGATTTGGGAAATGAAACAATTGAAGTAGGATTTAACCTTTACTCAAAACAAAAAAAATATATAATTACACAAGAGACATTTAAAACTGTCTATAACATTGCAACTTATAGCCTAGCATAATTAGCAAGGGTAGCATTACCAAGAGCAATCTCTGTATTTCCTGCAGAGTCTGGTATAACCAGACTAGTTGCGAGATTTTCTAAAGACTACCAACTTTTCCTAATCTAGCAGATAATAAAAAAAGAGATAGAGCTGTGATTTGGAGGTTATACTTTCAGCCGTCACTGCACCTGCTACCTGTTTAGCTTAAGTTGCAGCCTGAATGAGGAGCTGACATTACTCCATAAAAAGGTTTCTCTTCCATTTGTTCTTTTTCTAGCTTTTATCGAAACACGTAAAAATAAGTTGTATTGTCTCTGCCAACTTCCATGCCAAAGTGTGTTGTGATTAGGAAAACCCATCAGTACCTATGTATGGTGTGTTCGTTAGCAGATCAAAGATGTTTGTTTTTTAGTTTTTTGTCCATTTCTATCTCCAGCTGATTTCTTGGTTCATCTTTACAGAACAATACAGAGCTTTGATGGTATTCTAATCCGTTGTTCTACTAATTGTTGAATAAATAAATGAGCCTCATCTAAAATGTCAGAAAAGAAATTCTCTTGTGTATCATGTTGCTCCTTTTGCTTGGTTTGAAGTTGCCAGTGTTGTACCTTTGCAGCTTTCATTTTGTGCACTTTAAATGCACTTTAGGACCACAAAATCATTTGTGGTTAAAATACATAAATAAAATACCTTCTTGTTTTTTTATGTTTGCATCTGGTTGAAAATGACTCACATTCACAATTTAAAAAATGTGGAGGGAGAGAATAAAAAACTTGGCAAAACATTCCATTTGAAAGCAGAGGAATGTGATAAATGCGCATTGCAATTAGTCCAACCTGATAGTTAATTTCTTGGATAGAATGCCTCCTCCTAAAACAAAGAGCTTGAACTCTGTCTCTGTTTGAGCAAACACACATGACCTCTACACAAGTTTCCCGGGGCAGGATTTAAACCTGCGACCTCTTGGCTTGACCCCGCTGTGTTGGGTTGCAGCTACCTTTGATGCTCTTCACCCCTCAGCAGATCACGTGCACAGCAGAGAAAACAAATTAGGAAGCTTTTCCTGCTTGTTTAAACATTTCACAAATCATGTTTCTGTGGAGGAAAAGAAGGTCTTGGACAGAAACTGTTTAGATAAGGCTTTATGTGTTGGCATGGCGATGCCAGCACATAACACATCATAACACATAGCTGTGTCTGTGATGAAATATGCAGCATCCTTTACTCACATGCACATTTGTAGCACATGAGAAGGCTGTGATGTGTTTGTGGCAGAAGGCTTTGTGCCATGATAAATGCTTATCCACACTGTTGCTAAGCTCCTGAGCGCAGTTTTAGGGTGAGTCCAGCCAAGTCTGCACACCTTGATCTTTGCCTTGCTCATGGTGTTTAGCCGATTTGTGACCCAGCTTGCTCAAACTTTCCCAGCGCTTACTTTTTCTGGCCCTTTGTGCTTTTAGAGCTCCTATCCCCTCTCGACTATTTCACAAGTGTTCTCGCTCCACAACCTCTTCACACCCCTCACTTCCTGGACACACCTTCTCCCAATTGCTCTCATTACCAGTGTTTGATGTCTGGTGCAGCTTGCGCTTCCAGATGCCCCTGAGGAGTGAGGAAGCAGGCGTGGGTGTCTGTCCCCCCCGCACCTCCTTTCTAAGCGCAGGTGACTGGTCATTAGATTTGCTTGTCAGATCTGCTGCCAGCACCGCAGTTCTCACCTCTCGCAGCTCAGCACATAGCGGCACCTTTTCTGTGTAACCGGCTCGGCATGAGAACCAGCTAACTCGACTTGTGCTGATTTGAGGCACGCTAATCTCCCAGCTGGTGTTTTGTGGGTTTGGAGAAGTTGATGCCTTGAAGCACACGTCACGCTCATAAAACTGTTAATCACTTCACTTAGCCGTATCCCAGAAGGGAGTGAGTCATTGTTTCAGCGAATGATTGACATGCACTTGTAGCAGGTGCATTATTTATTTCTTTAAGGATGTGTTTCTCCTAGGTCTGAATGGTGAACCCAGACATTTACTAACACGGTGCCTTGCAAGCGTATGCACGCCCCTTGAAATCTTTATTGTCATTTGTTGGCAATGTATGTGACACAGCAGTTCTTACTTGTGAAGTTGTTCAAGAAATAAAACGCCTGCAGCCCCCTTCATTTACTCTGATACCTCTAAATAAAATCCAGGATTTATTTCAGAAGTTACCTGGTTAGTAAATAGAGGACACATGCATTCCTGTGAATTCAGTCCTCCTTAAACAATACTAAGCCTGAGTTTGGATCCATACCATCTTTCATGCCTAGAAAAAAATGTTGCTTCTTATTCTTTGCAAAATGGCTCAAACTCAGTCAGGTTGGATGTAGAGTGTCTGTAAAAGTTATATTTAAAGCCTTGCCATAGATTCTCAGTTGGATTTAAGTCTAACAGATGAATGCTCTCAGTCCATTAAAATTAATCTAGATCCTCAAATATCATATGACCTTTTGACCAAAAACGACTGAGAATCTTTGACAGTTATCTGAGAAATTTGTTGTAATCTTTAAAGAACTGACATGTTATTAATAGTTTTAGTCTGTGGAAGATGTAAAGTCTGTTGACTTTACACCAGGTAAACATAAATATCCCTCTATATGTGATTCATAGAAAGTTTTGTGTCCTAAATATTTTCTCAAATATGAGTCTCAAAGGATTACGCTTCCACAAAAAAAAAGACAATTAACCATATCTGGACAAACTTGATGAGCAAATGTGTCACAATCATGTGCTTGCAATGGATTGAAGATGAGCGATTGCATCAACTGATGGCATGCTTGTGATTAAGTTCCATGTTTTGTGCCATCTGTAATCAGCGTCTGGCCCAGATGAAAAAGCTTTGCCGACCGACTGTTTATCAGCTGTTTCAGGTCCACAGCTGTCCTTTGGAAGTAGAGAGCTGCCCGTAAATAATAAATATGTGGTGCATTTGTTTGGCCTGGAGCCAGCAACATATGTGTGCGTGCTTTTTTTTAGTGACGTTTTTAGTGAAGTGTGGTGCGTTTGTGTCAAAGGTTTGCTCATTTTACACCTTTGATCTCTGTTGTAAAAAAGGCAGATTTTTTAAGGGACAGATTGTTGCATTTTTTTAACTAGAGGGAGACTGTTTTTTTTTTTTTTTTTTTTTTTTTTATTATTGCACCTGTGTTTTATTTTAAATCCCAGCCCTAAGATTTTGCCTCAAGAACTAGTTTTTTTTAAAACAATTAGAATAAAATGAAAGGACATGCCCTGTCAATTAGGCATCAGGTGTTTGTTATTAAGACATGAAAAGCACCACGTCCCCTCCAGATCTTTCTAGAAACATAAATATGTTGTTTACTTGATTCTTTGAAGTGGCATTGTATTAGGAGGTTAGAATGCCACTTTTATTAGGTTATGACTAATAAAAGAGTGATAATGTCCTCAATCCAGAAGTTTACATACATCAAGTAAAAACACATCCACCTTCTTTCTCGCTGTCTGAAGTTAAATCAGACCAGACTTCTCTCAGTTTAAGTGAGTTGGAATTAGCAAAAATATTTCTTTTTGCTAAATCCACATTTAAATATTAATGTCTTCAAAATCTGAAGTTTACATACAGAATGATTATTGTTTCTAAACAATGAGAGAAAGCCCAGATGATGATGTCATGGCTTTGGCAACTTCTGATAGGTAACTACCACATGTGAGTTGTTGGAGGAGCATCTGTGGATGTATTTTAAAGCAACACTGCAAACACACTGCTTTTATGTTTGACATGATTACAAACTCAAAAAAATGCCAAAATACTATAAATAAGAATTTATTACTTCACAAGAAACATTAAAAAGTCAGATTGCAAAAGTACTTTGGGACAAAGGTTTTCATTTTTGGACCTGCTTTGACCAGTGACAAAGTCCTGATGTCAAGTCCTGGACATCAGGACTTGATGTCAGGACTTTACACATATGTCTGAAAGGTCATTTGCAAGCGAGGTGACCGACAAACCTGACTGTCAGGAGAAATGAATCAGAACTCCAGCTTGTGGAAGGAAAACCAAAATGTTTGACTCTAGTTATACAAAAGGCAATGCTGAAAAAATACTGAGAAAATCTTTACTTCTGATCTTGAAGACTTTATCAAATAAACATATTCTTTCTGTCATTATTGTGTGATTTAGAAAATATAAATAATTTTGATAATTCTAACTGACCTGAAGCATAAAGGTTTTGTCAAATTTAACTTCAGATGGTGTGAATAAAAACATGCATGTGTCTTTTAATCCAGTGGTTATGGTTTCAACTATAGTCATTTTCTGGATAGGAACTGGAATTCTGCGTGAAACACTAAAAGAGCTGTTGTTATAAACTGGATACATTTTTATGAACATAGAATCTTTGTCCTTGAAGTCTGAGCTGTTCTTCACTCACAAGCTGCCAAAACCACAATGTAGTAGGAATCAAGGGATTTATCTTCTAATTTCACAACATGGATGTTTTTTTTTTTTTTTTTTTAGTTGGCAGAGCTGAATAAGGGGCCATTGAGAACGCTGCATCCGTTGCCTTTTTAACTCTTAGAATCAACGAAACCCTGCAATTTCGTTGGATTCCTCGCTAGTTTTGCATGCACGGGCAAGCTCCGTGGCTTGTTTAGTGTACAGTCCCACCATATGGTGTGTGTGTCACAGTGAGACACTTCCTAATTGTGGACCTCTGGGCCTTTGGCTGTCCAGAACTTCACACACCCACAGGCCTTAAAGTGCTCGGCTCATGTCTGCTCTCATCCTCCCAAACACAGGGGAGTCATCAAGTTTGGAAGAGGCACTTTTAATGTCGCTGAAAAGATAAAGAATAGCTGCTGGGCTTTTAGTCAGTTGAACAGGAATAAGTGACTTGACATGAGCTGTAAATCCATATTTTAGTTTTATCTAAGTTACATTTTCCTTCAACAAAGTGAGCCTCCTGCTTGCAACCTAATACAAACTTAATTGTTACCTGATGTAAAATTATAAAAAAAGAGCATGTAGTTAGGCCAGAATGTGTTGTCCTTTTTAATGCTTTTATCGTTTCCCAGCTGCAAACCCACGCCAAGCCTATAAAAACAGACCCAGACTAATCAGGTCGCAAGGAGGCTCTTGGACAAACTATCTTATTGGTCAGAAAAAGTGATTGTTGAAAACATGTCAGACGCAGCAAAAAGCAACGTTGATATTGTTCTGATTAACTAAATGTTAAACGATTAGCTTAGACACCTACATTATTCCATACATATCCACACAGCTAATTAAAATGAGTTGTCAACTATAAATTTTAAATGAATTTCCTGGAGCACTTAAGTGTTGAAGATTTTTTTATGTTTTCATTAATCAAATTTTTATTCAATACGTGGTCTAAGAAAATGGATGGATGGATGGATGGATGGATGGATGGATGGATGGATGTTTTGCGGTGTCTGGAAAATGAGCCATTTCCAAAACCTTCTGATTGTTAAGTCACAGCACTGAGCCATTACCTAGCAGACCTTTGGCCTGCTTTTCAAAGATTTTCAGCCATTTTCCTGGGCGAGTACAAACATTGAGTTGGGAGGGCGAGGCCAGCAGCAGTTAAAGTGACAAGAGGACTTAAAACAACTCAAACTGAAAGTAGCTCGAAATCTTGTAACGTCAGAATTATTTGTTGCAAAACAATGTAATGAACATGTTGTGTACATCTCATAGACCTATCCTACCCTGTTCAAGAAAGGTCACATTTAAATTTAGCTGAAAAATATTTGTATTCAAGACCATTACAAATAACCAGCAAATGCAGCTTTATGAGCAAACTGATTGTATGATAATATGGTATGCAGCCCTTACTTGGAAGTCTAGATAATGGTGAAAACGCTGCAGTCTGTATCAGTCGCGCTTATTTAGCTTGTGCACAGACCAGGGCACTACTGTTGCCATCCAAACAGAGAAATTATTACATATAAATAAGGTGTATTTTCATTAACTATGTAATTAACATAATATGCATGTTAAATATTGGAGTTTTGTTTTTAACCTTATGACATTATGTGGCTCATTGTGGCAGAAAAATGCGCAGGCACACTTTAGCTAGTTGCTGTCTCAATTTTGAAAGATTTGGCATCAACTTTCTCTCCCTTTGTCTTGCCACTTTATTCACTTTATATGTTAATATCACTTCTTTATGTTCTCCCTGGTTAGTAAAGCTGAAACTAAAGAGTATTACACACACAACTTTATCTCAGTTTTAGTAAGATTGCAACTAAGTGCATCAAAGAAGAGGCTGTTTGTTTACATAAAAACAACATTTGAATTTGAACAGCTGATCCAGGAAAAACTTAGCCAGTTTGTTATCTAACTGCAATGTTTTTTTCTTGTTTGTTTTTTTCCAGACTCCTGGAAAACACAAATCACAAGCAGGGCCGCCTAAGACATTTACTCTGCCTGACATCAAGAACAAGTTATCATCAGCAGCCAAGGAGGTAAGGCCGTGTTTCCATTTTTTTTTTTTTTTGGAAATTATCACTCTTTTTGACTTTTTAAGTGATGACTTAACTAAATTCTTCTTTAGGGAAAACCACTCCCGAAGACGGAGCAGAAGTTTGAGAATTTTGTGAGGACGTCCTACAAAGTCACTGACAAGAAAGTAAGTAAAGGATATAAGTAGATTTGAGCTCCCTTATTGCCCAGAGTTTGAGACTCATTTTAATTAGAATTAGTATTTTTGTTTCTGACATCAGACCAACAGTTAATATTCATTTTCTGAAGCATTACTGTTGATACATTTTTCTGTCTGATTAAAAACAAAAACTGTTGTGTATCTCTGGAATGAGCACATTAGACAAAACTTGTTTTACTCTCAAAAGCTTTTTAACCTTATTAGATCCCCAGAAATAAGTTATCAATCCTCACATCGTTCAACAACATCAAAGTCTCTCTAATTCAGTGAGTTCTTCTGGGCATAGCTTCATGTTTGTGTGAGCTCTCATGAGACAGAAGGGAGTACACCTGTCAAGAGTCTAACTGCAGTGATTTACTGCGGTTAGACTTCTGCAGCCCCAATGAAGGGACTGGTGGTGTGTGTAAGGTACCATTCAAAGCCTTTGAACAAATACGAAACTTTTATCTTTATTAAAGTGACATTTCAGATGAACAAAACAATTCCCAGTACATTAACTTGAATTAATCTCTCAACACACTCAGTGACAGACTGTAAAGCTACACTGCAACATCATTTAAGTTGCCTTGCAAAGTCGTCTTCACCCCACAAACCTTTTCATATTTTGATGCATTATAACCACAAATGTCAATTTATTGTTTTGTGGGTATTGTGTGGCAGTCCAACATGAGATGCACAGTGCAACTCATTCTGCAGATTTTTCATTTAACCATTTTATACATTAGAAACACATAAAAAATACAAATAAACAATTCAAATCGTTTCTTAAATAAGAAAATTTATATTTTATTGCCTAAAATGCGAAACAGTTGTATTCTTCTAGTAAGCACTTGATCATTCATAGCTAAGAAAAAAATACTTCTGACATCAACAGGCTTAACATCAATACAGACTAGAATAGATATGTTGATTATTTTTTAGTTTAACCAATTAATCACAGGATTTTTTGAGTATTTGCATTTTCCTTTTGGATTTCTAATATTGCATAAAAGAAGCTCAAGTGGTCAAAAGAAAAATGTGCAGAATGTGCTATTTTTTAAATACTATCACAGAATAATCAGAATAATCAATACAAAACTTGGTTACTGAAATAATCCTTACCTGCAGCAGTAGTTTGGATATGTTCAGATTATATAATAGGTACCAGGACGCTGGGGTCGGAGACACAGGACAGGAAAGTGAGAGAACCATCAAGGAGACTTAAGACAGAAAGAAGATGAAGTTCGCTGGTGTGAGGGTAGAAGATGCAGAGGGAAGGACTATTATGAGATGGACTATTCATTGTGGTATTCCTGAAGGGAAGAAGAATGACCCAGTCAAAGTCCAGAGCTAAATCCAATTGAGAATTTGTGGCAAGATTTGCTCTCCATCCATTCTGACTGAGCTGGAGTTATTTTGCAGAATAGAAAAATGTCACTACATGGAAAACCTGGTAGATGGGAACTCCAAAACACTTCCTATCAGAGGTTGTTCTACCAAGATCAGACTCTGAAGCTTTTCACAAGGGTCTGAAAATATTAGATCACCAACCTTGTTCAGGCTCATGCATTTGTGTGACTATTCTGAAAAAAATCTCTATTCAGTAGTATTTCTCCTTTCACAATAAAATTGTTTGACCACCTGGAGCTTATTGTCCAGGAATGAGATGTGTGATGTTTGTGAGGACCTGGTGAAAGCTCCCGTTTTTATTTTTACAAGGTGCTGACAGATACATGGTGCTCAGTAGTAACATATCCCTTCAAACCACAATTACTCATTCTACATGCAACAGTCCAAACAAGTTGGTATGTTAAAATCACAAAATTATTTCTGAAGCAGCAACAAAAATCCTCCTTACACTCAGGATGTAGCAGGTTGTTAGATGTTAATCCAAACCTCTTAAACAAGTTAAGAATTTGATGTTTGATTTTAAAAAAATAAGATTTTGTTTGTTAAGAGACTGCATTTGTGTAAGGAATGCATTGTTAAACCACATCATCTGGTTTGGTTTTTATAGAGTTTTTCCTGTTTTTTTCCCCTTCATTTTCAATAAAAAGCACAATAAAAGTTCATTTGGACACGAATGTTGAGTCTCTGAAACTTTTGATCTTTAGACTGGCTCTTTGGTTGTGTTGGGTGGGTCGGGGAACCTCTGTCTTAGATACCAGTCACTCCAAACAGACTGCGTAAACGCTCGTTTGTTCTGAGTTGCTGTGTTAAAAAGGGAAAAGTCTAGTTCTGGGAGCAGGTGGACGCTCTTTGAGCGGCAGAGAGCTGGGTGGACGAGGCAGAAAGTGGGGGTGGAGTTGGGTCTGGGAGAGCTTGTTGTTCCCAGTGTGTGGAAACATCTGTGGAAGTGCTTTGGTTTCATCAGCCAAGGCTGAGATCTGTCAGACCTGGAGCACCTAGTCATATACTCTGGTATGTAGTGCTGCCCCCACCCAACCCCTCGTCGTTCCCCTGCAGCCCCATCCAAGCACGGCGTTCCCACAGGCAGGACGCACAAAAATCATGTTGCAGTCAAAGTGGGTCATGTGCCTCGTGCTGTTTAGCACTTCATTTGAATGCTTTCTAATTCTTTTCTTTGCTTCCCACATCACCTTCCTCAGGTGGTCAAGGATCTCTGGAGTTTTCTGCAAACACTGAAGACTGAGAAGAAGTAACGAGCTTTTATCAGGAAGAATTTCTAGGCTTTTCTAAAGGCACAGTCTGCAATGTTTCCTGCTTAACACAGATAAAGACTACAGTCATGAGGATTGCAGATATTTAGTTAAGGTTGCTGCAAAGATAAACAATTATGTTCTTTTTTTTGGGTTGCAAAGCACATACCATGTTTGTTCATGCATTCATTTGTTGGTTGACATTTTGCTGAAATCTTTTGATAGGTAAGCTGATCCAGAGCTCCTATCGAGATGCAAAGTGGATTTGGTTGAGCATCTCATCATGAAAAACGTACGTTTCTAACATTTAACAGGCAACAAATCCCACCTGCCCCGGGGATGAATTATGTAAAGCATAATCTAATTTCAAAGATGATGTTTAGAGAACATAAAGGCAACAACTAATTAATTTCATTCATTTCAGGACTCACTACGTCAAATACGCAGTAAATTAGTGCAGCATACAGTGCTAGAGCAATCAGCAGGTCCAGAACAGCTTGGTTTGGATCTCTGACACCATGTGTCCTTCCTTAGTAAATGATACAAATGGAAAAATTGCACATTGTGCCTTTTAAATGCTTCATTTGCAGCCAGAGCGACATCTCTGAGTCTTATTTTTGTGAATGAGTAGTTTTCATTCATGCTAAAGACATTTTCTATCAATTGTTCACTGACAGCTCATGTCTTTTGTTTTTTATCATGCTTATTTGATTTTATCGAGGAATATGTTTTTAGATCTTACAAACATATTGTAGTAGTTTTACTTTTTAAATGTATCCATCTAGCTAAAGCAAAGTCCACTGCTTTTTAAATGATCTCTCTACTAACCCAAAGGATTATCATTTGATCCATACTCAAAACGATCAAAAACTGTAATGTGAAAAATGAGTAATGCCAGAACTTATAAAATCTGTAGATCTGCAGTAATGTGTGCAGCTCATATCTAATAAACAGTTGAGAAGCTTGTTTCAAGATGTTTTCAGCAGAAGTCAATTTGACATTTCTTTGTTTATCCTTCATAATTTTTTGTACTTTAATATTAATCCTGAATACATGTCAAAACAATTGTTTTGGTTGATTATCATTTATTGCAAAAAAAATAAAAAATATGCTACCCAAGGCAGTAACCAGAAGTTCAGCCAGTGTTTAATGGATATCAGAATAAGCAAAATTTTTTAGATAATTTTATGAAGATATATTGAGGCAGTATAAATCCAGAATATTCTCCTGTCAAATATGCCAGTGTAATAATAATTCTGTGATCTTGTATAATTCAAATGTCTGTGAAAGGTTTTGGTTTCAGTTGAATATTTTGTAGTTAGTGATGTTTTCAACTGGTCAGTGTCATTTACATGACTTTGATAACTTACCCAAAGCCAGGATCAGATGTTTCCTTGTGCTTAGTTGGAAAACTCGTATTACTGTTTTTAATTAAGCTCATCAAATCTTTTCTGTACATAAATCTCTTACTTTTATTTGCATATTTGGCAGCTGAACAGTTTTGTTCTCCTATTTTCCCCAAAGCTTTCCAAAAAGATTCATAAATCTTGATAGTGTTCTTTATTTCAAGTTATGTTGCAGTTTCATTTGAAAGTGTTTAGTGTAAGCTCTTCTTTTTTTTTTTTTGGCTGTCCTTTTCACCTCTAATCTGTCACGTTTTGATTTTTATGATTATGATTATTTTTGAGTGATGCTGGAATATGTTCAAATAAACACAGAGGTTTTTCTCAATACTTGAGTGTTACTGTTATAAATTTGACCAAAAAGTACAATTTGCTGCTTTTTTGTTTAAACAGAGCTATGTTTTATGTGTTTTGATTTTTCGCAGCAAGTTATGAAATGATTGAAGAAAAATATTTTGGAATATATATCTGTATTTGGTCATTTCATCCTTTTTCATCTGGCACATATTTATTATTTTTAACATAGTTCTCTTAGAAAATAAATGTGACAGTCAGTATTTAGTTCAAAACTCCGTAGTATCCAATAAATTAGACTATGCATTTCAGTGAGACTGATTTGTCAAAGCGACTTTTGAAAATTGACAACCCTTAAGCAGGTATTAAACTTTCATTAAACTCGGGGAAAATTTGTTTTAAAACCTTTTCTAGACACTTTAAATATCTCAAAACATTAGGAAACAGATATTTTGCAGAGCTAGGATAATTTATCTTCTACTTTGCATATTTAATTTATTGCTGAGTATGAGCATGTACTCGATATGTAGTTTTCTCATTCTTTTAGGGTGACTTGCACCATCTGTTCAGAGACAGAGTGAAAAAAAGCTGTCTGGCTATCTCTAGCAATATTGACAGAAATATGCTTTCATTGTGAGCTGAAAACAGCTCACAATGAAAGAGCTGCTTTCATTGTGGCTCAAACATTAGAACAGTTAAATAATACTTAAAAATGCCCAAGACAGAAATTAAATGTGTTCAATACATTTGGAGGCTTCGGCACCTTTCAGGACGGATTCAGTGAACGACGGTTATCAAAGCTACAAGCGACAAAGGTCATTTTGTTCTCGAAAAATATCAGGTTAGCTTGTTACTCGAAAATGGATAAGGTTGTTTTCCTGAGTTATTGACCTTGCAGTTAATATGTACTGTCCCTGTGAGAAAAGAAGGGAAAAATAGACATTTTAATTTAAATAAAAATGTCCCCTGACTTCCTTCAATTCCAACAAAAGGCTTTCAAAATGTCATTAGCAAGATGATGAAAATCTCAAAATAGAGCCAAAGTCCTTTTTTTATGGTTTTGATGATGTTAAGTCATTAAAACCTGAAATTTAGTGATTTAAAACATTCATGAAGTGAAGTTATCTTTTTCTGCAAGACCATATTTTTTCACTTTCCATCCTTGTCACCAGTAGAAGGCACTAAAGTCCAGGTGTTAACCAGAACCTGTTATGAGTTAAATTTATATATTACCTGAACTCTGAGTCAACAATTACTTCACTCTCAGCTGAAAGCTTTTTTTTTTTTTTTGCCCCCTGGCCACAACGGAGCGAGCGGATGCATCCATGGCATGACGCACGACTTTATATTCCAGGCAGGACGACTGTGAGGCACGTGGAAATCCCCCTGCTGTGGCTGATTTGAATTCCAGTCCAGGGTTTGACTGAAGCAGCCTGGAGGTATTGGCACACACCAGAACTTGAACGCACATACACATTATCAAAGAATAGTGGGAATGCTGGTTGTACCAATGTTCCTGCATGTAATAGACAGATATTTACCAGAAAGTGTTCAGACTCACATTATTTGCCTTAAAATGTATTCATTGGCTAAATTTTCTTCTAGACCGGATCTCAAAGCAGGTGTGTCGTACATGTGAGAATGCAGGTATCAGTGCCCAGCTCACAGCAGCCCAGCATAAGACCGGCCCATTAGGGAAATACTGGCCTTTACTTTTATCCAGTTGTAACATGATATGGGACGGGACAGCGAGGGCAGTCTGTTCTTACATCGAGACGAGTCCACCTGCAGAACATGACAGGGTCCAGTGTGTTCATGTGTTTGGAGGAGAACCAGTGTCATTTGTTTGGGATCTGAAGATCACGTCTGGCTTGTGTGTGTGTGATCATACAGAGCCAACAGTTTGTGTAGGGTTTTGTTTCTTTCATCTGTATTTCTGGATTTGCTTTACTCAGAAGGGTTTTACCTCAAGCAAAACATAATTTGCATATTTTGTAAATTTGGAAGTATGGAAAGGTGAAGATTTATGAAGTGGTAAAAACAGCCCCATGTTCTACGTTTTGCTTTGTACAGAAGGTCAGAACTCTTGGCTATTGCGAAATGATTGCTTCCTGGAGGCATTGACTCTGATGAAGTCTTAAATTTTATCCAGTTGCTTGTGTTTGGCCATAACATACTGCAATGCAATGCAATGCACCAGTCCCATTGCCTGTGTCATTAACATCTTCCACTGTGAAGAGGGAAGGGCTGAGCTAAACAAAATGGCTCTTGATGTTCATTCAGTAATTGGAAGTGTGGTCAACACAGACTGAATGTTCATGAAACTGCCAGCAGACTACAATTCTAAAACAGCGCAAAAATCAAAGTCATCATTCACAACTTCTTCTGTTCGTTGATCGGCTCAGTTGAAATTATACCAGAGAAAATCCTAGTCAACCGGAGAAAACCCAGACGGAGAACTGAAGGAAGATTAGAATCAACCGGAATTGTGCAGAAAGGCAATTAGGCTGATATTCTTTCAGTGCCTCACTTTTTCTGTTCAAACTGCCTGTAGCAACTAGTATCAATTAAACTGCACATTTCCATTTGATTCAGACACTCATTTTGCTGCCAAGCGAATTCTCCTCCCATCTTGGAGGTGTCAGCGAACGGTTCTTAAACTTGACTCTGTTTTCCATGAATCCCAGGTACTGATTATGCAACCTCATCCTACTCTGTTCTTTAAACCACACTCAGTGTTGTCAGTGTGACTACTGTCACACTGACACTCCACTCATGAAGCTTGCCCTATTACACCTCAGAAAACATAGATGTATTTTATTTTAAAGTTACCTCAGTTGTTTTTTAGAGTAGCAGGAGGTTTTTAGAGTGAAGGAAATATTTTGCCCCAGCAGGGTTTACCTGTAGGACTTATAATTGAGGACAAGATTTTCCCACTCCATCTCTAGTGGAAAGAAATGTAAGGTCATGTCTCTGCAGGCATGTACATTTCCGCCCTCTTTTCTTCTCACGACCCAAAGCAATAGTTGAATTTGGAGACAGCTGTATACCTAGGGTAGGATAAAAAAACTTACTCCACAGTTACAGATGTTTATATGCTCCAATTGTATTGCATAAATCTTCTTCTGGGATATGTCTTTGTAATGTAACAAGTGATGAATGTTGCATCTAGGGTGAGATTAAAATGCATTTCCTAAATAATTAGATATAAAACATTTTCCAAGATTACTGAGGAAACCCTCTCGTCATTTTTGCTCTTTGGCGGCCCCTTGTGGCAAACAAGTATAACAGATTGTCTCGTGAGAGTGTATTTTTTGTGATGTACTTTAGTTAATTAACAACGAGGCGTTCAATAGAGTAAAAATGGAACATTCACATGGCCTGGACACATCCTTTCTCATCAGTTTGCAGTTCAAAAGTTTTGATACCTCTTTAATTTCTCTATCATATATTGTGTTTGGATTTTATGTTGTAGACCACCAGAAATTATTTAATGAAATTTATTCCAATTTTAGAAATTTTGGGAAAGTCTAAATAAAGATCAAAATGAAATAAGAGTGATCTTTTTTCTGCAGTTACAGATGTTATAATCTGCATCCTTGTCAATTTTCCTTTGTGAAACAGCTACATCAGATTTTATGGAGCGGTTCTGTGAAACTCTTGCCACAGATTCCTAATTTGACTTGAGTCTAACCCCAGTCTCTGCTTAAGTTTTCTAACATTTTTGATTCAGGATTGTCCTGTATTAAGTCCCATAAACTCTGATCAGTTTCCCTTTCCCTGCTGAAGAAAAACATCCTCACTGCATGAAGGACCCACCATGTTTCACTATGGATGTGGGGTTTTCTGCCATGCATATAGTAACATTTTGTATTTTAATTTTTGTGAAAGTAAGATTTTAGTCTCACCTGACCAAATATCAGCGTTCACATATTAGATCTGTCCCCAATGTAGTGTTTTTGCCGGTCTTTTATAAAGCCTAGTTTTATGGAGTGTACTACTATTAATTGTCCCATCAACAAACTTTTTCTCCTGAACTTATACTGAGATTGAATTACTTATGAGTAATTTTCTAATTGCATGACTCCTGAAGGCTATTAGCCATACAGGATTGTATTTCAGGGTATCAGATTAAAGGGGGCTGAATAAAACTGTATTATTTTATCTTCATCTATCACATCAAAATCTATCAAATTTTATGGTTTAATGTGCTATAATGTGACAAAGATCAAGGGGTATTAATACTTTTAGACACGTACATCCAAACACCCACCCATTCCTCCTGCTGTGATGCTTTTGACCTTTGCTGTGAATAAATAAGTCTGTCTGTGCTTGATGTGACAGTTTGGCACATCACCTGGATACAGCCAAATAAATGAGAAGAGAGGGAAAAAATACCCAGCATCCACAGGGAGCTTTCAAACTGGAACAATGGCTTTACCCTGAGGGGAAAAAGTGATCAGGCTGGTATGTTTATATTAGAGAGAAAGGAAGCCATCATTGTCATCGCCAGCGATTTTCTCTTTCAGAGCTCAATTTTGACAGTCGAGTGTATCTTAATGACAATCCCTTCTATGTGTTAGTCAATTGTCAAGACTGATGTTCTTGTATAAACATTTTTTTCTTGCACAAAAAAGAAGAAAGAAACCAGTCAGAGCTATTTTTTTTCCTGTCAGCATTTGTGAACCTTTTGATATTATCACTAAAAACTAAACCAAGCTATTTTTAACTTATTCTGTTTGGCCCAACATATCTGTGTTATCATTCAGGAACACTGCACTTGGACTCACTTATTAAAAATAACATATTCACATTTTGAAACTTTGCTCTGTAATTGGCATTCGTGATTCTTGGGGCGACAGCAAGGTGGTGGATTTTCAAGTAGTGCTCTTCATTCACAGGTTGGAAATACTGCAGCAAAACAGACATCTGGGGAATTATTTGTGTAAATTAAAGGAAGAGGTGGAGGAGTTCATCATCTAACTTCCCGTAAGCTAAGCCAGGCCCTGTAAAACTCAGCCCAGTTGATACAGCAATAGGACATGCGGTTATTAATACAGAAGAGGGAGGTGCGCTCACCTCGACAAGCGCCGACATGCGAGTGCATTACCTCTATGGCTGCTATGGCAAGGATCTAAGCTGCATTCCTCTGCCCACAAACTAAGCTTTTTTTTCTTTCTAATGCAGCGGAAAGGTGTCTGGGACTTACTTGACTCAGGTGTGGAGGAATTTGAGAGCTCTGGATTTGTAAAATGGAAGCCACCAACGACCCGTGTTACGAGCTATTTAAAAAAATTCTAGTTTTCAGCAAATGATCGACATTTGAAGTATTAATTTTTATATAAATAAATCCTGTGAATGTGTGAATGCTTGTTGCTGTTTGGCGAATCCTAAATCCTAATTTTGGCAACATAACAGTATGGTTTTGCTAAAAGGAAAGAAAAATTCCAAAAAACTTCCATTGATTTCTATATGGCTCGTTGTTTTCTTTTAAAAAGTCTGGACATGTCACCCGATTGCAAAACTCATCACATCAGCGTAAGGTGTTTTGACAGGTGATATTTGAGCATAAGTGGATTCCATGTCTGCTGGGTCCGGACTCTGTGGAGCTGAGTTGAGTTGAAGTGTCCTGTATGTATCCTGATGAATCACCTTGTCAGGAGAATCTTATGAAATACAACTAATGGGGATGTTTGTTACAGTTAAACCTTTTTGCATTGTGAAAGTTATGAAGATCTTTAATACGCAGATCTTTAATTCAAAAAACCATATCTTTGTCATAACTGGTTAGAAATATAGATCTGTTAGGTATTCATTCCTACAAAATGTATTTTTTATTTCCTCGTACATTTCCCGAAAAGTCTTTCTGTCGACTGCCTCCAGCTAGCACTCAATCATCAACAGTTCTATCAACATTTGTTAGGTTCCTTCCCAATTGAGAGCGATCAATATAAAATCCTCATGTAATCTGCTCTGTAGGAAGGCTGGCATAAACATCTTGGAGTGAGACAGAAAGATTTGTTTAAAGGGAATTGTTTGGTTTTTGGAGTACCTCAAGGCCCTCTTTTTGGATTTGACTATCTGACAATGGCTCCCAGGATGATAAAAATATTTAGTTTTATTCTTTTTTTTATTATTAAGTATTTTTAAGCAGTCTAAGTTTATGGAAAATAAACCTAGACTGCTATGCACAGTGAAGACTTGGACTTAAACATGTGCAGGCTTACTGGTTAACCTGGATGTTGGGTGTTTTGCAACTTTGGTTAAAAGTTTGGTTAGCTGGTTGCTAGAAATTAAACCACTTTTCTGATGATTAAGCCAAAACAAATAAAACTGAAAAGAATTAAATGAAGTTCTAGTTTCAAACTAAAGGCTCCTTAAGAGGACACTTTCCAATGGAGATCAAGACACGTTTTCCATTCCTCTGTGTGTTATATAAGAAAATCAGTAGATAATAGGGGGTTGAAATTTATCCACTGCTCTAATGCTTCAAAACCACTGAGCCAGGAAGTCACAGAGCCGACTTAGTGTGCAGGTTGATTTGTTGAGGCTCAGGCAGCTCGTCTTTGAAGCCACATACCAGAATCATGTTACGATGTTTTATTATCGCGCGAATTACCTTTCCACTTTAGATTTCATGGTTTTTGAGTTAAATGGAGAATAAATGAGTAGCAGGATAATCTGAATTATTTAAGCAGTCTATAAGTCTTTCTGTTACACTTCCTGAAATAAATAGGCACCACTAACTAAATCTTTAGTTGTGCTAACCTTTAAGCATGTACCATAAACTTTACTTCCACTAATGCTAAAGAGCTGTACCAACATGTCATTTATTACAAGCTTAAGTGCTAAATTCAACTATGTTGAGACCTGCCATGCATCAGCGATAAAATATGTGTCATTGATGAAACAGAATTAATTTATTATGCACACCTGCACAGTCGCATGTCAGGAACAGACCTTCCACTCGTGATTTCTGTTTTATAGTTGTGTCTTGCTAACTCTGTTGCTGATTTTGCCTAATTGAGACCATAGAGCTTCGGTCAGAAAGTATGCAGCACATCAGCAGATTGAAAACGGCTCACAGGTACAGATTAAATGGAACATGGTACACCGCATCACCAGTGGAGAATGTGAGGAGAGGAAAAACAATGAAAAACAGGCGGTAATATTAAAATTCAACATGTAACAATCAGAACGCGGGGACAAATATGCTTTAACAGTTTTGGCTCACTTCAGAATTGTTTCCCTAAAGATATTAGGCCTTTAAGCTACTTTAAGAATACTTATATTCTTTAGCATAAAGAATTTAGTATTCTTAATATCAAGAATAATTTTAATGATAAAAAAAACTGTCAATGAAAAGGCTCAGGAGATATTGGCGTTTTAGGAGAGGTTTTCGGAGACGACTTTGACGATTTGGGTGTAGATTTTTCCTCTGTTAAATTAAGAATATTAATAGTTTAATATTCTTAATATTACGAATAATAGTCTTAATATTAAGAATACTTTAGTGACTGTTTCTCACTAATAACTTGTAGCTCCAGTTATTTGTCTACTTCTGAATCTCTTTCCGTAGCTATGCTGATGACAAACAGCCATATATTTCTGTCACAGCATGTCCATATTTATTTCCAGTCAATGAGTCAGCTGTTGTTACTTTTTTAAATGTGTTACTTTTGTATTCTAATGGCAAGATTAGAAATCCGCACAAATTTAAACGAAATGACAAAAAACAAACATAGCCTGCCCAAAACCTACAACAACTGCAGCTATAACTTCTGACCTAATGTTGAACATAAAGTTGGATATTAAACCAATTCACAACCATATTAAATTCAGGAATTGCAGAAGGAGTCAATATGGGAACAGCGGCTCATTCATAATGTTGAATAAATCCAAACCAAGATTAGGAAAATTAAACACCACAACATACCATGGATCACTCTCTGGCTCCCTGTTTGTAAAAGGTTAGATTTTAAAATGAATAAACTGAATGTTCTTGGGAAATCTCCAAGTTACTTGACAGGTATAAACCATGTAAACCTCTCAGGTTCTCAGAGGTCTGTTTGTGCAGTCTTCCCAGGACTAAAACTAAGCAAGGTGAAGCAGCATTTAGACGACGTTCACTTTGAAAGTCTGAAATGTGCAGAAAGTGGAAGTTTCTTTAAACCAAGACTGAAAATATTACCATTGCTATTATTACAGCTTTCCTGTTGAGCAAAAGCATTTTTTATCAGTTCATTTTATCAGTGCAATCTGTTTTCATTTTAACTAATACTTCAGTTTAACTAACAAAATGTATTTATTTTCTTTTTCTCCTTTCTAATGTTTTATTTGAATTTTGAATGACCTTCTGTATATACCTTATGATAGAAATGTTCTGGGTTTTAGTTACATGTGTACTAATATAAAACAAACATACTGAATACTTGGATGTCTCAGGTTGTTACTATTATCTATAACTGTCTTGGAAATGTGTTACGATTAAATTTCTAATTGAAGTTAAAAAAAAAAAGGTTAAGCATGTCGCTGCATTAATTTCCATGCATTTTCTTCACTATCAGTCCAAGATCAGCTCAACAGAAGCCTGGGGGGGCATTTTCATCAGATATTTGACAGATATGCCTCACTTAGAATATTGTGGTTCAACAAGGTAATTTGTCAGTCCCTTTTACATCAAAAGGCTGATATCTGTAATGACTTCTGCCCCGAGCTCTCTGAGGCTGCTATGCACCTTGCATGCCGTTTCACATGACACCTCTCCCAACTTCTCCAACATATTCTCAGTATCGCTCAAAAATAGCAAAGGTTTCTATTTTATCTTTAAGATGCAATGCTGAAGTAAAAATGCTCCCAAAGCCTCAGAAGAAAAGTCAAATAAAAATGCAGTGATGTGACTTATTTTGGTTCCTTTATGATGATTAAAGGTAAAAATTATTGGAAATATAATTTATCATCATAATTTAAGAGGAAGAAAAACATAACTTTTTTAAACTGTTCAATCTGGAATATATCTTGGTCCATTTTTCCATCAATGCCAATCATCTTTCCTTTTCATTCTATAGCATCCCCAGAGCATAATGCTGTAACTACCATGCTTTGACCATGCATTTAACTTACCCCACAATTTAAATGCATGGTGGTTCAGTGCCAGCTTATAGCAGAAAGGACCTGGGTTCAAATCTCTAATTGGCGTAGTTTCCATGTTCTCCCAATTCATTTGTGGGCATTCTCCTTGTACTACGGGTTCCTCTTTCAGTTCAAAACTACAGTACATCTGCCAAGTCAACACGGCTTTCTAAATTGTTATTAGCTTTGAGCTTTGAAGTAAAACCACTCTCATTGCTTTAATGTACAAATATAGTACATTAATTTCTCTTTTTTTTTTCAAATTAAATTGTCCAAAAGATTCTGAATTAAAAGCTCTAATTCCAACAACAAGAGTAATTTATTATCACCTTACAAACCTATTAAATTTCTGAGAGTCATTATTTTCCCGTCTGAAATGTTTAGCACATCCTGGGCTTATTTTGAGAGTGAGACTAGGCTACTTCTGTCAGATTCCATTTTATCTCTCATTTGGTTTTGAGGTGATGTAATACATGACATATTTATTTGACAGAAACCACGTGGGCAAAAGAAAAAACATCAGCCATATCAAACATGCCTGGGTGTGGAAGGGTCCAGCCTTTATTTTTATGTCAGTGGGTGGAGGTACCAGCCTGTCTTGCCTTTGTACATCTTACATCTGGAATGGGCACATTTTTTCCCCCTTTCCCAAATAACATCTGCAGCTAAAAAGCCAGACAGGTAGTTAGAGTTGATTGGTCATGGATGGATTTTCTCCCTCTCCTTTCTTTCTATGTAGCTCTCTCTTTCCCTCCCTTTTTTCTATTCTACAAAGCCCAGAGGCTAGTATTTCACTGATTACAGAGTGCCTCCATTTGAATGGTCGTTTGTGTATTGTCAGAACAAAGGAGCAAGTGGCCTCTGAAGAGGTGCTAGACAGGGGAATGGATTGGCCTCAACGATTAGGATGAGTGGAACTGCAGGTTCAGGCTAGCGTAGCAGCTCCTCCACTGCTCCAGGTTCTTTCTTGACCGGGAACAGACGCAAGGCTGCAACTGCACTTCAGTCAGTGTAGGATAGTGAGCAGTTTCAGCTTAAATGTGAAAGGCTCTGTCACTCATTTTTAAAATTGACACCTTAGGTTCTGATTAAAACCCATAATGCGTCATATTTTAAATAGACATCACAGCTACACTCATAAATAGTTTAAATCTGTAAATACTTGAGACAGCTCTAAAATAGATAACTTTTTTATTTTTTTATTAAAACGAAATATACTTTAATTTCTATTAATGCATGCAGTGGAAGATGTTTCAGCTCTATTCCAGAACCTATTATTCACACTTATCCTTATTTCCTATCTTAGGGGAACAGCCAATTAGCACCAAGGAAAATAATTACAGCTCTGGGATTGGCTGCTTACTTTCTTTAAGGTCAGCAGGTTATATACATTCCTCTAGTATTAGGCTTGACTGTCCTTAAATGATGAGATGATTATGGTCATTATCCATTTGGAAGACCCATTGTGAAATATTCTTTCCTTGTTATATCATCTGGTTTGTGAAGTCATTGGTCCATCTCACAGCAAAACACACAGCATAATGCCACCTCTCCTGTACGTTGCAGTTGGGATGTTTTTCCCAGGATCCCAAGCTTCTTATTTTTTCCTCCAAATGTACCAATAGACATTGTGGCTAAACACTTCAATTTTACTTTTGCCATACCTCCAGGCATGTCTCTCAAAATTAAGATATTTGTCCCCAAGTGCATTTGAAAAGAAAAATGTACTACAGTAAATCTGTAATAAGCATATTTTATAGCAATAGACATTCTTCTTTGAGACAGTGTAGTTGTCTCCGTCCTAAATGGTGAGATGATTAGACATCTCCAGATGAAAGTGACACCTTCAGGCATGGAGAAATTTTACTTGATGATAAATCTGAAATTTTACATTTCTTTTGATATTTTGCTGATTTCCTTTGGTTTTTCCAAAACATCACACATGGAAGGAAGTGTCTTTGATTTTCCAAATGAAATGTATGGAACAGATTGACTTCACTTTTTCTACTCAAGAACATGCTATATTATATAGTACATGCACTCACTTGAATTAAATTGACCTGCACGGTTCAATATTCACAAACTGCCTATTTTGTCACATAACTCCACATTATTTTCGAAGAATGTATCTATTAGTCGATTAGCTTTGGAAATTGAAATATCAACTTGATAAATTACGGGCTAGTGTTTGCAAAGCATCCAATCCAGGAGCTGCATTCATTTTCTTTGGCCCTATTTGTAGATGTTAGCTCCTGTGGTAATGCTAAGATGCTCATAAGGGCGCGTATTAACGTGTATTTGGTGTTTCAACTATTAAGATGGGGAGGGTCTTATGTTACTTCTCTCCTTACGCAATTCTGCTTAAATCAGATCTGAAATTTGAAAGACTGCACTGTAGTGGTCAGAAATTGTACTCCAGGTACCAGACAACTTGCAACATTAACTGATTTTTCCCGTAATATTGCATGTTCTTTCAAAAACAAGTTGGTTTGCAACACAGCACACAACAATGCAATAAAAAAAATTTATCTTTGTTTTTTTCAGTGTAAACCTTTGCAACCATGTGTTGCAAAGGTTTACACTGAAAAAAACAAAGATAAAAATGCTTATTTGTTGGATCAATTCAAGTGGCACATTAAAGACCTTCATTTTATTTAAAGTAAGCAATTAGACTGTAAGCTACCTCAGAACAATATTGTAATTAGCTATATTACCCACATTGTTTTATACAGAATTTCAGTGCCTTTCAATGCCTTGTCATGGAAGTCGCCAAATATCATTTGATAATTTAAATTGTTGGTTTTGGCCAAGAAGTGTCCTGTTCTTCACCTTGTTTTTAAAACCCATACCCTTTGAGTTTGCACCTGAGGAGCAGCTCTTCAGACAGCTCAGCAATCAGATGAAAGTTAGCCTGACAGGTTCCTGTTTTGAACACCCACTCAGTATTTCTCACCCCTAGCATGGAGGTAATGGCCTAGAAATCAAAGTCCTCATCAAATTCAATGGGTGGGCTCAGGTCACGCTCCTGGTGGGCTTCTTTTGATTCTGAAGCATCGCCTTTTCAAAGCTATTTTCTCGCTAATTTTTAATTTACTTTGAGCCTTCACCTCATTGATGGCGCCCATGAACATCCACCAAGAATCAAGCGTCTGAGTGTTTTCAATAACTGTCAAATAATAATAATGTTTTGTGTGAATGAGTCAAGTATTCTGGCCAGTTTGTGACTCTCACAGCAATTTCATGCCACATTACAAACAACAAGCCCCTTAATTTGGTAATCACGGTCATCCAAGAAAACAATTACAGGGTCATTCAAGTAAGGGGGAAAAAAGAGCTGACAAAAAACACTTACATCATTCCACTTCCCAAAATTTCACCACTAATCCACCCATTTCTGAAGGCTTATTATACTATTTAAGCACTTGTCTGGTTCGACACGTCTACACACAGCAACAGGACTTTTTTTTTCTTCGATTACCTCTTCTTGACCAAGGGAGTTGACATTTATCTGTCAGATGTGGGCCAGAATTTTGGAACACATGAGGTCTTTGGGCTGATTGTTATTCAGTTGTAACACTGTGACACATTTTGGCACCTTCTTTTGTGCTTAGCAACGGCCAGGGATTTTGTCCAAGAATGAATAGTTTTAGTGAGGTCTTCAAAACGCAAGCAGTCACATTAAGTTATTGCACATGTTTGCAACTAGCAACAAGGGAGCCGAAACTTTTGTTTATGTTTTCGGACAACTGTAGACTCCCTGTTGGACCGAGATGGAGCAGATCAGCATTAATGTCAAACAGGCAACTGGAGCTAATGGAAACATTAGTATGCTTGACGTGTACTCTGGTGTTCGGATGATTTGTTGAGGAGCAGGGCTTTAATTTTCATCCTCTGGTCTCCTCCCTTCAAGGCAAACTTAACTGAGCGCTAATGACTCCGTGCAAACAATGTGTGACAGGGGGGACAAATTAAAAACACTTCCTGCTTCTTTCCGCCTCCTCCCTCTTTCTTCAGGTGATCTTTGAAGGGTCCCTGAGGTAGCTCCCTCCCTTCCATCTCTGGCTCCTTTCTCCGTCACCCTCCATAAAGCCGAGGTGTTGCGACCCCATCACGACCTGGATCCATGTTAGCCGTTTGACTTCGGGTAGCTGGCAGAAGGACATGATCAGCGGTGTGAAAAAGGGGTGTCTGAGTGTGTGTTTGAAGCGGCGGGGTGGGGCCGGCCTTCACAAGTGGGGTGAGGCTGATTTTGAGGGAGATGAGAGGAAGAGGATCATTCCATTTAAGTCTCACATGCTTGTCGAGCTGTGACTTCTTGTTAAAAAAGAGAGGCTTCTGGGTGGTGACCCCTCCGCATCAGTCGCTTCACCTTGGGAATTGAATGGGACACACACCGCAGCCACCAAGCCTTCCCTCCCCGACCCTGACACCCCCTCCTCTTCTTTGAGTCAATATGTCCGTGTCAGAGATGAAAGTGCAAAGTGGGAGGGACGCAGAGGGGGTCCTGACACTAATGTAGTACATTGGGCTTCACTTACTGATCTGCCAAGTTCTTTTGTCAAGCCCTAAATGCCTGCTAGGGTCCTTTGAACTGCTGAGCGCTCGCCCGCCCTCAGATGCCTCCTCCTTTAGCTTCAATGAGATATCCCCGGTGACATTCCCACAGTCCCGCCGCTGCAGACAGACACGCATAAGTGCACGGAAGCGGTTCAAATTCAAAGGCTTGAAAGGGCTCTGGGAGTAACATCATTCGCCACGTTGCAGTTCTGGCTCAAATTTGCTTTTTGTAAGAGAAATTAAAAAGAATCATTGAAGGCAAATTGCTTTCAGGTCATTTAAAAGCACTTTCATAGGTTGGGTAGCAAAGTGAGCCAGGTAAACTAAGACTTCTAACTTTCTTGCTAGGTTTTCTCACTCCCTCACTCTTGTTGGCTAATCTGTGTGGGTAACCTTATCCCAATTCTTCTCCACATACCCAACCCCACCCTCCTCCAATCCTCAAGAACTGGACTGAAACAGCTCCTCATTCACAAAGCCCTTTCTTGTTATGCTTCTCCATCCAGGATTTGATTGATTCTCCCTGATTTATCAGGTTTCTTCATCTTTCTCTTTTGCCTCTGCTTCAATTAAATTCGGGAAGCAGCTTTGTTTCCAAACTGGCAGTGTGAAAATAAATATAACCAGGCTTTTTAAATTTAAAGGGTCATTTCTTCCAAATAAGACCAATTTCCTGAGGCCTCAACAAAAGTTGAGTTTTATTCGTACAGGTAAGTTAATTTAAAGTTCTTATCAAAGAAATACAACTTATTGTTTATGTGTGGCAACAAAAATTTCAAAATGACATGACTGATTCTATCAATTTGAATTATGGTTCTGTAAAATAATTCAAAAAGCAAAGTGTAGATTTCATAGATTTATTACACCCAAGGTTAATATTTTTAAAACATCACTTCTGTTAACTTTGATTGTTCTGTAGCCAAAATCTAAAATTCAGTTTCTCATAAAACGTGAAAATGTAGAATGAAAATTAAAAAAAATTCTAACATAGAAATGCTGTTTAAAACCATGTTAGTGATTTGTCCATCAGACAGTTTTTGATAACTTCCATAAGAAACATAAATCAGAAAAGGTCACCATCAAAGAAACAAAAATGTTTTCAAGCATATTAAGGAAAAAAAAATAGAGTGGAGGAAATATAAAATGTTGCATATGTAATGAGAATAATAGCACCTTTGAAAGGATCATGAAGCAAAACCCACTGATACCTGTGGAGCAGATTTATGGACTACAGTCAAAGCATTGAGAGCCATTAAACATAGAAGTGTCCAAAGACCCCTTTCCAAATAGAAGAACATTTTTCATTTCATTCAGAAATCAGTGCCCTCGTGGCTGGAGGACGAATAAAGAGGTGAAGTCCAAGATGCTTGAGGTAGAAAATTGCTGTTGTAACTTTCAGAGAAACTGAATATTGTGTTTCCTTTAGTATCACAATTAACAGAAAACTGAAAAGCTCAGTCTGTATTCAATAAATCTATATCATGTACTTTATTAAATGATTTAATTAAATATACTTCCTGATAATATAATTCATCAAGATACACCTGTGTTTTGAATTTGACCATAACTTCAGTCTCTCTTTGCCTAGTTTGGTTTTTTCAGACAGTCTTACAGGAAAAGACGAAAAACAAGTAAAATTTT
Source organism: Poeciliopsis prolifica (assembly GCF_027474105.1). Classification (NCBI taxonomy): domain Eukaryota; kingdom Metazoa; phylum Chordata; class Actinopteri; order Cyprinodontiformes; family Poeciliidae; genus Poeciliopsis; species Poeciliopsis prolifica. Next base: position 6,282,077 of record NW_026562381.1, read on the forward strand.
GATCAGGAATCCAATGAATCAAATAAGGATCAGCAAGAAGGTCAGAAAAGTATTTACTTTGCTTCTTTTACTCTAAATCTTAGTTCATGTCTTTGGAATAACCCCTAGCTCTGGCTCCTGATTGGTCAGCTGCCAAAGCAACTATTACAGCAGAGGAGTGAATGCCAGAACCATCAGACACTTGGCTTGTATCCAGCAGCTATTCCCCAATCTCTCAAGACTGAGAAAATGATAAAAGCAAGTCTTAAAAAGAATGGAAAAATCATGCTTCTCTTCTCTTCTTTAGCTTCACATTGGCACCACCAGAAAACATATGCAAAATACATGGATCTATTTTGGCAGTAGCATAGTTCTACACTGAAAAAATTAGTTTATGTTTCATCTGAGTATCTGAAAATTTAGCAGTTAAAAAAAGAAAAAATACAAGCAGAGTTATTGTTACCAATAAACAACCGACTATGATAAATGTAACTCAAGCATCTATTTCATGCTTACATTAGGGTTTTTGAAACAATTATTTATTTTTAGGAACTTCTAAATAGTAATTGAGAACTTTCTACAAAATAAGTGCAAGTATGACATGATAAAGAGACATTTTTCTCAGCCACTGGCCAGTAGGCTAAAAAATAAGAGGAGCATCTTAGTGTCATAAATTTTCCGTGACAACTGTAAATCCCAGCTGGTTGTTGGGGAGGGATGCCCAAAAAATCCCTTTAAGTCCTACAATAACAAACATTGCTCAGGTTTTTACCTGAACTGGGTGGTTTGGTCAGATGAAAGTATCTGGAGTATCTGCTACAAAACAACGGGTAAATATATGCAAAAGAACCTGATACCTACTGTCAAGCATTTAAATACAGTGGAGGAGCTGTGATGATGTGGGCTGTTTCTCTTTCAAAACCCACTGAGAACCTTGTTAGACTGCCAGAAAAATGTAAATAGATCACCATTGGACCTTTTAGGAGAGTCTAGCACAGGAGGACAGATTAATATTGACATGATTAAACAGACACAAAAAACAACCTTCTTCCATCCCCATCTGAGTCCACAGAAATCCTGTGGAAAAGCTTCGGGCTGAGCTGCACAGCAGAAAGTATATAAGGACTCTGGACAATCTAAAGATAGCATAAACAAGAATATTTCACCTTTCTCTCTATGTGTTCCAATTATGCAGACTAAAATTAGGAAACTATGCAGTTGTGATACTATTGCTAAATGTCACTAAAGTCTAATGTAATGATCCCAGCCTCTCCCAATACTTCTCTTTCGGCCTCCTTTTTGAGGCCTGTTAAACTAATTATAAATATATAATTAACAAGAAGACCTGACATGCATCCCACTTGATATAGCATCCTACAAAATATTTTAGGATGCCTACACGGCATACATTGGAATTACAAGTCTTAGAATTCTTAGAATTGCAAATTGCTGTTCATTCTCAAAAAGGTCTTTGAACAGATTGAACAGCAGGGGTACCAATACATTTAATTACCATCATTTTAGTGTGAGATTGTGGTAAAAGAAAATCTATTTTTATTTTAGGGCATCTTACACATTTTTACCAGGAGGGAAAACATTTGCCCCGCATCTGGGTCCCTCTTCTCCTTCCTCTGACTCACATGTGAGCAACTCATATACCTTCCGCAGTTCTCTCTAACTCTTCAGTTGTGGTTGGAGAAATTTGTCCCAAACATGCAGTGAAGACATGACTAGTAATTCAGACCCTCTGCTGATTGCTTCTAATCATCCTGTCTGTAAATCACTCTTCAGGTGTATTTTATAAGCAGAGAAATCTTTGTGAGGGGTGAGCAGCAACTAATGTAAGCTGGATTTGATCAAACACTAACAACCTCATATTTGTGCAACCATCATTCAAATAACCTTTTGAATAATTACTATTTACTGCACTTTCTGTGGTTTCCCTCCTAGGGGCAGAGAGACTAAATTAGCTGTGTTCAGTTGTGTTACAAGGATTATTACAGTGCATTGCAGACAGGATCACATTGAGAAAAAAAAATCTCAGATTCATTTTATAATCTCAGCTTGACTTTATCAGTAAGATTCATTAATTTTTTCAAGTTTTTGTGATGTATTTTTTAACGTGTCATGTAAATCAGTAGCTGGGGCTTTTCTCTTAATTTCCCACCAAACCAGCAGAAGAAGACCCTATGAAAACCCCACGCATGGGAAGTATATGTAACCATTTAGAATCATTTTAAATGTCAATGCATAAGGAATCCCGGGGATCCAGTTTTAATGGGACAATAAAACCGAACCACAAAGTTGTTTCTCTCTCTCCCCCCCCCTCTCTCTCTTTTGTTTAAGTTGCAGCCTCACTTCAACGCTGCCAGCTCTGTAGCACTCGTAAACACATTCACACTTCTCTTTTATTTAAATATCGGTTACGTTATGGCACATAATTGAAGAGAGAAAAAAATGCATTTGAATGGTGTCTGGCGGAGCAGGTCCAATCCACAAACCCACACTGATTTAAAAAGCGCACAGAAAGGAGAGAGACAGGACCAGTTTCTGTTCCTGGAAGAGCAAAGGCACCTCAACAATCAAGTTAATTAAAACTACTGCGGGTGTCAGAAAAAAGGGAATTATATTCATAGCCATTAATTATTTAAAAAAGTACACAATTTGCATAATGAAGTAGATTAAGACTCATCTTTAAATTAGATTATCAGTGCTGACTCTGTTAAGGTCTAATTTCTTCTTCTTTTATTAAGTTTGTGAAGAAAAGGAAATCCTACTTAAAAAAAAAAAAAAGTTAAACTATCTCCTTGCGCTTTGCCCACCAGGAGAAAAAAAAATCTCTAAAGCTGATGGTCTCTCTGCGATTACCCTATCAGGTGCAAACCGCTGACATGTTTCCACCCACCAACAACAAAAAAGCCTCTCTGTGCCCAAATCTCCAGCCGCAGTCGCACAAACACCGCTGACAGGCAGGCAGCAGGCAGGCAGCGCTGCGCTATCACCAGCCTCTCCAGGGATCTACGACTTTTACTGTCACTGCGAGATTTTTTGAATTTTAATTTCACCTGGATAAGTTTATCTGCTTGCCTTGTTTTTTGAGGACCGCTTTATTTGATTTTCCCCCCTAACATTCCTACAATGTCAGAATAAAATGTGCCTTGCAAGGTGTAGAAATCCCCCACAGGTACGGACCAAGATGAAGAGCCTGTGATCTCTGGAGGAGCAGAAGCTCAAAGGATATTTTTTTAAGTAAGGGGAATTTTTTGAGACGTCGCAGCTTGGCTCCAGTTTAAGGTGAACTTTTGATACTCTGAGGACCTGATCTGAGAAGTTAATCTTTGGGATAGTTCCCCCAACAAGGAAGCGCCCAATGTTGTACTCCGTGCCTTTCCTGCTGCATATATCCTTACATTGGGATTCAGTCTCCTGCTTACCGCCGGAGTTGTGTGCGTAAAAAGACGCGCAGCGGAGCGAAAGCCAGAGAGAGACAGAGAAGGAGGCGATCCCGCCAACCTTTCCCGGGGCTCTGAGTGCGTGAAGCAGGTGTATTTGAGCCGTCTTTCTGAAAGCCAAGATGTCCGTGCTGCCTTCGAGGTTCCTCTACCTGTAAGCGCTCCACATCTCTCCTTGCTTTTTTATTATTTATTTATTTTTATTTTTTTGCATAAACTCATGCATTCTTACCAATAGAAGTCGCCAAAAACTTCATATTTGTGCATTGCTGTCATCCAGGTAGGCTGCGTTTATTTTCCATGTAATTGCCCGTGTGATTCACTCCCCTTTCTCTCCTCCTAGGTGTTTACACTTTCTGGTTTTCTACTTCCAGCTGCAGGTACGTTTACTCTCCTTTTATATTTTTTTGCATGTTCATGTGCAGCTTTTTTTTATTTGAGTCATGATAGAAGAATGGCCATGTGCTGCTTTCATCCCGTTTACCGTAACATAAAACGCTACAAATTAGAATCAACACAGATGTGGAAAAAAAACTCACATTTTTTTAATTAAGTTAGTATATATCAATAACTTTACTAAATGTAATCTGTTTGCATTAAAAATCGCAAAAGCGAACCGTTTATAATAGGTTTAATTATAAAAGTCGTAAATATTTAACGTTCTTGTTTGCAGTTGGGGATTCAAGTAGCATTTTTCACTAATTCACAGCAACAGCTGGGTTGTAAACATGTAGGTGCCTGGGGTTGAAATTTGCAGTTTGAACAGATGACTCGTTTGGCGTTTGTTGCCTTGTTTTTACTAGTTTCGTCTTACTTTGAACCATAACGATTTGCAGACATCCACTCAGCTAATTGACTGCGTTGGCTTTGATTCAGCCGCAGCCCTTTTACCCCCCACCTCCACCTTTCCCGTATGAAACTATTTATCAGTTCATTGTGTGTCGTTTTTGATTGTTTTAAATAAAAATCCATGTTTTTCTCGTTTTAAAGATACCAAATTTATTAAATAAAACAAATAGCGTGGAACTCATAAAAACAGACATTTAACAACGTTTCAAATAAAAAACGCAGCAAATACTTGATGAATAACATTCTTGTCTGTTTGTTTCCTCTAAATTGTTTTATTGCATGTTCAAGTTTGGTTATTCTCTTAAAGAAAGAAAGAAGCACAAGAACTTATGCACAATTTGAGTCATTTTCAGGTTCTAACAGGACATCAGCATGCAATGTTATTGCTTCAACATATTGAATCATGGATAAAATAATAAGCAGTCTAGTTATTTTTTGGTATAGGAAAAAGGCAGAAGATTATTCTCATTGTTGAGCTCTCAGTAACATTCTGTAGGAAAACATAGGAGATGAACCACGGTTGGAAGTGAGGGCATCACCAGCATGAGTGTGTGCTTCAGTACCTGCCTGCATGCGTGTGTATGTGTGTGTGTGTTCTGTAGATAGCATGGCATATCTTAGATGGATGCAACAACTGAGCTTCCTCCGTGAAGGCGACGGCCAGACTTTTTGATGTGGAGACAATATCCGTTTTCATGCTGCATCTTTGCAGGAAGGAGACGGAGTGATAAAAACTATTGTCGCGAGCATTCACCTCAGCCATGTGCTTAGGCTTGCCTCTCCATTGAGATGAAATCCAACTGTCTACCGAGCACACCTTTGTATTTGTTTAGAGAGGGGAAGATTTGGGATAAATCCCTCAGCAGCTCAGCGAAGCTATGTTTTGTTGTGTGGTAGCTCTTTTTTCACTCCTCAGCTTTGAGGTTCATGTTTGACAACAGATCACGCTGATGAACAGCTTTGATTTGTGGAGACTTTGGCATGAAGTGCTTGCAGTTGGAAACATGTCTCAGTCGAAATTGGAATGCAACATCTTTGGCTGTTGCAGTAGTGACACCTTCTCCCCTCATTTGTCTAGCCGTTGTGGCTGTTAGCTTCACCAACATGCTGAGAGAAAGCAGCAAAGCAGGACTTTCTGTTTGGAAGCATATATATATATATTTATATCAAGATTTATTGTTTCGGTCCAAGTCCAAACATGTGCTTTACTCTGCAAAATGTGAATCTTTATGGCAAAGTTTGGGATTTTCTTGTGGAGGCTGTTGTTGTCACATTCTGTCCAATTGTTGTTTGTATCGAAGTGATTTCAAAGAATCTAAAATACAGAAGACAATGGTCGCTGTAAGAAGCAATTTTTATAATTGTCAAAATCAATATTATACTCTCAACTATGTTGTTTTTAAGTTTTAAGAATGGTTGTTCTTGAGGCTTTATTTGTGGTAGTTTGTGTATATCAAAGCTTAAACAAGGCATTTTAGAGATAAGAAAACATCTGAATGAGGATGAAGGACACCAGGAGCCTAAATCAGTTTGCATTTGGATTTGAAGAAGTTGTTTATGTTTCCTGTCTGATGTAAAGGATTTGTTCTCCGGAGGTTAATGTTTCACCTTGTGTTTTTGCTAAATGTCATCAATTCACTGAAGTTAAATCAACAGGCACTCTGAGTATGTAATCTGTATATAATTACCCACCTGAGATCCGCCACATAAAAAGCCATTACTGTGCAATTACCACACCATATACAGCTGGGGAGATGGGATCACGGCGTGATCCGAGATTCCAAGGCTTCTGAAAGTATACGTTTCCTCTCTCTCTTCCACATGTTGGGTCACAGTTGCTTTTCTGTCATGCTGCCAAATATTTTCCCACATCTTTATGTCAGGTCTTAGGTAACTCAGAAACATCAAGATGGTGAGAGGCAGAAGGGAGATTTTTGCAATTTGATTAAAACATCTCCAACAAGAGAGTCTTTGTGGTTTAAGGTACTTCTTTCTTCCTCGCTCATGTCCCCCGCCTGCTGCATTTTCTAATTTATGGACCCTATTTGGCCTCCAGGCAGATATTTGTTTGATGATAGTGCAACAGGTCTGGATGCTTCAGGTGTATAATTGCTAGTGGCTTGGTTGCTTGTGGAAATGAAGTACAGGTTTCTCAATACTGCCTGAGGCACACTATATACTGTGCCCCAGTGCTCACAAACAAGGCCTCTCTGCAGGCTTTGCACTTGTTCTGTTGGAGTTTCACTCAAATACACTCTCCACTTGAGTGTGTGCTAATGTGGTTAGCTTCTTGTAAATGCATTGCAAATAAAATGTGCCACCTTAAAGAGGAGAAACAATAAATCTCTGCAGCTACAAATTTCTATGTTGTTATCTTGGTTTTTACACCCTAAAGCACTTTTCTTTTGACATAGAGGCCATAAAACCAACAGCACATATTACTGTCAACATCTGTGTTTTGACAGTCTCGTTGTACATTTCCTCTTGTGCAGGAATCGCAGCAGAGCACTGCCGATTTCAGGTTTTACATTGAAAACCACACGAGGAACCCAGATGACCTGAGCCGAAAGCAGGTCCGGATCTACCAGCTCTACAGCAGGACCACAGGCAAACACGTCCAGATCCTGGGGAAGAAAATCAATGCCAACGGAGATGATGGGGGCAAGTATGGTATGGGAGAATTTCTGTGCATCTCACTTGACACTTTAGCTAGTCTGAGATCGCAAATCCAGCCAGAATAAAAGTTTTGGTGCTTCTAGAAACTCCTTGACTCTGACCCTTTAGGCTATTTGCTCTTCATTGTTCTGAGGTTGTTTTCTGTTTGCCTAGTGCAGGAGGAGTTGGTTTTGGAAGACAGTCAATAGTGAATGAGGATGGATGAAAACCTGCTGAAATTACCAGCCTTGCTGAGGATCTCTATGATGACAAATATCAAAGACACACCAAATCAATCAGACAGATATTGGCTCTGATCAGTGACTGGCAGATCTATGCTGAAAAAATCTTGATTTCTCTTAATGTTTATCAAATTAATCTAAACTAATATTCATAACTTTCAGTCCATATGTTCATCAAAAAACAGCCTGTACTTGATTCACCTCCTGGAGTTTCACAGAAAGAATCAGATAACGGATAAAGAAATTTGCTTTAATGCATAGATGTTAATGATCTTATGAAGCCATCATGCTATGTTGGATTCAAAAGCACTGAGTCTGTAAAGGAACATGTAGCATACATTTTGTCTTTTATCTGTTACTGACCTTGAAAAAATGGCTGATTGGACTTCCAATAAAACCAAGAAAAGTTGGTCAGTCGCATCTCTGGAAAATATCTGTTGTTTTTTTTCTTGATATCTCACCCAGAAGGTATTGATCTTTGTTCATTTTTTTTCCATCAACGTTTTGATGAATGTGATATTTCTTTCATGAGGAAAAGTTGCTCTTTGCCTCTTTCAGGTGAAGGTTCAGTATTGGTTATTTAAGCAGTAGAGATGATAGATCTTTTATACTTGAAACTGTTAAGCATTTAAACATAACAACCACAAAAAATGCTGCTGGAGGATTTTGGTCTGAAATGAATTATCCACCTTAAATCTCACCACTTAGCTCTGCACATGCTTTTTCATTACTGCAGATCAAATATGGCGGATGGCTAAATTGATGGTCAGTAAAGCACTCTTTGATGTAGCCTGTGCCGCGCTTCCCTGCAGATATTTTTTTCTCATAACAGCTGACTCACAGCTCCAAAATTGCCGGTCTTGAATGCCTCTGAGTCAGTGTGTTCAGTTGCAGATGCGCGCAGGCGAAGTTTCCTCACTGCTTGTTAGAGCTTGAGTGGAAGCAGATCCAATGTTTCCCATGAGCCTTTGCCAATTCTCTCCCCCTCTTCCCCGTCCCTCACCACCTCCTCCCCATCCAGCTGCAGTACCTGGCACCTGTGAACTCCTTTGCACTCACTAGTAATGTTCACTTTGAAAGATTGTAGTCTGGTGGCAAAAGGCCCAAAAAAAAGAAAAAAAAAACAGACATACCAAACTTGGTTGCAGACCTTTGACTTCAGATCTCATATTTGTACATCTGAAGTACAAGAATTATAATCCATCACAGGTACTAGTATATCATATGTATTACTTTTAAAAAACCAAAACACACCTCTTCCACATCTGTCCATCGTAACTGATATCGGTTGTCCTCTAAAAGTGGGCAGTGTAATATAAAAACATAAGTCTAATTGATAAATGTTGCAACGTGGAAGAAAAACACAATTTCTGTTTAACTTTTTAGACAGACATCTATCTATTGAAGTCAACATAGGGCTGTAACTATCATTTTTCATATTGTCGCAATGCACCAAAAGCATAAAAAATAGTCCGAAAAGAGATTAATATTTTCTTTCACTCACTGGCATCCAGTCTGCTCAGCATTTGTCTCTCATGTTTTGATCACACCTCACTCAAATTTGTCTAATTTTAGCTTGACATCCTTAGGAAAATGGAACAAAACTCCCACTCAAACTGCAATTCAAAAATAAAAATAAAAGCAGATTCTTATGTTTTGCAATCTCTTAAATGGAGGATTTTAAGGGCAGTAGTACTTCACTGTTAAGTTGTGCAAATTTTAATTTTGTTTAGCCAAATAATTGATGTGCTCCTCTCATTTTATAAACATGTTTGGATTAAGATTGTGATTATGTAACACTTAGTTAGTGGTACTGATAACAATAAAGTTTATAAAAGGGGAAATGGCGATTGTAATAGGAGTTTGCCCCGCAATTGGGGGGGTTGATGGTTTGATCCCTACTTCACCCGCCTCATTCATTGTGTCCTTAGGCAAGACACTTACCCAGCTTGCCTGCTGGTGGGGGACAGACAGTCTAGTGGCACTGGTGCATGGCAGCCTCACTTCTGTTAGATCTGCCCCAGAGCAGCTGGGGCTACTATTCAGTAACTTGGAATGGGTGAATGATTGTTGTGTTAAGCCCTTTGGGGTCCTTTGGACTTGATAAGATGCTATACAAGTACAAAGCCAAAATATTTCAATTTTATTATGATGACACTGTCACTGATATGCTTAGAATCCAATCCAATACAAACTTGGATGGGTTACAGACATTGAATTTGCAAAATTCAATGTCTCAAGAGAGGAAAGAAAAAGTTGAAAACAGATTGGATTTAGCTTTTTTTAAGTGCAGCTCAAGAGGTCCAAACTAATCTATCTAATTATAAAACCAAGGTGGTACCACAGGAGAGGGAATTGCTATCCCCTCCCAAACTTTTCAGAGGTCACCTACTTCCCACCTTTTCTCTCAAGGTTTGATTTTAGGGTGGGAGTTACTTCTGCCCATCCCATTCCCTTCCACTATTCTTCCCCTGCTCCCTTGAGCGCTACTGAATGGCCCTGTGTGTTAAACAAATGGATCATCTTAACTTTTTGATTGAGTGAGCACAAACTAAAGGGAACTTGAAACCTAATCCTGAGGGGCACATGACTGTTCCACAAACGTTTGGCAGATTTCTTTGCTGGTCTGAGGGCGAGTGCAGACAAAGGTGACCTTGCAGGGGTGAGCATGTTGGATGGGAGCAGGAGCAGGGTGTCGGGGGCTTGGAAGAATAAAGGAGCCGTCAGGATACATCTTTAGAGCGCATTATTGCCATGTCAAGTCATGACAGAGACCTGTTGGTGGGACTGGTCATTATTTTTGCCAAAGCTTCTCAGTTCAAATAGCTTTGGTATTTTTTACCAAGAGTAGATTCCTACTAATGCCTGGAATCTTAGTGACTTTTTAATAATGAATGAAGAATTACCCGTTGTGCATTTTTAACTGAATCACTCAATATTTGGAAGTTACATTTAAGAAAAACCTACAATGCATGTAAAGTTGTTTTTTTGTCTTGCGAGAACAAATGTACAGGAAGAAAGTTTGTACTAGAAGATATTCAGTGACTCTTACTAAGTCTATTGTGTCTTTTCTTTTCCAGCCCTTCTTGTTGTGGAGACAGAAACATTCGGAAGTCACGTTCGAATAAAAGGAAAAGAAAGTGAACATTATATTTGCATGAACGACAAGGGCAAAATTGTCGGAAGGGTGAGTATGAGTGAGTTTAGTTATTTTGGAATATTTTCTAAAGATTAATTTGGCAACACCTTAATATTAGAACCTGTATTTTAGACCTAGCCTTTAACCCTATTTGAATTTAGTAGGAGCTCATATCGTTTTTCTCCTTGTGTTTTTGGACAACCGAACAAAACCCCTTTGATAGCTCAAAGCCATTCTTCCATTGCGTAATCGGCCAACTCCTTTGACACTCGATCAGTCAATTACTGACTGCAATCACCACAATGCATCCAGAGACTAATGGTCACTTAAGAGGAATTTTGTTGCAATTCTATCACTTAGTCACACCAGGTGGCCATTAGAACAAGATGACTGCATGTGACCACAGAGAACCATTTAGATTTGTAAAAATAGTTCAAAAAGTTTATCCTCAGAGACACATAGTTTGGTTCCTTTAATAACTCAGACTGCTTGTATATTTAGCTCATTTTTTCTATACATGTAAACGGGATGAGTTTTAGAAAATGTAAGTCAAATGAATTGCTTTTTCATAGTAATGAGGAGAGTGTCCACAGTTATATTTATTTACACATTTACTGCAGGATCTGCTGGAATGCAAACAATTATCCAGCATATCCTGCAGTAAATGTCATTTTCTGCCTATGTAAATATGTAACAACTTTTCTTAATTTTTATTATTCCATTAAACTAATATTTGATTTCATGACACATTTATAACTCACTATAAAACCTTTTCAGTACAAATAAGCATGAAGTGGATCTATCATTTTATGATGTAAAGCACTTTGAATGGCCTTGTTGCTGAAATGTGCTCTACAAATAAACTTGATTGATTCAAGTTTATTTGATTGATTGTCAATCAGTCAAATAAACTTGCATACAATAGGATTGCCCATAGAAATCTATTGGATTTACCAGTATTCAATTCAATTTCTGATTCTGAGTTTTTACACATCTTTTCAAATTATTAATATAAGAAGATGAAGAACCCTGCCATGAGCCGTTATTTATCATTTATATTGGGACGAGAAGGGAAGTCACTTCCCCTTCTCGACAGGAGAGCCAATGTGAAGCAGAGTTTTACTGTTAATCTCAAAAATAAAAATAGAGTGAATATGAAGTGGTTGGCATAGTTAGCATTACAAAAATAACATTCTCTCTGTGTATTTTCTGTAGAAAGAAGCAGAAACTTTCTTTAACTCTGAAACATATTGACTTGCAGACTGTTTTGTAACAGAACTTGAAAAACCCAAAAGGATAAAAAGAAACATCTTGTACTCCCTCCATCCTTCCTATTGTCTTCTTAAAGTTTTGCTCTCTCTCACTCTCTTGCAGGAAGAGAATAAATCACAATATGTTCCTGTATATTGTAGCAAATATGTTTTTATTTTAAATAGGTTTTCACAGATTATTTGGCTTTCTATTACCTATTACTAAAAATCTTTACTGATTTTGAAAATATTTATCTCTCTTGGAAACAATGTCCTGATATAAAAAAGTCATTAATAACAGATTGCTGACTGTTAGCATGTCACAGCTAATGTGCTTAAAGTGAATTTTAGATTGTTCTGATTATGAGATGATCTGCTTTAACAGTTGAAATACAAATTAAATATAATTTAGCATTTTTCTGTCAAGTCTCAATATCAGAATAACTTACCTGAGACATTTAAAATGATAATAATAGCCTTATAATGCTATACTGACTCTGGCCTCAGTGCATAATTACCTATTTTCTAGAGCAGCATCTCATGAAGAAAATACTACAGTTGAAATTCTGCGCAGTGTCACAAAACAGTGTTTTTTATATTACACTATGTAGCACAGCTTGTCCAGAGTTTAAACCTGAATTAATTCATGCTCATAATCCGCCACCCAGATATTCTAAGTTAAATTCTTCCTCCCAACATAAACTTTTAAACTGTCATTAATAGATTCCTAACAACATTAACAAAAAAACAAATTGTCAAATGCAGTGATTCTTATATAATATTGCAATCTGCTGTCTGCCAGGTAATCTTTGTATCTGTAATCTTCTTGTGTTTGCATTTCTGTACTTTTTAAAATGACCTGATAGTTTCATCAATAACGGTCTTCCACAAAAGCATATGTGTCTGTGTAACAATGTGACCTTGAGCAAGCTTTTGCACTCTCAAGGAAATTTTGATTTTTAATTTTTTTTTTTACATAAAGTTTGCCCAAATGTTTATTAGTATCTGTGTTTATTGTCAAAACTAATTTAAATGTATTTTAATTAAGGTTCAATAAAGGTTTTGTTGGTGCCATCTGGCTGATTTCTATTCGATGACATTACGTCCAATAAAACCTCAGAAAACTTTTTGTAGGTCCAACAAATGGCAAACAAATAAGGTCACAGATCCAAACATGGTTGTTGACATTTAAACTAAACTGTTAGTTATTTTCAGCTGCTATCTTGGGGAAACAGAAATTTTGTTTTTTATACTGTAAATGTGGTTAAAAGAAAAAAAACTATGACAAAAGCACAAAATGATTCCATTTTAGCTCAAACTTACGCATATATAGAGTAAGATTCTTGTCATCAGTGGTCCTAATCAATTGTCACAGTAATATTTAGAGATGAACCAATCGAGAAAGGCAAGAAGTTAGCAATTTAAGCCAATTGCAGTTCTCTTTAAAAAGTTATTTCTTTTACTTTATGCCATTTAAAGAATTAAATGTAAGAAACCTTTTAGATGAAACCAAACTGAGAGTTTTCTCATAGATGTATTTCAGAGCCTGACAGAAAACAACAGATAGATTTCATCAAAGCATTTCCTCTAATTTTTATCTAAGTGTATTCCTGTTTTCCAGAAATCTTTAGTTGTGGAAAAAGAGTTTTTAGTTTTGAAGTATATTTTTAGTGTTGTGTCTGGTGATTACTGGCCATATCAATTATGGAAACGTGTTTAATTTTCACATTTCATTGTTTCAAGGTTACCTTCTCAAATGCAGGAATATAGCTACCTCAAGTAATAAAATTAGTTACAGATGAAGCTAACTAGTATGGCTAACCATTCACCACAAGTTTATATAGAGAAGAGATATTTATTCAACACACCCAAAAATATCATTGGAAATGTTATGCCAAATAAAGAATAAAAAAAAACACTGTCAAAGCCAGCATCTTCACCTGATTAACTTTGTGCTCACAAAATTAATAACACACTCATGCTAAAATAGGCATAACTGAAAAATATTTGGTGTTTCTGTGTTATTGATGTTGTCCATTTTCTGTTCTTCAGCCTGATGGAAGGAGGCAAGAGTGTGTCTTTGTCGAGGAATTCCTGGAGAACAACTACACGGCTCTTGTATCGGCCAAGTACAAAGGATGGTACCTTGGCTTCAACCGGAAGGGCCGGCCCAAGAAAGGCTCACGCACCACGCAGAGGCAACAGGAAGTCCACTTCATGAAGCGCCAGCCGAAGGGTCGAGTGGACCCGTTGGAGGAGTTCCGTTTCACCACAGTAACTAAGCGGACACGAAGGGCTCGGCGGTTAAAAACCAACCCCAAGAGGAACTGACGGGACCGTTGGGAAAGCACTAGATGTCCTCACAGGAGGAAACAGAAACTGAAAATCTCAAGCTTCTTAAAAGAATCACCTTAAAGACTCTGCTTCTGTAACAGAAAGACAAACTAAAAGAACAAAAAGTCAAAGATGTTTTATTTTTGTATTTCAGGATGACTGAATATTTCCTGACTCTTGGATTCTCCTGGGTTGATGTCTTTGTGCTAATGTTTCTGTCATGTTATTTATACCGGATAAACTCAAGGACCTCTGAGAGAACTCGTGTCGCTGCTGTCCTCAGCCACGTTTGAACTGCAAGCTGAAGGCATACTTTCTTTTTGACAATGGGAGCTGAAGCAGGAGCTGACGCAATGTTATAAAAATCAGCCAACTAGAGATTTATTGGAATACCTGTCGGTTTTTGTTTGTGTTACCCCTGACAACGCGGATCCCATACTTTCCACTGGAATTAGACACCATGGAGATGAAACGGAGAGAGGCGGCAGGTGACACCGCGCTGCCGGGATAACTGTGTAGCTTTGAGTGCAATATTTTACAAGTCTCTTGTCCTCTACGTTCTTTCCATATGTCTTTCATCCCTAAAAGTCACTTGTGGCTCCTGGAATGCGCTGAAACCTCGCAGTCCCCAGTGAGATCTTCATGACATTTCCATGCAGCCTGCGATTCAGCTGAAACGCAACGTGCTTTGACGAGTCCAACACCCGTTGTGATTTTAGTCTTGTTTAAACACTGAAAGGACACAGTACAAACAGAAAAAACAGCGTAATTCCACACTGTCTTCCAGCTTCAACACACGTGGGGAAGGTTGTTAATCCCTTTTGTCTGTTTCTATTAACTCTTCATCACATGTGTTAAAACTGTTTCAAATATGGATTCCTTTTATTCCTAAACTGAGAGCTTGCCAGCCTTTTGGGGCTGACAATGACTTCCTCTACCTCTTTTGTTTGTGTTCAGTTAATCTCAACTTTGACCTTAAACTCAGCTCTTCTTCTTTTCTTTCGCTCACTTGAAGATGCTTTTGGAAAAAAAGCATACCAATCATCCACAGACAGAAAATCTGTGCATTATCCTACATTATTCTATAAACCTCCATCTGATGATTAAAGCTTCTTCTCAAATACTGAGATGACAGGATTCAGAGAATCCTTTCAGCCAGATGTCATGTCTGAATCATAAAAAGGGAAAACACTTTGCTTCTCACCGACAACAAACTCCAGGTTTTTTCACCAGTAGTTTGTATTTACCTGACCCCTGGCAGGTCTTTTTGTATGAGTTGCTACTAACAACATGACACATTTATGTTTTTTTTAAACAAATCTAAGCAAAAAATAATTTTATGACTATTATTAAGATATTTATTGTCTCCTTTTGTAAATAAAATGTGAGTTTTATTTGGCCTCTTTTAATAAAATGAGGACTGTATTTAAAAAAAGTTTGTGTTTATTAAATATAAATACTTTCATGTCTCAGTTTAAGAATATTTTTGACTATGTACCCACTGAGTATGACAGTCTTTGAAAGATGAATGCTGCAGGTAGAAGGTGGTTCAACATAGCGTACATTCCCTTCTCCACATACTGCCAAGGTATGCATTTTTATATACAAACTCAGGAGTGTGAGGTCTGCTTTTAAGGTCATCTCTTTAAAAAAAATATTGCAACATCTCTCAGAGCTTTTTATATCACCACAAAGGCCTCTGAGAGTTCACAAATCTGGTGATTTTACTGCAATGTTGATAGGGTTACATCTGCAAAAGTCATCATTGGATGAGAAGGTAGTATTTCAGTGTCTAGTTTCTGTTAAAATGACAAAAACGGAATGAAACACAAACAGGATATTTTTTTGCAATAAAAGAAAAAGTTCCTTAGACAAATAGCATGTAAGATATAACTTTTTATGCAAGTGCAATGCTCTTTGAATGCAAAAACTGACACTATTGTGGAGTCTTTTGGATGTTTTTTAAAGTGCTGAAGGAATGCAGAGTAGCACATCTCATAATGCTGTGTGCAGGAATGATGTTTACAGTTACTGTCAGACTGAAAGATGGAGGCTTTGAAGGGGGAAAAATACTCGTGTTTAAATTCCTTGCGATCTTATCAGGGCCCCCCTTCTTCGCTCCACTCTGGTAGTCACCTCCAGCAGATCCAGAGATTCCCCATTCTGTCATGGGATTTCAAATGTCTGACCTGCTTTTAAAGGTGGAAACAGAGTGCTCGACGTGTGACCCGGTGATGCACCATTAACGTAATGGATCCACGCTGAACACTCTTTGTCTTCAGGGGTTTGCTGTAAGAGGACTGGGGGATTTTGTAGAATACTTCATGTGGTTTAAACTTGACTGGATGTCGTGTTATTTTTTTGTTTTTCTTTTTGTACTTTGCGTGAGAAATGATAATAATAAAAACGGCAGGAGGGGGCTTCCAGAATAGTTTGTTGTGAGTGGCCAGATCTGGGTCACTCATTAGCTTCAAGTGGGATGCTTCTGAATTAAATAAAAAAAATATTGGTCCTCTTTGACATTGTTTCAGGCAAATAGTTTGTTAAAATAGGTTTTTAGGTACATGTGTACCTGATTCAACATTGCAACAGTTACAATGTTATTTTTGACATAAATACCATAAATGCCATTGTATGACGATCATATAACACCAGGGCCAAGATGGAGTGACAAGTACACCTGTTCTTGATTCACTATGTGCAGATATTTCTGTGAATCGTGTCATGAAAGATCGACTCATTCATGGATTTTTCTGTAGAGCAGACTTCAGATATTCTAAAGATCAGGTTACTACAAAGTAACCTGATCGTTACTGACTAGTGTTTGCAGACCAACCAATCTTGGAGCCATCACTTATTTTCTTTGGTACTGGTTTGACGTAACTTCAAGGGCTGAACTAAGAAAGACGAAGGATGTTTGCTTCTACAGTAGTGCCAATATACTTTCCACTGAGTGTATTAATGCATATTTGGTGTTTGAACACAAATACTCGGTGTCAATATGAGGCTCTTCGAAGGAACAAAAGGAAAGCTTGGTAATATAAATAATTAATTGTAAATTATCAAAGTTTTTTCTTTGCTCTCTTAAATTCATGATAAACAATATTTATGTACATATTGTAATATAATATAATACTATATAATATATTATTATGTAGTATAATACAATAATAATCTATACTTACCATCTTTGCTCCCCTGTAAATAAAAATATATCCTATTTGTTTGGGCAATACAAATAAGTACTTTTAATTTATTTCTAGCTACTGAAAATCTCTACAGTTTATGACTTTTGCGTCTGATGTTTAGTTAAAACACCGTTTAACAAGTTGAGGAATCTAATTAATCCAACTTTACAAACTCTAGTTATGTGAGAATGAGGCTTTTCTTTCTTTTTACCCCTCGTACTGCATACTTCAAACTTGACCAAGCACAACCAAACAGCATCTGGGTATATTGACATTTAAACGAGTGCCAATGGTTTAAAACATGTCACCCCATCCGCAATAAGGAGATGGCATTTTTGCATAAGCCTCCCGCTAGGCTTTTCTCTGATTCAACCTTTGATCATTGGAGGCTGGATGGTCTTGGAAGTGGACCAATAACTTCAAAACGAAACATAGAATTCCCTTTTACAAAGCTTAGCCTCCTTCTGAAAGGAGGTGGAATCTTTAAAAGCAGTCCTGCTTGCCAAGTAGGTTTTATTCTATTATTAGAAAGATCGCTGCATGCTGAAACTTTGCACAATGGGTACAGTATGACCAGGGCTGTGTCAATATGGAGAGAAAAAAAAAACTTGTGGTTCTGAATAAGTTCTACAAGTTTTAGTGCAACAACAACAAAGTGGTTTCTTTGGCCTGGAGCTCAGCAGCCACACACTTAACAATTAGCCCTGTCAACAGAAAAGTACATACTTTGAGACATAAAACAAGCTTTGTCTCTGTGAACGTAACTGGAATTGTCTGTAAAGAAAAAATTAAAAATATGAAGCCAAACAAAACAAAGTTCTAGCTACTCTATACCTCGTGCTGCTGAATGTAGTCTCAAGTCACGTCATTGACTGTCTAAACAACATTGCTGCTACCACCCGTCTAACTTACCCTAAATGCTGACCACAGCTGACTGGTTGCCTTTTATGACTGGATTCCACATGAGAAACACTCTGTGATGCTCAAAGTATTTTTTTTACATAAATGGCTGAGTTGTGTTTTTCCAGGATTACAAATGTGCTTACTGTACGTACACTTTATGCAAAGCCAGACCTCTTCTGTTTTCCTCTGAACAACATGCAAAGTCAAAGTCAAGCAAAGCGACAACAACAAAACTTTTCGTAGATTTTTATTTTTACAGAATCAGAAGATAATTTGGTATCTTTCCAACAACAATGATATAATGACGTAAAACAAACTATTGTTTTAAAGAAGAACAAATACTGGATTTAAACTGAAAAAAACAACAACTACTTTTTACAATTAAATTTTAAACTAAATGAAATGCCACAAAATACAAGGTAACATAACTGTAACCCCATTAAGCAGACACTTCAATTAAATACTAATTTTACGTAGTAATTATTTTATTTATATCTTTGTACATGTCACTAAAATGTTTTTACAAAGATGCAAACACAAAACAATTTTAAGTCTTTTAATTGAATTTAACTGGACTTGTTTTCTGTTTCAACTTTTGCAACAATTTCTTTCTCTGTCTCTCTAGAGAGTTTCCACTATTATTGAAGTTTCAACAATATTATATATATATATATATATATATATATATATATATATATATATATATATATATATATATATATATATATATATATATATATATATATATAGGGATTTTATGAAACAGACCAACACAAAGCAGTGCATGTGCATGGTTTTCTCTATCTGTCATTAAAATCTGATTTTTTTACCTACGTCTATTCCTATTGAAGGAATTCATCCCCACAGCTTGGTGCTGAGGTCATCATGTTTCACTGTTTTCAGGTTACGCTGACCAGAGCACCTCCTTTCACATGTTTATTATGTATCCTGCATGACCTGTTACCACATGCAAATGGCTTTCTTCTGGCTATTCTTCCAGAAAGACCAGAAATGTAGATGGAGTTTGTCTAATTGACAATTTCTTTTTATTGTTTTAATCTTCTTTTGACTTTCTCCTTTACCTTTCTGCTGTGATATTTGGTTTTATGATGCTCTTTCGACATTAATGTTCCCTAACAAACCTCTAAGCTCTTCTTAAAACAGGCGCGTGTATTTATAATTTTACTTTTAAAAACAGAATGTTCTTTTTCTTCCAGCAATGCACGTTATGTTGTGGTCTATCTCATAAAATCTCAATAGAATATAATAGCTGCAACGTGAAAGAAACTGAAAAAACTTCAATATCATAGCTTTTGTATGGCACCATATTTATTTTCATAGTTCCATTCATCTTATCATTACATTAATATATTTTGTACAAATCTGTGGTTAAAGTAAAAAAAAAAAAAAAAAAGTAGAATAATAACAACAAATGGAGCTTGATTAACAAGTGACCTGGAAAGTTGTCTGCCTTTATATTAAATTAAACAAGACAATGGATAATTAATTTAAAGGAGTGCACCCTTTAAATATTTTATTAAATTTATTCAGACTCCTATTTTCTTGCCCCAGCTTCAGCTTTAAAACAAGTTTGATAGCATTTTAAATATTTGATGTATTTAAAAGTCAGAGACACATAGAGAGGAAGAGATAAAAAAAAAAAAAAAAAAAAAACTTATAAGACATGCATCACTACAATATTCAATAACATGAACCTCTTCACTAATGTGATATGGGGGAAAAATCATAGGTCTTTTATTCCTTCATCTGTCTGTAATATAAACATAATAAATATAATAATTTATAATAAAGGGAAAACCATAAAATGACACATAAACACAAACGCAAAAAGATTGTCTCTTTCACAAACACTCATACGTCAGCCCTGGTCCCAGCATCAACAGATGCCAGGTGACACAGCTCATTAACTTCTCCTTTCTCCTATTCTTTTGGCCCCTCATTGTCTTGAGATATGAGATGAGTCTTTGTTGAGAGTTTTGTCCCCTTTTCTCTCAGCCAGGCAGGGCCCATAATTAGTGCTTTGCGCTGGGCGTACTTTCTCACAGGGCTACGACACAATTAATCAGCACTTTCCCACCAATAGGCAGAAGCTGCTTGATTCTATCAAGGCCACATTTTTAGGTTCTGACGCCTTTTTCCAGTAATGGTAAAACTAGCACACAATAGAAGTTTTTTTTTTTCTTTAAATAATAAATGGTGCAATCAAAGAATGGAAAATTAATAGAAGCATTAAGCTCTCCTAAACGTTCAGTAGTCAGACATTCAAATGGCAGTTTTCATTGTTTAGGTCAGTGCATGAGTCAGAATTCAGAGCTATGTTACATAAAATGAAAAAAGTGAGAGACTGAACAAAAATGACATCAGCATGTTGCAACTCAACAGGAGCTCCACCTCGTTTTCTTGCATGCTCCACAATTTTATTCTTTCTCTTCAGTCATGCATCCTACTTATAATCAGAACAACTCCACTTTTTGTCAAAATTTGTAATAGTTTTGCATAAAGAAAAGCATAAAGTGAGAAGAACCTGGCGTAAAGGAAATAGCACACAAGGATTTCCAAATAAAAACACACCTTTTCCTCTTTTTCTGAAATATGACAAATCATGGCAACAGAAATAAATCCCACAAGCAAACAGTCAAGTTAGATAAATTACATTGAAACAAAATACAGTTATCAAAATAGGCAGAAATGTATTCAATTTGAGCTTTCATTAGTTAGTTTGGAGCCGTCTTGTACCAGAATGGAATGATTATGCAACAAACAACAATAAAATTAAGTGTACAAGTTTGAATTTGTTCTGCACTTTCTGATTGCAAAACTTCTCAACTTCCTCTTGGTGTTTTTGAATGACTACTGCTGGCAGTTTCTTTGCCAACATAAACGGGATTGCTTGATTGACCTTTACTCTGATGCAGGGGTCAACAACTCCAGTACCTGAGTGTCACTGTCCTGCAAGTCTTGGATGCATCCCTTCTACAACATACCTGAAAAAATGAATGGTTTATGTCTAGGACTTTGCAAAACTTGGCGACATGCCTTAAAGTTAACACCTTGGAGCCCGACTGCAAGCTGCAGATGGAAAACCACATGGGAAACTGTATGCCTTCTTGTTGGTCAAAAGGGACAAAGATTGAGTTGCTTGGCCACAATAACAACACATTTTGTATGTAGGGCAATCAATGTGAGGCTTTCAAACTTAATAACGTCAGCTGTCAGGCATGTTCAAGGGTTTACAACCAGTGGAATTAGAGTACTACAACATAATTGGCAGTAGGTTCTATGATGCATCATTGGCAAACCAAAGAGTCTCAATGGGCAAAGTGACTAAATGAATAACCTCAAAGCAAACAAAGCAAAACCAAGGCTTTTCTCAAATATTTTACCAAATGTAATTCTCATTTGGTTAAATGCTTTGAATGCAAATAAAAAATTGCTTTCAAGACGTATCTATCATGGCTACACATCCAGTGATTGTAAGGCTTTTGGAGAGTGTTTTTTGATGCACAAAGTTAGGACATTCCTAATTTTGATGGTTTGGCAAATTACCAAAGGGAAACAGTGGCAGTTCTTCAAGAATGTCTTTTTTTTTCTGCACCAGTACAGGACATGTTGACTGAGATTACACTGAGCTAGAAACACCAGTTCCAGAGTGCCAAATTTTGAAGCACAACTTTTCTCCTCAGTCTGCAGTGTATGAATTCAGGCTTTGATAAACATGGGCTGTAATTAAACCAAAATGATTTACTTTGATCTCAGAAATGACCCACAGGGTAATCCAAAATTGTAAGAGTCTATAAATAGCCTCTGTGAGTGCGATAATCAGTCTCAGCAAGAAAAACAAGGACCCGTCCCAGGACACTGCAAGACGTTCTCTCTGACTGAAACAGTTCATTAAAGCGTTTGCATTCATTGATGTTGCCATCCTAAACCTTTCATTTTCATTTGTAAGATTAATTAAGATTTTAAATATTTCTTGAGACATTACAACACGGACATTTTTGATGATCTTGTCCAGGGCAAGTGGCAAAAGAAGAGTTTGTTAAGTTAAGTTAAAATGGCTCTTGCCATACCATGAACACATTTTTATGGGTACCACAATAGAGATAAAAAGCTGCTGTTTGTACAGATTAAACTTGAAGACAGAATAATCAGCTGCTAATAACCAATAATGGAGAAGAGAGGAAGAAGAGCATTAAACCAAAGTGAAATAACAAAAAGAAAACAGTGCAGACCTTTCACCTGAGGTCAAAAAACAAGTCCTCTGCTGCTAATCTGACATATGTTTTCATGAGCCAAGACAAGCAACCCTGCCATGGTGGCCACTCTCCAAAACTAATGATGTCAAGTGATTCCCTCAAACAAAATCTCATTTAAAACAGAATGAAAGAGCCAGAAAGGGTGGGAAGTACAGGGGATCCGGGGGTCCAGCGAGGGGATTGCGCTGAGAAGAAGGAACAGCTTCAATGTAAGAAAAAGATTGAGATGACACCCAGTGACTGGATCCAACCAAAGGACCCTACCAGCTACTGTCTGTGCCAAATCTTGCCCCTCGCCACTATAATATCACTGGACAGAGAGAAAAGAGCTCACTTTGTATTTATGCCATCTTTATTGCTGGAATATTGCTTTTAATTGCTGTCCTGGATTCTCCCGCTGGGGTATAGGATGAGCCTGAGACGATTGCTCAAAGTAATGGAGCATAATGATGTCTCTGAACGGCCCCTGAAGCCCAGGTCAGGGGTTAGACAATGTGAACATTCAGCTACTTAGCTTCCTTTGCAACTTTGTGACAAAATCTGTTTGCCCAACACCAATTAAGATGCCTCTCTGTGCGCTCTGGTTAATGGGTTTGACGGAGGGGGTCGTCCAATGAGTTGACATGTCCTTGAGCACGAACAAGCCGGTCTGTGTCCTCGCCTTGATAATTGGTGTCCCTTGCAACGTGCCGCTTCCCAGGGCTGTCCTTTGTGTCCCGATGGCAGTCCTAAATGAGGGGAGTCAGGGCTTTAATGGGACTCCTGTTAGTTTTAAACAAACACAGGGCGACCCCCTACTGTTCAGCATGTTGCATAAAACAGCTGGGAGTCTACAGCGCTCTCACTTGGGAGCCCACATCCCCAACGGGGGCCTGAAGGCCCAATGCCCACTAACTATTGTGCCTCTCTAAACACATCAAAAATTCAATGTCCACGTTGCTTCTAGACATGTTGCTGTTCCGCTTTTCAGATGAATGATTGACACAGCGGTTGAAAGTCAGAAAGGACAGGTTCGTTGTTGCCTTTCAGAAAAATCCAAAACTTTACTTCCTCACAACAAAGAGGGATGTTTGAAGCCTTAATAAGCTGGTCTCAGGGGAAAACCCAGGTTTTCTCTGTTCTCTTGCCTGTGTCAGATACGCCAGAAAAGTCAATTATTGAAGACGTCAACATTTTTCACTTAAAATGCATTTGAATGGTACTGTTGAAAATAAGTGTAAACAAGATGATGAAAACAACGTAAGTAATTGACACAAAGAAATCAAAGTAAATTAAGTCCAAGGATTAAATGACATGCAGCAAAGTGTGGTGATCTCCAACCTCTTGGCCTAAGACATTTAGTAACTTCAGAGGTATGAAGGAGAGAAGCAAGTGGCTGTTTTTACTTGGAAAAACTCAGAACTGCCAATCTGCTTCCATTGATTATGCTTGAGAAATTTTAAGATACGTAGTAAAAATTATCAGGAAAGCTGACAGTGAGAGTTGGGAAGGTGTCTGGTCTGGTCCCGTTCAATGTCTTTATTTTTTTGGTGGTGTATGCTGGAAAGTTCAAAAGAACCATTCCTCCCACAATACACACATCATGGAGACTTAAAGAACCCTGGTAAAATCAAATAACTACTGAACATAGCTACTGAAATTATTTATGGGAAAACCTTAACTGGTAAAGCAAATTACACCTCCGGTGTAGCCAAACTAGTCACATGCATTGTTCAGATGTGATTTTGGTTCATTTCTTCACAGAAACATCATATTTTGAAGAGTTTGACTGGCTCTTTCATGTAATCTGAACGTCTCAGAGCTTTCTCTGAAACCAGCTGAGCGTTTCGTTGGCTGTGTTTCGCATTGTCATACTGAAACATCCACCCTCATTCGATCGTATCATGTTCTCCTCGCCTTCTCCAAACCTTCTGCTGCAAACTTCTCAACAGAAATTGGTTTATGGGAGAAATCATATTATTTTCACTTCCATATTATTGACCTAGTGGTGTTCTGTGGAACAGCAGCAGAGTGAACAACAGCAAGGTTGCAAAGAGAGCTCTTTGGGTTTCGCCCTTCATGAAATGCATTTTTGGGTTACACCTTTGTAATAAAAACATTTCATAGGACAATTATTAGATTTAAACCATTGCTTCCTCAATCCTGGCATATTTTACTGGCTTAATTGGCTTTTAGCAGATTTTTTTCCTATGTGATCAATAGGGTTAGGATCAGTGTTGTAGTACTTGAGACCGGACTCGGGACCATTTTTTGATGGTGTCGTCTCGTACTCGGCTGCATTTGGTCTCAGTCTTGTCTTTGTCTCGGGTGCTGAGGACTCTGGATTTTATTTCAAGACCAGTCAAGAAAATCCAAGCAATAATGTGACTTACCAATTATATGTTTCTGTTACTCCCCTCACCTTCTTCCCACCTTTCACTTGCACGCGGCACTCCAAGACATGCCAGTGTTTTTCTTTGAGCGGCAGAAGATGTCTGTCTAATCTGTGAAATGGTTGTCAGCAGTCACTATCTTACCTACAGTATACAACGATCCTAGTTATGTCTGCTTTGGGAAACAGATTAGTTCTCAGAGTTAGTATAGCGGTTCCTGGAACCAGTACCAATCCCATATAAACCTGTGAAACATTTTGCATTATTGCATGTAGTTACTTACACTGAAGATTATGCTGATCTGCTGTCTGTATACTCGATCACAATAACTGTCTGATATAAATGAAAGTTATTGCAGAAAGTTGGTGCTAAATAAAATAGCATCAGGTTGGAGAGAAAATAATCAGAAAGGGAACACAAAAAGAATCAAAACACTAATAACTTATAGCATGTTTTATATGGCATGCATTTTATCTTCCATGAACAATCCATGAAAACATCTACCAACACTGATTAACCATGGGTAGAATAATACAATGAATGACTTGTGTGTGGTTCTTTAGCACCAGCAACTCCACAGAAAATATGAAACTTGGCAAAAACACTTTTTGGAAACTTTTCAGAAAATATATTATTTTTAATTTAGTAGAGAACATCTAAATCATGGCCCAGTCCAAAAGAAACTCCAGTATGCAAACATCCAGAAGCAGTTGGTGCAAGAAAAATACAGTACAAGTTGAGAAAATGTTGCACTCTCAAGTAGAACTGTTGGACTGACATGAAGGTTTAAAATCTTGTTTGACTATCACACATTTGAAGGAAGAATTTTGCATAGGTTTCTGTGTTTCATTGATTCAATATGGCAATTAAAAAAGTGTTATACACAAACTGGACTTTGCAGTTTTCAGACTTAGACAACCAACATTTGAGCTCCTTGTTTACTGGGAAAGGAACATTGCGGCCTCTCATCTGAATTTCATTGAGAAACCAAGGAGGATTTGTCAATGAGACTCTTGAGCGCAGTGTTGATGTTGCGCGGCTAATGTGTTTGCGCTGGCTGTGATAGAGGGGATTACCTCCATTGTGGTGGTCTGTTGGGACCGCAGACTACTGGACTTTGAAAGCATACTTGCCAAGTTACTCACAGGCAAATCAAAGCCTGTGAAAAATGGTTCCCTCAGCACCTAGTTGACTGGTTGACCTCTGTGTCAGAAAAGGTACAAATGCAAACACTCCAGCACACACAAAGTCCTACTTCTCCTGTTTCATGGGACACTGGATGGCCTTTCATTGATCTTCAACAAACTCCATTCTAACCATTCTACCAGCCTATAACTAGTTCCAAGCCTAACCACTAAGTCTTTACCTTAATCTTTATTGGCTGATGTTTCTTGACACATTATAACAAGTGAACAGACATATACAGATCAGAGCCAGTGCCTTTTAAGGCACAGCTAATATTTGTTAAATGAGTCAGGGTCAAGGTGGCAACTGGTAAACACCAAGTGAGTCTCTCAGAGTAATTGATTTCATGATGACTGGTCAGCCACCAATTAACATACTTGCTTTGGATAGGTCGGAGGTCACTGCAAGAGCAATGATTGTGTTGACTTATTTTACTTGTATGAATAAAACAGAATTGCACACGACTTAAATTTCTGCAGGTTCTTATCTATTAATAAACAGCAGAATTTCTTAATAGAAACATCTAGAAGGCCTTCTAGAAATATTCTTACAGAGTATGTGAAAATATACTCCCACACCACTTTATTAGTTTACATTTTCTGTTAACACAAATAGTGATTGACTCAAACTCATGACCTGCACTTAGAAGCATCTAGAAATGGAGAAGACATCTTGCTGAAATTCAAACCAAATACTGGTTTGCAGAGACCAAAGACAAAATACCCAATTCTTCCAGCACAATAATGAACAATTACACAGTGCTGAGATCATCTTAAATATGTTCCTTCATCTATCCAGCCTTCACTTGTCTATATATGGTTGTCCTTTCAGCATCTCTGGTGCCTATCATCAGCAGTCATTGGGCAAGACTCGAGAAACATCCTGAACAGTTTCAAAGTCCATAAAACAGCAAAAGACGTCCAGGACAAACAATAATATTTGCACACACTCACATTTAAATGTCATTCAGAGAAACCAGTTGACCTAACATGTTTCTGGACTGTGGGAGGAAACTGGAGTACCCAGAGAAAATATGTATATGGATGGGGAGAACATGCAAGCTCTGTAAGGAAGACCTCGGATCGCAATTTGAACCTAAGACTTTCTTCCTGGAAAGCAAGAGTCACCAGATCTCATTCCAGTAAGGCACTTCTGCAGTACAGTGGAATGAAAAATCAGAGAAAAGGTTTTATGTAAAACTTACAGCACTATTAATTAAAATAACTAGGATAAATAGAGCATCTCAAATAAACCAGATAAAAAGTAAAATATATTTGCAATAATCCATGTTAAAAATTTGCTTAAACTATAGCAGGTTTGGTTTTCCCCATTTTTATGTTTATTGTTTATAGTCAAAGGAACTTATCCATTGTGAATTTCAAGAGCAAGAATGTTGCGGGTTAAACTTACTCAACCAAAAAACATCCAATTATCAAATTTGTTTAACATTTCAATTTTATCACTAAATACTTCTGAACTCTTCAGCAGAACTGCGACAAAAGCCTCTGCACCCACTCATGAATACTCATATGTGACCTCTGTGACACCCCTGCCTGTGTGTTTACTGTAAACTGAACCTGTCCTAAGTGTACCCCACAAAAGACCCTGCCGCCTTTGTTTTCCAGCACACTCTCGGGAGACTCTGTTAGGATGAAACCAAGATATGAGCAGCTAGAGTTACCTCCTAATGAAACGTATCAACACCAGCGATCGCAGAAACACACACTGCCAACAGCACTTTGCCACGGCTGGACGAAGTCTGGGAAGACTTGTATAGAGAGAGAGTCTGCTGCTTTCATCAGTACTGAGTGGTTCAGGAGAAAACTGTATTGTCATGCTGAATTGTGTAAATATGGGAGTTATCAAACATTCCAAGAACAGGTTTTGGAGTGAAAGGCAGTCAAGAGAGAAAGCACTTTGTATGGACGTTAGGGAAGAATCTCATTTATGTATAGATATTTTTATAGTTTTTCATTTCAATCACTTCTCATCACATTGTTGGTGAATTTCTACATAAATATCAGAGTAAAAGGGCCTTTAATGATATATTAGAAAAAGAACTGGAATGACAGATTAATCCATAACTGCTCCCTAACCTGTTGCTGCACACTGCTCAACAGCTAGCTGCAAGAATCACTGACAAAACAGACAATTTTTTTTAGTGAAGTAGTGTAGAGTGTGTAGAGGGAAATTAGATTTTAAAAATAGACAACTGCTGATCATCAAATCCCCATGAAGTCCCACAAGGCACTGAGCATGGACTGCTACTATACATATTTTTGTTTTTCTAACAGATAAAATCATCTTTTCCTACTTATGAGGTCTCACAAATGTAAAGGCAATGATAAGCAGCCATTTTCTTTTTACAGTTTGACCTTAACCATTTTTGTAATATAATTTGTATTCAAATGTTTATCTTGATGCTAGTATCTTTGGACCCATGATCAGGGACAGGATTTTATTACTTACACTGACTTGCCTCAATGTGAAGTAAGAAAGTTAAATTTTCTGTTGTTGTTTTTGTTGCTCTTTGTATATTAATATATATATTTTTGTTATGTTTTTTTCAAAGAGAGATACGCACAGTTTCACATGAAACAATGCTCTTGCTTGAAGATTTTTTTTTGCAATTGTGCAGTGGAACAACTCAGCTGCTTCTGGCCTTCTCCAGTGGATTGATTAATTACTTGTCGGTTATAAAACAGTGACCTCCATCTCCAGTCAGTGAGAGTCAGTCTGGCAATTGAAAGATGCATACCTGCTCCAGCCCACACACCTTTAGGTGATTAGAGATGTCTTATTGTTATTGAAGGTTCACTGTGCATTTGATGTCCTAAAAAAATACGCTGACACGCAATATATATTTTTTAGAATAACTTAAGTATGGGCTAATTCTTTTTGTGCTTGTTACTAATTCAAACAGCAATTGTTGAGAGCATGTTGTCAAAATAACAAATCTTCTTGTGCATGATAATTTTTTTATCGAGCATAGAAAGAAAAACATCGTGTTCCTTTGGGCTGCATATGTGTAGTGCTAGATTGCAAGATAAAGGAGGGAATTTCAGTGTTTGTTGTTGCAGCAGTCGAGCCATCTGGAAAACTGTCTACCTATTCCGAAGCCCTGCAAGTCTTTGTGCGGTCTCGACAACACTCTGCAATATTAGGCTTCTGAGGGGAAATTCCCCAACAATGCTGAAATCACGCAGGCTCTTGCATTGGGACAACAGTTATTTTAGCTATTTAGGAGCAGTGAAACAGAATCACAAGACGAATATGGAAAGAATGTCTATTTTCTTATGTACAGCTGGAAGCTTTACAAAACACACAACAGTATTACAGTTTTAAGTGCCCTGTAATCACACAATTGATTGACTAGAGAAAATATTTCATAAGTGACAGAAAGAAGAACAAGAAGATGATTGTTATTGATTTTGCTTTTACATCGCAATATTTTATTCATTCAAATACAGGACTTGGATAAGATGCTTTGGAAAGCATTCAGATTCAATAATTTTTATGTTCTAACTACAAACTTGGAAACTTTTATGAAAGCCCAACACTAAATAGAAGTAAAGTCAAACAGTGTGGCATGCATTTTTATTTAATCTTGTTGGGCATTAGTTTGTAGAATTCCCCACTCAGCACAATAAAAGCTTAAAGTCTTCACTGAAATTTCTGTAGAATTTCTTTTTCTTTTTCAAGTCTCAGTTAGATTCCATTGAGAGAGTCTGTGGGCATCAATGTCTTACCACATGTTGCATGTTATACAAATGTACTTTGATATAAACTATTCTTTGTGCTATAAGGTGAACCTCTAACCAATTTCTCTGGCAGCCTCTGAAAGGTGTCTTTAAGAGGCTGCCATCTACGTGTGGCCAAGACATGTACATTGCCACATGTCTTGGTAGATATGCAGTTGTGCCGTACAATTTCCAGTCTTGGGTTTGATGGATCGAAAAACAGCTTTTAATTGATGTTTTATAACCTTAACTTGTTTTAACCTTTTCCACGATGCTCTGCCTGTTCTTAATGCAACAAACCTTTGAACTCTTTATATGATATCCAGGGGAATGCAAGTGTCCTGTTGTTTATTGAATTTCTAAAGCAAATGGTTGTTTTTTATTTTGAGGTATCACAGTCGAGGGGGGCATTTTCATTGATAATAAATGTTTGAAACTATCCCAAATTGTCCATCCATTTTATATTTATGCACTAATATGAGTGTATCTAAGATGTAAAATGCCTATATGTTTGTGGTTGATATGTTGACTGGGAGTTGATATTTTGCATAGTTTGATAAGTAGTTGTTCCAAAGGTTTCTGTAAAAACATTGGGCCCTGCTGAGCTCTTTGAGTTCAAGGATTTTGGCCATTTCTTTTTTTCCAAAAATAAAGGACATTTCATTTCTTGCCTATTCCTTGTTTTAAATGAACACCAGCCCACACATTGCCCTTTTTTGCACTTAGTTTTGTAATACAAATTCTGCATGTAATTGATCAAAATGTATTATTTTGGAATACATACAACAATAAATGACAGCAGTATAATCCAACATATTAAATAACAGCTTTTTAAGACATACAACCTAATTAATATGAGAAAAAATGTAAGCAGTAAATATTTGGATCAGTTGGGAAGATCCTTTCAGAACTCTAAAATAGTCTTGAGACAAAAACAATAAGAACACATTTTCTCCGCTCGGAGTGTGATGTCTCTCATGTTCTTTTTGCCATTTGTTACAACTGCATCTCTGGATGATTCCTGCATCATTCTGGTCTGATGCTCCCAAATAATCTGTGTGGTCTATCTGAGAATTTTAGGCTTTGAAAGGGAGGAGAATAACTGTAAAAGAATGGCAAGCATGATAAACCTTTTTTTTAAAATGTAGTACAGTTGGAATGTGTGACTGAATAAAATCCAGATGAAAGTGTTCCTACAGGTGACAAATAAAATAAACTGGTGGGAGATAAAAAAATATGTAAAGGTTATTTCCAAACAGTTCCATATGAAGTCATGGTTACTATCTCAGGCGCAGACTCCAGAAATACCAGTGACATTTCACTTAGATGAAGTAATTCTTAAGTGCATCACATCTACAACTTCTCCTGCTAAACTGTACAAGATGGGCTGGTAAAATGCCTAAAGGTGAATTATATAATACCAGAGGTAGAATTTTTCTTTATTTGAGGAGAGCACAAAGGTTCATGACTGAACAGCAGCTTTTGCAGAGATAGGATTAGACAAAAACATACAATATTATATCTGTAATGACTGAAACTCTTAAAATAACTTTGCTTCCTCAAGCACCAGGTGATGTGTTTACGTTGAGAGAAAATATTTTTTTATGATTTGGGGAATATGAGGATGTATGTCAATGAATTACTAAGACATCCTGCAAAATAAAGTGCTGTCACACCTCAACATTTTGTGTAATTCTGAATACCCATGTTTTCCAAATACAGGGCTAATTCTGAAAACTCCTTCCTAGCTTTAACAAAACCAGTTATGATGACAGCAGAAAGTAAGGGAAGGTTAAATCATATTTTTGGTACACTCTATACAAGAACCAGATCCCACTGTTTGAGAATTACAGGTATAGAAACTAGATGAATGGATAAATAGACAGACGTTTCACAACTTCTCACACAAAGCTTCTTATGCATTAAATTTGTGCAGGTCAATAAAATGGACACACAGAAGTCACTTCTTCTAAGATATTACTCTACCTGATAAGATACTGGAATGTGAGATATAATGCATTTTTATGAAAATAATACTGTTGTCACATTCTGTAAAAGTCAGCAGTAGACAGATTTTATGGAAGCAATACAACATACACCTACAACACAAATTGAAGGAAGAACTGAGCCTATTTCCCAGTGATGTTGCTGGTTTTGCAGATGATTACTCTGATCAAATAAGTAAGCTACAAAATCCTATGTCATCTTTGTACAATGTGAGTGAGGAGCAATAAATCACTAATTATACTTGCAGTATAGCTCAAACACAGTTGAATAGTCTCATAAATTTAGCTTTCTGTTGCTGAGTCAGCTAAAGGAACAAATAGTTCTATCAATTTGTGCATTTTGCATAAGATGCATGAGCAACTGCTTAAGAATCACAATCCCAAGAGTGATAACTCTAATACAGTCACATCATATTCCTAACATTTTGGAGAGTACCTGGAGCTTGATGTAAAATCATTATTTCCCTCCATCTGCATGAGTAAAGAAGACAACAGTAATGTCACTCGAAACTAGGAGCAAATTGCCCACATATGTAGGATTTGATGGGACTATGTTCAGTGTAATGGCCTCCATGTCTGTGGTGCAGAAAAATGCCAACAGCATTTGCAAGAAATAGAGCAAATTGCACAACTTTTTTTGAATTTCTGACTCTTTTTATGCTGCATTTAATTTTTAGTTTTAACTGTCCAAATATAAACTTGCTGTGTTGTATTAGCTCTCAATGTGACAAAACATTTTGTTTCCAATCAAAGAAATCCTTGTTGATTTTTGATAGCTATTCAGAGTGGAATGTTTTGGGGAGCAAGTAAGTGTTGGAAAGAGAGCTGTCAATGACAAGAATATGTAATTGGCAAGGCAAAATTACAGTTTGTTGCTTATATATAACAACCTGTCCAAGTGTCTCATAATCTCTGCAAATGTAGGTTAATACCTGTACTGCAAGGATGAGTGATTGAAAGTGATATTCTTGATTTCGGTGCAGTCAATAAGTCCTTTAAAGTTAATTTTATAGTTCAGATGGGGGGGCAGCTTGCTTGTACATCACTCAGTTAACCTGCATTTAACGCCAGAACACACATGAAGAGATTTTTTTCTCCATCATTCCTGTGCTCAACAGAAACCTTCAAACTTGTCTGTATGGGACTTTCCACTGTGACTATAGCTACACTCATTAATCAGCTCCAAAAGCAATGTCAAGGGATATTTGTCACATTTTTATGATTCATTGCCCTAAGAGGGGAGAAAAACTCTCCCCTGAAGCTGGGGTTTCACCCGCAACAAGCAATTCAAAGGCAATTTGTTGCTTTGTCATGTAAAGGTTAAACAGATAGTGACTGATTGCCTGTCAGAGAGTTTTTCTTTGCACAGAGTTCACTGGTGTGTGAGGCTTCAGAGAACTTGAAGCTGTTGTTATTTGGTTGTGATGTATGATCTCACAGACTATCCTCAGATTATCTATGATCAGATTACGGTAGCTCCTGTTGTAAATGGGCACGGGCATCCTCAAAACACAATGATTTGACCAAGCTGTCAGGAAAGGCTGCAGAAGACATGAGATAGCAGATAAGATCTACTTTTTTTTGTGAACTGGTTGCATCTTTTCTTCCGCATCTCCAGATAAAATTTCATATTGGATTTATTAGAATTACAAGGAGTTTACAAGGAAGTAATCAATTGTACAGATACACCTACAGCCAAAAGGTCAGTCTAAAGAAAATAAAGTTGGCATCTTATAATTCAGTATATCTATGTTTTCTTCTCTACATGCAAACCTGGAAAATGGGACTAGTAGCTCCAATGCATTGATCAGACAATGTTTTCAAAGTGAAAGAGCTTAGAGCAAGATATTTTGAACATCCGGGAGATGTGTGTACTTGCAGCTTTAAATAATTTACTATTGTATTCCAGGAGACAAACATTGGTAACAAGAGAGATCTGAAACAAAGCCTAGAGAGAGCTGAACTAATTACAAAAAAAAGTCTACCACTAACATAGGAGTAGAAAACAAAATGCACTGATAATAAAACCACAACATTAAGAAACTCAAAAAGGGCAAGGCCCAAATGACTAAAAACAGAACTAAATATGAAAAAAATAATGATGAATCCCAAAATAAATAAAAACAAAAACTCAAACTCTCAATAGTCAAGACAGAACCAAGCATTTACCGTGAACTTTTGCCCTCCTGTTGATCATTGGCCTCGACATCCAATGATTCAGATCATCACTTTTTTCACCATAACTGTCCTTATAGGTTTACAACTTCAGAGTTGAATTGTTAGGACATGAAATTATTAAGATTAATAATTATTGTGCCAAAAACCTCAAAAGACCCAAAGAAAACAGCTCTAACTTAAACCTTCAAAGGTCCCTTTAGGGCAAAGACAACAAGAAAAAAAGGTTCCTCGATGGGAAAGCACCTAAGTCCATGTATGTTACAACAGCATAACTGACACTTTGCTGAGTCTTGGTCCAGACAAGGCTTGAAAATTGGCTAGAAAAAGAAAAAGAAAGAAAAAACTTGCTAAAGATATGTATCAGGACAGGTGAGCATTAAATTTGCTTGGCCAATTACATTTTCTTCTGCCTGGACAGGTCACCAGTCAATCACCGGTCAATACAGAAACACACAGGACAATCAACAAAGCACACACACCAAGGGGCAATTTAGAGAGACAACATAGTCATGTTTTTGGATTGTGTGAGGATGCTGGAGTACCTGGAGAGAACCCAGAACATGCACAGTTCATGCAAAATGATTCCAGGCCAGGAATATGAATCCAGGACCTTTTTGCTACAAGACAATAGTGCTACAACTAAACCACTGTGCAGTCCATGACAGAATCCAAAGCTATTTTATCTAGTTGTTGGAATGTAAATATATGAGTATGATGATAAGGATAAATAAGTAGAGAAATAAGAAAATATATTTAAAAATATGTTTCCAGTTGGGGCATTTTTCATCTTGCTCTGATCAGCAAGAATGTATTTTGAAATATTTTCACACAAATCCTTTGCTATAATTATTAGCATAGCTATAACATTGCTTCTAAAAGTATCACTTGACAGTGTCAAAAAGGCATTGCAGATGTGTGCCTGTGTCAACTCCTGTCTGGAGAGCAAAAATACTCTCGAAGCACCTTCACAGATTTCTGATCCTTTGTTTAGAGTGTGGTCCTCTGTGGTGTCGTGTCTTTTCCCACAGATATTCTTAAACTAATAAATGTCTGGTTTGCATTTAAGGGAGACCTTGGAGAGGGCATATACACTGCATGACTTACACACACAAAAAAAGAAATATGTCCAGTTGCTCACAAAATGTTTAAGTCTGGTTATTTTATCAGATTTTTATGGATGAGCGGAGGAGGAACTAAATAAGTGGAATGCTTTTAGAAGTGCCAAGAGGTTGTTAAAGAAAATGTCTTGGTCTTAAACACAACTTATCCTATGTGTGTTACCCTAATAATGTTTGTCTTTTATTGGGCCCACTAGAGTTGGGTTTCTATCTGCAGCTAATGAAGTTTAGTTCAAATTATCAGCTGTGGAAAAGAAGATATTTCAACATTCGCGTTTGAAAGCAGAAATGAAATAACTTTGACAAAGTTTGTTGTTATAATTTTAAAGTTGTCTGATGTAATGTTTGTACAATATATGACTGTTTGATATAAAAACTCTGATCACCCTTGAGGAAGCAGGCATAGAGAGAATCTGGGCTGTGGGGTTCAATTTCTTATAAAAAACAATTTTAGACTTTAAAGTTTTATCAGCTAAAACAAATTGACTGGACATATCCACATCTATCACCCATGTAAGTTATCATTTTGTGAAATGAAAATGATGCAAATGCATGAGCAGATATAATCTTCATCATCCCACTGGGGGAAATTAAGGTGAAACCGCAACACGTTAATGGCAGACTCAAACAAAAGGTTAAAAAAATAAAAGAAGGAAAAAAAGAATGTAAAATAAGGACAAATTTAAAATAAGAAAAATAGTAGGCCTACTGTACTTTTATCTGGACAAAGCAGGCAGCGATCATGTGACGATCATGTTCTTTGATTTCTTTATAGTGTTTAACACAATTCAGCCAAATTTTCTTTGTCAAAAATTTAGGCAGACACAACTGGAGGCCTCAACTAATATCTGGATCAATGATTATCTGACAAACAAAACTATTTGTGACACCAAAGGACTGTGTATATAACCAGCAGCACAGGAGCACCACAGTGTACTTACCTTCCATTTTCACTCAGCAAACCTCAGACTTCCAGTACAATCCAGATCCTGTCGTCTACATAAATACTTAGATTATTACAGATGGACAAGATGCTGAGTCCAGAGAGATGGCTGAGCAATATTTTAATTCTGAGTGTGAAGAAAACAAAGGAAAGGATTGTAGATTTCAGTAGAATCAGGAATATGTCAAAAATTATTTCACTCACGTGAGAAGTGGACGTGGAGGAAAAAGTCAGTCTTTATGTAGGCAACATCGAAGACATCTACAAGATGGAACAAAGCAGAATGCGCTTCTTGAAGAAGTTTTTCTTGTTCAGAGTTTTCAGCAAAAAGTTGCACAACTATAAGTTTGTTTTGGAGCATGTCCTCTCTGCCATCATCTGTTGATGTGGCAGGATCAGAGCAAGGGACTTGAAAAAGCCTAAAGGAAACGAGTAATATCATCCCAAGGTTGTTTCACTGCTAGTGACTGCTATATTTCACAAAGTGGATGGAAAATAAAGAAGAATTATGTCTAATTTCTTCAATTTAACTTCAAACAGATAGAAAAGAGGTCGGTATTTGGACACAAGTAGGGTTTTTAAATGTGGCAATGATCTCAACAGATTCAACAAAACTGGTTTTAAACAAATAAAGCTGCAAGTAAAGGCATCTCTTTTAACAGTTTTATGAAGCTGTACCCACATGCATACTTAGAAACAACAGGTACATTTTGCTTTATCCCTGAAGTGGTAGTTAATGCTGAATGGCAGAGAGACTATAGCCAATACTATCTGATGTCACAATGGCTGTTTCACTTGGCCACACTCCATCAAAAATATGCAAAGTGGCTCGACAACACAGCCGTAAGTCTTAATAACAACAGAGCTGGTGACAGCAATGATATTTTGATATGATTTGATTCTCTGTGATCAAACAGAAATGTCTTTGATGTGTGATTAAGTGACAGGAGTTTTGTGAGAGGATTTTAACTAGAAAGTGAGACACAAAGCAAATAGCAGGAGGCAGAATTAAAGCTGAAGAATAATAGATTATGTTTTGGTACAAAGTGTACCAGCTGGACCAGCAGCAGTACAAGTCTTAGCAGGTTTGTCACAAAAGATATCAGAGATGTGATCGAAAGAAAATGTGTACTGTACCACTGAGGTCCCTGTTGTCAAACCCCACAAGTGATTGGAGAAAATAATCTCAAGCAAGAAAATTAATGAAACAGTTTTACAAAGTCAGGTCTATAGGAGAAAAAATAAAATGCCCAAAAAATAAATAAAAAATAAAATCCTGACACCAGGATGTAAAAATGAGGCAGACAGAAATAAGGTTGGAATGACTCATAGATAAAAGGTTGTGAAGTTGAGCCTGGATCATTCAAATTATTATGGATATTAGGGATGTTGATTTACATCATGGTTGTTAGGTGGATTAAGAAGTCCTGCTCCGAGCCTAATCCATTTTTGTTTAATCAAACATCTTACAAATCTCATATGTGGGATTGATTAGTAACATAATGGTAACATCCACTATCGCCTAAACTCTGCGCTCCTAAAATATTTTGATGGGGTTAAATGTCAGGGAAAGGCAGAGTTTTTCCTGTGATATTAAACTGATATTTTGTTGATAACTTATTGTTAGTGTATGATGTTAGACTTGAACTAACATCTTATATGTCATTGTATGCTTTATTTTACTTTGACACCATCTTTAAACTGTATTTTTTTCCTTTACTATGATTTTCTTTTTTATGACATCAGTGGAGATATTTTGGGTTTTTTCCACTGCACCTGATGGAACTGATGTCATGTACATATGACATATTGAAAACTATTTAATAAACTTGTCTAATTCAGTCTTTGCTTGAATAAATATCTCCCATTTTTTTTTCATTTGTTATTTGCATCTGTGGTTGTTTGCACATTGGTGAAGAGAAAAAGAAAGACATCAAATAAAAAACTCCAAAATTTTCTATATATTTTCATAGAAACATAAAAAAAAGTTGGACACACACTTGGTTTGCAATAACATATTGGAACACAGAGATCAAATCAATACATAATAAAACTGAACAACCACAATACAGGTAGATAAGACTGACTTTTAATAATTAGTTATTGCACACAGGAGTTTTTTTATTTTTTATTTTTCATTTTTTAAGCCATGCAGTCATGGCTTGCAGTGAATGTGCTTGAGGCATTCGAGGTGCGGGTGTCTGAGTGTTGCCTCCACACCTGGATGCAATCTTCTCATCCACCTTATTGTATTTTCAGACTCTGATGGTAGAGGCACGTTTTAGCTATTTCTATGTAAGAACCAATTTGGATTACCAAAGTCTAAGAACCAATTTAATGCCATAGTGTGTGAATTTTGACCTTTCACTCAAAATTTCTTCCTTTAACTATAAAAAATGACATGTTTTTAACTTGTGAGAAATCTTGATTGTACAGTACTATATTTTCTCAATTTTAATATAAAATCTTTAAATAGAAGTTCAGTTTGAGATTGAGAAATTAAGACAGGCAGTAATTTAGCATAAATTACACATTGGTAAACCAAATGTAAATATTTTATGAAACTGATTTCAGCCATCTTTCATCAGTTTACAAATACAGCGTTCTGTTTGCTGATTTCTATAGTATTTGCATCTGTCATACTGTCATGTTGGTGTTTTTTAGCCAAATCATTTCCCCAGTGATTCTTTCTCATTAATGAAACCGGTCGGATTCCACAACACTCCAATAAACAGGAGCTTTTGTGCTCCCTGTGCTGGATCAATGAGCAAGGAGAAGGAGGCAGTACTTGTATTCTTCTTCCTCTCCAGTTTGTCTCTTTCGCCTGTGTGGTTTTCTCCTCTGTACCTCGTGTACGGAACCTTCCAGAGACAAGGTTTCCCTTGCTTTCGGAAAGGCAGCAGAGTTGTTTTGCATGGTGATCGTTTTCTTCTTACACCCACAGATTTGCCTTTCTGTGCTTTTTGATGTGTTCAGACATATGATCTATGTGGAGGCATATTAGATTAGTTGATGAAACATGTCTAAAAACATGTGGGAACATTAACCTTGACACCTTAAATGGAATTATATTTTTATCCATCCTTCATTTCTTTAAGAGTGGGAGAATGACCCAAACAAATGTTTGAATTTTTAGTTCCACTGTTACAGACGAAGAGGGTATGAATCATCAGAAACATTTCTGAGGCACATTAGTACTCGCAGTCATATGGTTAGCTGCATCTTTTCACACTAGCTTTTCAAATAATGTTCAAATATGCAATAATTGAAAATGTGGTGTTCTATGGAGTCTTGAGGGCCACATAAACAGGGGCCCAGATTTGGTCCATGGACCTTGATTTGGACCTTTCAATGAAATAAAATCACACCTTATTTTCCTTTAAATTCTGGATGCTGTGTTAATATGGTTATTGTAAATTTCTTTAAACATGACAGCTATCACATGGACAACCCTTGGGTAAAGATAAGAGTAAGATGCAAATTGTGAGACTTTGTTTAACTAACTCAAATAAGATATTTCGGCAAATAAAATGTTTATTGTTGCTATACTAACATTGAAGCATGCACCTATGTAAAAATGTGAATGTTTTCTGTTTGTGTTGTTGGGCTGAGGGTGATTCTTCCATCAACCTGTATGTTGAATGGAAACCGTCTGATCTTGTTAGTCACGGATTAGAAAAAGCTTAAGTCTTGATTCCAGCTTTAGTTAATTTGGTGACCTTATCACTGGATGCATTCAGTGGACACAATGTCTCCAAGCAGGGCAGTTCCTGATTAGCTGAATGTGTGTGCAACATGGCAGTGAACGCCCTCTTGTTTTGTCTGACAACATCATCCACCTCCCTTTTTAATTTGGGTCGGACATGATCTGACGGAAAGTATGGCACATTTGTTTCAGAAAGTCAACGACATGTATGTGCAATGTCATTGTCAAACAATAAATTAAATATTCAGCTGCACTCAAACATTAAGTAATGATCAGGTCTCTTTCAAACAACCTCACAGAACTGTGTCATAATAATCTGTTCAACAAAAGAACTTGGTGTGGGTTGAAATGACCATTTATATGAAAAGAGAACCACATACAGGGGTTTGCAAAAGTATTCACAGCCTTCCACACTGTTGTCTCACAATAACCACAATCGTCAATTAATTTTATTAGATTTTTCTGTAGGAAAATAAATCTAAAACATGGAGTATGGACTTATATACAACCCAATTCACTTATTACACCCCTAAATAAAATCCTGTGTAACCAGATGCTTTCAGGAACCACCAAATTTTACATAAAGTCCAATTGTCAAATTTGCTTTATGTATGAATACAGTTGTTATCTGAAGACCTCAGAGTTTGTTAGAAAGCCTTAGTAATAAACAGCATCATGCGACCAGGGAGCGCAGCAGATCAGACCGATCAGGGAGAAAGTCTTCAGATAAGTGTGAAGCAGGATTGTGTTCTAAAACAATATATTTGAACATCTCCTCAAACATCAATTCAATCCATCAACTGGACATGAAAAAAAGATTGAACAACTGTAAACTATACCAGAACATAACCTTTTTTCCTTATTTACAATGCTTTCAATTTATATTTTTATAAAGTGTGTCTTATTATGAGCTGAACCGTTAAAGAATTGCTTTTCCTTGTATTGTTTTTATTCCATTTACACTTTTGTACATTCATTTACTTTTTTTGTAGAGACACAACGATGCAGTTGTTGCTCATAACCCAGACTAAGCACATACAGCATTTACATTTTCTTCAAATACTGAAGACATTCACATATCTGCATGTTGACATGTTTTGGACCCAATTATCCACCAAAACCAAAAAGGACCACACCAGCGTCATTGTTCAGGTCAGGAACACAAAGCGATAAGGAGACCAGAACTAAATTAAAGCATGTTTTTTTTTTTTCTATTATAGACCTGAATAGTATTTTTTTTAAATGCTGTTTTTTGTTTCAAAACACAAAATTGCTAAATAAGGCTTAAAATAAACTCAAATCTTCTTTGGACTTCTGTCCCCATGCCAACAAGCTGTATCTACTGGACAATAAAGAAAAATCTTTGTGATGGCATTATTATTGAATTGATCAAATAACATTTGTTTACACCAACCATCAAAACTCTGACTCATTGGTCTTTTCTGTTTTGATTGTGATGATCAAATCACAAAAACTGTAATTTTATATGTTATATTTTGTCAAACAATTTATCTGAAAAACAAAGCAAAATTATTCTGATATTAAATTCAATGAATTAAATTAATCATTTTATGATTTCATGAATGTGCAAGTCTTTAAATTCATTCTTTGTCAAAGCACTTTTTGATTAAAATTTTCACATCACTCTTTATTTAGTTGGAGTCTTTCAGTCTCCCCTATTTTGACTTGATGATATTTACCCACTTAGATTGTGAGGATAATTTTTGTGCATAGCTCACTTCAGGTGAGCCAGCTGATCATCTCTCAGATTTACTTCTGGAATCGCTCTGTCATTTCAAAAACATTTAATTTCATGTCTGAAGTCATTCTGTTGTTCATTCTGATCAATCATCCAAAAACTCACTGATGCAAAAAATAAATAAAATCCTTTTTCATCATCTGCTTTCCAGCTGACAACAAAAGGTAAAACCTGACCAGAATTTGCAAATTTACCTTCTCCCACCTTGATAAGAATCTTGGTACTGTCCAAATAAATCAGAACCTAACAGCTTGGTGCTCATGTTTCGTTGTGACTGTTGTGTTCATACATATTTTAAAAATTATTCACCAAAGTTTATCTTTAATTTGATCAGATCTTTACAGATTCTTCCACAAGTTTTTGGGAGAATGTATTTGTTTATTTTGCAATTCTCTACTGTCCCACTATTTCTCCCGTTACTGGTGACTCTTCACTGTGTCATGTAGTGAGCATAATGATGCAGTTACACCTGTGCCTTCCTCCTGTCTGAATCCT
This sequence comes from Poeciliopsis prolifica, assembly GCF_027474105.1. NCBI lineage: Eukaryota > Metazoa > Chordata > Actinopteri > Cyprinodontiformes > Poeciliidae > Poeciliopsis > Poeciliopsis prolifica. Next base: position 6,323,847 of record NW_026562381.1, read on the forward strand.
TTGTAATCCATCTGTAAACTGAAAGGTAACTGAAATGAGCAAATGTTGGGAAAAGAAAACTGAACATTTTTCATTTTAGTTATATTGCCTTGAATGACATCTGGTTTCATTCAGACTGAATACTGAAACTATCGCAAAAGTGTTGCAAAAACATTTATTTAAAGGCATTTATGCAATCCAGTTATTGCAACTGATGAAAATAAAATTTAGATGTCGAAGATAACAGCATTTCAGTTTAGACTTTGGAGAGTTTCTGTGTTCAAATCTTTTCTTTAATTAAAGAATCATCACAAGGAGTTAAATCTGTAACTTGGTGTTTTTCTCCCCCTTGTTGAGCACAACATGACATACAACTTAAGATAACTTGGAGAAATTCTCCGCCTAAGAAAATCCATAGGTCCTATTTGACTTCTTATCTTGTGTTTAAAAAAATATATATCCAGCCTCCATAATTTCATCTCTCAGGCTGACCTTGAGTAGTCTTCAGTTCCCAAATTTATAGATTTTGATATGAAAGAGGTCACAAATGTTTTATGCATATACAATTTCAGATCTTCTGCTGTCTTATCTTCATGGATGTTTCATGCAAAAGAAAAACAAAACATTCTTACTACTGTGTTTGCATGAAGACTGTTGTAGCCTTTGCTTTGATTGATTGCTGGGAAATGGTAAAGTTGCTGCACAGGAATGCCCATTACAACCAGATTCTCACACCCCAAAAAAATTCCAATGAACCGGTGAGTTGAAGCATAACATGCAGACTTGAAATACGCCTAGAATCAGCATTAATTCATGTTTAAAAGCAGAGGGAGGACTCAATGGTCACTGTTCAGAGAGAGATATTCCATGAATCAATTGTATCTGCTTTTCACCTTTTCACTTCGCTCATGCTGCTTTGCTCTCTGCTGCTCTTTGCTGTGTCCATTTGAGGCAGCAAGACAAACATTGTCTATTTTTATGTACAAGCTTTTAAGGCTCTGCTGTGGGCCTGCCCATCTCATAAAGGTTGATGACTCTTCAAGGAGTAATTTATTGTGTGGGAAAGAAAAAACAAAAAAACTTTGGATTGGTTTGCTGCAGTAATCAACAATGATGTACCAGATAACCAAACTCCTGAGCTAAATTTACCTGTTTTTTGATAATTATATGTATCCCTTGGGTTTTCTTCCCTCTAATTTCTACAATATGTTTTTATGCTCTGAACTACATCTGCAAACAAACTGAGCTTTTCTGTGATGACTGGTAATGCCCTGAGATTTGTCCGTAATCCCTCTGTCTGGTGTTAATTAACACACGGGGGCTGAGGGTGACCATGACGTGATACTGGATCTGATGTCATGGAGACCAGCGACCTCGCAGGTCAGACACCATATTGCACTATTCAGCTTTGATGCTCACAAATACTGAGTCATTTGTTATGGTCCTTGGGTGGCACTAGATATCATCTTTCCAAAGTGTCCGACTAATGTTTGTTCTCTGAAGAAGCAGTGGACCTGCTGTGGGTGTAGCAGTGAGATCTTCCCAAAAACAGATTGCTGATTTCATTATTTTACTCACTGGGCGGCTGGAACCAATCCCAGCCAGAGCAAGAAGGGGTATATATCCTGCAGAGGTCTCCACAAACAGCGGACACACTCAGGTAAGGTCAGTTGAGAATCACTTTCAACCTAACATGCATTTATTTAGAAAAAAAACTCTTCGCAGACACTGTCAGAACACCAACACGTTAAAGTCAAATGATAGAAATGACATTAGAACATTAAATATTTCACTATGAACTCACCATAATGCACAGTTGCTGTCTGTGGTCAATAAAGATAAATAATATTGCCAGCTGGTTTGTATTAAAACTCAAAATAAGACTTATACTGTTCTTTTAGGTGGATCAGAGGGAAGAGTAGTTGCCTTGCAATCCAAAAATGGTTGGTTTGATTCCAACTTCTCTCAGCATCACAGAAGATAAGGCACTTAACTTAACTGGCTACTTATCGGTGTATGAAAGTGTATATTTGTAAATGCGATTGGATGAATATGGCCTGAGTGTAAGGTGCTTTGATTGGTCATTAAGACTAGATATGCAGTTTATGACTTCAGTAAATTTACCATTCTCCCAAAGAGTCACCTAGCTTAGCTCCACAATGCAACATGTGGTATGTTGTTAAAGTGTTTTTAAAGTGATGTTTCTGAAAAGCTTAATGTATTCATTTTAATTAACAACTGCAATATGTCTACATCCTTCTTGGATTGCTTTGCTGCAATCAAAGCAATATTTGATCATTTTAGATGGTCCAAAAAATTGAAAGGCAATAATGTTCACTTATTTACTGTTACTTTAAACAGCCAAATGAAAGTACAAACAGGCCCCAAGATTCAGGGAGGAAGCAGGAGAAAATAAACAGTTAACTTTTTAATAAAAGAAATACAACAAAACACTAGAACAATTTCTTGACATTTAGAACAAAAACCTGTGATTTGAGAGCTTTAATACGATACAGTGGGATATGAAGAAATAAAAAGTGATATGATGTGAAAACATAAACTTGTGGATAGTAACACCATGTACCTTGGTGTTTTTCAAGGAAGGTTTAATTGTATGAAAACAGATGTCTATTTGAGGTGACCTTTATGATCAGGTAAAGCTGGACCTGGCTATTTAAAATCTAGCCAACTTTTAACTTAAAAGATTTATTTTTACACAGCTAATATTTCTAAACACTTGAAAACATTGCTATTAAGCATCATGTAGTCAATCTGGATTAAACTTACTAACTTATTAAGTTAGCTATTACAATCTGTTGATACAACTTTTATCATCAATTAATATCCATGATGCACCAATGACATCCAAGGGGAGACCACTACAATAAAAGTACACATACTTATAAAGACATTGCAGTTAGTAATCATAAATTACATCTTACCCACACATTTTCAGGTCCAAATTCTTCTGTGAGTTTGTGCATGCAGACCCTTACCACGCCTCCCCTACCTATTTGGATTAAGTTGCCTCTTGTTGAACCACAAAAGCCCCACAACTCTCCCAACGAGCCAGCACATATTCTGCTTGCAAGCTATTTGCAACATTTTTTATTCAGGTGTCTGCAGTGACAGCACCACAGTCTCTGCTGGCAGCTCGGCTTCAACGTGTGTCAGGGAGCAAGCACCGGCTTGTGTAAGACACCTGATCGGCGCACCAGTCAAATGATGTGTCTGGTGCAAAGAAAAGAATAAAAGCAATTCAAAGTAGCAGAAAAGCTATGCCAGCCTGTGACATTTGACCAGCTTTACATGCTGAAGAGGATGAGTTACTGAAACATAGAGTACACGTTCCACTGTGGGAAAAAAATAAATCAACTTTGAACATTTGGCGTGTTACTGTCAGAGGACTTCTGTTCCATCAAGCAGCGACACAGAAACAGAAATAACTTGTTGAGAGATGTTGAATGTTTATAAGACACAATACATTGCCGTAAAGAACTATCAATCAACTGAACATGTCTTAGGAAACTTAAAGGTTTACTCTATTTGATGACCCTAAGCAGCAGTTTAGTTTGCCAATGTCTTAGGTCGGCTCTCTTTGAATTGTATGAGTTAAGTAAATAATCTTTCCAATTCCTGATTTGATGTTTTCAACTATAATTTTTGTTAGATGCCAGGTTCTTTTTTTGCCATTCTTCCTCCATGTCTGTTTCACCTGCTCAGCAAATCAAAGTTGTCAGGAGAAACCTCTGCCTGTTCTCTGCCGTGCTCCTTCAGGTTATTTCAGTTTGAACAGCTTCTCCAGCATGTTTTGTCACTTTTGTTGAGCTCAGATATGGCCTGCATTAACTGTTTCTGCAGTATAACAAAAACGTTTGACATCAAAAAGCACCGCTTGGACATTAGATTCATCGTCATCTAAACAAATGATGAGAGTTTCTATTTCGCATTGATGAGCGTGGAAGCCAGGTCAGGATCACTGCAGAAATATGTTAATATTTTCCTTAACACACGTCAAATATTTATTCCATTCCCACCCATTCTTGATGTGGCAGCCGAGGTATGGTGTCAATTTTGCACATTGGAGATAAATGGAAGCATGCTGTGTTTGACAGGTTCTCTTATTTAGGTCAGGCTTTTTGGAGAACGGTTTTCAAATGATGTTGAGGTGAACTACAGGGCAGTGAAGACGATGTGAGGATTTTCACTTTTGGACAAAGGTAGTTGTAAACAATTTACAAATTAAAAAGATCCAATCTTAATGTGTATAGTCACAATGTAGTAAAACTAAATCTAGCCTCAATGACAGTTAAAAAACAAAACTAAAACTCAGAAAGATACATATTTGAAATATGCAGTTCTAAAATTGCTACAGTTAAAATTGCAAATACATTGTAGAAATTACATAAGTATTTCAATGACAATTATTTGTAAAGAGAAACAAATGAAAAAAAAATGTAAACAATATATAAATACATAGAAACCAATTTTTATGTGAAATTCTATGAGTTTCACCAGAGAAGCTAAATGAAGAAACAACATAATGAAGACAGACCAACACAGAAGGCAGAAAAGACAGAGTTGGGAGAGCCCAAGGTCCAAGAACCATTCATTCCAAAATTTGAAGAGGAAACAAGAATGGGATGATGACAAATGAACTAAGACCTCCCAATCCACCTGAACCAAAAGGCAACAAGGAGACCAGCAGAAACAAATAAGGCACCTCTAGAAGAGCTGCAGAGACCCAAAGCTCAGCATATATGGACAACTCTGGCATTTTGAAAGACTGGCAAAAAGAAAACCAAAAAGAAACAAAGCTTTAACAATTAGCACCTGAAAAATTACCACATCGCATGGAGAGGGTGCAGCAAACGTGAAAGAGCTCTGATTAGATGTGATCCATCCATCCATCCATCCATCCATCCATCCATCCATCCATCCATCCATCCATCCATCCATCCATCCATCCATCCATCCATCCATCCATCCATCCTCCATCCATCCATCCATCCATCCATCTCCATCCATCCATCCATCCACTCTCTTTGGGGCGTAGCTTAGGTAGAGGCTAACTTCAGACATCAAGAACTCAGCATGGAGAAGGGATAAATCTCTATAGTAATCAATTTTGACTTTGTAAACTTTCCAAGAGCTAGCTTATAAGATGAAAGGAGAAGTGAAAGGTTCTTTATGTTAATATGATCTGTATTCCAAGTGTGAAAAATTCAGTAAAATAAGAAACATCTTGACCCAAGTGGTTTCCTTAAGTGATATTGAACAGTTATCCCGAGAACCTGCTCTTGTTTGCTCACTAGTATTTATTTGATTCAGGAATGGCTCAGTCAAAGTACAAATCTAATGCTATTGCAGAAGCAATAGCATTAAAAGGTGTTTGGCTGTACAAGTTCTCACTTCGGAGGGGTGAAAAAAAAGCCACACCACACTTTCCAGAAATCTTGTGGGAAATTTTAAATATGTATTATAATTTAACAATTTGGCTCTATTTTGTGTGACAAAATGTGAAAAACTTGAAAGGTCACGAGCAATTTTACATATCTGTGTCAATTTCAAGTTAGGGTCCTAACAGTTATGAGAGAGAATAACTTTTGCAGATTTATTAAAAATAGAAATTAACTAAATTGAAACACCAGATAGTTATTTTGTTTCTATTTGGTACTTAATATTGTTTTCTTCCCCGTAAGTTATAGCTTCAAATTTAGGCAGAAAACCCCAATTTGATCACTAAGCTGAAACCTAATCTAGAAGAAGGTAAAAGTACTTTCATTTAAACCTAAAAACAAAAAGGAGAAAAAAGAACAGGTGACTTACATGATGATTTAACACCCCCCACTGCTGCAGTCCCAATTAGTGAAGTGTACATTTACAAGTGTGTGTGTGTGGCTCTCAGATGCTCATAGATCATTCTGACTCTAGCGGGGAGCTGTTTGGCCTCGAGCACTGTGAGTGAATTATAACTGTTTCCAGCTCTGACTTGGTGGGCCCCCATCCATGCTCCTATAGAGCCAAAAAGTCCATCCTAACAGATCACCTCACACTCGCCCTATGAGCCATATATTTCTCCAATCAGGACGTGAGTTAGACAACACCTTTGATGCTTTGCAGATCTTCCTAAAATTAGAAGTTTTACCTTCAAATGGAGGTAGATTGAAAACCAGGAGGTCCACTTATTATAGTTAGCTCAGTTAAATCTCTGGTTCCATTAAGTGCAAGTATTTTATTAGAGAAAGGAATACTGCAACCTCATGGGGGCCTCGTGTGAGGGCCTGCACAGCTTGTTAAGTAGAAGTGTGATCCCTTTGAACCTTGTTTTCATTAGGTTCTGTAAGGAAACAAAGAAACATATAAATTAGTCATGAAAAAATATTTAAAGTAGACATTTTGACATATTTTTCTTCCCATATGTATTCAGTTTATTGTCTAATATATATATATATATATATATATATATATAATATATATATATATATATATATATATATATATATATATATACACCAGAGTTGTGGAGAATGCTGGTGTATATATATATATATATACACCAGAGTTGGTGGAGAATGCCAGAGCTAAGATCCTGTGGGACTTGCAGATCCAGACAGACAGAATGGTAATGGCGAACCAACCAGACATTGTCATAGTGGATAAACAACAGAGGGAAGCCGTTGTGGTAGATGTAGCAATACCAAGCGACTGCAACATCAGGAAAAAGGAGCACGAGAAACTGGAGGAACTGGAGAGGGCCTGGAAGGTGAAGACCACAGTGGTGCCTGTGGTCATCGGGGCCCTCGGGGCAGTAACCCCCAAACTGGAGCAATGGCTACAACAGATCCCAGGAACAACATCAGACATCTCAGTCCAGAAATGTGCAGCAGTCCTTGGCACAGCCAAGATACTGCAGGACCCTCAAGCTCCCAGGCCTCTGGTAGAGGACCCGAGCTCAGAGGATAAGAACCACCCGCGGTGGGTGAGAAGGGATTTTTATAGAAGCAGAAATGCAAAACATTTCTGCTTTAGTTCTCGCAAGCATTGTTACTATGACACCCAAGAGTGGCTAACTCACAAAACTGCCTTATATTGCCTTATATATCGTGGACTGATACGCTTTATGCTCTTAAACAACATCCACAGTCGCCTCAGTGGTCTGACTGTTGACTTCCTGTATGAGCTAATAGTTTCAGCTGTAGTGTGTTGTGTTCTCTTCCCTCAGCTTTGGGTTATTTTCTCTTTTAAATCTAAGTTTCAAATTATTTTGATGACGATGATGTGGGTACAAATCCATTCCCATCGCTGCGAACTACCTTAGTGTTCACTCATATTTCTACAGACGCCAACTCCTTTTTCTGTTTCTGGTAAGCAGCCCAACAGTCATAATCTTTTTATTTCTGGTAAAATTAGAGAGTTTTTGTCAAGAATCAATCTTGTCTTAATTTTTGTGAGACTTTATATCATGATTCCTATGTAGTACATTTCTGTTTAATAGGTGATACTCAAAATATTATTTTACTTTGAAATTACCAATAAAAACAATGTGGTTTCTGACATTTATTAATGTGTCATAGTTTTACCAGTTTCAAGTTTTCTGCCTCTATACTATGATGACATTTGCACTTTGAGTCTTTAAAAAGGCACATTTTTGTTCTTGGTTTGGTCATTTTAATACTATTAGATTTGTGCATTTGTTAAACATGTCTCCATTTGTTAGACATTCAACTTGACTTCTTGTGGGAAAATTGACATGACTTCTGCATTAATCAAGCACTCCCATCATTAGAGAAGCTCCACATGATGCTGAATTTCTCTAATCAAAATGAGATGTTGAGAAGAAGCCTTATGAGATGACGGGGGACACAGAGGAGGGATGTAAAAACAAAGCAACTCTCTTTAATAAAACTTCCTGTTCTTCATAAGCAGGCAGTCTTTGTCCCTTTTTTCCCCCTCCTACACACTATTTACTAATGAGGACTTGGGGTCATTGTAATTGTTGCTGGAAAGGCCGCGCTGATCAGAGGTGCAATTTTAGAGAAAATGAGGTTCTGTCGAATGACTTCATCTCTTTGGTCTGCCAGGCTGAGCCCTGGAGGCTTTTCTGATTCGTCTTCTTGGATTACCAGCACCACATATGTGGGATGTGTATCTGTGTATACGTAAAACAAACTAAACTGAAGTCCCACCAAAAATTGGTTAAGATGAGTCCTGGTAAGGAGCTGAGATGATTAGACCACCTACAGATGGTGGAGTGCAGAGCTGACAAGATTTACCTCCTTCTTATCAATGTTACGAAGCACTGATTGGGGGTTTTTGATTAAAAAAGACTGCAGCCTGTTTTAGGTTTGGTTAATTAGGGATGAGTTAATGTGGATTGTTTTTTGTCATTATCTGTAAAGAGTAGGGGCCACATTTGGAAAAGATCTTGACCACAAGGAGACCTCCGAAACAGCAACACTGGAGCAACACCACCTGGGTTATCCCATTAATCACGTGTATCTGTGTAAGGACACTTGTATTTTTAAAACACACAAATTATGCTTCACAGAAACTTGAAAAAAATATTTATGCCTCTGATATTTTTCCACATTTTGTCACTTTTCAATTAAATACTTTGTATTTTACTGAGATTTTACATAACTGACTATCACACAATGAAAGGGTAGCAAGATAAGACAGTGATGCATTTTAGATTTTTATTGGTAAAAATTTTAAAAAACTATAGAATGACTTCCTTTCTCTTCAGCACTGTATTTTGTGATGATTTATGACATAAAATCTCAACAAAAAGTTAATGAAGTTTGTGGTTGCAACATAGCAATCTAGGAAAAAGTTGAGGATTTATGAAGACTTTTGCAAAACTCCGTATGTTTTTTGTTTATTAGCTAAACCGAAACAAACTCCATGGCCTTATAGTGAATCACTGCAGGTGAATCGAAGTGCCTTTCAGTTTGATTAATGACTTACAGCCATTCCAAATTCATCAGAATTGCATAACTGCGCTTTTCTGGAGGCAAAGTAATGACGTGTTGCATAAGCACTCACCTGTAACCTTTCGTTACTGTTTGTTCAGATTTGTTGCAGAACTAATTTCTGTTGCTCATTGTTTGAGGAAATAAATGTGCTCTTTTTTTAACTAAAATTTGGAATATTGTTAGAGAACAAACAATCAGTTTGACCATCTGCTGTAGCTGTAGAGCTCACTGACCTGAGACAAATATTACTGTTTATTTGTATCACTGTTACAAGAGCAAATCCATGATGTAAGGGATAATGCATGAGCTGGCTCTCCACTGATAAATATTCTATAGCTTTATGTTGCACTGAAAAAGCTTAGAAAAGTCAAGTCTTTAATTTGAGAATATTTGGAAAAATGAGATCCCATTCAGAAATAATTGATTGTAACAATGCCACAGGTGCCACGCCTGTGCACTAATAACTTCTATTATCCTCTTTAGCCAGAGAGCATTCAGACTTCTCAAATAACATTCAGCAAGGTTGGACCTCCCACTAAGGATCTTTGAACACAATCTCTTGGTTTTTTTGGGGGTCCTGCCAGGCTCTTTTCTTAAGCTCTTTTTTTCTGCCGCTTACCAAATATGTTCAAGATTCAAATCTTAGAGAGTGGGAGGCTCTTCGAAGAAGGTTGAGGAACCACTTAACTGTTGATTTTCTGGTTTGGATCATCAATCTACCAAAAGGTCCAAAGTTGATCCACATTTAGTTTTCCACTAAGGTTTACCATTCTATGTAGATAAATAAGAATTATAGGGCCTCTGGAAGAATCAAATTCTCCATCATACTTAGCACCAGACATGAGGTGGTTATCCATTGTTTCACCTGACACCCTCTTGAAACATTTGTTGCCAAAAGCTAGACCTTTTAACAGTTGCACATATTCTAGTTAAAGTCCCAGTAGGGATGTTTACTTTTACAGATAAAGGGCAGAAACAACTTTTCTCCTACAGAATGACCAATTTGTATGTACAGTTTATATCATCTTATGGTGACTTGTTTTTCCAGTCACTGCTAGAGTTTTCAACCAATGTGCTTTGGAGATTTATTTTACCAACCTACAATCCTCCTCATTGTCCGTAGTGTTAAGATTAATATGCATCTTTTTAAAGCTTGTCACATCTGTAGTTGTTTTAAGAGTTATTGCTCTCCTTGTTGCCATTTATCTAAAGCCACTGCTCTCTGTAGCCATAGATCATCATTACTTATTACTAGAATCGAAAGTTATCCTGTTTTTTCCATTTTGAAGAGTGGCTGAGAGAAACAGGCCTCATAGGAAAGTAATTACAACAAAGCACTATTTGTCTTAACGTACTGCAAAAAAATAAATTAAAAAATAGCTATGAAATCACAATTTTCACAATGAGTCAGTACATAGTGACGCTTTACATAGAAACTCTGTAATAGGAGCCTCTAAAAGAGCCCCTTGTCCACTTATCTCACATAGAACAATGTGGTTTGGATAGCTTTTCATCATATCATATCTTTGATCCACCCACCTTTAAGGCTCCAGCAATGATTCTTCCTTATCTGGGAAATGTGTGCTCTAGACTGGGTGTCTTTGCCAAAATGTCACATTTACCAGCTGTGACCAAGTTGCACAGTGGAAGAACACAAGGAGACAATAGAAGCACCATGTCTGACTTCAGTCCAGAGGCTGACTTCAAACTCCAGCATCTTTGATCTGTGTCTGATTCAGACTGTTTTACATCACAGAAAGTAACAGTTTTTGATATAATTTAAAAAGACACAGATGACATGGTGCATGGATCAGAGAAAACATCTAACAGCAGGATGCTGAGATGTTTGTTTGGATCACTGTTCAGGTAACAGAGCCAAAGGTGGAATTTTGGTTGCATCTCTTTAATCTTTCTGCCTGACAGAAAGTGACAGACTAGTGAGAAGGAGCCATTCCCAGCTACGAAACATTCTGGATGTTTTGCAACTGGGACAAAATAAAATTAAAAAAATGACCAAAAAAGAGAAGTGAGATTACAACACAGAATAAAAATTGACATCTAAAACAGTTTATTTTTAATTCAGAAACTGCTAACTTAGCAGAAAAAAAAACACTTTAGATATGGTAATAGTAATTTTATTTTCCCCAATGGGAAATTTGTTTGCACTTGTCAAACAACACATAGGTCACACACAAGTAGAAAACTGAATTGCCCAAGTTTAACCATTCAGTATCAACAAATATGCTATGTTCAGAAGCATTAACAGCAAAACTCATCAACTCATTAGATTTCATAGATTTTGTTCTTATACAAAACCCCATTTGATTTGAAGTTGGAGATCAACTACAAATTAAATGTGAAAGTGAGAGCTGTGGAGTATTTGGACTTTAGATGTTGAATTCTATGCAGAGGTTGATAATGTTAACATCAGAACAACCCCAATTAACCCCAAACTTTCATTGATGTTAGCGGATTGTTTTTGATCCAGTTTGAGATCCTGTTAAATGTAATAAACGATCACAAAAACCAGCTATGAAGTTATGCAGCCACTGGTGCTGGTTGATAGAAAAGAATATGTCTGCTCCTACATCTCAGCACTGAACAAACAACCTAAACCTGTGAGCCACCAAAACTCTATCCATGCTAATCCCTGAGCCTACATCACAGACCCCAAAGCAGCCAGACTACCCCCAACCCAAAGCCAAGGGTAAGCAAGGCAGCACACCTTGGACTGCGGTGAGTAAATAGAGTAGAGGGGATATCTATATCTCTCAAAGTGAGCCTCAGTTCTCAGGGATTGGCAAAAGTAAACAATTGCACTAGCAGACCAATAATTGATGGCACCATTTCTTTTCATACAGTAAATAAACGTCAAGCAACGGTGAGGCTATACCACTAGATTACAAAGATTAAGAACAATACAGGATTACAGGGAAATGTCTTCCTTGGCTCTTGTCCCTCTTAGGTCTTAATTTCTAATCATTTGGTTTTGAAGGGACAACCTGAGAAATGAGCCACAGTGTGGATTACCAAACATTGCTTTTTGATACTGACTGCTGGGAACAAATAAAGAAAATATGTGGTTATGCTAAATAATGCTGATATTTCATTAAAACCTGAAGACATTATGTTGTCGAAAAACTAACAAACTGGGTCTAATGAACTTAGCGCTGTATTTGTCAGTGTCATCTAAATAATTAGTACCAGATTTTCGTTTACTGTCAAGTTGCTTTAATTTGTTTAATTCACGTTATAAAAGTTTTGTGTTAACTCCACACTGATCTTCTTATCCTGCCTATGTTAGTGAGAGTGAACATTGAGCGTCATCAAGACTGATCTTGCAGATAAAGCGCTTCCTCCAGCTGTAAGAGGTGGTGGCCTGCCGACTTGATGATCTCAACACTCGCATGCTACGGAAGAAGATAGCAGAGATAGATGAAAGACCGCCTGCATGGCTGGAAGAGAAGATGATGAGACGGGGGAGGGGGAAGTATCCAAAACAATTTCAATATTGACACAGTAAGTGCATGCAATAAGGGTCTTCTCTTCTGGGTTCTCATCAAAGTCCTTTACGTCCAACGGGAGAATAATGCAGCAGAAGGCTGAAACCAAATCACTCTTAGGTATCAAAGGACCTCCATTATCTCACATAAATACACATGCACGCACATACAAATTCTGGGATCAGTGTAGAGCTTTGATGTGTATCTTTCTGAATGTTCCAAGTCGCTCCTACTTGGCCGCCACATCTTAAAGTCAGATGAGTTGCGTCTATTATAACCAATATTTGCGACTATTTATTTGCAATAAAATAATATATAACTGTCAGTTTGGGATGTCTACAATGGAGAGGCAACCTATCCAGTGTTTCCGCCTTGTTTTGCCCAAATGTTGCTTTAGAGAGGCACCCGGTGTAGCCCATGAATTGATGGAGTTTGGTACGCAGCTTTTTATAGTTCTGATGGAGTGACTGCTGTTCACAGCAGAAAAATAAAACTGGTATTTAGAGTTAGATATTGAATCTGTTTTTCAAAACATTTGAGTTCAACAAATGACCCAGCCCTCATCAACTGGCAATGTTACTCATTTGGTGCTTTGGAAAAATAATTCCCCACCCATGTTCCTAGAATCAGGCCTTCAAAAAGAGGCCCCATGCAAGTGTCTGGTGATTGAGGTTTTTCTCCTGAGACTCCTCGGACTCAGCTTGAAAAATCAGCCGGAAGATCCTACGCATGGGCCCGCCAGCTGCAGGTATTCATGTATAAGTTGGATACCATTGCAGCCGGTTGATGGGGAATGTTGGGCCTGAGCAGGCAGGTTCTCCTATGTATCAGTTTCAGTTAGTTGCGTCTTCTTGAATACTTTATTTCTGATCACTATGATGTCATTATTTCATCACAAACAGTAAGCCTCTCACAAGTATCTGAAAGAAAGTCATGCCATATTTAAGCAAATCTAAAGAGCTACATTACTTTATTTATTTATATTTCTTGCCTTACATTATTTCCTCATAGATATCTGTAAATACAAGAATGACAATTCTGTAAATCTGTCTAATCTCAATGTGTTTTTAATGGTGTGGTACTCCCAGCCTGCATCCTTCTGTGGGAGTTAGATCCCACTTCCTCTCTGCTTCGTTTGTTATTCTTCCACCCTTATTCTCTTAAATGCCCGTGAAGATAAGATGGCTCAGTGATAACAGGGAACAGGGCAAATAGTGTAGTACACAAGAGGAACAAGTGCGCCTAAGAGCTTTAAATTTCAAAGAGAGATCAAGAGGGTCCTGCATGAATGGGTTCGGATATCACTGTAATATTTTAATTACATCACGTGAGAGATGAATAATCAAAAGGAGCCCAGGCCTTCACAAAAGCCACTCAAATTCTCCCGCATGTTGTGTGCCCTTATGCTTAAATGACACAATTTACTTGTTTTTATGAGTGTGTGCTTTATGAAATCACCTTATCTTATGGTGAGTTTGGTTAGATGTGTGTGTCTGGAAGAGACAAAGTCAGACAGACACAATGCATTCTATATTTTACTTTATTTTTATATTATAACCAGTTTTACAGTTTTAATCCAGGTTAAATACAGTTTTGAAACATTTAAATGCAAATATTTATCATTTACAAGAATCTTCACATAATAGTGAAGCGCTTTGAACCGTCTGGATTCTGAAATGTGCTATGCAAATAAATTTGATTGATTCATTGGTTATTAGAACCACTGCTTAGTATGTGAATATATCATTATATTAAGTACATTTTATATCAGTGTCAAAATCCTGGAAAATTTAAGAAAAATCCAGACTTTAATCTGGGGAAAGGTGTAATCCCTCATAAAGAAACTATGGTTTTACCAAACCTACCAGACTACACTGATAAAGTTCCCTTTTAATTTAAGCTATTTTGTTTAAGTTGACAGGAGCATCAACAAGCTTTGTAATTTTTAATCTACAAATTCCTGTTTTCAGGGTTGTATTTCAATTCTGCTCCCCAGTGACCATTGCCCTGAAGTTTTTAGGTCTTTCCCTTCTTCCACACACCTGACTTGAACAAGTGAGTGGTTCACAGGCTTCTGCAGCACTTGATGGCATGCAGAGGAGTTCATACAATTATTTGAATCAGGTCTTTTGAAACAGAGACACATTTCAAACATGCAGAGAAACGCTCCCTGAGGAACACTGATGTCATTGAAATCATGCAGTTGTGTATTTCCCTTGCCACTTTTCAAATTGGCCCTCTAAAATATAGCCAACTCTAGGAGACTGAGCACTGACCAATGTAGTCTAGGCCTTTGGACTCTGGTTGGGTCTCCCAAAACAAATTGGTCTCACGGGAATCAAACGTCTTGGTCTTGTAAGACTACAATTTTGGCCAACCTTTCCCAGATTTCGTCTAGGAGCCAGAGGTGGTGGGAAGCTTACCATTGAGTACCTGGCACTCGATGGTAAGTATCAGGCACTGTATATAGTTTTTCAGGTGGAGCCTGAAAAAATAACTGCAAACATGGACTCAAGTGGCAGGTGAAGTAGGGGCTTAGAAAAAGCAGTTTTCTGGTATCTTAATCATGCTGAAGGGATCGGATAAGGAGTTCTGTCATCCAGAGGGAGTTCGAAGTTGACCCATTGCTCCTCCATATTGGAGGGAGCCAGTTGAGGAGATTTGGAAGTCTGATCAGATTGCCTCCTGGGAGCCTTCCTTTGGAGGTTTTCTGGGCATTTCCCATGAGGAGGAGACCCTGAAATCACTCTCGAGAACATATATATAAATGTGCATGTGTGTAGGTGTGTGTGTGTGGGTATGCGTGGATGTGCATGTGCGTGCGTGTGTGTGTGTCTTCTGGCCTGGAAAAAGGCTTGGGATCAAATTTTAAAGCCAATGGGGTGCTCTTCTGGCAATTTTGAGGACTCCAAACTTGCTCTGCCTTTGTTCCATTTATTATTCTGCCTTTCTCATATAAATTAACATGGAAACTTCATAAATTCACACAACTGTTTATATAACCCAATGCATTTCAGCAGCTGTGATTTTGCACATCTTTTAGTTGTTTCTTTGGATTTGTTGGTGCATACTCTGCAGTTCTGCAACACTGTAAGCACTTGGTAGAAACTTGGTAGAATTTCCTCATTGAAGCAAATTCCTGTGCATTTTTCTAGCATTTGAAGTAATTTGGATTGTGATAGTCAGACTTTTGTGCCAGGGAGAGGCCTAGGAGCTTGCACTACATCATTCATTATGCCTGCCTATCAAACAGCACAAGCTGTACTTCTCTGGAACCGTTCCAAGAAAGGCTCTCATCATTTGCTTGCCACTTGGTGGCCAATTGCTGGAGCAAAGGAGACAAAAGCTGCAGCCCACCCCTGCATGCTCTGATTGCTCTGAGAGAGCAAGAAGAGGGAGGAAGGACGGGGGCCTCCTTTTGGCATGGCAAAATGTAGATTCCTATTGCGGGGTAGTTTTTGCACAGGGTTTCCAGGACGGAGAGGTAAATGGGGTCTCTATCTGCTCTGCAGCTTATCTGAATTAATGCACGTTGACATATTTTTCCTTAAACTTGGAGTAATTAGGCAGAATAATAACTGACATCCAACTTCGACATAGCAAATAAGTTTACATTGCACTATTTTCTGCCTCATTATTCACTGACTGAAAAGCCTCAAATTGATCATATTTCTGCTGTCTTGGTAGGTGTTTGGTCCATCAAATAAAGTAATCATCTTTGATGGAAGTGAAGGATGATGGAAACAACTGCCACTCTATAAAATTGGGTGTGCATAACTACGTGATGTAAAAAAAATTAAAAGATTTAGTTATTTTTGGTATCTTTCCCCGTCTCTTTTACTCATTCGCCGCCTCTCTCAGTGCTTGTTCTGACTCCACTAGCTGCTGTGATCCTCCAGGCCCTCTGGTTATTTGGATATTGTTTGGAGTCAAAGTTCTGTCAATCAGATAAGCAGTGACCTCGCAGACCCGGCAGATAAGATGTTACATGGCAAGAGGAAATGGCAGACAGCAGCGGGACACAAGGTCTGACTGTGAAGGCTCAGTGAAGCGAGACTGATCACAACAGTTCCTCGTACTCCGAAAGGCCACTATGAACCAAAATTTATTGCTTCTGTCTCGTCTGTCAATCGGTTTACATTGACTGACTCTGATTTGGAGCCTGTACAGAAATTTTATCCTGAGAATAAAACCCCTTTGTGCAAGATGATACAACTCTTTTCTGCAAACAAAATACTGATTATAAAGTGACATTTTTCTCTTTTTGTAATCTTTAATTATATTAGTCAAAACTGGTCCAGAACTTTGCAGAAAATCTAGTCTCTGTAATCACTAACATTCAGAATATTCATGCAAGACTTAATGTTCTCAACATATTTCTTGCATGTAACCTTGACGGTTGCTGCAGAGTCACCAGGATGATTTGGAATAAGGCTAACTTTTCAGTCATTCCGTAACTCTGGGAAATTACAAAAGAATGAATGAGAGGCGAGTTGCTGTTCACGGTCTGCAGCGTTTGGGTGGTCCACAGGTTGGAAGCCCTCTGGGAGGGATCAGGGGGACCTCCACATATAATACCAATAAGAAGACCTGTTGAAACAGGGCACAGACTAATTCAAAAGCAGCTCAGCCAAAACCCAAGCACACTCTCAATTCAACATTCAAAAATATTGTTTTCCACAAAGCTGGCTGTTGTTGCTATTCTTTCTGTGAAAAGGTGATGGTATATAGTTATTGGAAAAATGAACCAAATCTTTCCAATGTTTCAGTACAAACCCATTTTATATCACGTCCAACCACTATTTAATCCCACAAATACCAAAAAACACATAGGAAGTATGGGTAATTGTCAATCTTCCACAAAACATTGAGCTGCTTTGGTTAGTAGCAGGTTGGTTTTGCATTTTAACTTCATTTTGACACAAATGTAAGCAGAGTTACGTTTGGAAGATAATCAGAGCAACCACAGAACTGACCACAGAACAAACTGCTGCTGGTCACTGAGATGATGGTTCAGTTCTTTTTTCAAGAGACTCTTGGTGGTCATTGTTCAGTGAAGGGAAGAAAGTACTCCATCAACCCACCCCACCCCCAAAACGTTCTGGGAGTTCAAACACTTGAGTTAGAAGTGCTCCTCAAAATAAAAGGGTTACTGCTACAAAGATCATACAAGTAAAGCCAATTTAACTATGTTTGGCTGTCTTTTTTTTTCATTCATGACATTGAGTTTTTCAAACTAATTTAATTGATATTAGTTTCAAGTGGGCAACAAGAATATATAAACTGATTTGTTTGCATTTAGCTTATTGTGCACTCCTAAAATGTGTTTCATTTATGTTCGTTCATACTTTAATGTCCTTGATTTACTTATTAAACATTACTTTTGGTTTAGATTTTATCAAACTCTACCTTAAAATGTTTGAAATAAATTTAATATTGTAATATTCCTTCATTTCCTCAATAATGTCTGTGCAACATAGCTTGGAGATTCACATTGCAAAACATACTATGTGGTTACTATATCTTCTCCGATTTTGATATAATTCTGAAACTTTACCCTTGACTTTCTTAAGTAAGCTTGTATCAGCTAAATGAATTTTATAATTCTTTAACTGATTAAAGAAAACAGGTTTCCAACAAAAATTAAGCAAAAAAAAAATAATAATAATAACATAGCAAAAATATTCAGTCATAGTCCTGTTGTTATGTGCATGCACATAAAAAACCCTGTACTAGAATGTTAATTACATCATATTTTAACTTGCAATAAATTTCAATATTAAAGGAGAATCTCACATTTGATCACATTTTAGTTTCAAATGGTATATTAGATTGTGATAGCTTTGGCTGCATTCCAAAAAATAATTTTGGATAACAAGAAAAAACTGCCAACATCAAAAGGAATTGTATGACTTTATCGCCCTCTGTTGTCCAGAATAAAGACCAACTGCAAATTTAAAACAATGGAATTTTGAAGTATGGAGAAAGAAATGAAAATGATCAAGTATAAGAAAGCAAGAAGAATAAAAGATCAAGAAACACAAAATAGATCTGTTTTGAATAAAAGCTCATAGATTTTGAGTGATTCAGTCTGTTGTAAATTAAGAAATTAGGACATGTTCAGTCAGAACATTGCATCCTCTTCTTTTGTCACATAAGCTGTATTTTTAATCTTTGATAATATTGTTGTATATTTTATTCAAAATGGTTTAACTATTTTTATGTATTTATTTTAACTATATTTATTGTCCTCATTTGTATAAACATGTGACACAAAATTAAGGCCCCGGGGAAGACCCAGGACACGCTGGAGGGACCATGTCTCCCGGCTGGTCTTGGAACGCCTTGGGATTTTCCCGGAGGAGTTGGAAGAAGTGGCTGGGGAGAGGGAAGTCTGGGTCTCCCTTCTTAAGCTGCTACCCCCGTGACCCGACCCCGGATAAGTGGCAGACGATGGATGGATGGAAATTAAATTTGAATTACTTAAATTTGCTTGATATTCAACATACAAGGAGAATAACAAAAAAAAACTGTGTGCAAAGTCTTTCAAGCCATTGCCTTCTCAGTGAGGTTTGAGAAATGGGGAGCTTATATTTTAAAGAATATTATTAGATAAGAAAAATAAGTTACTATTTTTAATAATATATGTAAAGCAGAAAGAGTGTTGACAATTTCATAAGAACCCAGGACAAATGACAGTTTTCATGCCTAGTATTAAAAGTTTCTTCACTATTCTCAGGTGATTCATTACATTAATTAGGGAGTTCAGTCACGTGATCATCTGCGTTTACATCCCACCGAGAGCGGACGCTACCACTGCCTGTGAAAAAATCCACTCTGTCACAGCAAGGCTACAGACAAAACATCCTGACGCTTTTATTATAATCTCTGGGGACTTCAACCATGTGACCTTGGACTCTACTTTGGCCACTTCACCAAGCTGTTGACGCCCCCCCAGGAATAACAGGACAATCGACCTCCTGTATGCCAATGTGAGGGATGCATACAGAGCAACACCCCTCCCCCCACTAGGGAAGTCAGATCACAACATTGTTCACCTACAGCCACTGTACACCCCCCTGGTCCAAAAGCAGCCTACAACAGCTCGCTCCATCAGGAGGTGGTCCCCGGGATGGAGAGTGCTCTGAGAGACTGTTATAACACCACGGACTGGGATGCACTGTTCAGCCCGCATGGCGAGGACATAGAGGGGCTGACACACTGCCTGACGGACTATCTGAACTTCTGCGCAGATGTGGTATCCCCTGCTAAGACTGTCCGCTGTTACCCTAATAACAAGCCTTGGGTAACGCGGGAAGTCAAAACTGTCCTCAACAAGAAGAAGGTTGCCTTCAGGAGAGGAGACAGGGAGGCCATGAAGGCAGCACAGCAGGAGGTGAAGCAGTGTCTGAGGGAAGCAAAAGACAGCTACAGGAGAAAGGTGGAGCAGAAGCTGAGAGAGAACAACATGAGGGAGGTCTGGGAAGGTGTGAGGACCATCACTGGCCTCAACACAAAGACCAGAGTCGTTGAGGGAACAATGGAGAGGGGCAAACGAACTGAACAACTTCTTCAACAGGTTCAACCAGTCTGTGCCCCCCCAACCCCTCTCTCACTGCAGCCACCTCTGCTCCTTACCACACACCTCCCCACAGACAACAAAACACTGACAACCCCCCACACACCTCAGCACAACCTCCACCCCACATCACCACAGACCAGGTCAGAGAACAGCTGAGGAAGCTCAAGTCCAGGAAAGCAGCAGGGCCGGACCAGGTGTGTCCAAGGCTGCTGAAGACCTGCGCTGCTGAACTGGGAGAGCCACTACATCTTCAACCTCAGCCTGCAGCTAAGGGAAGTGCCCACCCTCTGGAAGACATCCTGCATCGTCCCAGTGCCCAAGAAGAACAGGCCCAGCGAGCTGAATGACTTTCGGCCCGTGGCACTCACTTCACACCTGATGAAGACGTTGGAGCGGCTCTTCCTCGGCCTCCTCAGACCTCAGGTGGAACATGCTCAGGACCTCCTGCAATTCGCCTACCAGGCAGATGTTGGTGTGGAGGATGCCATCCTCTACCTGCTGCACCGGGCCCACTCCCACCTGGATAAGGGCAGTGGCACAGTGAGGATCCTTTTCTTGGACTTCTCCAGTGCCTTTAATACAATCCAGCCCCTTCTGCTCCAGGATAAACTAAACAGCATGGGAGTGGACCCTCACCTGGTCACCTGGATCCATAGTTACCTCACCAACAGGCCGCAGTATGTCAGGCTGAAGGACACCGTGTCTGACACTGTGGTCAGCAGCACAGGAGCCCCTCCGGGCACAGTGCTGGCCCCTCTTCTCTTCACCCTGTACTCCTCTGACTTCCACTACAACTCGGAGCTGTGTCACATACAGAAGTATGCCGATGACACAGCCATAGTCGGATGTATCAGGGACGGACGGAGAGGAGGAATATCGCTGTCTGGTGAGGGACTTTGCTCTCTGGTGCCACACAAACCACCTGGAACTCAACACCTCTAAGACAAAGGAGCTGGTTATAGACTTTGGGAGGTCCAGACCAAAGCCGAGACCAGTCGTACTAGAGGGAACGGCGGTTGAGGTCGTGGGCCTACAAGTACCTCGGGCTGTGGCTGGACAGTAAACTGGATTGGTCAAAAACACCAGCTACCTGTACGGGAAGGTGCAGAGCAGGATGTACTTCCTGAGGAGACTGCGGTCCTTTAACATCTGCAGCAAACTGCTGTGGATGTTCTACCAGTCTGTGATCGCCAGTGTCCTCTTCTACACCGTGGTGTGCTGGGGAGGCAGCACATCCAAGAAGGACACGTCCAGACTGGACAAACTGATCAGGCGTGCCGGCTCTGTGGTCGGCATGAAGTTGGACTCTCTGGTGACGGTGGCAGAGACGAGGACACTGAACAAACTGCTGGACATCATGGACGATAGCAGCCACCCTCTACACGCCGTCATCAGCAGCCAGAGGAGCCTGTTCAGTGACAGACTGCTGCTTCCCAAGTGCCGGACCAATAGATTCAAGAACTCCTTTGTCCCCCACGCCTTCAGACTGTACAACTCCTCACTGGGGGTCGGAGGTGACACAGGACAGAGGGAAGAAGGAGTAGTTTTTCTACAAATGTGAACTCCATATTTATCAGGCCAAACCATACAGTGCAATACCATATCACTGGTCAATCTATCCACCAAATTGCTATAATTGCCTTTTGTGTTGTATTTATATTCTTTGTTTTGTACTTAATTTGTATTTTTTTGTATTCTTTTGTGTATGCTTACTGTGTGCCACATTTTTGCCTGTGAGCTGCTGGTAACTATAATTTCCTGAGGGAGTCTTCCCAAGGGATCAATAAAGTCAAGTCTAAGTCTAAGTCTAAGTCTAAATGGCATTGTAAAATCATTTCAGATTCTGACCTTGATGTCTTTTTTCTCATATGAGTGAGTTATTTGTCCACGGCAGATGTCCGTGCTCAAAATTAACAGATAGCGACACACTGGTAGTGTACAGGGTTTTTGTGTTTTGTTTTGGTTGTTTTTGTTTTGTTGTTCTTGATTTAATTCTTCACAGATTCTTTGTTCAGATTTCTGACACACTCTGGGTGTTTCAAATGTACCACTTTGTGTGTGTCAGATTTTTTGTAGGTAACATCTTTACTGCTCAAGCTTTACTAAATGCACCCTCAGTTGCAATAAGCCATTGAGGGGAGACCTCAGAGTTTCATTAGCGCAGGGATTTCAAGTTTCTATGCCAGCTTGATAAATTGCACAATCAAAAAGATTCCAATAGGTTATTTCACTGTGTGAAGTATAGTAATGATAGAAAAACGAACTAGATTTTCTGAAAAAAAAAAACAAAAAAACAAAAAAAAAACAACAATGTATCATTAAAAAGTATATCAGAGTAAGTTGTTCTATTTGCATTTATTTTCTTATTTTCCCAACTTTCTGTTGTCTCCCTATCGCACCCTGGTGGCCACCGAAGGGAATGCCGCCTCCACATTGAAAAACACTGAGTCGGAGAACAACAGTGAACGAAAAGCATCACAGGCAGAGAACAGCTGACGGATCAGGGAAAAAGTTGTGGGGAAGTTTAAAGAAGAGTAAAATTCTAGAGCTTTTTCAAAACATTAATCATTTAGGAGTCAGCAAATATATGGAAGAAAGTCCAATGATGAAATGAGACCAAAATGTAACTTTTTGGCCCACATGCAAAATGCTGCATTTCACTCTGTAACCATCATCTTCACTTTTTGCGATGGTCATGGCAAGCTCGTGTTTTTGGGATGTTTTCTACTGGAGGAGCAGGGAAAAAGGCACATCAAAAAGGAAACCTACTGGAGGCTTCAAAAGACTTGATTTAGGGATGGAGTTTTATCTTCCAGTAGGACAAAAACCCCAAAATTAGAGCGGGAAGAAAAACCAGAATACAAATGCATTCTACACTTTTCACAATAGTGAAAAATTCTTGTTTCCTGCTTTAATCTTAACATCAGATCAAAGCAGGAAAATATCTATTTTTGTTGTTGGTAAAGATGTTGTTCTACATTGCAGGTTGGAAGAGGTTACCATTAATAATCCTAAAATAAGCTGAAAGTAAAGGACTATATCAATGAAACAAATGCAGTCTAAGACTGCAGTAAAAACAAATCACCTCCTTAAAAATAAGGAATTTTGTCAGATGCCACATTTAAAGATCTACGTTTTCCACCACATAAACCTTTCAAAGTAGGTAATGTACATATTAGAACAAGGTAAAGTACTTCCAGTGACATTACTATTGCTGTATCTGGTATTGTTCACTTGATTTCATTATTCATTAGAACATTGAAACTTGTTCATTATCCTAATGAAAAAGGACATCCCACCAGACATTTGTGCTTGCATCTGGAGCATTTTTGTTTAAAACATGTTTGTTCCATTTTCAGTGAAGCACAGGTGGGTAGAGTAGACAGATAGTAAACTTCAAAAATAATACCAGGAACTTTGTGCCCCAAGAAAAAAAAATATACAATACTCTACATACAGAATGAAATTCACAATTTGAAGCAAAATTAAAAGCAGACATTAAAAATATGCTACTGGCCACTTCTTAGTCTATTCTTAGACAAAAAAATTTAAATAAAAAAATAATAATATAATTTAAAAAATGATAATAAAAAGTAACCTACACAGTTTAAAAAAAACATACTTAAATATACATTCGTAACTCAATAACATATATTAAAGCATAACAAATCATATGTAGATCAAACTTTACAATTGAAATACAATTAACATCATGTCAACGTATTGAAAACAGCAAATTTTTTAATAAGACAAAACAAATAGCTTTCGGAAACTAATTAAGTTAATTTTAATTATGAGAATTGTACAAATCTGTATTTAGATATAATTTGATGGCCTCAATTCAATCTAAACGGAAACATTGAACTGGATTATTTTAATTTAATAAATGGGCTTTTATTTTGTTGTTTACCCGCCTCGATTCGTAAAAGATGCGACATCCGGTTTACCCGGAACCCACCATAATTCCCAAAGATGGCGGAGCAAGGTCCAATGGCCATAGCGATGCGGCTCCGAAATCAGCTTCAGTCTGTCTATAAACTGGACCCACTACGGAACGAGGTGAGCTGCTTTGTGTTTCAAGCTCCTTCCAAACCGAGGAAAGTGTACTGACATTGAAAGTACCAGAAACGGGAGTTAACGTGGCGTTTTAACAGGAGATGGTTGTCTCCGCTGCGCTGATGGAGAGAGACTGAGAGCGATGCTCGAGCATGCGTATACGGTGGGGTCCAACCGTGTTGTTCTACGGAGCAACGTGCATCAAAGCTCCAAACCAAGTGTTAAATTTGACCACTTCCGGCCCTGTTTTCTTCGGTTCACTTGGAAGTTTACTTTTTAATTTACGCTTTATGGTGGAGTAAACTGTGGCGGTAACAGACGCTGCGCTCGTTGGTTCTCATTCGATTTGGTTGTCGAAGTAACGGCGGTCCGTTTTGAGTTGCTACTGCTTCGCGCTCGGTTTGTAGGTAAATATCACTTATTTAGTCGTTGGAGCTCGGAGTTAGCAAACAGCCCTCAGTTCTTTCGATTACCAAGTTCCTTCTGTGACAATGTGTCGGTCTCCTCGGAGAAACGCTACTTTTTCAGTTTCAACGTGATCGCAGAGGTCATGCTGAGCTCGCCCGCTTTTCCTCCGAATGGTTTAATGTCCGACAACCTGAAAAACACTGTTTGCATTTACAGCTTTAACATTCAGTTCTAACGATTGTTCGCCGAATTCAGGAAGACCGTTACGAGCAAAATGGGCTTTATAAAGTGTCATCTTTGTCTTCAGCGCTGTGATTTTGCTCCTGGTAACTTCTCTGCAGCTGCTTCGCCTTTTTTTTTCTCTTCTGTTAAATACACCTATTAAAAGCTTTGAGATAGTGAGGGATTTGAGCACGATTACCCAACATCACTCTTCAAGAGCTGCTGTCCTTATTTTCGATGCTTCCTTGGTCCAACACACGTATCAAATGAATTGTTCATTTGCAGAACTCGTTGAGACGTTAAGGATGTATTTCTGCCACTTGAATTCGTTTTTTTGAACAATAACACAATAAAACATGCAGGATACTTGGTGACAGCCTCAATTAGACCTACACTCCAAAGTTGGGCAAAGTAGAACAACAGAAAGTTCACTTGGCTAAATTTTAGAGTGTCTCAGAGGCACCTCTGTGTGATCTGGATGTTTGCATGTTTCCATAGAGCTGATTTACATTAATTGGTCATTAAGCTGCTGAGGGAAATTGTCTCTTTAAATGAGGTGAACTGAAGTATGCGAACATGTAAAACATGTTAAAGAGGAGCAAGGAAAATCACTGCTTTACATGCATTAATACCTCTGATCAAAGCTGCAGAATATAATGAAACGAATGCATGATGGATGTATTTGATAGACTATAATAGCCGAAGCGCAATGCATTCAGATTTTGCTGTCATCTAATCTGTCTAGATTTTTACTCTTTGATGCAGAACACAAAAAGGAGTGATGGAAATCTGGGTTGATCACAATTAATATTGTCATCATAATATGCAGTTTTGACAGTTTTTTTTGGAAACTTACACCAAGAAAACAACAGGTAGTCCTTTAAACAGTCTTCAAAGGCAGTCTTGACTCTGGAGACTTAAAGAGGTGTTCATATGGAGAGAGAATAACAGAAAACTGTGTTGATAACCCAAACCTTGCACTCTGTGCTCTTTCGATAATTATTTGAAACGAAATAAGTCAGAAAGCAGACAAGCTCTTTATAGATCCTTTATAGAAACTCACCAACTCATGGTTTCTTTTAAGAAAGTGCCTGTGGTTTTAAAACAAAGCTGAGTTTCCTCTTGTGTAATATTTTTCTATATCTTTACTGTAGATTGTGCTGAGTGAACACGGCAGTGCTTTTTGCTCTCATAGCTGGATTAAGGTGGTCATGATGCTAAAATTTCAAACCCAGTATCAGTACTAACAAAACAACTCATTGACTTTAATGCAATGCAGCATGCAGCAATTGAATTGGGGTAAAAGCAGTGTAGTGTTTGTTTGTGCATTTCCTTTTTCTTGTGTCTTCCTCATAGGGAAGGCAGTTCCCGAATGTTGTCAAAAAGCGTGCTATTTCTATTTATTTATTTAGTCATGATGTACTCACCATGTTTGTAGCATTTAAAACTTCCTGAATCTAAATCTTGCAGTGATTTAGATTAGGACTTTTGGTGGTTGGAAGAAGTAAACATCATCACTGATAAAGACTTGAACAGTTTCTCAATTTTACACATCGACCAAAATGATGAGCAGTGATCTTGAAAGATTTTTCTTGAGATTTTCTGAAATTTTATTTTTGACATTTCCTCTCTATATCAGTCATTTTCAGTCCACTTCCAAAACATATTTAACATGCTTCCTGTTAATGTAAGTCTCACAAACTCAGAAGAGGAACTGTTGTTGTCTGCATGTAGCAATTTAGCCCATAATTAATTATAAGTTTTCCTTTTAGCTGCTTTCTTTCAAACAATCTGTCATAAACACACACTTTTCTCCCATTTTCTGAGTTGAATCACCTGATAAAATGGCAAAATGAAGAGCCTGACACCTGGAAAAAAAAAATAATCCTGAAACTTGACAATAGATGAACAAAAAAGGATGATGCTTCTCTCAGTTCCTGTTTCAGGATTTTGCTGCTGTGTTCAAATTACTTTAGGATATGGCTTTAAGTGACTGTTTATTTGCTCTAAACTGTTTTAAGCCTGACTATTGGCTGCCCTCCACTTGTGGTGAGAGTTGAGTTTAAAGACATTGTGTGTTGCAAGACGAGGCATCTGTTAATTGGCTGGGCTGTTTGGTCCCAAGACACACTTGTCTGCTGCCATCTTGCTCTGATTAAATGGTAACAAACAGGACTGTGGTTATGTTTGGAATGGAACTAAATTGAGACATTGTCTCAAAATAAATTGATGTCTGTAATTATTTTTTTTCTATTTTTTTTTAAAGTGTTGAATGCTTCTTCTATGGTTAGAATAATGGAATATTTTTAAAAAAGTGAAATACTGTGAATATTCAAACCCTGTGATGCTTGTTTTTTGCTTCTTTAGGAGGAAGTTAAGTTGAAGATCAAAGACTTGAATGAACACATTGTCTGCTACCTCTGTGCTGGATATTTTATAGACGCCACAACAATTACAGAGTGTTTGCATACTTGTAAGCTTTTGAATCTTTGTTTTTATTCTCCATCATTTTACTAAAATAACTTGTTTGCCTGTTTACTTCAATGTGAATTAATTATCTTTTTTTTCCCCTGTACAGTTTGTAAAAGTTGCATTGTAAAATACCTGCAAACCAGCAAATATTGCCCCATGTGCAACATTAAGATTCATGAAACTCAACCTTTACTCAACCTCAAGCTGGATCGAGTGATGCAAGACATTGTCTACAAGCTGGTGCCTGGCCTTCAGGAGAGTAAGTTGTTGATTTTTCTTGTGTAGAAGTGTTATAAGTCTTTAATATGCACAGGACATGCCATACCATACATGCACAAACATGTATGGTAAATTTTCTCTATTTTTTGTCATGTTAACACCACCAACTCTATTTTATTAGGGTGAGTAATTATGAAGCTGACAGGACATTGCACATAATTTTCAAAAATTTGTTTTACAAGCTAAAATCTGAAAAGTGTGGCCTGCATTTCTCTATGTCAGCACTTTGTAGAAACGCCTTTGCTTCACCTGGAAGTCTAATGGAGTGTGTTGCTACTAGCTGCACTTCTCCGTCAGATTCAGGATTGCTCTGTCCCGTAACACTGAGCAGCTTCCCCACTGCCTAATCCAACCACTACTGTTATTATTGTGCATGTGGGGGAATCTTGATGACAGTTTCCTCTACCTGAGCTTTGGATCCATGCAGCTCTTCCAGAGTTTCCATTGGCATCATGGCTGTTCTTCTGATTATTGCTCTTCTTGTTTAACATAAAATTACAGCAGTGATTTGGTTATAATGTGAGTTTAAATGGCAACATTAGGTTATTTGGCTTTTACAGCACTCACATGTGTAAGAATAAATCAGCCAACAATGTCCATCACAAAAATATTTTAGAAAATGTTTTTTTTTTTTTTTCTGTATGCAGTTAAATTAATTATTAAGATTTCTGCGTGCCATACCGGTGTTGAATAAGTATTATTTAATTGTGGGTCATCTGACGTTGCCACGGTAACCCTCACGTTTGCAGAACAAATTCCGGGTCACACAAAAGCAATGAGATGTTGCATTAAAAATGTCTGTGCTATGATCTGTTTTTCTATTTTGTATTTTTGATTTGAGAGTACAGTTGAAAACATAAAACACTGATACAATTTAGAAGAAAAAGTAAATTTTCTTATTCATGATTGTCAGTTGAAAATAGAACGAATGATGCATGGATAATATTAAAAGCACAGCTATTTATTTTCCTGTAGGAAGAAGTCATAAAAAAGAAACATATCAGCATGTTTTTTTATTTTTTCAGGTGAGGACAAACGAATAAAAGATTTTTACCAGTCGCGTGGGTTAGAAAGAGTCATCCAACCTGCGGGAGACGGTGGGTCCTTCTTTTGCCACTAAACAGAAATGTTTCTGTTTTTGAAAGAGCTCTGTATCAGAGTAAAGTTCTAAGCCTCTGCAGCTGAATTGATTTGATCGCTCTACAGCAGTAAAATCTAAGCCTTATCCTTTTTTCCCCAACTCTTTAGATGTTTCAGAGAGTGCAGCTCTACCTTTCACAAGCTTCGACCACTCTAAAGCTCACTTCTACAGATATGATGAGCAGGTTTCGCTGTGTTTAGAAAGACTAAGGTAAACGACTTCAAAATAAGACTGAAATGGAATGTTAATGTGGATATATTTACATTTAACTGTTATAAAATGAACTTTTGCAAAGTGTTTTAACACTCTGTCTGTCTTTGTAGTTCATCACTCTCTGGGAAAGATAAGACAAAACTTACTCTTCAGGTGGGTTTATAAGTACTCTAACTTATAACTAGTGTTGTATTTCAGTACAGATGTGTGTGCTTATCGAAGTTGTTGAGCTGGTTCTGGGTGCATTTAAACCAACAAGGCATTTCACAACCAAGAAAAAGATGTCTTCAGGACATAAAAACCGCTAACTGCTTAGCG
The DNA here is from genome assembly GCF_027474105.1 of Poeciliopsis prolifica. Taxonomy (NCBI): domain Eukaryota; kingdom Metazoa; phylum Chordata; class Actinopteri; order Cyprinodontiformes; family Poeciliidae; genus Poeciliopsis; species Poeciliopsis prolifica. Next base: position 6,352,998 of record NW_026562381.1, read on the forward strand.
AATACATGGCACATTGACAGCTGCTAAAGCAGAATCCAGCCTTCAGAGCTGCTGAACCTCTGCTGCTGGAGCCTCATATTTACAGAGGGGGATAAGTAAGAGAGTCACGTCACTGAAGCAGGGAATTATTCGTCATCTTACACACAAGCGGCTGCTCTCTTTATAACTTTTTTGTCATTTAGAAAATTGAATGACCCTTTGCAAGAACCCGCCTTTGTTGTTTTTTTTTTGTCTTTTAATTTTATAAATGGCTTTAAAATAATTTCAAAATGGAGTTCAAAGCATATTTGTGTTTTACCATTGCCTTTGAAGTTCCATTAAACTGTGCAAAATCTTTTAATAGATTATTAGGAACAAATTTATACACATAAAACCATAAATACTCCAATAATTTCCTGTTCCAGCAGGGGGCACCATGATTTGCTTTAATTTTTGAAAGAGGTATCCTTTACAGTTTACATTTCAGAACAGAACATAATAGTATGGTGTTTCAGTTATTAAAATGAAGGAAATAATCTAACTTTGGTTGTCATGCTTTCCAGAGTTCCTATGCTGCCTGGAAAGTTATTGAATCCAAATATTTTTTCTGTTTTGTGTAACTGCAATAAATAGTTTTTTTTTTTTTTTTTTTTTTTTTTTTTTTTTTTTTTTTTTTACATTTGTCTTTTTGTAGATTCCATGTTGAAGCCTGACTCCTGAAATCTGTGACACAAAGTAATTGACTTTAATTTTTATTTTTACATAAATTGATTGAGGTTTTGGAATTTTAAGTTCTCAGGCGTAGTCACACCTCTCACACCTGAAGAGCTTTAAACAGAACAGTGTTCATTTCCCAATTTGGTCCAGACATTTCCTCCAGGTGTGAATACACTGAAGTAAACCCAAAAATCAGATCAAAACCCACTTTTTGAAGTGGTCTTCAAAAAGTACCCAACAAGCTCAGGTACAATTTATTGGTGGTGAGAGTACAGATCTACCTTGATTTGAACCAACTAAAGAAAAAATATTAAAGACTGCATATTAAAGACTTATAACACTTCTACACAAGAAAAATCAACAACTTACTCTCCTGAAATTCTACTGTTGTATGTACAACTGCTGTATGTACTAATTCAGTTCCTGAGGCACCATTTTCTGCTTAGTTCCTGCCAGCATGCTGTAGGTCAGAAAAGAAAGAGCATCTCGTCTCCTTGGCTTACAACAGCATTTGCTGATGCCATTTCAACATCATGAAGCCTGCGTTGTGTTAGCTGTGTTAACTCTTGACATTTAAAATGGTATTGCAGTAACAGCACAAATGTGCACAGCAGAAATAAAGCAAGCAGGACTTATGAAATTGTTTCCGTAAGTGTCCCATCTTCATCTCTGCTGTCCAGTGGAAGCAATGATCATCAGCAGCTGCACTGTCCAAAAGTACAATGTGAAAATACACTGCAACAAATGATAAATAAAAGCGCTTTTGGTCTGGATCTAACAAGCAGACCATAGGACTTTTCTGGTGTGAACAAACCCTGAAAGGTTTAGGATTTGGGCTTGAACATTGTGTAGGAAAGCTGGCATTGAACATTTTTGTGGTTAGATTAAGTAAATATTTAGCTATCAGGAGTCCGCAAATTTTAATCTGTAATATTATTATTTGGGATGACTGTGCCCACTTCCTCTTGGTGAAGGAACCATGTCTTCACCTGAAAGTTATTTGAGATTTTGGTGTAGAGACTGAGTTTTATGATCATCAGTCCAATAGCTAATTTGGTTGTTGGGAGGAGCATTTGCTCATTGTAATGGCTCGACCTCAGCGTGAACTTACTCTTGATTGGGAGGATTGGCAGCTGACTTTAAAATCTTTCCACTGGTGAATTCCTAATAGCATGGAACTGGCCCTCTAACTCTTCAGAGAGTGATGAGCAGCAACAGTTGCTCCTCTTAGGTCATTCTTGAGGTTTTTCCTTCTTGGCAATTAGGATATAGCTGCCATGGGTTTTTCAAAATACCACATTTTTAAGGGTGTTTGGCTTCTTTAGGGAAGTTCATCCTTGTTTCACCTTAACCAGGTCTTCTATTTATGTATTTTTTAAACAAACCGTCATGTTTTTTTGTTGGCCTTTAAATTGGCCTGTAGAGTATTTAAAAATATTAAGAGCTTGAACTCCGTCACAGCTAAGGAGTTAAATTAATCACACAGATCTGCTGACTGATATTTTGGAAGTGTCAGTACATTCACTCATGTCCTCTCTGATCACTTTGCAAAGTCAAAATGTTGTTTATCGTTTGTCTAATCTTACTTTATGTAAGAAGAACATGCGGCCACATTGGTTCCATTCCTGCCTTTTTATATGCAGTTGTTTTTCACTCTAACCCCTCTGTGACCTTATAAAGTGGATTAGCTTCTGACGAGAACCCTCATAAATGTATAAAAACAAATCATACTCCTGGGTGTAATGTCGGATCAGTTTGCTAATGCAAGCCATGTCCTTGCAGTGTTCTGGATTTAAATTCGACCCTTAATAATTTGTTACCGGCTCTCCTCTCCACCCTCCTTGTCCAGTGATATTTACTGTTTTATACTGAGATGTAAATTTAATAAAACAGATTTCTGCCCATGCATGAAGAGAAATACTACGCCCTTGCAGTGCATGAGCTAAAGCAGTTTAGCTCTTTGGCTTTAGAGTGTTTAATAAGTCAGCAGGGAGCAGAAAACTTCCAGCAGTAAGCAGGATCATTCTTCACTGTAAATCTAATCGTAAAAGGAGTATGCTGTTCCTACAGTTGGTTCGTTTGGATTTCTGCTGCTCCAAATGTGATTCAGAATTGCAGTCCAATTTGCTGTTTATGAATAAGGATCGACAGCAAAAATATTTATGGAACAGTTTAAACTAGTCTTCATAAGAAAACAGTCTGCACTTCTAGTTGGACTGGCAAAACTTTTTTTTTTTCATTGTGACTATGTTGGTGATAGTATGTACTCCCAAGTTAAATGTCAGATTTCCAGATGATGAACACTTAAATAAATGGTAGTCTTATAACAGAATATTCAGAATTAACCATTGCAGAGGTCACAAGTTACAATAAAGACTGAGTAAAGATGATCTCGGGCTGGGCAATATGGCTGAAAATGTTTCACAATATAAGGGTCTCATATCGGTCAATATCAATAATTATTGATTTGGTTTATTGTTTTAAATATCCAAACTACTATCAAACTAGTGATGTGACCTTTTCTCTGTTATCCACAATTTTCTTCTTGAGTTGTTAAACTCAAGATCAGATCAGAAAATATCACATTTCTGATCTTTTTTTAATTATTATTTGTAAACCGTTATGAGGCAGGGTGCCATAATATGAACCTGCTCCCACATACTCTGGGCTATTGTATGTATTCAAATGAATATTCACAAGTTTAATTAGTTACTTGGGTGCCTCTGTGGAATTGTGCATTGTGTTAAATTTCCTAGCTGCATGTTATATTGTTCATCTCTTTTGGAGCTGATTGTTTTCTCTTCCTTTTGCAGCAGAAGTTTGTGCGCTGCTCTGTACGAGCAGAGGTGAGACACTTGAGGAAAGTCCTTTGTCACAGATTAAATGTGGAAAAACATCAGGTGAGTCGATGTCTTATTACTACATCAAAAATATTCCTAGTATTTCTTTAGATTGTTTTATGGTAAATGTTGTAAATGTATCAATCTCCAATCATTCACATGTACAAAACCATCACTATCTTAATCTGCTTCTACTTATTATGATACAAGTAGTTGAAAGTGATGCTGCCAAAAGTATTATTTTCTCCATAGCAGATGTTTATAGAGTGTTCATGTCCATGGCATGAGAAGCAGACTAAGGCTTTCTACAAACATTATAAAACAAATATCTCTGCCACATTGTTTAAAACAATATTGTACACAGTTGGTTTCAGAAAAATTTTCATCCACAGAAACCTGGATGTCCCTGCCGTTTGTTTTAAACATGCCAAACCTATAGGGGGCAGTGTAGCGCTAAGCTAAAACCTATGTCAGCCAATCAAGTTACTTGAAAACAATCTCAACTTCCTGTTAGGAATTAAACATGGAATCATGAGGTTGTTTTGTGTGGTAAGAAAGATTAAGTCACTTTTAAATTGCATTAGAATATAGAGTTAATAAAACATAAGACGATGTTAATTGGAAATTGTCTCAAAGCAAGTTTGTGACTATATTGGCACATTATTTGTCACAGACTGTAATTCGTGGGAACCTGTATCTCAGTTTTCCTGTTTACATGCACATAAAAATGTATTTGTTTTCCCTGATATCCGGCCATGTTTAAAGGTGAATTTAAACTCAAGGCACTTTTTACAGGAACAATAATAGTTTTATGAGGCTTTTTATTTCACCCAGATTGTTTGTTTCTATTACAATCAAAATTAGAGTGTCAAAGCATTTCTTTCATGTTGAATATTATCACCGTTATTTTTTTCATGTACTCTTTTAGTTTAACATCATTCACAGTTCGTACTTTTGTTAACTTTAAATTTGACAACAATGTTAATTGGTATTTTCATTTTGAAATATAGGTTTATATCAAAAACCTCAATAAAACCTGATGAACTTTGTGGAAATATTAAAAAAGTGAATTCAATGAAGCATGTGCCACAGTCTTGGTTACCACTAATTGCGCATCATTAATATCCTTTCAATTGTGTGTATATAAATATAACAAGCAATAGAAACTATGGGTAAAGTTTGAGCTAAAGAAAATGCGTACAGAAAAACTCCCAAGGTCTTTGTTTCTTTCTGAAGTTCATATTTTCTGACTGACTTCCACTTGATGAAAAAGCAGAAACCAGCAGCCAAAATATTTGAACCAAATGTGTGAAAGCAGACACAGAAAGTGAAATTTGTCAGTGAAATCCTTCTTTTAAAATGTTTTCGTTCCTAATTGCTCTTCATCTGTCTGTGTGGTCTCTCTCTGCAGGTCCAGATGTTATTTAATAACGAGTCTTTGCCTGATCACATGACCATGAAACGGTTATGGCTTTCACACTGGTTTGGCAAGGTACAATACAGCAAACACCAGCTGCAGCACCAACAACCGTCACACAGGCCTTCACACTGGAGTTAATACCTCTTAGAATATTAGTTGAACTTTCTTCAATAATAGAAACTAGATTATTAAATTCTAATTTGATTAAAACAATCTGTTTATTTATTTGCTTTAATGGGACTGCATGCAGCTCTAAGCCGGATGAATTATTATTAGTTTTCTAATATCTGTTGTTTCTCCTTCCAGGCTCAACCATTAGTTCTTCACTACACCATCAAGGACAAAAGGACCAGATAGGATTTGTTTTCAGTCGAGAGACGGCTGTAAATATTTTGTACAATACATATTCTATTTTAATAGTGTTTGTGTACATAAACTTATTTTCCTTGTTTTGTATTTTTGAAAATAAACTTAAAATGGAAAAAATAAAGATATTGCTGTGATCTATAACTCAGAGCCTTCTAAACATAATGTGTTTCAGCAACGGCCAATCAAGCTTCTGCTGATTTATGATTTATACGGAATTTTTTTTAAAAATTATATTTCAGAGTAATATCAGTTTCTCCAACATTTGGCAATTCAGGCATCAATGTTTACTTGGAATTACAAATACACATGCATCGCAGTTAATGGGTGAGACCTATATCGATAATCATGTTCAAAATATGTAACTTAAATACAAAGAGTAATTTTTATGTTTACTTAAGAGATAACTTTATGGCCTAAAAGCATACCCAAATTCTGTTTCTCAGAGAATTTGAATGTTATAAAGCCATAATAAATATTTTCATACAGAAATGTGATGATCGACACAACGATAGGGAACCCTGCTCCTTACTTATCAGTGAGTAAACAAGTAAGTGCTTACTTACTTGCAAGGTGAAAGGTGCCATCAACACTTTCCACAAGGAGGGAAAACCACTAAACATTCCTACTGAAGATGCTGGCAGTTCAAAGTCACAGATACAAACAAACTAATAAAAGGTTGTGTGGACATTCAGACCTTAAAGACCCATGTGTTCAAGACATGAACTACAAATGTCCCATTATTGTGTTAAGCCATCTCTAACCCACAGACAGAAGAAAAGGACTGGAATGTTCAGTAATCCAAATTCCTCTACAGATTAAAGTAATGTTTGAAGTTCTTTAGAAATCAAGTTCCCCTAGTTTGGAGGAGTGGAGTAAGACAGAACTGCAAGTTATAATCATCAAAAGGGTTAGAACAGAAATAATGCCTGAAATATATCCCTGCATGTGTGTAATTAATCTTTACAAAGTGAGTTTAAATTTTTTGAACTGACAAACTAATTAAAATTTAGTAGATATTTAAATTTATTGAGGCCTCAATGTGGTTTGTGGAAAGAATCTACTAGCTTCCAACTCATTCCTCATGACCTCTTACTAAGTTAGTTCACGTTGTAAGAATGTAATTCTACAAAGTATATATATTTTTTGCAACCATTCTTAAGCTGGGGATGTTCATCATGCAGTTGGTGTTCAGTTTTAGATGTGACAGAATTTGCCTTTTGTTGTATTTTAATTCTGTAAGTCCAGCGCTGTTGACATTTAGAGGCTACAAGTGTTGGTGTTTTTACAGGAATCTGAAAATGAAAAAAAAAAGTATTATTTTAAAATAATACTTTAAAACTAAGCTTCTATCTTGACACAGCAGGTTACTTTTTTTTAAATCATAGTTTTCCTCTTTAACTTTGTGGTCTGTTTCAAAGAAGCTACAAAGTTCATCAGGCTGTGTCCACATCATAGTATTTGCCTTTAATACAGTATGTTTTTCTTTATCTCCATTAAGTTTCTAACTACTCTCATAACTTTGTCTCTAAATTTTATTTCTGAGTGCTTTTGTTTCCTCACTGACACAGACAGTTTCACCCATACATGAAGATAATGCAGCTCCCTCTCTTAAATTAAGAGATGGTCATACTGTCCCATGCACTGCCTCAGAGGTTCAGACCAGCTTCATTTGAAATTAGAACACAGCTGAACAGGGTGGTTTCTCTTCAGATAACTTTCTCTCTGGGTAATTCACATCATGGATATTTTTCTAAACATGCCGATACTGGGATTTCAGGATTTTTCAGCAACAATTTTGCATATTTCTGTAGGAATAAGCCACATTTTTTTTTTGTGCAAGTACAGATCGACATGCAGCTGTTTACTGAGCTCCATGTGTAAAAACACATTGGTGAGGTTTATTTTTATTTTATCAGCTTTGTTTCACCTCAACTCTAGTGAAACTTTGCTGCCAGTTTTCAGAAACCTCCAGTTTCTCGCGAGAACACTTGAAACGCATGACTCCGTAATGACAAAATCTCGTTGATATTGTCTTTTGCGTTTCTTCCTAGAATAATTCTCCTAACTGAGCACTAGGTGGCAGACTTGGAGTTGCTCATAGTCCAGACAACCAATGTTTGTGATCTTCTCCAGAGGAAGAAGAAGCTCTGATAACCTGACACAGCCTGATGATAAATGCTACATGTTTCCAGGTCTCTTCTCTTTTAAGCAGACAGCATTTCGTCTTTGATGCTTCCTGAATATCTCGCAATTAATAACTGCCTGTTTGTTTGACATTCAAATGACAAACAATTGCTTCTAAATGACAGGTTTGGATTTAGATCGTTTTAATAAACTGCTCCGGTTTTGCACAAGGATACATTTTAAATTTGGCTGATAAGATTTTTTAAATCTTTGCCTGATTTTGATCATTCCAACAGAATAGCATGACATGGTTCCTTGAAATGGGAAACAAAATAGACGGGGTTGGAACGTTATTCACCAGCCGCAGCTCTGCGCATGTCCCTTCAGGCCCCTCATGTTAATGAAGTGATCCTGATGAACCTCCTGAGGCTCTGCGACTTTTTAGGTTTATGCTGAGGTGATGCTGGGCTAAAATAATTACAAAAGCGTGTATCCATGAACGTAGACCCTATTGACGGAAAGATCACTTACAGGAGAATTTTATTCAAATCTCACAAATTTTATGGCATGATAATATGCCATATTATTATAGCAAAAATGAGAAGCAATTATTAACAGATCAGTATGGTTAAAAACACTGTAGACATTTACAATCTAAATAGTCTAAAATCTATGTTGCGTTGAGTATGTTTTAGTTGCAAAATAAATGTTTTTGAAATTACGTTTTTCGACACAAGTTTTTACTCAAGTTCGTTTTTTTTTTGTTTGTTTGTTTGTCAAACGATGCATCGTTCTCCTTTATTTCCTGCCACTCAGCAATTAAAACCCTTTTTGACTTTTCAACCTCTGAGGTTCCAGTCGATTACCTCTATTGTGATCACCAGCCTGCTTTGGCACACACACACACACACACACACACACACACACACACACACACACACACACACACACACACACACACACACACACACACACACACACACACACACACACAAAATAGAAAAGAAAGGCTTAGTTTTGCGATCTATTATTAATATTATTATTACTACTACTAATAATTGTAAAATTTTATAATAATAATAATAATAATAATAATATAATATAATAATTGTTATTATTATTATTATTATTATTATTATTATTATTATTATTATTATTATTATTATTATGTTTATTTTATTTTAAATCCTTTTTTATATACAATACAAGCCGGGGAATATATTCTGGTATAAAAAATTCTATAATCTATTAATGCAACACAATCCTATATTACTGCAACATAAAAAAGATATGCAAATAACCACTTATAAAGAAAAATACATATGTGCTCCAAAAAGAGTAGAATTTTTGTTTTGTTGTTTTAAAATATCTGACATTTCGTGTGTGTGTGTGTATATATATATATATATATATATATATATATATATATATATATATATATATATATATATATCTATATATATATATATATATATATATCTATATATATATATATATATACGAAAGAATGAGCTAATATTTGCTGAGTTGTCTAAAACATTTTGTCAGTAAAAACTAACATCACCCACCTCCCCACCCACACACACAAACACACACTAAACCTTTGATCCCGCTGCAAAACTGTTGCAAATGGCTGTCCAGCAGCAGCAGTGTGTCTTATTTCCACCTCCTCCCTTTGGGTTTTATTCATTAGGCTCCTCACACGAACCCATTTGCTATTCATAGCGAACTTTGTCTCGTTTTCCCTGCCTCTTTTTAAACAAACCCGGGTTAAGAGTGGCAGATGCGTGGCCATTATAACCCACGGCTGGGTGGAAGCTGTTTTATGTGAGTCAAAGGCGGGTTAACCTAATCAATCATGTCGACCAGTTGTGTTAAAGACGATTCATACAGAAGGAGGAAGAAAACATATGGCGCAGGAGCTTTTCTTAACACCGCGAACAGACCGGGACCTTATTGTGACAAGATGCATTCAATGCCGGCCCAAATAATGGAAATAAAGGCGGTGGACGGCTGCTAATTGAAGTCACGGCACTTTAAAGCTGAATAGCAGGGGTCAGTGAATGCAAAAGTCACATCTTTACAGAGAGGGGAAGATTTTTAACTTCTGTCGGAGGGGAATCTTTGCAGAGTTTTTAAATAACTGCCAAAAACCTGGAGAGTGGAGAGAATACGAGCTTCTTAGCACTGTAAATTATTATAAGAAAAAAAAATCTACATGTTTCATCATTAATTTCTTATAGTGCAATAATGTCCCACTTGTGTCCACTTTAGGGAAACCACACATCCAGTATCGCTGAAAGCTGCTTGAAATACAATATAACCTTTATTTACATAGATGCTGATTAAATAGAACGTTACAATAAAATTATCGCGTAGGATGTTTGATCTATATACAGAACTCAAGCGGGTCGGAAGTTGGTGCAGTTGTTGTCGGTTGGCGCCTCTAGGAGGCCTGCATGCTTGCAGAAATTGAAAAAATACGGGCAGAGGGCGACATTAAATCAAATTAAAAATAGGGCTAATTTGAGTTATTTGGCAACTGGACAATGTGAATTAATGGCGCATTAAACAATAATTGCACAGCCTTTTCTTCGCCTCTAATGCGATTAACCTCTGAAAAATTATAATTTCTATTTAAATGTTGCCACGCTCTGCCTGATAGAAAAGCAGATATTCCCCACAAGTGTTGAAACTTAAACAGGAGGGATTCACTATTCGTCAAATTAATAAATTAAAGAGAAGAAATAAAAATCGGAAAATTATCCCGAATGTTCACATATGTGTGTATTCTCCTTTTATCAATATCCGTGCAAAAGTTTGGGAAGAAAAAAATGTCCCTTTTTGTTTTTCTTGCTGTTTATGAAAATTCCAGTCCCCTCCTGTCTGTTAATCGTCCACCTCAATCTCTTCATCATCCTCCGAAAACTCATCCGTGGTTTGGTCTCTGGATGAGGAGGGGGACTGTGGGAAGGCTCGGTGTCCTTGTGAGGTCGGGGAGACGCTGGGTGACCGGGCCCCGGACCCCCCACCCTGCGGGTCCTCGATGTTGTCCATGCTGACGAGCTTCTGCAGGGTCTGCGGCGTGATCTTCTTCAGCGACTCCACATCCGCCTTCATCTCCTCCAGGTCCCTCTTGAGCTTGGCCCTGCGATTCTGGAACCAGGTAATGACCTGAGCGTTGGAGAGTCCCAGCTGTTGCGCGATTTGGTCACGGTCGGCCGGAGAGAGGTACTTCTGGTAGAGGAAGCGCTTCTCCAGCTCGTAGATCTGGTGGTTGGTGAAGGCCGTCCGCGACTTTCTCCTCTTCTTCGACGTCTGCCGCTGCCCGAAGGAGTTCAGGTGCTCCCGACCTTGGAGGAGGGGGCGAGAAGGAAGCATGGGAGAGGAATCAAAAATCTGCAACTCGGAGCTGACCTCTGTTTGCCTGAAATTTAAAGTAAAACAAATTGCAACTTTTTCTTCCGAATTACTTGCGTTCATTTGGCAAACTTTGATGGAAGAGAAATGATCATTTTAAATACTGAAGAGTTAAAATTGCTGCAAAATTTAGTTGAACAAAAATTTTACAATTTTCCTTTTCATATTGTACAATTTCAACAAATTAATTTTTGTAGTTGAATATTGATTAGAGGCGATTAGATAGTTTTACTTTTAATATCTTTGTCATCCTTATCTGTCACCCTGTCAATCTAGCGCTGTATTTAAGCCAGAATGGTTGACTACTTGATCATAAGTTATCTGCCGTCTCGAACTGGTGTTACTGGAATTTATCAGTTTATAAGTAACGTGAAGCCTTGTTTCCACATATTAATGTGTTTTCCCAACACATTCCCATGCAGCTGCCCTGGCATGTCCTCATTAAAAGTCAAAACAATCCTCCATCTTCTTGCCTACATGCTGTCATTTAAAATTGCTCTCTTTCTAGCTTTTAATGAAAATCCATAATTTAATAAGGAAAGCGCGCAGCTACCTTCTGCTGCCTGGATGACGCTGACTTCCAGACCCTTGAAGGTTTTGCTGGCCAGCTCCTCCAGCGCGCAGAGAGGCGAGGACGGAGTGCTGATCCCGTTTCTAACCGCGTTGGAGCCCGTGACTTTCTCCAGCACTCGTGGCGGACAGATGCTGGCCACCGACTTCTTCACTGAGGGTTTGTTGAGGATATCCTCGATACTGAACGGCGTCAGCGGCTTGTTGGAGTTGGCCGGCGGCGGCAACTGGTCCAGCGGAGCCCGCCTCCGCTCCTCGCCGCCGGACTGCAGCACAGACCCTGCCTTCATGTCTTTACTGGAGGTCATCGCACTCCCGCAGATATCGCTGCTCTCAAGGAAAAAAGTTGATTATTTCATTCAAATGGCAGATTTAAAACGTCCACAAGCGTTTCCTCTAGAGCTCGGGGCTCTGGTAGAACTCCGCTGTAGCTCAATGCTTCGAGTCCAAAGCTGCAAACTTAGCTCGCCTGAGAGCCTTCCTCCAAAATAACCATGCTTCGGGCGTAGTTGCAGAGGCAGCCGCGCTTTATTCCCCTCAGAGCGTCCTGATTCCTCTGCCAAACTCCATGCGGATCTTTAGAAAGTGGATGACTGGAGGTGGTGAATCCCTGAAAGGGGGAGAAGAGGGGGAAAGGCTTCCAGGCACCAAGAAAAGCAAAGCGACTGCTAACGACTTATTGTTGATTGGGCGAAGTTCAATTAGAGAAACACTACACCACCTGGTGACCCGCTGCTGCGTCTTAAAGGGCCGGAGCAGAAGAACTAATTGGACGTGGGGAATAGGAGGAGTCTGGTGCTGCCTTCAAATGTTTATGCATCTGTTTCCCTCTGTTGCTGTAGTCCTGTAGAAAAGCAGAGTCGATGGCCAAATCAAAGCACGTTTTCATCATGGAAAAAGGATTGAAACAAAAGCAAGCTTCATACCTCTGTCATATTCTTGCGTAATTGTGCATCGAGAGGTTTGCATAATGTGCGAATGTGGCCCCCTGTTGCACATGGACTTAAAATCAAGCTCCAAAAGAACATTTTAGCCTATTTCCACGCATACCAATAATTTTAGCGTAAATAATATTATTTTTAGTGTTTATTTATTATGGCAAGAAAAAGCCTGTAATCTGAGAATAAATACGCGTAAGGAATGTTGTATTTTTATCCATTTTCTACTCATTTAATAATGTATGACCTTATGAATCTCTGGAAAAATCATCCAAGGAAAACACATTTAAATTAATTCAAACGAATATGAAGTAGGAGGGAAAAATAAAAATATCATTGTTTTTGCTTTTCCCGTTTTGTGTGAGATGTTATTTTACTGCCGGTATTTCAGCCATGCTCCAGTTTGTCCCCGCAGGTGGAATCCAGTGTAACTCAATATGCGGTAGCGTGAAATAAGCGAGTAATAAAGGTGACGCCGTGCTATGGCTTCCAGTCTGACGACGCAGACTGAATTTTCTGAAAGGAAGTCCAACATGTTCAGTAAAAAGAAAGCGATTAGAGAGAGACGCGCTTGGACGCACGGGAGAGATCAGCAGGTATGTCTGTCCGGAGGAAACGCACATTGTTTTCTGTCAGGTGCGTTGGGTTTATTCTCTTCCGTTTGGATTTGGATTTGTTTAAATAAAAAAAAAAAATCAGCAGAAGTTGTGAGTAAGCTTTTTTATGTTTACAAAAATGTAATTTTTTATGTCAATATCTTGCAAAACCCCGTCAAAACAAAATTCTGTAACAATATGTCAGCAGCTAAATCATAATTCCCTGCCAAAGGTTAAACTAAAGAAACACTAAGTGAGACTGCGAACTTATTTTATTTATTTCCAACGCTGCCGGGAGGAGGCTGCCGCTCATGAAGCCACTGCGGAGAGTCTTGTGCCAACAGCAGCATATGGTGACATTGGTTTAGGGACGGAGTTGTAAAACAGCAGGAAATTCTATTATCAGCCGTGGAGGTCCTCCCTCCAAGGCTGCTTTGAATACATATTTCTCCATAACGAGCAGGAGCTTGCAGGGATAAATTCAGTTAGAGGGAATTTGGAGAGAAACGCGTATCGACTTGGAGAAAGTTCCGGGAGAATGAAATGATGTTAATATCAGAGTGAGGCTAATTTCAGCGGACACTTTTTGACTTGAATTTGAAATTAAATGAAACGGGAAGGGAGGTAAGTTTGTATGAGCAAACTAAGGAGAAAAGATTATGTTTGTTGTATGGGTTAAATAAAATTTATTATTTTTAAGCCCCGGATTTAGACAAATGTTTATTTATTTTAATCTGAATAGTTGTTTAAAGTGTCACGTTGTATTGTTTATTTTCTATCTGAACATTAATGCTGGAGACCCACACAAAGGTCAGTAATATTGAATATTTAAGAGAAATCTTTCAAAAGACAAATTGCATAGACTCCGCACGGACTTTCAGTGTTTTTTCTTTTCTTTCTTATATCATTATCTTTTAAATGTTTTGTGGAGCTGCTTAGTTTTTTTTTTTCACCCTTCGGTCTAATTTGAACGTTAATTAGAAGCAGAAAAGTTGACATCATCAATCACCAGCTCTAGGTGGATTTAATTGGAAGATTCGCTTCGCTTTCGCCTCCCATCAGAGCGGCCTTCTCGCGTTAGAATGTGCTGCTTCACGTCCGTTCACTGCACAACTGGTTTCGTTTGGGTTTTATCTGTCTGCGGGGGTGATTCATCAGAAAAGCAAATATTATTTTAATTTCGATTTCCCCCCCCCCTGCTTAGCAAATTCACAAACCTCCCAAAAGCTAATAATAGAAATAACAATAATCAAAAGAGCCAAATGTCCTACAGCTCAGTACAATCCAACCTCTCATTTCAACAGCCGTGCTCAGATTAAACACCAAATCAATTCCCTGCATGGCAAAATTACTGCAAGCTGATCATCATCAGTGAAAAAAATACAACAAACAGCTGCAGTAGCAATCTTAACAGATCAGGCGTTTGCGCAGCCGCAGCTCATCATTACACCTTATCCTTTTATTTCCACAAAACACAGAAAAAAATAGAAAGCACAAGAATAGAAAAATATTTTTTGTGTGCCTTACAGCTTGGTACAAGAAAAGAAAGAAAAAAAAATCTACTGATACAACAAGAATTTTACATTAAGGACGAACTGACATTAGCTGGTTGATTGTGTTTTTCCTGATCTAAATTGGTGCTGAAGTTTGTTCCAAAATGCCTTGAAAATGCAGGACATTTAAAGGAGCTGCAGGGAATTTGAGACCAACGTAGTCTTGAGAAAGAAATGATGTTTACTGCATGCAGGCCGTGCAGCCTCTGCTGCTGCAGTGGGTGTGTTTTTTTGTTTCCAGCCTGAAGCCTGAAGCGGCTGGTTTCCTCTGTCAAACAGCACGCGGCTGTTGAAGGAGCCTGATGGAGGACAAGGCTGCTGGGGAGGCTTCACTGTGAATCCATGTCAACACTGGAGCACGGTCCGCACCTCGGTTACATTCAGCAGCTTTAAAACGTTTGAGAAAAATATGGATCAGTCGGGGAAAGATGATATGTGCAAAATCTAAAAAGTAATTAGTCTGAAGTAAAAACATTACAAATTTTGTTTTTTCTTCTTTTTATGTCAAACAGATCAAGGGACGTTTTCGCTCTCACGTTTGCTCGAGATTCCCAACAGGTTAAGTGACGTCGCAAGGTGAATGTCTTCCTTTAGACTTGCTCTCAAGCACATTTCATTGGCGGAGACACGCAGGTGCGCATGTTCTCCGCTTCCTGCGCCCCTTCACGTCAGTGCGTCCTGGGTTTTTATTGGCCATTCCAATCCTGTCAATGTGAGACACCGTGCTGTGCCTCCAGCTGCTTTATGGCGAGTGAAGAGCTGGTTCTGATAGGAATTTTGGACCCAGACAGAAATGACTGATGGAAGCTTTATTTTATGATCATTGTCAGACTGGAAGGCATCAAACTGAGACCTGGCTGTTAAGATTAAAGCTGCTTGAACGTGTACATTTCAGATCAATCTGTTTCCTTTTTGTTTAGCACATACATTAATTTTATTAGTGACCCAGCCTAATTTCACTAAAACTAAATCAGTTTTCAGATAAAACTGATTGAGTCCACTGGAAAAATCTTGTCACTACTTACTGACCTATTGTTGTTTCTTTATTTTTTTAAAATAATACATTCAATAAAAAAAAAAAAAACATACTTGCAGTCATTATACAAAAATACAATAAATAATAGCCACAAAATACATTTTCAGTTACTAGCCACACAGACAATTATTCTACAGCACTTTTCATTTGTTAGTAGGCTTATATGTACAGCACATATTTGAGTGCATATGTTTGCTTTTGCCCTTTTCAAACATTTTTTAAAAATCAGTAAAAACAAATTCAAAAAGGAAAATAAAAAATGGTCCTACATCCATTCCTTCAAGATCAATCTTCAATTCATTTCATAAATAATAATTGCCACCATCAGTATAACTAATTAACAAACTAAACAAAAACATATTATCATAATGTTTCTTCATTAAACATTAAGATAATTAGCTGTAATTTAACCAGCAGTTTTCTGGTGTTCAAGGTCACAAAGTGACTCAGTGCTGCAGTTATGAATTGATGCACCATGAATATAACACACCTGTTTGCATAAAATATACATGGAAGGAGTGATTTCTGCTGGTCCATCTTCTTTCTGCTCCGACAACACTTGCACTGACTGACACGACGCACCGATTCCGACCAGTTTCCAAACCCAAACACCTTCAGTTTATTTCAGGGCTCCCTGCAGGTTCAAAGCTCCTCTCCTGGGAGTGAACTGCGGTTGTCCTTGTTGCTTTGTAATGGCCCCCTGGGGCCTATTTAAGCTCATAAAGAAGGATAGGTGGGAGGCTTTAGCAGGATTACAGCATCTTGGGTGAATGTTTCTCCTGTTTAACTCCTGACTGGCTTCATTATTGTGTAATTAGCCCTGCTGACCAGCGATACATGTAATGTGATACTCAACATTAGATTTATGCTGTTTATGTGCATGTTTGTGGCCTACAGCCAACTCGTTAAAGAAGAGCCATTAATATGACAAGTGACACCGCAGCCCTGTTGCAATAACATCATCATTTATGTTTCTGAGATTAGAGAAATATAATTGTAAGCTGCTTTAAACTAATGAGATGTTGGTCATGTCTAATGTAGCTTTGTGTTTGCACTCAATTAAGATATTTTTATTTGTAAAATATTATACTGTAAATCATAATTTAATTAATAATTAATATTTATAGAAATACTAACTACCAAAACTAGCACGGGTAGTAAATTTGGTAATGCTGGTAAATATTAACTTTTTATCAAACTTGTTTTAACATAAGTCAATTTAAAGCACTAAACCTTGTCGAACTGCTAAAATTATATTGTACTTGCTTCTTTTCTGGTTTTTGTTTTTGTTAACTCACATTAATAAATACAGAATCACAAAGTTTTCCAGATCTTTCTAAAGGGAGTGATGAATCCATGCTATTAAATTGATCAAGAAACACAAACTGTGCATAAAGATTCACTTAAAATATTGCTTTATTTGGAGTTTACTGCATCAAGAAGCTGAGAAAGTAGCAGAAAATGATCACGTTTATACAAATAAGGGGAAAAGAAACACAGGAAGGTAATGAATGCATGAGATGACTTGAATTTGATCAAGTACTATGACAAGTTGACAACAATTTTAAAAGACTGTAGTTTATTAAGTGATAGTCTCAAAAATAATTGTACTTACAGTGTGCCATATTAATATGTAAATATAATTTTCATCAATGGTAAAGTTGGGGAAACTTTTTGGAAGTAAATTCTGTGAAAAGATTTTGATCAGAATGATAGTGAGGGTGCTAGTTCAGATTGAATCCAGCTTTTGCGAGTTTAGCGACAGCGCTGATACTCTTAACCCTGAGGCAGCTGTTGTCAATGAATGACACATCGGAGCTGCACATTTTAGAAAAAATGCCATATTAGAATAGACGTAAAATATTTACTGGTCTTTCATTAAAGTTTTATGCTTTAATCACAAACTAATTCATGGTTTGTGTTTTTATTACATGAAGGACAAAGCAGATAACTTCATGAAATAAACAGTGGAGATACTTGTTGTGATATTCTGTTATGCAATGGTGACCGAGCAGAGCTTATCGACAATAAAACCTGTAGCCGAGACATTAGTAATCTATCTGAGCCTCTGTAATTAGATGTGTAAATATTCTCTTGGTCAATTTAAAGAGAATATTTAGAATAAATTTTTTAAATGAGTTAATTTATGATGAGTTAAAGTATCTTAGTGGTTAAAATGCAACAGTTTTCAGATAGATATGGGTTTTCTAGCTGTTGAACTGACTTGATTTCCATGCAGACATGCTGATAAAAAGTGACCTAAATAAACTGTGTGAGAATTTCTTCATCTTTTTTATTGGTTAAATTCTAACAGCTTGTTTTATTAAAGTTTTACTTTTAACATTTCAAAGAGATAAAAATGATTTCCACTAAACTTCTACACATATTTCTAGGAATGTCTTGGCTCACTCTGAAATTGTTAAATTGTGTACCCAATACATTCCTTGCGAGGACTCGGAGGACCTTCTTTTTTCCTTCTGCTGGCAAATGAACCTCTCCGTCCCTCCCAAATCATGATTCCAAATGCAAGTTTTATGTGTCACATTTTCACTGGAAGTGCACAGCTGTGCCATGTAAGGGAACAATTCATAATACAAAAGGGACATTATCTGTTTTTTTTTCTTTTTCTCTGTTTTTTAGAATAGTCGTGTCTCAAAGCGTTCTCTGATTTCACAAAACCTATTAAAAGATTACTTAAGCTATTTGTTAGCAGTAATTAAAGACAGGTTGTGTATGAGCTACTGTCACAGACTGGCTGAAGGACTTCAGGCCCTGAAACAGGGTTTTGTAAACCAGTGTTGCAGTGAGAGCCGGCCCAGAATATCAACAAACTCACCTCCACCTGATAGAGCTTCCCATAAATGCTTTAAATTCACAGATTATACAGCTAAAAAGTAGTTTTTATTAATTGACAATGAAAATAATATTAAAATTGATTTATATCACATTGGTTTACTATTTGCTAATATTTAACACATTGGATGGAGTAGTCAACAAATAAGCAATTATGCAATTTCCTTGGGGATAAATAAATTCTGTTCTATTCAAAACTGCTTTGAATTCAAATTTAAGATATAAATTGGATAGTTGAGTCACCATAGTTATAATCTGATGACGGGTTTAATTTTTCTTTTGGTCACAAATATGCCTCAGAAAAATAATAATCACTTTTAAGCTCAGCCAATAAAACTCCCCCTCCACTTCTGGTGATGTTCTTAAGAGGAAGAGGGGCCCCAAATCAAATTCAATGTCGGGCCAGGCCTGGTTTTAGTTATCTCTCTTTTATCAGGATTCGCACAGTAAAGGTTCCTCTTTAGATCTTGGACGTTTTTCTATCAGGTAGAAAGTAAAAGCACTTAAGCTTTTCTCTTTGTACTTCTCTATCTTGTGTACGGTGTGGTGATGTCATACATTCATTACTCAGCACTAATATCAACTCTTTCTCTGATTTTATTACAGAGAAAGGAATGAAGAGGTTCCCTTGAAATATAGATAACTGCAGCCTGGTTGGCCGAAGTCAACTCCAATACGGTCATCAGTTTACAGTCCACTGCCTCTTTTAGTTGCCTACATTTAGCTTTTCTATGAATTACTGCTGTTAATTACCTTGTAATTTAACTTGCTAATTCTTGATACCAAAATGTCTGAAAGTACCACAGTTTAAGAGTAATGTATGTAAGCCATTATCTGCATGCTGAAATGATCTTTGAAAAAACACTTCCTTCTCCCAGATGAGTGCACACAATCACATTCAATAGTCTGACACTGATTCCAACATGTTCCCCTTCATTATATTTGAGTCGCTGACAGAACTGAAATGGTTTGTTTCAATTATGGGAGTGAAACACAGCCGTGACATTTTATCTGGAGAAAACAAAACACAATGTGTTCTTGCTTTATGACCCTTGTTATTTGTCCATTAGTTCCATGATTTTGTTAAATGGACCAAGCAGATTTTTCCCCCTCTTCAGTATGAACACAGAAACTGTACAACAAACATAAAAGCAACAGAGAATTTCCTCGCTCCAAACTCTAGTTTCCTAGCAGACTAAAGACAATTTGATGAGGACTCCTCAGGCCTGTCCTCTTATGTCGCGGTACATATCTGGGCAAATGAAGATAAATCCATGTGTGAGCTCACCATGTTCCAGAGGAGCCTTCAACAAATTAATCACCTGCAATTCTATCCTCGTCCACTTGGGCGCCTGGCGGGTCCCTGATGCAGCATCCGCCGCGTAATGAGGGCCACATCGGTGAGCGCCTTTTACGAGCCGCGCATGCTCCTCCAAACGAGAGAAAATAAATGAGCGAGTGAAGCCTTCTCTCTGGAGGCGCGTCGTTTTCTGGAGATGGTGTGGCGCCCCGACCTCCAGGATCACCCCTCTACCTCTCCCTCCGCACATCAGGATTTCATTAAATGGTGAGCTGGACACCCCAACCCCACCCCATCCACTTCACTCCATCATCACCCCCACCACCCATAGCCCACCCCCCACTTCTGCTCTCTCCTGCGCCACTTTGCTCCCAAACCAAATGAGGAAATGGCTCGTCTGGTCGCTGACAGACCCCGGGTTGGGCCGTAAAGATAAATGACCCAAAGTATTAAAGTTTAACACGTTGACAAAACCCACCTGATCTGTGGGATTAATGCAACAAAAAATCCATCTGTGGAAAAAAAAAGGAGGGGAGGGGGCTCTGTTGGGAGCAGTGATGAAGACTCACTGGGGAGTACCAGGCGGGTATGGGAAGGTCAACTTAAATTCAGAATTAGTGCAAATCCAGTGCTAAGAGGCAAAACTTCTTAAAATACAGCAAAAACTATTTTTGAAGCAACAGTTGCAGCACAAACACAAAGATGGACTTTAATTAAAGCCACACTTAAATTTATGTTTGAGCACAAAATTGAACATCACAAAAAAGTACATCTATTTATTTGATGTGATTCATATTTTACTGTTTCAATTCAGACTTTTTTTGTTAGTTTTTTTTGGCCTGGAGCCCCCCTCACTTCCCTGCACCTCCTCCAACAAATCAGTTTCCAGAATGTGTTACATGTTATATTATGTCGCTAGGATATTTACACAACTCACAAAAATGACTGCTATCTTAGTAGTTGTACAGCAGGCAGTCAATGACACTCTAAAGGTCACTTTAATGAAAAATGGAGAGGAAGGAAAACATTTGTCGGACAAAGAGAAACTTTATAATGTCAATAGAAAGGCTTTAGGACTGTTGTTGGAAGTGTCAGGTGAGGCTGTCCAGCCTGGATTAAAGACCATGCAGGATGTTTATCTGTTAGGTCAGGTGTGCAAAAGTGTCTGACAGTTGTAGTGTACACAAACTCATCACATTTGATCTTTCACCTACAAGATCAGCTTTTCACTAGATGCCTGAAAATGTCCTTACTGGACGTTTTAGATCTAGTCCCAATCAATTTTTCTTTTGTTTTTTCGTACTCACTTTGGAGATGGGTAACTTTTTTCTTTTAGCTGCATTAGCATAGTTGGTTTTTAGATTTTGTGTAAAGACTGATTTATTTATAACATAAATGTAGTTTAATGTTGCATTTTAATTCTAAATAAAAGTAAGATGCATCTTAACCAATTTATATCTTACTTACAAAGCTGTTCAGGTGTACTTGACAGAAATGTAGGGAGATGCTGCTATGAGGTTGTTTTGAGACTGAATCATTCATGGTGGATCTATTGAAAACTGGTTTTATTTTGTGTGTGTTGGTTTTGATGATTTACTGACATAAACCACTTCATTAGAATCTTCTCTAGTGTCACTCCATGAACAAGCACCTACTGGACATCCAGTGGAAAGTTCAGGACAAAATTCTTCAAGCTCACATGGACCATCAATGTATGCTACACCCCTACACTTAAAAAAATAAAATACTGGGAACATAAATTAACAACCAAGGACTAATACATTTATTACAGTTTTGAAGTGTTGCTCTCAAGTTGTTTGGAAGTTGCAACTGATAATTTCAGGTGGACATCATCCATCACTGACTATGTTTCAATAACAATATTCTGCAGTAATACCAAATATTTTAACACTTGGTGTTATGATGATCAACTAAAATGTTTGCGTTGCTCTTAGTGTGTTTATGTTTCTATGGTTGTAGAGAATTGCTGACTTGAAGACCGTTGTACAGGCTAATGCAGATAATATTCAGGAATGTAAAACATTGTAAAAAATATTTCTTTTCATGCCTGAATGGTTTGAAAACATTTAGGAACAATATTTCTTGAGTGGGATGATTAGAGAAGACATGTTCTCCTCTTCTCTGGGTTTTCTCTGGGTACTCCAGATTGATTCCATAGTACAGTTTAATGTACTATGGCATAGTACAAAAGTACAAAATCCACTGTTGGGTTAATTAGTCTCCCCAAATTGTCTTTTGGTAAGATGTATGTGTGTGTGTGTGTGTGTGTGTGTGTGTGTGTGTATGCGTGTGGGGTGTGTGTGTGTGTAGGGGTGTGTGTGTATGCGTGTGTGTGTGTATGCGTGTGTGTGTGTGTGCGTGTGTGTGTATGCGTGTGTATGCGTGTGTATGTGTGTGCGTGTGTGTGTGTATGCGTGTGTGTGTGTGTGTGTGTATGTGTGTGTGTGTGTATGCGTGTGTATGCGTGTGTGTGTATGCGTGTGTGTGTGTGTGTGTGTGCGTGTGTGTGTGTGTGTATGCGTGTGTATGCGTGTGTGTGTATGCGTGTGTATGCGTGTGTGTGTATGCGTGTGTGTGTGTGGGGTGTGTGTGTGTATGCGTGTGTGTGTGTGTGTGCGTGTGTGTGTATGCATGTGTATGGGTGTGCGTGTGTGTGTGTATGCGTGTGTGTGTGTGTGTGTGTGTGTGCGCGTGCATGCGTGCGTGTGTGTGTGTGTGTGTGTAGTTGTTTGTCCTGTGTTTATCACGCCTCTTGCCCTCCTGTCACCATTCCCAATCTAAATGAATAGAGGGACATATTGAGTGCTGCCATCATAAATTAAGAATGACAGGGTTAAGAAGAACAATGATATATTTCCCTCTGACTGATCTACAGTTCAGATTTGTTTCCTGTTAACAATTTATAGCAGCTTATTAAGAAGTAAACCAGACAGCAATTAGGATCTGATGTTTTGGAAGAAGTAGAAAGTGCATCCACTGCTCTTATAAAATCACAGCTTTTTGTGTCCTCCTCTGCTAAGTAGTAGAATTAAAAAGAGCTCAGAAGCAAACAAACATCTCTCCAGCATTTTTTTAATGACTTGTTCTCATGTTTGATAAATCAACAATTGAAATAATTGTTGAGCAAAAGAACACATTATCCTACTTTCAAAATACTGATGTCATGAATCCATAGTGAAGTTTCTGGAAACTGGAATCTTCAATATGAACAGGCAACGAGTAATTTAACACTTTTGAAAACAATGTGTCTATGAATGACTGATATGCTGCAACGTGTGTTAAAGACTTCTCATTAGCCATCATTTAACTCTAAGGGAAAATGTTTAATCACCTCCAGAGGAGACAACAGATGTAAAAAGCATTTGTTGTAAATCTTTGGTGTTTGCTTTACCTATCTGGACACCTACAGGGAGGAAGACACTCACACAGGATAATCTGACTGCCAGAAGGTTTAGTCATTTTTAAAAACACGAATGTAAATAAATGTGTCCTTGTGATTAGGAGCTGATTTGAAATATGCAGGGTCCTGATCCAGAAAACACAACTCAGAGCAGCGGGATAAAACAAACGGTAAGAATTATTAGCAGGCACATCGTTTTCTGGCTGAGCTGTGAAATGCTTTCATGGAGTTATGAATGTGTCCACATTAGTGAAATATAAGCTTTTAAACTGTTCTGAGGAGCACTGGAACATGTTTAAATGTTTCCAGCCAGCTGGTAAATCATTATTATTGGGTCTTATTTTTCATAAAAGTCAAAGATGAAGGTTCATCCTTCTGGGTGACAATTATTTTCTTCCCCTGAAGTTTTCAAATTATAACAAACAATACAATAAACTCAACATTTAATACACAGCTTTTACAAAATGCACATCCAGTCATTTTACTATCAACTCATTTCATAGGAAATAAATATGCATGCTGCTTCTTTCAAAATCACAGTAATTCATGCAGCAACTAATACAATCAGACTTTAACAGAACTTTACACAGTTAAGCCAGAGAAAATACACTCTGATTTAATCAAATGGATCCAAATTCTGTCTTTGTGGCCTTCTTTATCTCTCTGATGGAAAGATGTAATGAACAGGAAAACAGGAAACTTGCATAAGAGAAAAAAAAAACTGTCAGGAATCATAAATACTGAGGGAGTGAAAACACTAAGCGAGGTCTTGGCTCAATATGTGTCCATAACTTACTCTGATGCAGAAGTTCATAAATATTAAGAAAAAGGCTCATACTCCGTCGCAGCCATGAGCAATGAATCCTCAGAGAAAAACTCCTGCAGACCCCCAAGTGGCTGAGCTTTTGTATCTGTGTTTCATTTTTCTTTTTCAAATCAGAGGAAGATGGATGTTGATCCTTAAAAAGCCAAACTGCCGTCCGTTAATGATTCAGGACACAAGAAGCAAGGAACACGGTGTTACCCAGTGGGTGCTTTTCCTTATCATGCACACCATCTGCAGCTTAAGTTAATCAGTGTCGAAAATAATGAAATATTTCTTCTGGAAGTGTTGACCTTTTGGTGGGGTTTTCTTTGCAGAGAATTTTCCAGGTATTTAAGCTGTTTTGTTGTTTGGAAGGACCATTTTTGTTTAAAACCATTTTTACAGTCATCTATACTTATTGACAACTTTGATGAAGCTCTGAAAATCCTTAAAATAACTTTAGTTGTTATCATTAAACCCTTTTTGAAACAAAATGTGCATTTATCCATCCTGTTTGTTACAGATCCAGCTCTTTCAAGCGTTTCAATTCATCTTACTGTAAATACATTCAGATTTAGGTACTAGTCCAACATATGATGATCAACACACATCTGTCTAACCTGAGTGCCATAGCTTTCTGTCTTTCCCATTTTGAAGAGTGACTAAAATGATATGTCACATATAATTTTTGTTCCTAAGAAACAGGAAGTCTGTGGTAACTGAATAATGCTTTGATGTCTCTCTGTCTAACTTTAAAAGGTAAAGTATAAATTAAAATCAATGGAAATCTTGCAATCTTTTTTTTTCTGAATAAATCCTTTTAAACAATAAGTTTAATATTTCTAAAAAAAATCTAATAGGATATAATGATGTCAAAGATAGTTCCTCTAATGAAATGTGAGATAGAAGGATGGTAAAGGTAATGGTCATTTTTATAAGGGTAACTTAAATATGCATTTTTCTGCTCTTTAAATGTTTCTTCAGCAATGGTAGCAATATATGCACAACTTGTTTTATGCATAAAGTCTCATAGTGAATGTGACAAAAGAAGCAATTCTGTGTGGTTGTTAAGAACATAAAATTTGTTCAAACTAAATGTGTAGTAGTGTTTTATGAGCTTTCAGAACTTCAACTTACTTTGCCTACGCTCTTTGAAATCAGTTTTTATATCATTTAACGAACAAGAAAGGATCTCACGCACCCCCCCCCCACACACACACACGCACACACACACACACACACACACACACACACACACACACACACACACACACACACACACACACACACACACACATGTACACCCATATTAAAGTTCATCATGACTTGCACAGTGTCTCCTCAGCCAGCAACTGAAATAGTTGAATGTCCAGAATCGAGCGAAAGTTCTTCAGGTTTGGATTCTGATGATCAGGGTCGTTAAGGCATGACATATATGGACTGAATCGGAAACATAGACTGGTGAGAACTGATCACCATTTTTGATGTACAATAGAATGTTCTTGCTTGAGATAAGGTTCTTGTTGCTTCATCTTGTTGTCTCTGGTGATGTCCTCTTCTCCATTTCTTCTATAAATTTGAATAGTAATTTTTTACATCTGAGTTTCCGTATCCAAATCTGCTGAAGTTTTTAATCTTTAGAGAATCAGACTCCACCATGTTGCACCAATATTCTCCCCCTCTCTGTTGAACTGCTGAATGCTTGAAATGCAGCACTGTGTACGTCACATGTCTAAGGCTGGCCCAAAAAATGCCAAAAACACCAGAACATGTTTTTTTTAAATTCAGTGTTAAAAAAACAGAAAGAAAAGTTGTCATTTTTTTTACTTTACAACAACCATATTTTATGTTTTTTTTTCACCTGATGTTAGCTTAAAAAACTTTTCGGTTCTTCTTTAAGGTGTGTCAAATGTTAAAGAACGTCAAACTTGGTTCTTTGAGGTCTGGTGTCCTGCAGCTTTAAAGTATGTCCATTTCAACACATCTGAATCACATAATTAGCTCATTAACAGAACTATGACTGCATGCTGAGGATGTAACGCGACCATTTGAGTCACATGTGTTGGACAGCAGGACAGCAGCTGTCCAGAACTCCAGTTTGGGATCCCTGTCGTAAACTAAGATAAATTGTATTCAGGTTCATAAACTGAATGTGGGGTAATATAATGTGTATAGTAATGTTAGTACAGAAAACTGTTCAAACATTGATAACATAACCTGGAGGTGGACCCAAAAATTGAATACACCCTCATTCCGACTGTATGAAACACATAGATGTCTAGGAGATATGCAAATAAAAAAAACAGGGTTGTGTTGTTTGAGAATCTGTTGTGTTTGTGTTGAATCCACAAAGGCTTTAAGCCAGTGAATTTTGTAAATACTTTTTCGTTCCAGACATGCATTCACTTTTTTTTGCATGTGAGATCACATCACTTCTGATCCCAGGATCAAAATGTCCTTTGTCATTCTCCACTCTTTCAGCAACTTTCAAAACAACGTAGAAAGAGGAAGAAAAATCTAATAAACACTTGAATGCATCAGTCAACTCAGTGTGCTTCCAGAGGATCGACAGTCTGTGTGCATCCTCCATGACACACCCCTCAGTGACCACATCCGCCATAAGCAGCCGCAGATTAAAATGATATGGAGATTATCGGGACAAAAAGCCTCCCAGCTTGTCACGGGATGCAGAGCGTATTGTACATCCACATGTATTGAACACAAACCTGTCACCGTCTGTGACAGCCCCATTCATCACACACAAAGCCAATCCTGTCAGCAGCACAATGCCTTCTATCTGTCCCTCCACCCTCCTCCCTTCTAAGTGACAGCATGGAAATGAACATTAGGACACCCTGGTGTATATTGAAATTATTTGTTTTTCTGCCTCCCACTGAAGCCAATTTCCAGAGGCTAATAAACCTGGGAATGATTGTGTCTGAGTAAAGGGTGGTGTCTGTGAAAACATCTCCAGGTCCCAAGGGTTGTTGTCACTGAAGCCGGTCAATCTGTTTTGAAAAAGGCAAAAAGAATAAAGTTATAATTTCTGTTTTAAAAAGATCTTGTCAGAGGAGAGCTGATGGGGAATAGCAATAAAATGGTGACAACTGAGAAAAATGCTAATCAGTAGATTCAAGGAACTGGGTTATCGAACAATTAACTCAATGAGGAATCATAGACGGTAGCAGGTACTGGCACCTCTGGTGAAGAAAAATTAAAACCCTTTAAATAAACTATCATTTTCTTGCAGCAAAATAATTCTAACATTTAAAGAATAATAAAAATAAACTTTGACGTTTAATAAGTGTGGAAAATACTCATGCTAAGAAATAATTGTTTTCATAAAATTAGTCATGATTCTTTTCACAATCCCTCTAAAATTAATCTAAGAGTTTTTGAAAGAATTTTTACAGCACTTGTCGCCTTTATTTGAAAGTAATCTGAAGGAGGCAGAGATAAATTGGGCTAGTTGGGCAGCAAAGAAACGGAGTATGAGACTCAAACGTGGCACAGTCAGGTTGTGGTGTGTAGCCTCTTGCAATTGTGCCGTACGACACAAGCTTCTGATCAACGCTTCCATAAAAATATTTTTATAATGTTTTTAGAGAAAATATGTATGTATTGACACAGTTTCAGAACATATTTCCAGCAGACCACATGATGTGTGCTCTATGTTGGACAAAGTGCTCAGTAGCTGTGTTTCCATCCAACTGTCATGTGAATTTAAAGCAAACTTTTAAAACATTGCAAAAAGACAAAATTTCAGTAAGATAAATAAAACAAAAAAAAAGTAGGCATCTTTTCGTCGACTGGGTTGGAGCAAAACTGAGGAAATTATTTCAAATGTTCCTTTTCCCGTGTGTGTTTTCTTATGCAAAGCTTCAATGTGGGCATAAAAATACATTGATAGGAACACAACTAGAAACTCTCTCTCCTTTCCTCTTCTCTCTCTACTCCAGTGGTTTCATCTAATGTGCAGACACCTGCCACTGACTCTGTGGTAGTTGGAGTCATGAGAAGTGGTGATGAGCGGGAACATGATATGGCTGTGGACAACTTTGTCACATTAAGAACAGGGAGCTCCTTATATTTAAATAATATTCAGCAATTACATACCTTAGATGTAAAATATTTTCTCAGAGTTTTGCTGACAGTATAACTAACAGCAAAGATAAAGTGTGCCGTAAATTACTAAAAGGAAATCTCGTGAAATCTAAAGATAGCCTCTGCTGAAGTTGTGAAGATCTATTAGAACAAAAGGTAGCCTTCATGTTTGTGTCCACGTGTGAGCTGTTTCTTCATGTGCACAGACTTGTGTGACCGAGTGTTTGTCTCCTGAGTCAGCGGCATTTCAGTAATTATCCGCAGATCCAGAGGCAGAGGGGCTCTGCAGCGCTGACAGGGGGAGCATCATTTCCCGAGTGTTCCAGAGAACTGCAGACTGCAATAACACCACTCAACAGGCCTATCAAGATGATCCACATCACATTTTCCACACAATAACAAACAGCTAACCTATTTAGGGTGTAAACAACAGCAGCAAGCTAATAAAACAACTCATTTCAGTGTGAGGATTTAATCCGATGAAGTGCCGTCTTAAATAATGTCTCGTGTACTGTAAGCAATATTGGGTAAAGGAACAGTGGTCCCAATATGTATTTTATGAGCATAATGAGACTTTTCAATAACAGATTCATAAAGAATGTATGAATTCACGCAGAATTGGGAGCATTGGTGTTGACAAGGTCTGACAAAATGCTCAGTTCACTTTGTGTCACTGTTCTGTGAGACTGAGGCTTTCAGAAATGTCTTAACAGCAGCTGTATCAATGCAGACTGATGAACTTCATCATCCCAGCTGGTTTGACATCTTATTGATATCTGACCATCAACTACTATTTGTCCTGAAGCCGTCACACCCTCAGATATCTGACTTTTCTGCAGAGTGGCATTTCACTGGATACAATTTGACCACTCACCTTTATTGTTTATTTTAAATGTAGTGGGTTTCTTTGTTTTTTTTTTTTAACCACAATAATCTTATTTTTATGACTTGTATGGATCATTTCATCATCACTGCATCAGTTATAAAAACAATTCAAAAATAGAGCAAACGCTCATCATAACAAGGACAGATATCTTTATTCATGTAAGAGGATATGCGGTGTGGACTTCATTGCTTCTCTACAGCAGATTTCAAAAGTGAGTAATTTAATTTAATTTATGTCAGAATACAATAAAATTCTGAAAAACTGTTAACTCAGAAATCGTCCGCTCATCCGCTGTGTCATTCACATGCATACCACCTCACTAGACCCAACAACTGAAGGAAGGAAATGAATTCAGGAAAAGTTAAGAAGGTTCAATGCATAACTATCTGTCAGATATCTGACTTTAATGGCACAGAAAATGTGACTATCACTGGAGGCTATCACACCTTTCACTTTGTGGCAAGAGCTGTGCAGAAAAACAGTCATGACCTTATGAACCTGAAATAATCTTTTATCCAAATTGAAATATTTTTCAAAAGATGACAAGAAACTTTTAAGGTACTTGTCAATACATGTCAAAGTATTCCTTAAAGCTAAGCATTATTTTCTGCCAATTTAGAAATAGTTCAAATTGAATTCATGATCAGTTGATTTAAAAGAGATTAAACACTTTCTTGGTATTTTTGTTCATTAAATATTAAAGCTGATAACCTTGGCCACACACTGTGTTCAGCCAGAATCAAACGTCATTAAGTGTTTTCAACTGTCCGTCCATGAACAATATTGATTATGAATGTTTTCTGAATTCATATTCAAGAATGAAGATCTATTGGAACAAAAGATTCAGATACTATTTTCACATGTTTCTGCAATCTTTCTATTTAGTCTATTTGCCACAAAGTGCATGTAGTAGTTTTGCCTTTATGTTAGAGCCAACTTACTGTATTTAGCAAGAGTAGTTTAATATGGCTTACAATTTGGTTTACACATCCAAACGCTCCAAGGTCGCAGGGAACTTTGTCCTGGAAGTAAACAGCATGCACATTAGTCTGGTATTAATTTAAGTCAAAAAATGCACATTAATGTCAATTAGACCAACTCATTTGGTTGCAGAAGAGCCTTCCATTTTCTTTCTGAACAACTGGATAAGAAAATTGCAGAGTTATGTGGTTAAAATCAATTCCCACTGAGCTGAATGACTTTGATTGTTTTTCCTAAAATCAAGTTAAAAGCTTGATTCAGTTACTAGTTCTCTCTTGACTGTTCTTGCTTAAAGAGAAAGTAAACAGCTTTTCTATCATTTCATTGTATGCTGACCACAAACATTTACAATGGAGTGAGCTCATTTGGAAGTCAGTGCACTTTTCCCCTGTGAATACACCTTCTGCCCTTCCCCCTTGCGCTTTTATTTTTAATTAACCTCCCAAAGATACTCTGTTGTTGCTTCCTGTGTCTGTGCCAGTGAGGTTAATTATTTCACCAGTTCGGGGAGACGCTGCAGAGGACAGATCAATGCACCTCAATTCCCTGCGCCTCATGTTCAGTTTCACTTGCTGGACCACAGTGAAAAGGAGCAGAGGCCGGTACTGATTGTGTCGCAGCGGATGCCTTCCGTCTGACACGTGCAGCACTCAGCATGCCAGGAGGCAGGCAAACAAACACAAATAGGGTTCATTCAAGACATAGATACATAAAAGATAAATGCTTAAAACATCCTACATTCATGCAGACAGACACATTTTCTTAATCAAACAGAGTTAATATGGTTTCCCTAGAAAAGGCCATTATCTGCATTTATGTACACAAAACAAAGCTCTGCAAATGTAATTATGTTTCTTTTGTTTCAAGTAAATGCAAATTATTGTGTTATAGCTGAATAACGACAAATGCATAAAAAAGGCACTTCTAATTTAAAGCATAAATCATTATAAACTACTTATCCTTCAAGGGTTGTGGGTGCTTATCTCCAGCAGGATACACTATTGGCTGGTTTTCCCTGGTGACACACAGAACATTCAACAATGCTCCCTTCTAAAACCAATTTACACTAACTACTTAAAATATACATATTTTTGGACTGTGGGAAGAAGTCTGAGTATCCAGAGAATCCACAAATGATCCAGAGACATGCACAAATTACATGAAGTAAAACTCAAGGCCAACATTCAAACTTAAGAACTTCAAGATGCCGAGTAAAATTCAAACTACTTCCCCATTTTTATTACCTTTGTTTATTCAAGCTTACCTCTGCTTTCCTTTATTGTAGCTTAGAACTATTTTATTCAGTTTATCTGAATTTATACTGTCATAGAGTAAAGGTTGGTTATATCTTTGTTTCCTAATTTAGCAGGTCAATTCATCTTACTCTATTTTGTTTTACTTTAAATTAGTTCAGTTTGGCTCACCTTATTTTACCATAGTTTTTTTTTTTTTTGCCTATCTTAGCTTAGCTCAACTTATAATAATGTAATTTATGTTTAGCTGAATAAAGGTTAAGTTCAGCTTAGTTTTGTCTATCTTAGCTAAGTTCAAGCTCGTTCAGTATAATTTAATTCATCTTGGAATATTCATCTTATTATAGTTTAATTCAATTCAGGCTAATTTAGCCTGTTTTTTGTTTAGTTCAGTTTGAGTTGTTCTGTTTATGGTATTTTAGTTCAGGGCAGGATAGTTTGGCTTATAAATTTGTAGTTATTTCATAAAGGGGTAAATGCATATCAACCAACATGAATATGTCATGAAAATCTGCCCAGCTTCACCGTAGCGGGTAATTTTCATCGATAATCTCACTGCAGGTTGATGACAGGCAGTGATTTAAAAAAATTACAGTTTAGAGACATACATGACCTATCATTTATGGAAGATTTAAATATACACTTTAAACAGTGCAACTTACAGAAAACATTTATAATAAAATAAAAAGAAGTTTGATTTAACTTATCCTTTGTTTAGTGTACAGTAGCTTAGCTTACCTTATTATAGTTGAATTTATTGTGTTTTGTTTAACTATGTTTGAATTCAGTTTAGTGCAGTATTTTCTAAACCAAACAAAAGTGACCTTATAACTTGCAATGTTAGTATGTATAGTAGTTATGGTAGAATGATTTACTAAGCACAATAGGAGACGTGAGTTATCAGATAAAATAATGCACTTGGGTTTCCTGTTAGTTGTATCCTTAACCGTTCTTTGTGGCTGCTGTACTTCTTTACCTTGTTTGACTTTTATTGCAGCAAACTGAGTTCAGGCTCTAATTAATTGCGACTCCATCAATAAAGAGTTGAGAAGTGTGACGCTGTGTTTACTCATTTACACATTCAGTGAGGGGTCATTGACTTTAATGTTTGTTTTAAATATTGATCATCCAAGTAATAACAAACACCTCTAGAAAACAAGCCATTAAAAAGTCACACCGATGAGGAGTTGTGCTACTTATAGTCAGCTAACAAGTAGCAATTCATCCAAAACTGTTTTGCACTTTTTTCTGCTCTACTCTGAACACTTTGGTGAATAAAGAAAAGGGGAGTAAATCAACGTTAGATGGTTAAACTGGCTTGAAAACTGACAGTTTTATTCCTAAAAATTCAGCCCCTCCCTTTGGACAAGAATAACCATGAAATGTTGTGAAATGGTGTATGATAGAGCCATTAAAGCAACAGCGCTAACTTGGCTTGCTGACAGGAGCACAGGGACTCCCTGCTGAGGTCATCTCAGCATGCCTCCACGACTATCTGCGAAACACTTACTCTTCGACTCACACAAACCCTTCCATCTCTCCTCTCTTTCCTTTCATCCTTCAAGCCTTGATGTGTAACAGAACTCAGAGCGAAGATGGAGTGGCCGTACATAATCAGAGCCGGGCTTTTTCTCCCCTATAGTGTCTCCATCAAGCCCAGAGCAAACCATCAGCACCAATTCCTGCTTGTGAACGTCTTTGAAACATCAAAACTGACTGACTGTAGGGAGCCAAAACATTAAATGCAGCACATTTGCCATACTGTAGGTATGCGGCATAGTGGCCTGAGCTTTGAACCAACCACTCGCTGGGCTCTGTTCACATTTGGATGTCTCTATCTGTGGAAAATTCAGCCCTTCTCCACCTTAAGTGTCCAACCCCACTCCCCTGCCTCCAGCTAATGCAGAGATGGCAGCCAGAAAGCATCAATCACTGCACGCCAGGGGGATGACATCATGGTGAATTGGCAGGGCTATCTAAGCGGGGACAGGGAGTTTTTCAGAGGGCTAACAGAGATAAATAGAAATCCTGTAGGTTCCATCCTTCTCTGTGAGAACATTATCTCTGAGTCTGACTGCAGACCTTAACTTTTTGCCCTTTTCTTCCTTATTTGATGCAGTCTGTCATTTGTTTTCATCACCGGCATCTTTGTGGTTCCATTTGCCCTGCAGCTTGTGTTTGTGTCATCAGTCTTAAAATGTTTAATGATGCAAATGTGTGGTTGATTTCAGTGATGTGCAACATGATCTCTGAAGAGTCGGTTGGATAATCTAAAAAGCCCCTTGTGATAGTTACAAATTTATCACAATATGTGAAGAAGACAGCAAATCAACTCATACCTGTAGCCTCTAAACTGCCTCATGAAGAAATACTAGTTTATGTACTGTTTACTTTCCAATTGTTTAGTCTCAGAAAATGACTCAACAAAATATTCAAGAGGTTCCCTTTCTCCTGAGCTCACCGATGAGGGCATGACTGACAGAAGAGAAACTGATCTGGAGAAGGAAATCTGGTTTTACTTTTGCCCCTGGTCGCTCTGCTGGCCTGTGAGAGCCAATAAATCCCACATCTAGAGCTCTTAGATTGACTGAGCCGAACGCTGTTTGATGTTAGGCTGTCCGAGAATGGCCCCTGCACATTCCAGGGGCCAAATGCAGTTTGGCTGTCATCGGTAGCCCTACCTTTGGACGCCATCACATTCATATCAGTTATCCATGCCTTTGACAATTGTGTGTCTGAGATAATGCTTATCTTTTCACCTTTTCACATGTACCCAGACCCCTTCAGGATGCACAATCAGCATGGTGAAGATAGCACACAAGATACAAATATCTTACACTTAGTTATGCCAGCTGTTTGAATGGTATTTAGGAGTGAAATGTCTAAGAAAAACAAAACTGTTTGCACGTAAAATCACAACAAAAAAAAAATCACAAAAAATGTTGGTAAAATGAAAACACATGAACAAAAGAGAAGGAAATGTGATATCCTAAAGTAACAGTTAAATTAATCATACAACTAATAATTAATGTTTTCAACATTCAGTGCTGATAAAAAGAAAGAAAATCATTTTGTCCTCAGAAGTGTGAAACTTCATTCTTTGCTCCCAACTTGTTCAAGCTGGACAGCAGTCAGGGTAATAAATTATCTCCTGAAGTACACCGCTGAGGTTTTTAAAGCGTGGGGATGAGGCCAAGGGAAAAGGGAAAACTGTGTGACTCGTTGACCTACAAACTCTTAACCCCTGGCCTGAGTCCTGGACACCTTCCCGAGAGCTCTCAAAAATGCCTGAGTCAACCATCCAGTTTGGAGTTGGTCTGACACGAGTCACTCCAGGGGCTCATGGTTCCCCTTTATTTCAGTACAACTTGGATAAAAGGAGAGGAGAGAAAATGGGGGAGAGATGAGCGTTACTGAGGATGGATAGTCTTGGTGATTAAAATTTAACACACCCGCTAGGAATTTCTTGCTGATTCTCATTATTTCCGCCTTGTTTTTTCTTCCTCCTGTCCTCCTCCCTTGCTTCCTCCACATAAGGCAAAGACTGTGGAGATAGTAAATGAGTAAAAGACATGTTGACAAGAGAGTGCTAAGTGGATTTGAGTTATGGGCAGTTGGGCGATGTGTTTGTTTAACCATCTGGTAGCAACTCCCTCTCTTGTGATGGAGTGCTTGTGGAGGGAAAGAGTCCAGTCCCAATATTGATGCGTATGTACGCATACAGTGTTGATTGGGTCAGACTGAGGAATAGACAACCCAACTGCAGCACTCAGGAATGGCAAATTTCTTAAACATTATTCAGAGAGGATCTAATTTGTTTGTAACATGTGTTTTATTATTTTTAATTTGAATGTAGGGTGAGAAAATGTACAGAAGTCTATTTAAAAAAGCTTCTTCTCTCTACACTTTATTGGCAGCTCAGTTTTCTTTCCCATTATTCATTTAACAATAGGTGCAATGCCTTCCAAACTTCAACCTTGTCTTTTCTGTACATGAAAGTAGTAAATCAAAGGCAAAAATAAGTTCTCGTTTGTATTTAATTAACTCTTTGTTTTTTTTCAATTTTTCTGTATCATGAAACTTTTCTTCCCAGTAAGAATCTATGGTGGAATCACATCCCTGACCTTCTTTGTTGGTTCCAACAGAAACTAAAACTATTAGTTGATCCTGATGCTCCCTCCCACGACACTATTTCATACCTGGTTTGAATTTCACAGATTATGGGTAATGGATGAAAACTTCAGCTCAATCTGGGCAGGCAGGACTGACCACACCGGCCTCATGTTCAGGCTACAACCTCATCACACCCACACTCTGCTGGCAGCGGGACTTCCATGTTATTCCAAAGCTCTATGTGACGTGAATGCTTTCTGCATCACATCCTGCCACCACTCTGACTTAATCCAAAATGGCCTGACCACACAGCTGCAATAAACAATCCACACTCTAAAGGCCAGTAGATACCACACCACATGCAGGCCCTATACATTTAGGACTTGGTATTTATTCTGGGGAGAGGGGCAGTTATCTTCAGTCAGTTGTGGCTGTGCTGATTGTTGGGAGACATTTTTGGCTCCGGTTTAAATCTAGTGTGTTTTGCACATTATAACCACAGGCTCTCATGGGCATTTTATGATAGAGAAAACTGGAAAGAAAATTATATATTCTTTCAATTTTTTAAATTATATTTTACTCTTTTTACTTGTTAAACAGACATTGAACTTAGCTAAGATTTTTCAAAGTAATTTTAATTACAAAATAATTAGTATTATGATTTATTGAGATTAGTCTTTTGGGTTATGTCTCTGTCAGTTTTACATATTGTAGATGGACACATTTTTTAGGAATTAATTTTACCTGGACCATTTTCATACATTAATATACTTTGACCTAAACCATTTCATCCATCCATCCAATTTCTTACACCTTTGTCCCTCGTGGGATCGGGAGGTGCTGGTGTCTATCTCCAGGTAACGATCTGGGCGAATGGTGGGGTCACCCTGGACAGGTCTAAACCATTTCATTGCAGATCTATATTTTGTATCATTGTTCTGCTGGAAAGTGAAATTCCGTCTCAGCCGCCATCCCATTGAAAGCTAATCATTTTATTCAACTGTGATCAGAAAGCATTCCCACAGCATGATACTGCCACAACTATGCTTCAATATAGGGATTGTACATTAAGAGAAATGTGCAATGTGCACATTGCACAAAGTGCAATGTTCTTGTGTTTATTGCAAGTTTTTTAATTTTTTAATTATGCTATTTTAACTAAAACATTAAACAATTAAAGGCAGAAAATATTTTTTTTCCTTAAACATTGCATAAATGTTTTGCAAGTTGCATAAATTATCATCTTTTTGTCCTTTAGCTGTCAGAGACTGGATGCAAATTGATGTCATCAATTTCAAGGTTTTCTTGTATTAAATGAGGGACATCGCAGAGACTTTTTGTACTTGTCTTTGTTCTGGAGGTTCTATTCTTTCCGAGCAATTACATGCAAGGTGGCAGTAACCAAATTAGGCATCTTTTATTGGAACGGTGACATGGAGTTCTAAAGTAATTACTCT
Organism: Poeciliopsis prolifica; assembly: GCF_027474105.1. Lineage (NCBI taxonomy): Eukaryota > Metazoa > Chordata > Actinopteri > Cyprinodontiformes > Poeciliidae > Poeciliopsis > Poeciliopsis prolifica. The sequence goes on from NW_026562381.1 coordinate 6,389,733, forward strand.
GCCTTTTAATAACGCACCAAGGAAACCCAGTTTTTAATCTCGGCCTCCTGAATTATTAAGCAACTGTTTCTATCTTGTTGTTTCTCAATCACTTCCTCCTCTCAGGGGCCAACTGTCTGATGCCAGCAGACACAAATAAGATGTTCTGCAGAAAATTGACAAATGAATGCTAAGAAAAATTACAGATATTTTAAAATTGAATCAGTGGTTTCAAAACTAACATGAATTTTAAACGTAATGAAAACTTTCAGAAGTAAAAATACTCTATGTTCTGTTTTTCTAAGTTCGATTCTTTTCTGCTTTTTTCCATTCTATTCCTGATATATGATGTATTGCACCAACTTTCGGACTGTTTTTTTTTTACCTCATGCAATGGCAAGAGAATAAAAAATAATGTACATTCATATAAAGATTATTTAAAATGCAAACACTTTCTTTATCTTTGTGGAGTTAAAAGAAGGTTTTGTATTTTGTAGCAACAGCTGTGAGAGTCATCTCACTCCCCTCTTTGGAGGTCATGTTTATTGAATCATACAAGCACAAATCTCTCCTCTAACCAAATGGAGTGTTTAATTTATTGTGATCTGGTAGAAAGTGTTGCTTTATTAAATCAAGAAACATAAGAATACGAGACACCTGGATTAAAAAAAGACATTTTCAAATAATAAAACCCCCCTTTTTTAAGTTCAGTGTTCCCTAACTGCATACAGAACTTTGGACACAGGGATATTATCACAAATTAGAACAGAACCAAACAGTGAGAATTATATGATAGGAGGTTTACTTTTAGTTAACTTCTGTCAACCAAATGCAAGAGAAAATTCCATCAAACAATTTTCTACATATAAATTTTCTGTTATCTGTCTCCAGTTGTCTGTGTACGAAAGGCAAGGTACACCTTGGACAACTTGCAAGTCCATGTCAGGGCAACACAAAGGACAAACAGACCAATAATGATGCAAACACAAACTCACTCTTCAGGCCAATTTGGAGAAGTTATTTACCTGGAGAGATCCCACACATGCATGTGGGAAACATGCAAACTCCATGCAGAATTCAAACCCAAGGATGTCTTGCTGCAACTGACTGCTGAGCCACAGAGTAGTCCAGATAAACCAAACCATTTTCTTTTTACTGCTGAGTTTTCACCTTTTAATCTCAGTCTTACCTTTTTAATCTTATCTAATATATTTAACAAAGTAAATCAATTAGCTTTTCAGTCAATAAAATTTTATTTGTATAGCACATTTTAGCAACAAGTCATTTTAAAGTGATTTGTATTATAGAAACACAAAAATACAAAGTCATACAACACACAGTCAACAACATTATATTTTGCCATTATTACACATCAGATTGTTGATTAATATTTAACTGATTATGCTTCAAAAGCAACAGCTGGTGTTTTAGTCTAGATTTAAAGGAACTCAGTATTTCGCCTGTTTTACAGTCAAATTTCACTTCCTGTCATCGAGCCTCAATTGGATCTAGATCTGGACTTTGATTTATTTTAACACATGAAAAAACAAATTAATGTTCTAAAATTGTACTTTAGATATCTAAATAACATTCATAAATGATTCAAAATTTACATTGTTACACCTAATTTTATGTAGGGGATGGACGTTATATTTCACAATACTTATCTAATAAATATTCTTTCCAGAAAACTTTTCACTGGAGAATGTTTATAATGCATAAAATAGCTGAATTCTGATCACCATTTTATTGTCTTTCCTGTTATTCTACATTGTTATTAACATCAGGTGTGTAAAATCTCAAGGAGACAGCAGACAGTTTAAAGTTCACAATCTTATTCCAAAGGAAAAGAAATCAGCCCACCGGGCAAAACCCTTTTCCTCCCTTTTCACTTCCCACTAACACTGAAAGTGACACAGAAGCTAATAAAACGGTATCATGTCTCCAAAGAGAGCAGCCACAAGTTAGTTAGTGTTGGCAATCACAGAGCATCGACCCTCTGAGAAGTCCGAGAGTTTGGATCGATGAAATCTCTAACCGCAGTGAGGGAGGGAGGGTGGAAACTGAAAATCCTTATTTCTGCTTTAACACCTCATTCTGTTTTTACCTCCTTCATCTTGGAAAAATGTCAAGAGAACAATAAATGTATAAAAGGTCAGCGGCGTACTAACAGACCCTTCCAAGCTTTCATTACATTTGCTGCTGGCTATAGCAGAGGCGCTTGGGCAGCAGTGCTGACATTTGGTTTGTTTTTACACCATGTTGAGTCTCACACAGTTGTAGCTTCTAATAATGTCACAGGGAAAGATCCTGAGGCAGCTTGCTTGTGTTTATTGCTACTGTGCAGAAAAAGAAATAACATTATGATTCATATCTTAAGCTTACCATTGACACCACAATCAATACTGAAGTAATTTTTTCAAAAGCCAGGAGAAATATCTTTTAGGGCTTTGATTTATTATTGTTTTGCTGATGTATTATGATAGTTGCACCTGTTTTGGGCTATTTTTGAAAAGTTTTGTGAAACTTCACCCATCTTGCTGTACCTTTGATAATTTGTGATGGTGCTCTTTTTAAGACTCAAGCATCTAAAAATCAGATGTGTGTCTGCACATAAAGACATCCATATGGTGAGCAGAACAATCTGTAATTTATCACCTTCTTTGACCATATGAAGACATCAAACCCCTGGTCTGAAAGCAACGGGCCAGCAGCTTTAAGATGCTTAAAAATGAAGACAGCTGAGAGCCAAAATGACAAATGAGATGATCCACATGTCAATTCCTTTGAGACTACAACACCATCTAAATTAAGCTCAACTTGTGTTTTCACATGCAATCCTTCAAGTTGCCTGCCACTTGGTTTTTGGGGCTGTTTTCACACAACCGATCAGGAGACAATTTCCCACTGGAACACACAGCATTTCAGATCTGAGACGGTCTTTGCGCCTCGTTAAATCAGCTGATCGAGTGACTGAGCCAAACCGCAGTACGGGTTAATAAAATCTGAGCTGCAGTGTGTAAATTGTCAGTTTACTTTAGCCAGACGCTCAGGCGGTAGGGAGAGAAAAGCACATTTGGGGGACTCAGCTGACACCCCTTCGAGGTCAGAGGTTAATGAATGATTATTTCTCCTTCCCACCAGCCACTGCCCACTCTGCTGTGGCTTGAATGGTGAAAGGAACTCAATTTAGTCAAGATAAATCCCAGGGAGATAATGGGCTGTGATTTAATCAGCAATGAACTGATTGCTGCAGACAAGGTAAAACATAACCAAGAGGAATTGGTTTATTGATTCTTTAAAAAAAACAGAATGACTTGCTGAGGATTTATTGGGTGTTAATGCACTGAAAGCAGTTTAATGGGCAGTGATTAAAGCCTATTACTGGTAAGGCCCTTTAAACTGTAAACGCATCAAAAGGTTGCAGTGTGCCAATTGTGGATTAACAAGAATCACAGACACTTTTGTTAAAGAAGGTGATTTTTTTTCTTAAAGAATAAAAAATTGTGTAATGTGACCCGGTTCTAACCCAGTGATGCAGCAGCTTTTAAACACATTACTGCGTGAAGCTGTCCGTGTGTTTGACCTGAGCTCAAATCACTCCCCCCAACTCCTGACCCAGAACTCTGCTCACGGTAAACTGCCCAAGCAAAATGAGAGGAGAGACAGAGTTCAGGATAGATTTGATTTCACTCCAGGGCCAGGTGTGGGCTTTGTACTCGCCACGAACCGTGTTGGCGCTCCAACTTCCCCGTCTGGGCTCAGATTATTTATACCTACCCTTAGAGGCTGCGTGACAGCGTTACTGTTAATGCTGAAATCAGAGGTGTAAGAGATGTCCACAGAACCAGTTTCTGCAACACCTGAAGCCTGAATGGAGAACTATTTTTGACTTTTATTGGAAGTGGTGTAATACTGCAGATGCTACAGGATGTGAACTGTTTCAAGGTTATGTGTGGAAAAATACTGAGATTCAGGGTGCTGCTCACATTTCTAGAGCACACAGAAAAACACAGCTGTTGCTTTAAAGGATAATCATGGTAATTACCAACTTTTTAAAATAAATGTGTCTCATAAAAGTCCTTACAGTGTAGTCTGCCTTTAAGTAGTTAATGCCATATCTCCAACATTGCCTTGTTATGGATTTGAAACAGTGGTAAAGAAAAATTGATCAGTAGATAAGCCGGGCATCCATGTTTTGTTTCTTGACATATGCACAACTGCTGCAGAATAGACCTAACTACAACTGACATACTGCAGCAATGACCCAAAAATAATTTTGAAAATCGTTCATGATGTTATGCTGTTTGTGTTGATGACATTCACAGTGAAACTGACAGCTTAACCTGCGTTGTTATTATTGGCTAACAACTCTCGAAGTGCTTACAGGTGGTTATAGAATTTTGGATTTCACTCCCAACCATCGATCCTAAAATATAAAAAAAATAAAAACAAAATGAAACACTGACCTCAAGGCAAAAGTAAAAGACTCAATTCTGAAGCTTTGAATTTCACACATGTGATCCCAATACACATGCACTATCCAGAGCAGGACACAAATTAAAATTGTTTTCATTTCCTCACAGTTTGGGACATGAAATAGCTTTTTGTTTAAATACAACAGAATATGTGGCAAGATACTAAACAGTGTAACAGCAGTTTAAATTGCATACAAAACAATAAAAGTATTTGATTGTAAGACTCTATAGACGTGTTTAAGAAGACTGATGTAAAGCAGCCACATTGCATTTTAGGAGCATTTTAATAAGTGAAAATGAATGATTGTTATATTCTGGTGTCTAAGTATCATGCTTCACAAAAATTCTTTCTAGTAATCTTTATAGCATATTCCTAGTACTTTAGGGATTTGTAATTTGTTTTTTGTTTTTGAAGATCTTTGTTTTAAATTTTATCTTTTGTACTTCCATTTAAATTTAAGTTTAAAACAAATTTCCAAAAATGTAAAGGCTGCCTGAGATTTTTGTTAACTTTGATGGACTGAGAGATCCATTATTTATTACTGTATGCTACATTTTCACTAATAGTCCTTTAGGAATAATGCTGCTCGAATTCAGAGGTAGGTGTGGGATTTACCTATTTTTCTGCTCAGTTACCATTCTACTAGAAGCACAAGATAGTACAATAGTTACACTCATTCCAAGAACTCAAACTGTAAAGAAATATGGAGATTGTAATATTTTATGTGTTTCATTAACTTTCAGTCAGTTTTATAATTAAACCAGTTTGATACAGGCTGAAGTTAATGCTGAGTAGGACTGTCAAACTTGCAAACTGATATTCAGACTTGAGGTCAGTCACTCTTTGTAAGTTTTGTTTTGTTGCATATTTCTAAGTATAAAGATGAAAAACTGATCATGACAAGGTACAAAATTCCTCATCATTTGGTTGATGAATCTTTGTTGTTTATAGACACACTATGTTCTTTTGCTCAGAGGAATTGTGTGGCAAAAATGATTAATTACGGATGTTGCATAGCTTAACAAACAAAACAACACATAGACTAATATAATGGTCTCAAAGCATAAGTTTTTATTGAAAAAGGACCATTTTGCCCTCAAAGATAAAACTCAGTAGATTTCTGCGTGAACGCAACCAGTGAGTCCACGGTTGTCTGAACTTGTTAATGGGAGCTTCATTTCTCACATTAGTGGTGGACAGTTGTCCCCTAGGTTAATGGCTCACTGAAGACCTGAATCAAACCCAGATGAAAGCGACCTTGAGGGCCCTCATTTTTCTCCATTAATCTTCCTTGTTTTCTTTCAAGTGATCTTTTCACCCTGTTTTTAAGTACCTGTCTGTTTTGTAGAAAGGGGCTCGTCCAGGGTTCAAGGGCCCAACTGGAGGCCTGTCCAATCCCCATCCTCAGCTCTCAAAGCTGTCCCATGAGCTCCAAATCAGGGCCCCAGGTTTATTGGCTTTTGCAATGGCAAATTATAAGCCACTACAAGGTTAAGATTAATTGAAGGGTGGTCTCAGGCCACTGCTTGGTTCAGGCTACAGTGTAACCTGAGACATTAGCGTTGCAGTTAAAAAATGTGGGCGCCTGCACCATTGCCAAACAGCGTCACATACTCATGAACTCTCGAAACATTTCAGAGAGGGTTATATTTTGTTTGCCCAGAGGGGCCATCAGGCTTTAAAAAAAATCATTATCATTTGTAAAATTAACCAATTGTTTTGTCAGGTTTTCAGCGCTGCCATCATTCCTTTGCTAATTGACTCACTATAAGTCAGTGGTTTGCTTGCTTCACTCCCAGGATATGAGGTTACAAAGCTCAATCTTATAATTTAGACCTGGAAAGCAAAAAATCTAAAGATCCAAATCATCTCTATTACAGTAAGAGTAGAGATTTAAATTACAATGTATGGGGGAGTCAGAGAAAAAACAACTGCAGCCTCAATTTGTCAAAATAACCACAACGTGTCCCAAGACTGTTCTCATTAGTCTCTGTGGGGTATGAAACACAGCTAATGCTTTGAGCAAAGCAGCAGAGTCTGAGTGCAGCAGGAGATAATGATTCCCAACACAACACTCCAAGCAGTCCAGGACACTTTCATTTTCCTTCTTTTATTTCTTCTAAATGTTTAACTTGGATAATGACTCTGTTAGGTTCATAAAGTCTGCAACTAAATAAGTTCATGGTTATCATTAATAATGCTTTAATCAGCTCCTGTCATGACAGTTATTTATCACTATTTTTCTCAAGTTTGCAGTAATCTTTATCTTATGATTTTTTCAAATCTATAATGCAATTTAATCCTAAAAAATAAACAACTCTGATGCATCTTCATAATATACAGATAAAAGAATAACATTTCCGCTTTTATAATAGCAGAAGCTCCACCTCTTAAAACCGTTGCATCAACATGATGACCGCAGTGCAAAGAACCCAAGTAGAGAAAATTGCACCTCTAACATTTCAAATTCTGCATTCAAATCTATCCACGTGGTTCAAATTTTATCAGGTAAAAACTGGCTGTTTTTGCTCCGAACACCATTTGACCTCTTTAAAGAATGCAATGGAACAAGGGGGAAGAAAAAAGGAGAGAGAAAGCAATGCAAACGAAATGGGAGGCCCAGGCACCCTGCTCATATCTCATCTCTATTAACGGGTTTACGGTTGACCCCAGGGATCCTCGTAAAAGTTTACGTGGAGGTTTCAGTCAGAGCTCCCTTTAAAAGAATGAAAGAAATTGGTTAGTTTACGGTTAGCCTTCAGAATTTTATGGCATGTTTTACTTAAGTTCCCATTTTAACAGATCCTGGTTCCAATTAGCGGTGTAAGATTGGATGGATCTAAAATGAGCTTCTCTTAACCCTCAGAGTACCACACAACTAAAAACAAACAAAAAAAGAATATAAATATAAGAGAGGTGCGTAATTGAGTGTACATCTCTGAGGACACATTCAGGTCAAGAACACAAGTAGATGAATGGATTTTAAGATCTATTTGACCTAATAATTGTTGCCACCAGAGAAGCAAATTTTAAAGAGTAAATGTGGAGCCTATCACCTTAAATGAAACATCAATTTTAACTAGAAACCATGAAAGTCACAATTCAGTTAAACAGACCCAGATATTATAACACTTAATGAGTTTCTAGAGCATTTGGGTCAAACTCGGGCCGTGACGTAGGACATGAGATTCACCAAACCTGGCCTGTGCAAGCTCATACTACAACTCCCAGAATTCTCTGCTGGTGACCCACAAGGCCACCTCCTCTGCTGAGATCTACCACTGACGTCATGCCGTAGCCAGGTTAGAGCAACAGCTGAAGACATCTAGGGTTAACCAATCCGCATCAACTTTAAAAAAGATTTACTTTGAGCAGTTTTTCTTGTTACTCCAAACGTGAATGGTTGGATCATAATGGAATCATGATTGAATCAAGTTATTATCAATGATGTTCTCTTGGTATAAATTGGTTACCACTTAATTTGACTTATAAGGATTGCTAACATGGACCAATAAGTCTATATAATGACTTACATTCTGAAATTAGTGATACCAAATTGATTTTTTTCTTGTTTTTCAACATTTTTGAGCTGTACTGTAAGTCTGTCAAGTTAGCATGTTTCTAGGTGGTCCCATAAAGACAGTTGTCAACATTATCACTATTGCCACCACAGTACTTAAAACTGGTCTTGTTCCTATAAAAAGGCTGTTTAACTCAAACATAAAATATTTTAATGTGGCTTTTAATGACATTTCACACTATTTCTGTTTCTTTCATGTCCGAAAAACAAATTAATTTTCCTGAACAAGAAAAATGAGGTCTGACAGCAAACTTTTTCTCACAGTAATAGGTTCTTTTAGTGCTCTCCAGTTTGCATTTTCCTTGTTATTTCAACTCTTCGCTTTATATTTTTTCTCAGTTTTCTCTCTTTCCATAGAAGACTCACCTGGTCTTCCGTTTACCTGCCTTCTTGGAGTGAGTCGTCAGCTGACACAATGCTGCCAGCAACTAAATATTCTTTCTATCCTACTATTAACTCTTTACTTGTAATTGACATAGAAATTACCCCTATATCAATTCTTCTGTTTCTTTTCTGTGTATCTGCTCTGTCCTCTCAGTCAGTCATGTTAGATGGCCATTTGCACTTCCTGTTTCTGTTAAAGTGGAGTTTTGTTTCTCCCCACTGTCCCCACATGCATGCTGAGCATGATATATCACTGTAATACTCCTGCATACTCTGGCAGTATGAGCATTTCGTCCTGCTCATGCTGCAGGAATAAATGCAAATCAAAGTCTTGATGCAATTTGCTGGATGTTATTTAATTGTTCTTAATTGAACTCAAAATTGAATCTGTTGCAGCATTTACTTAAATTAAATCAAAACAATCAAACAGTGTTTCCTTAAGATTGTTATTGTTGCTGGATATTCACAAATGCTAAATGACTGAACATATATAAAAATTACAAACAATAAATAACACTATCTCACAAAATGGTATGTCCTAACCTAGAAATTAAATATTTTAAAAGAGATTAATATATGATAGATTTAATCAAATGTTGATGTCCAGTCATTTCTAAATTGGTGGATGAGTTACTATAAAGCCAAAGGAGAACATATAAATATACACATGAATACAGACACACTAAATAAGCTCAAACAAAAATTCAAACAATTACTCCACTGCACATGTATCCTGCAGATCTCCTGTGTGCCTCTGTGCCTGTTTTAGGAAGGAACTATAACCATAACACAGTGGTTGTTTCCTGCCTACAGGAGCTTTAATAGGCGGCTGGGCAGCTGACTCACTCGGCATGAAGCGGATGTGTTCCCTTTAGCATGACACTTACAATAGGTACTTGGTTTGGTTGAAGGTTAAGAAGCAAATATCACCTTATTTTTTTTCCCAAGTTCCGCAAGAATCACAGAAGTAATGCCAAAACATTATCTGAATAATAAAAAAAAGTCAAACCAACAATAAAAATTATTTCACAATCTGTCTCCACATGATATTTACAAGGGTGAATTATGTTTTAATGCGCACAGAAAACAAAAAATAATGATTGAAAATGTAAGGAAAAAGAAGCTGCTAGAAGGTATAGAAAGCTGAGGCACCGACTGAAATTTGAAGTTATTTAGAAAGCAATCCTGTTTCCTCTCAGTTCAAAACAATCCAAGCTGGTTTGGTCCTAACTAATGGCCATAAACAGGCATCTTATTACCAAAATACAAAAGATGAGGGGTAAAAGAAAAGAACTCTCTCAAGACCTTATTATAGAAAACAAACTGATTACAGAGATTATAGCAAAGTTAAGGCTACAGTTTTAGAATCTGCTTTGAGCAGGTGGTTTCTGCAAGACTTTAGACAAAAGATGAACAGAACTGTTTTCTGTAGGCACCAGCAACCTCTCCCAGAACCTCTAAGCCTGTCGGCTGTGGAGGACATCACTACAGAAGAAAAATTATTGACGGTTGTCTAAAGTTTGATTCAGAACTTTGAGTCGGTTCATCTTGATTGGAGGACTTTGGGCACCCCTGTTACAACTGAAGGAAGCACAGATGGAGAAATGGAGCAGAACGTTCTTGATAAAAAATCTGAAGATCTCACAAACTGTCAGCTGGTTTCAGACAGAGATAATAAAGCTGTCTGGTCTAACTTGAATCTATTTGAACAGTTATGGAAAGTACTGAAGATCAGAGTATGCTTAAAAAGCACAAAACTATTTGAATGGAAAAAATGGACCAATAACGCATGAGAAAAGAATGCTATGATTTCCTTCATATAGGAGAAATTTTCAAGTATTCATAACAAAGAAATATGTTATCAGGTATTGAATAAATTTGAGTGAGCATTTTCAACACTTTGAAACTGTCATTCTACTTTCTTCCATATAATTAATGGACTTCTTTGTTTTGATGTCTGGTAATGTTTGAATTATCTGAGTTGTAACTGTTTTATGTCCATCGCCTCATTAGAAATATATTTTTAGAGAAAAAATGTTTAAAGCATTTAATTTTTTTATGTGAATATGTGAAAAAAAATGATTACATAATTATTTCAAAAAATTCTGTTCATGTGTATAGACAATAAATAACACACTTTACACCAATATCAAAAAAAAAAAAAAAGTATAGAGATTTTTATGAAATGTTGAAAGGGTTAGATGGTCGAGAATTTCATAAATATAATATTTTGATAAAGGTCCTTTTAATCTCAAGATGTAAGAAGTCTCATTACTATAAAGTTCATATTAAACTAAACTGGTGAAATGCCTCTTCAATGTCAAATTATCCATGGAGTAAAATAACAATGTAATTGAGTAACTTGAGAAAATTATTCAGGATGGTTACAATTTTAAATTGCACTATATTCCTGGAATGCCTGCAGTCTTGTCGACCACAATCCAGATGGGAGGCAACAGCTCTGGCTCACTGTCGGCATGCAGTTTGAATCCAAGTGCTGCCTGGCCTCAGTGTTTATCTCTGCTTCCAAACTGGAACCTGGAGAGAAATGCAATTCAGGCTGCACGGCCAAACGCAGAGGACAGCTGGCTGCTAGTCTGACACATTTGTTTCTCTCTTCACAAGCCCTGTTGGCAACAATATCTTTCGAACAACAAGGAATTACCTGGAGAGAGTCTAAGATTTCGCCATTTTGAAATTTGACTCCCTCATGAAATTACGATGCAAAAAATCTTCTGATTCTTATTTTAAGTGTTTAATCAATATCAGACTCCAAATCAAACAATAATACTTATCTTAAAGTCACAGTTCTACGATTCTTAAATGTTGATTTGCTAATAAGACATGGAAATTCTTAAATGTGAAAATTATGAATTTTGCCCTTAACATGTGGTTTCAAACTCACCTTATGAAACACCTGATGAAAACAGGTGACTTTTTATTGTAATTACAAACTACTTTACCATAAAGACAAAGTCTTATCTTTACTTATCTTACTTATCGTAATTCTTATTTTGGATAATATTGAAATTCCCAAACGCCTATTGAGAGCTCTAGAAAAGTAAGTAATTTATTTTAAGGTGCACAAATGCTCCTGGCTGTGTGAGGAAAACTAGAGATACACAAACAACAGTTGAGCGATTACAAGAAAAATACAGAAGGAAAAAAAAAGATGTCAAGGGAGAAAGAAGAAGAACCAGGGAAGCGAGGCCTGGCTTTATTATATCCTAATATGCCTTCCATACTCAGCTTGTGAGGAGAAGAGTGCCGAGACATAATTATATCCCTTCCCCAGGCCGTCTTCCTGTATTAACGTCTCCTCTAGTTCACTGGCTGCGACAGAGACAAATGAGAGAGTTTTTCCAGCAGATCATTCTCATCCGTTACTGCCAGTTCCGTGTGATAGATCGTCGCAGCTAAAGCGGGGCAATAGATCAAGGCGTAAAAGAGCCTCTGTAGCGTAGACTACCCCTGAAGAGCGTAGCTTTACAGATCATCGCCCGTCTAATGCTTTTGTGGGTTAGGAGTCAGTTCCTGTTAGTTGTGGTGCTCCCTTTTCCAATCTTTCTCTGAAACCTTTCTAACATGTCTTGTTTCCTTTTCTAATCATTAAGCTGGAATAAATTGCTGTAATTGTGCTGTTGACCTCACATTATCACAGGCAATGTGCTTTTTGAGCCTCCTACTGTGAATAATTGACTTCAATTGCCTGGTTATTATACATATACTTAGTATCATTTAAATCATTATTCACATTTACCAATACTGGACGACTCTGTTGTTGATATAAAAATGTTTTTTGCTTTTACATGCTCCACTTTTTTGTATCCCACTTTGAACTTATCATTCATAACATTTATTTTCTATTGTTACAAAGAATTAGATGCTTTTGCCACTGGAAACAAATGTAATTTAAAAGGCAAATACAAAAATGTAAAAAAAAAAAAAAAAAAAAAAACTATTTAGAAGATGGAAGGAAGCTGTAGCCCATCATAGTTTTGTGACCATTTTTCAGCATGTGTGAATGCTTCACAACATGACAAGATTTTATGCACATCTGAAGACTTTTTTCCCAAACCTGGACCGTGGACTTGATGCCAGTGATCCTTCATGGATCATGGATCACAGGTATGTAGATAATGGATGAATGATTGCTCAATTAAATCACGGAATGAATGTTTCCTCATATTATACAGTATGTGAATAAGAAGTGCAAATGCAGCAGACTTGTGTCAATGTTTTTATAAAAACATAAGCATAAATCTGGAAGTTTCCAATAAGTTAATTTCTTTTCCAACATAAGGGCTCAGTGCTGCTGTGTTCAGTTCTATTCTTTTGTTGGGAAGAACCAGTCAAAGAATTTCTACAATTAAGAGCTTTTCTTTCACATAAAACAATCTTTTGTGTTCTTCCTTTCGCTCCTTCCTGTCTTGCAAATGAATAGAAAAGGTGTTGGTTCTGCTTGTATTGGAAGGGAGTCCATTTATGACATTTACTTGATCAGATGGCTTTAGCCTTATACTGTATGTAATGTTCTGACTCTCAATATTTGCTAATGTTGCACGAAATGAAAAAAAAGTGACATGAATTTAGTCTGGACCGGACTGGAATGTGAAGTGAACTTGTACATGAATGGGGCATGTTTGATTCCTAAAATATTAGATGACATTTAGCACATTTACAAAGTAAGACTCATAACAAACTGTTACACCAATAATGCAAATTGCACAGTGCATGCTTGGTATTTACATTTATGGCTGGTAATTGTGACTATGAAAAGGTTACAAAAGCATAAAGTATTACTGCTGGGGAACAGCTAAGTGTCCTGTCTCAATCAGGGGTAGTGAAAAGACATTCCTAAATAGCACACTGCTTCTTTATATGCTACAAGTAACACGGCGAATTAGCAGGGCTGCACAACATTACAGATTTCAATTAATTCTGATCAGCACAGATGTTGCATCACTCTCCCACGAAGCAGGCTCATTTTTATGCAAATTGAAGCTGTTAGACGAGAGAAAGGATAGCTGGAAACTGTGAAATGGATAAATTTACATCTATAGAAGCTTGAAGGTATTTGTCAAAATGATGCTTAAATCTTCCATAAATACGAGTTCTAATTTATCTTAGTGAATTTAGCTACAAGTACAATAATTTTTTGCTCTTACACATCTTGATTTGAGCAGTTCAGGTTTTTTTTATTTTATTTTTTTTATTGAAGCTAAACATAAGACAAGTAATGTTGTAATTCCAGTCATAAATGTCCACTCAGTTCCTGGCAGAAGCCTTGACAGGAACCCTGAAATCTCATAAGGGTCAAAGTGTGTGTGACTTCCCTCACCCAAACAGGATATGTTTAAAGAACTTCTGTAAACCTTGCCTGCTTTTTCTGTAAAATGTGTCAAAGGAGTCATTTTTCTTGTCTTTCTCTTCATCGGGGGTTGTGGGAACCAAGGCTTCTGTGATGACAGCTATCATGGCATGGGCTGGTTCGAAGAAGTCACCCCATTGTTCACTTTGATAAATCGTTTAGATGGTAGTGACCTCTTCAGACGACTCTTCCTTCTATGACTTTGATGTATTAAAGTGTGAGAAACAGTTGGACTGTAGTTCTCTGTTTTCTCTAGACAGTTTTCTTGTCAGAGCATAAAAATTAAATTTGAATCCTCTTGAGATTTAAACACGTCAAAGATAGGTAATACTGGATCTGTCCATGTTTTCCTCTACCGATGTATAGTTGAATCTCCTTAAAGCAAAGGAACCTGCAAAAAGAGTTACAGATTTTTTTAGGGTGCCTTGGATACATCTTTACAGTTTTCCACATTTTGACATCATCAAGCCACAAACGTTTACATTTTTTATTGGTCTAATTGACCAACACAAGGTAGTGCATAATAGTAAAATATAAAGGAAATGATAAAGTCTGACATGCATTGCAAATTACACGATTTGAGGATCTCAAAGATTGCTCTTTATTCCTTCATCTAAAATTAGAAGAGTAAGACGCAACTGGAAAATATATGATGGTCGTGCTGTTCTGTGTTGATGGGAAAATGGATGTAGCAAATTACCAGACAATCCTGGAATACAATTTGTTAAAAATGTTTTTAATTTCTCATTTTTGTTAAACGCGTAAGAATTACTACACATGTAACTTCATGTAAACGTGTCACATCAAATCCCAATAAAGTACATGTATGTCTACGTTTTTAATGTGAAAAAATTTGAAAAAACTCTTGGTGTAAATATTTTTTATGCCAAGAAGTGCGTTTCCAATTAACATAAACTTGACTACTGTAATGTTGAATCATTATTAGATAATATTTTACTACTTAACAGTGGAGAGAATGTCACTTTTTTACATTTCGTCAAAAAAAATATTCAAAAGATTTCGATGTGAGAATCAGACAATGAATAATTTGTCTCTGTCTCATTTCACAGACACGCTCAAATATTCATCTTGCTCTCTATTTCATCTTTCTGTCTTGTCTTTGCCTGAAACATTGAGATTCACCACAACAGGTGTAGAGGTCAACTGAGAGGTCACGGCTCTTACATTTGGCTTGCTAAAGACTGGCGACAAGAAACCTGCAGGAGGAAAAGAATCCAGGATACTAAAAGGCGTGATTTATCACGTCTGCCAGAATTCTGCCGAGACTGGATGAGAAATGGCCTCGAAGGTTAGAAAACACAGTCTGTTGTCAATATTTTAATCCGACTGTGTCCACACAGTGTCACGCTTTATTTAGCTTTTTCATACTTTATCACATAAGAATCCTGAAATGCAAAGCAAGGCCATAAATATTAAGCTTTTTTCTTTAAGGTTGTTGTATACTTGTTAGAAATTACATGACAGATTTTACTGGCTGAAATGCATTTAGTTATACTTTGAGCAACTGAGTTTGGCATAATGTAAGGATTGTCTTTAACAGCAGACTTGCAGAATGTAAATAGAAAAACTTAAGCAAACATAAAAAGACAAAAAATTCTGTACCTTTTAAAAATGTTGGAAATAATTTACTTACTTGTATTACCCCAGTTGCTTGATAATTATGATGCTCAAAAAGCTTTCTGTAATTCACATCATATTACACATTATTGCTTAAACGTTCTCATTATATTATTTTCAAAAGCAGATCATTTGTTTAATCTACATAATCTCTGCTCTGGTATTACATGATGTATTTCTGTTCTGCTCATGGTGTCAGTTTCAGTTACTGGTCTCTGTATAGCTTATTTTTGTTTTATTTTGAAAAGCAGCATTTTCACATGTCTCCTTACAGTTCTCTGTGTTGGTCTGTGTTCTCTTTTCAGCTTTTTGGTCTGAATCTTGATTGTTTTTCATTTTGTATTGTTTCTCAAGTTTCTAATCACCCTCCCGCTCCTTGTTCAGAAATCAACTATGTCTCAATTAGTAGCTCTTTGCCAGAGCACATACATTTTTAGATTGTAATAAATCCTCACATGGCAATTACTAGTCAGAAAGGAATAAAAAAAAAAAAAATCTTATTTTATAAACTTAATTTTTACCTGCTTGCTTCTTCCCCACATTTTTGCATCCTGCTCTTCATAGGTTTTGTGCCATCTACAAGGGAGTGTGGGAACATGCAATTGTTAAATGTAATTATTTTCATCTGGGATATTTGGCTGATATTCATCATTAAAATTATAAGGGTAATATGCAGGCCACCAATGGCAAGTATTTATTCTCTAATAAATTAAAATCATATAGACTGCATTTTTTACCAGCCTAGATCCACTAAAAAGAATGTTATTCTTTGTGAATAATAATTAATGCTTAAGTCATGTAAATTAATAATAAATAATTCATGTGAACAAATTACAGATTGTTGCATCCCACATACACACCCCTACAGATTACCCAACCCCACTGCAAGCACACATACACACTGGCAAGTGAATTATCTTGACTACTAAAATGATGAACCTTCAACCACAATGTGACATTGAGAAATTCATTTGCACACCATTTGCCAACTGAAAACTCACGTTTGGACCACCTTAATCCCCCCTATAGCAATCTAATGTCAACCCCAGTTCCATCAATCGCAGCTGGAAGTGGAGCCTGTATTCTGAAACATGTGTGCTGGTTGGAAGTGGTGTTGAGAGGAGGTTGGTACCAGAAGGAAGAGCCAACCAAATAACTTGGAGCTGTCTCCACGGAACCACACACCCCACTGAGGCTACCAAAGCTCCTGTACGCAAAACAGCGACATAAGGCTGTCACTGCCCAAAACAAGATGTCATGTCAAGGCAGGAAAATTACACAATAACGAGCCTCACTGGAGATTAGGCTAATGAGAAAATCAAAAAACAATTTAATTCTTGTCAGCATCTTTAAATTACCTCTCATCGCGGCACACTGATTAAAAAAAAGTCTGTCACTCAGCCGGCTGGTCACTATAAATAACCCCTAGGCTTTTTGGACTATGGACCACTTACTTTATTATGAGTGGTTATACATACAACACACACATTTCTCTGTGGACACATTTTTTACGCTTCCCCTGTAGCTCTTTTAACTCTTTTAGAGTAAGACAGATTTACTTTGTCAATACAAATATATGACTTATGTTTACAGGATTATTCCTATTTCTGGCTGATTTAGGTTTAAAGAATCCTGCTTCTTCTGAACTGTCATAATAATACATTTTGTAGAAGAATCTCAACTAAGCTAAAGATTTGGGTTATGCCAAGGAGGACTTCCATTCTGAGGCTTGGAACTCATCGCTAAAAGAAATTGTCAAAATATCAGTAAAACATCTGAATAACTGGTCCCCAATCGTAAGAGGCGTCTGACTGCTTTAATGGAAGTGATTACTGAGAGAAATAGTTACATGTATTTTTTTTTTTTACTGAAATATGGATATAATATAAAGCAGATACATTTTGATTGTTTATTCTCCTTCACATCGTGTAATTATATTTTGAGAGATCTATATCCAAAACCATGTTGATCACAAGCAACATAGTTTCTCATGTGAAATCAAGTTGCATAGACATATGGTTAAAAAAAATATATAGTAAATTTGCCAGTGTTTTGAATAATTTTGTCTTAACTTTTGGGCTTTTGAGGTTTACTGATATTTTTAAAAATCTTTTCCATTTCTACTTTCTTGGTTTAGTAATATGATGGAATCAATGGTCAGTAATTTTGCAAGCTTCATGTTAGGTTTAAATGCACTTAGCATCTCGGTATTCAGTGATCGTTTATATAATAAAACGCAAGCAATAACAGAGTGTACTTTTTTTTTTCCATAACAGTGGCTTTTCAAAAACATTCCTGTTTTTTGCATTAGAAAAAATAAAAAAAAGAGACATATGAAAAAAAACATATGTGTAAGTTTTTTTCATATGTTTCATGTTTTTTTTTCATATGCTTCATTAAAAAACTAATAACTTCTGAAAAGTTTGATCATTTGCATCACTTTTGTAGGAGAGAGTCCCCTCACCTGATCCAATTAATCCTCATCTTTGTTTCTGATCTTCCCCTGAAGACTCCCCAACTCTCCCTCCATCCCAGGAAGCTTTTTTACCGACGCAGCATCTGTTTTTTGCTTTCTGCTCCAATGTCGTGGTGGTAATTAACTGGCAAAATGTTAGCTACAGCATGTCATGAAATGGCCACATCATTATTCCCAAACAACTTGCAAGCATATGGCACCAAATGTTACATTTCCCTAATAACCCCTGAGACTACTAGCAATGTGAGCTAAGAGAAGAGAAGGAACGGTTTTGTTTGGAGATCAAGGGCTCAGCTGAGAGTTATCAGTTCATTCTGCCAACAGTAGAAGTTTATGGGACAAAGCTTGGAGCTGTTTAGTTGTTAAAATTAGAGACAACATAGGAACAGGTGCCACACTATACTAGCATCTGTTGAGAACAAAGGTCCACTCCAGTGGTTGGGGCACTGCTTTGAATGTGTTTTATGATAATGTTTTTGTTTCAATCATAGGTGACTGATTTTGCTATAAAATTAAGGAGAAAATTTTGGAAAACTATTTTCCCTTCTGTTTCATTCCATTTAAAAAAAACATCAAATAAAGTGGATATTTGTAGAAACTTTTTCTTTAGTTTTTTCTGTGTTGGCTGATTTTATAAGCCTAATCTCAGAGGGTTTTAAATGATTCAACACTTAATGGTGTTCCCACATACTGTACATACTCAGATTACATACTCTCATATTTCCTGAAGGAGTGGTATTTGATATATTTTTTGGCTAGATACTATCAATAATACAGTCACAAATATTACTGGTGGTTCTACAAACTATAAATAAACTGCTTGGAAATAAAGTTTAAGCCTAATCACATGAATTTGCAAAAAAAAAAAAAAAAAGCAGTATCTGCAATTGCTTCAGATTTCTTTCATTGCTGGCAACCAAGTTTTCCTTTGTGTAGGCCACTTGCACACTTGTGCAACACATAAACAGAGTTTATGTGTTAAGGCTACTTAACACATAATCCAGATGTGTTAAGTAGCCTAAGCACTCATAATTCTGACATTAGTCTCTTTCACAAAACATTTCTGTTGAAAGCCACCTCTGATCTCTCTCTGGTCATTCATTAAACCAATAGCTCCCGACATCAGAATCTGTTCTCGGTCGAGTAAGACTCTCCAAATTGTTTATTTCAGCTTTTTACTGTTTCTTTACAGTAGCAAATCCTTAAATGGTAGCTGAAAGCTGCATCATAACTGCATCAGTTCCCCAACTTACAAAAGCATTTTTCTCCTACAAACCAGCTGATAGAGGCTTGTGACTTCTTTGATTAGCTACTCAATGGTGTAATTGAGGGCTGATTCTAACCACTGTATTTTCAGAGTGAAGTTTTTGAGATTGAAAGTATGTCTCTTACTCTGTCTGATTACAAATCAATATGGTCATTTGGTTCAGATTAATACTACAGTACAATCAGCTCATGTACTGAACTGAGCTGGGTGCATAGTTTTTGGCTGATCAAATAACTTCTTTTAGGAATCAGTTAAGCTGTATATGGACCTCATAGCCTTAACATTGTTTTTACAAGAATAAACATGTTAGCTGCCAAATTAAGCTACCTGACTCATAATGCTCCCCGCTGCTTCCATCTTTCACCAGTTCACCAAGACTTTGATTGCCAGTCTTGAGCAGCCAAGCGACTAACACCATTTCCACCTCTTTACGTGCACCACTGCTCATCTCGTCACTGCTCTCGCGAAGCCATATGGCTTACGGACATGCTCCCCATTTGTCAAATAATTTCTCAAGCGAGAGGACAGGAAGGAGGGAAGAGAAAGATGTGCACCAAGCAAAATCTCATCCACCCACTCTGTTTCTGACTGAGCACAGTTTTTGAGAATGGAGCAGTTGCAGTTGGCTGGCTGGGTTCTTCAGGACTGATTCTTAACTGATATTGAATTCGATAGAAAGCTGATGCAATTAAACATAGTACTTTATTGGCAGAGCTTTTAAATCTGAAAAGTGAAATTACTGGTGAAATTCAAGATTCATTTGAGTGAATTTAGAAATCAGTTGTAGTCAGTTTTTGTCTTTTGTTCCCCATTCTAGTCTTGTTAAATAAACTTACTTACCTCTATCTACCAATTTTCCTATTGAAGCCAAATTATTGAAAACATCTGAAGTAAACTAATGAGCATCCCCAGTTCTCTATAGTATTTACATCTTCTACATGTCATGACTTAGTATATCCCCAAAGCTTTATGATCATGTGTGCTCTGTGGACTGCTGCTGAGAGAGTTAAGCCTTCTTCTCCCGATGGCCTGATGTTGGCAGTGCATGACAGTGCCAGTTGACAACAGCGGCTACGGATGACAGATGACAGCAGAGGACGAAGTGGTTTGTTGTGTGAGTGTGAGTAAGTGGGGGCTGATTATGAGGATAAGGTGTCCGTGGGAGATCTCCGAACACGCATACTCACACACCATCGCATTACCACAACTGAGGCATTAGCTCAAACACATGCCGACATCCTTGTGCATTCAGATTTGCATGCACACACATAAAGGCACACACACATGCATGTTCCTCCCAGGCATCATCCCATCTATTTGACACAGTAATTACAGCACACACTGATTCCAATGATGGATGAACTCCCAGGCTGGGATGATCAGTGCCTGCTTCCTCCTGCTCTTTCCTCTTTCATCTCCCTTGTGTTCTTCTCCCTGCCTCGCCATACAACTTCCAGGCTTGTTTATTAAAGAGCTTTTAAAACCTCCTAACATTACTATTGGGAGGTTGCAGAATATGATTGATAAAACCAGATGAGAAGATTTCAACTCCAAAAACACGATTGGCAGATTAAGACAGCATATTTCCTTTTATTAAAGCTGAAATAATTATAGATGTTATTTTTTTTATTACCATCTCTGACTATGGCACAATATCAAGTTTTTGTTTGTTGAAATATTAGCATAACATTCTTATGTTATTGCACCATTTGAAGTACAATGCACTATTACAAACTACATCAGTTAGTATCATAGTAAGTTTATTAATTCATCAAATATCTATCATAAATCTCAATTATTGTAATCAATTTATTTTGATTTAATTACACTAAAGTTCACTCCCTAATGATACAAACAAATAGAAAAGAAAAATGTCACCTTTTCTACTGTCCTTGTACAATAAAAATAGATGCTGCCAGTTTAATAGTTTTCAAAATAAAACTAAGGTTGAAAATTCTAAATAAGCTGATGAAAATTTTTGCTTTCATCACAAGCATTTTTCATCTATGAGTATGTTTAAAAAAATGGGTTTCTAAGACCTAACATTAATTTGAAAGGAACCAAACAAATAGGAACCAAAGGATGAAACCACCTCTGAAATTTTAGATCAAAGACGCTCCGTATTCTTGTGATCAACTTGAATCCCTACTTTGGATTTGTATTATCTTCATACATCTTTCGACCAGAGAGACAATTAGCTTCTGCTCCAGTAGCAGTTCAATCTGTTTGTTACATCACTCAGAACCCGTGAAAAGGGCGAATACAAGTTATAAGCAAATGAAAACACTATGTATAAAAATAGGCACCCAACATTATTTTTTTTTCTTTTTCTATTCTGAATTTCTCATTGCAATAGTTTTTTTAGTTCTTTCAATTATTCAGTGCGATTCCACATACAACCGCTAGGGGCCGCCTGTCGCTCTGGTAGCATAGAGAAGGTTGGACACACAGAAGAAGAACAAATTTTCTGTTAGGTTAGATGCTAATGGAAGCACAACATGTGTCTGATCTTCCCTACATTACAGGTCAGTAAAATGTATTTGGATGCATACATTATATATATATCAGTTTATTAATGCATCAAATATCTAACATAGATCTCAATTATTGTAATCAATTTATTTTGATTTAATTACACTAACGTTCACTCCCTAATCACACAAACAAACCCATGGTGGGTGAGAAGGTTTTTTTTTTAAAATTATATTTAAATATAACAAGTTATATATATATATGATCAATCAAAATTGTCTTTTAAAGACTTAGACATCCCTTTTACATGAATATATTCAGGGAAATCAAGCACTGAAACTACACAAAGTTAATATTCTTTCATAATGCTTTGGTAAATTTTACTGAAAAGATAATCAATGATTCTAAAAAATAAAAGGTAATATTAAACAAAGTTTTAAATTAAGAAAAAAGTAGACAAATTTTAAAGTGGTCACTAATCTGGAGCAGGAATATACATATATCCTCTTCAACTTCTGATTATCCAATTTGGCACCGTATCACATATTCATGTCCTTTTAGCTGCTGCATTGAATTTTTTTTTTTTTTCCTAACTGTATAATTGAGCTGCTATTTTTTACATGGGGGAGCGAGGCGAAGAGAAAAGGAGGCTTGTCGCCTCAGGATGAGAGTGAAGTGATTCTGTAAAGAAGGTTTGCACTGCCCATCCACACAGACTGGCTAAGAAATCATCCACCCCTGATGCATCAAAATCTGTCAGAGAAAGAACAGAGACACAGCGAGGTCACACCAAACGGGATGAGCGACCTTCTCGACGGCTGCTGATGTCTTTTTCATTAGTTGCCAGGGGGTGGGTTGAGGGAGAGTGGGGGGCTGCTGATTCGGTTGAATACCCCAGCGAATTGGCCTGAAATACAAGGCAATCAAGGATAATGTCATTGCCCACACAAATTAATGCAAGACTCATAACATTATGAATGCGACTATTAGTATAGAGAAGACTCAGTGAAAAGTTATCTAATTTTCTGAAACATTTTATAATCTATATGAATCTAGAAATGTTCTGTGACTAAAAAGATGATTAATATAACAACTGCTGGATATAAAATTTGTTTTATTACTGGAGTTATGAGCTTCTGTTGGTTTTCAGAGATCGTAGATCTTGTGATACAGCACAAAATAATATTTTACTATTGCAATGTGCTTAAACAAGGTATGCTGCCTCTGATTTATTAATATATTTGCTTGTGAAAGCATGATTATTCTCCGACTTGAGCCAATAAGATATTATTCTTGCATAACCCAGAGCTGTTGGATAATCAGAGATGAGTTTGTAACACAATTTCTTCACTCATGCTTTTCTTGCGATAGCTCATTGAACACTTTTACAGTTACACATGGACATATAGAGGAAAAAGATACTAATTACCAAGAAGGTCTATAAAGGCAGTCTTCACCAGACAAGATCTCAAAAACATTTTTCAATGTTGAAACCTACTTTTTACACTTAACCAACATTCCACTGAGATTCCTTTATAACCCATAATGTTCAGTGTTATCTTATGGCTGCTCAGAGGCTGCAGTGTTTTGCAATTAGTTGTGCTGTAGGTGTGAAAAATGGACAAACCTTTTGACTTTGGACAATCTTGACCAGAGTCAATATAACTTTCTCGCTTAAAATCCAAACATTATTTTCTAAAAGAGAAGCTTTGACTTCTGTGATAAGCGTCAGATTTATTCCTATCCATCGCAATGTTCAGTTTTTTCCAAGATCTGGTTTGAAGGGAAAATTCTACCTTTGCTCAAGCCCTTTCCAGCACATCCCAAAGATTCTCATTGAGTTTAAGGTCCAGAGTCTGTGATGATAAATCTATGTGAGGATGAGCTCTCACACTTCCAGATCACTTCATCTACCTCTCTTCTTACCCTGATGCATCCATCACTCTGGAAGAGGCTGATCTGGACTCATCAGACCAGATGTTCTACAATTGCTCCAATGTCTAATTCCTTTGCTCCCTTGAAGCCTTTTCTCCAGTTAGTCTCAAGTGGATTTCCAACAGCTATGCTCCTACTTTCACCATCAAATGATCATCAATCACAATCTTTCAGGATATTTTTTTTCCTGCCATCTTAAGGCAAACCTTCCCATTTGGATTTTACCTACTTCTCCAGATTAGCCACTACGTCTGAACTAGACTGAACTTTTGTTCCCTAAACATACAAATATGATTTTATGGTCAATTAAACAGCAACATGGGATTATTGAATACCCTTTTTACAGGCTAGTAAAAATTTTGTCTGTAGAATACAATGGACAGTAAATAATTTTTATATTTTCCTGTGCATTTACTTTCCACCAATCCAAGATTAAGGTCAAATATCAACTATGAGTGATTTAGTGAATTTTCACAACCATTTACCTTCTCATTCAGCATCATAATTACTTCAAAACAATGGTCTGTCTCCCCTCGTATAACTGGCGCCTTTTCCGCCCTGAATATTGCTAGAGAATGGGAAAAAGCACTGCTTCCACAGAGGATGTGAACATGGGCTGTGGGCACATTGTTGGCCTTGAGTCCCACCACACTACAGTCTTACAGGGCTTTTGGTGTAGAGGGGGTCAGTAGTTGGTAGTCCACTTCTGCAGTTTCCTGTTCGCATGGCATTTAGACCTACAAGGCACCAGGGACCTGGCCACTGTGAAAGACTATGAGCAGGAGGCGAGTAAATCCCTTCCTGACGTCAGTGACGTGTTTGGCTCGCGTGACGAGTTGAAGGCTCAGGAATAGGTGAAAAAAATTATTAGTACAGAGAATACTGCCAGCATGACTCAGTGCTGTTTGAAAAGGAAACCATAATTCATTTGCTCTCTTTAACAGTCTTGGAGCTCACCAACTTCTTTTGAAAAACTACTCATCTCCTTGGTTGAAGAAAACAACTTTTTTAAAAATTCAAATGAGATCAGATTCTAAGTAACCATACATGTTGACTAAGTGAATAAGAAGTAAAAGAAAAACAGTAAAATTAGGCTATGTGAAGAACATTGTCTTTTATGTTCGGGTTTACTAAAAGGAGCTGCTTCTTGTGATTACCGGACTCTCCCCACATTATGCCAACTTTGCATAAATCTTAGGACAATTGTCATCACCCCAGGAAAGGAAGACGTTTTCTTGCTCTGTATCCTTGTCATGTTTTCACATTGGCATGGCCCCCTATTGTTGTACAGAATTGGACAGAGTCGGGCTCTTTGATGCGTTAAGTGATTTACTGACCAACTGGACATAAACAAATGGTTCATTGAGGACTCTGTGCAGGAAGTCCCCTCTGGCTTCAAACGGGTGCGCCAAAAAACAATAGTCTGAGGTCCATTTCTCTCTGTGATTTCTGTCATTGGGCTGAGTGATAAAAGTGGTAGCACCAAACTGGAAATATGATAACTGACTTTTTTTTGGTAATCTTTCTTACAGCTTTGCAAGTTTTAATTTATGGGATCAACAACCTTTTTTACAGCTGGAAGCTTGTTAACTTTTGACTTTTGATACTTTGACGGTCAAACTATTGTGTGAAATCTCAATCAATAGCTCCTCACTGGGTTTTGACTTGCAGTATAATCTGCACTACATGGACTGATGTTGCTCAGTGGAATTAGATATAAACTATGTTGCTGTAAGAATAATTTTAACAATAACAGGTTCAATTTTTCTTTAAGGGTGTTAAACTTTTGGTTATACTGGGCTTATTTAACAATTTGATCTATTTTGTTCATTTAGATAATTGTACTTCTCTATCTGTGGTTGTGTTGGAAATATATACAGAATATATAGTATTTGTGCATCAAATACTATATATTCTGCCCCCCACTCTCCCTCAACCCACCCCCTGGCAAATAATGAAAAAGACATCAGCAGCCGTCGAGAAGGTCGCTCATCCCGTTTGGTGTGACCTCGCTGTGTCTCTGTTCTTTCTCTGACAGAAATTATGTTTAATTACATGGATTAGCTAAACAGAGTCATACAGAGCGGAATTAAGAAAGACTGCGGATATTAGTGTGTATTAGTGCATATTAAGGTATATTTGGTGCCTGTTAAAAAGGCTGTTATAA
The DNA here is from genome assembly GCF_027474105.1 of Poeciliopsis prolifica. Classification (NCBI taxonomy): domain Eukaryota; kingdom Metazoa; phylum Chordata; class Actinopteri; order Cyprinodontiformes; family Poeciliidae; genus Poeciliopsis; species Poeciliopsis prolifica. The sequence continues at coordinate 6,415,481 of NW_026562381.1, forward strand.
GTGTTTTTAGACAGTGTATTCACAAGGTCTGTTATGGTTGTAGTCATTAACCCCTTTGAATACCAGAGGTCTACTGTAGACTGAGCACATGTGAACTTTGGTTTGTTTTCATTTGTTAACAAAAATGTTATATGTAAGACACCAGCATGCTTCAAAGCAATAATTAAAGCAAATGCTTTAATTACCTTTAATTTTTGAGATTGAACCAGTTGATTTGTTTGTATGAGTCAAAAATGTTTTCTGCTTTTTAAGATTCACTTTATGTATAAACAAGATAGAGCCATCTGAATCATCACTATGTCAGGTATGTTTATTTTTCTGTGTATATTATATAAAGAGGAAGCTCTTAGAGGAGGGAGACCTGGGAGTGCCCTTTAAATTGGGATCCTGTTGTGCCACAAAGTTAGAAATAATCATTCATTAACCCCCCCTGACCCCACAGAGGAGGGCTAGGAGTTTAAATCGAGACCCTCTTTGTGTCATCCACTCTGCAGCTGGGTCAAGTCAATTGACAATGCACATAATGATCTTAAATGGATTAACTGGCCAAACATGCCCCGGAGTTTCCTTTTCAATTATGGAGTGAGCCGGTTTTAAAGATGGAGACCAGTATGGATAGCAGCGTCCAGACGACCCTTGGGGGTTACATGCCGTGTAAGTGTGCGTGCGTGTTTCAGTGTGTCACTGGGAAAGAGTTGACAGAGTTGGTTACAGCCTTCAGGTCATGCACGAACTCACTTGGAAAGGTGTTTTATGATAATAGAGGAAGGATGAAAGCTGTGAGACAGGAAAGGTGAGCTGGTGCGTGTGTCTAGATGTGTGTGTGTTTGTACGTGCAAGCCTGGGGGTTTCAGACATGTCATCTCTTGATAAACTCCCTGAGGAACAGACTTTATTGTCACAGTGAAGACCCTGACAGACAAGTTAATCAATCTGGCAATTTGGTGTTGCACATCTCCCTTGTTCCTGCACTTCCTTTCCACTCACACTCACACACACACACAGAGTGTGTGTTCACCTGCTGAAGTGTTCCAGGTTAGGTTGTTATACAGCAGGTCATCTAATTACCTTTAACAATTTCTCATAAAATAACAAAATTAATGAGCATGTGAAATGAGACAGTATCTGTGTTTTGATGCTGGATGTTAGCTTGAAGCAAGCTGAATTTAGAAAATAACATCTCAAGTCATATTGTCTTTCATTTCTGTTATCATCTGGCAACATCAGAGGTTTAACTAAGCCTTTACTGGTTAGATGAGACTAATGTCTGTTCATTCAGTTTTCAATGTGTGAGAATCACAAGCACAACAAAATGATTCTTAACATAAAATATTGTATTTAAAATGCAGTTTATTATTATTATTATTATTATTATTATTATTATTATTATTATTATATTATTATTATTCTAATGGGACATTGCATTTTACCTGCTTGTGACATCAAATATCTGAAAGTGTTTTATGAGAGTCCATTATTAATAAAAGTAGACATTTATTAACAGTCCACTTTTATTAACAGGTGCTGCAGCCAAAGATTGCTTTACACATAAGATGGCATTAACATACTTATGTTGTGGAAATTAATCTTAAATCACTTTGTGACTTTGTATCTTCCCATCATCTGTATCACAGCAGAGTTTAAACATCTTCCGCTAAGTTAATGTTTCTAACAAAATTGTTTCAAGTTCTTGTACATTTTGCTATGCATTTGTGCTTTGCTGCCACACTATTAGGAGAGGGATGTGAATATTATTAATGTCTTATGCCAGCAAATATTTTTAGCCTAAATGTAAGAAGTTTACATGTTCCATGAGTCTGTCAGTTATTTTCATTTGCAGTTTTCTTCCCACTGTCTCAAACCATACAAGATTGGGAAAAGGAAAAGTAATGAATCTCTCAATGTGTGTTTGTTAAACTTTGTGTTGACCTTTGAGTGGAGGGTTTGACTGCGCTATAATTATGACCAAAGTATGCAAAATAAATTATGAATCATATGATTTAAATTCACCTGGACTGACAGCGTTGCTTTGCATCAGAGTAAAAGATGTGGACAAATGTTTCATATTATAGATCAATTATATTAGTACTTTTATTCAGAAGAAGAGGAAAAAACAGTAAATATTTTTAAACAAAATCACCAGTTGCTGACAACTGCCATTAATTATGTCTAACAGAATAATTCTTTGCCAACAGAAGTGTTAGTTTGTATTTTTGATGTTAACATTGCTTGCTAAGTTTGAGAATAACCTAAAAAGTTAATTAAATGTTATCATCTGCTTTTCCATTTTCCATGATTTCATAAATTAATAGAACAAAATCAAAATCATTTATTAAATTAATGTTACAATGTTTTGCAATCACAAAAAAATAGAGGTGCTTATGCGTGTGCTTGAACCGGCTCTGGTTCTTAAGTACAGCTGTGTGTGTTTAAGAGAGAGCGATACAGAGCCTCCACTGCCTCTTTTCTGCACGCTCCAGTGTTACATGATCTAAGTTTTTTTGTTTTTTTTCTGAATCGCAGCACTCAGATGACCGCACATCTGTGCTGTGTTGTGACAGCTTTGATTAATTTGATAATGATGACCTATTGTGGCATTTTATGCTAAGGTAAGCAGAGCTGGCTGTCAGGGTCAGTAGGAGTAGGAGGAGGTCGCGCTATGAGAGTGTTAACTTTGTTAACAAAGACACGGCCAAAGGGGAGACTCAGACCAAGGACAGGGATCAATGAAAGAGTCGTTTAATGAAATGGACAGTAACCTTGAAGGCGATGTGGGTCGTCAAACTGGAAGCATTAAAGACCACTGTTCAGAACTTTATTTGTCATTTCGTCTTGTATTTTTTCATTTGTTTCTGCCTTTTTCTGAGTTTTAGTAGTTTTCATTTGTATTTTACAAATCTCAAAATGTTTTAGATAATTGTCCTCACGTGACCGTTTTTAAGTTCTTTGCTCATTTGTTTTTAGTTTACACATTAGTTTCCTGAGTTGTCGTGGAAAGTTGCTGGTTTCTCTTAAGCTTGTGCTGCTGAAAGTTTTTCTCTTCCATGCTTTCTTAAATAAGAGAAGACAAGACACCCGATAGCAATCTGGGCTGTGCTTGTGAGTCATCCTTTTCCAGAGTCGGATGGAACTTGAACCTTTAATCCAGAGGATCTCAGAATTCGGAGAGTTGCAGATTCCTTATCATTTACATTAATCTCAGGAATTTGCGCCATGCCAGGAGGACACAGGCTCCATTTACTTAACGGACACAAAATAGAGGCAACAGCTATGATGATCCTTGACTAGCAGGAGCTCACAACCATATCATGCACTAAGCTGTAAATAATAATGTAATAAGGTTGACAGGAGATGCATTATTTGACATTGAAAATTCTTAATTTGTCCCATTATTAGGTTTTGTAATAAAATCCTGGCTACTTGTAGACGCTTTCATTTTACGTTTTGATGTCGATATGATGCATGTCAGCAAAAGACGGTTTTAATTGAAAGGACGATCTTCTTGATGACCTCTGATCTAAAGATCTCTCACCTTCAGTGAGAAGTTCAGCCTCATCTCTTTCCAAGTCCTTTGAAGTGATACTTTCAAAATAAAAAACAAACCCAACACTTGTCCATAAACCTTGCCAGCCACTGTATCGAAGCTCATTGGTGAAATTAATACCCGATCCGAAACTGACCACAGACACTGCTACTACTTCTACACTTAACCTCGTGTCTGCTCAACCTCTTTAGGGCTTGTCATGAAGTGAGCAGGAGAACTGCAGGAATTGTGAATTCACATTGTTTTTGCATTTGTGGAAAAACAATCTCGACAAAAATGATAGCTAAGGGAATTCAATCTGTTTTTTTGGAAACGCTGCATCACGGTAATTCAAGACAACACAGCAGCTGTAACGATGACATTTCGAAATGCCATTTTTTTCCACTTCAACGGGGGCTGCAACTGATTCTTTGACCGCAGCCACTGCTTGCTTGATCACAGCAGTAAACCAGATTATTTGGATCTTGATTGACAGGCTTTAGCTAGTTAAAGAGTGACTGTAACTGGCAAAGCAGAAGGATTATTCCTAAACTTTGAGTAGATCTCATGTAAAAGTTTTTTTTTTTTCTTCAAAATTAAAATGACATACAGGGATAGTAAAACTAAAACTATTAATTGTGGTTTTAAGAGCACAGACCAGGCTGATTACATGCTCCTCTTTGTACAACAAAACACTGAGCCAGGAATGTTAAGCCAGCCTTAGTTTATGTAGGGAAAAAAGGTGGCTGGGAGGTTACGGCTTCTCAGAATAGAGAGGCCTTGTACACACGGCACCCATCGGCTTCACTGGAGCCTCCATTTCCATGTTTGTAAATATGCTACTTCAGAGCCACATTTTACTTACAGAGGAAATTTAGCTTTTATTCCATTTTTACTTTTAATCCTAGAAGAACAAAATGTTGTTGTACTAAGTGAAAAAAATGTCTTCAGAAAAATAGAAATAAAACATAAAGCAACTTGAAATATTTGAGTACTGAATGACCTATAGAAATATAACGATAGTAACGTTTAAGACAAACAAATATGTCCCTCTCCTTTTTCCAAAAAATCTAGATTTCCACATTAATTTATCTTTTTTTGGCAATAATATTTACTGACTGGTTTTGCCTAACTTACTCATTTTATTCAGTTGCTCCTGGGTCTTTTATTAGTTGTTGGCTATTTCGCCATTTCACTGTTACATGCTTTGAGAGTCTTTCTGGACTTCATAGAATTTCTTCCAACAGGATGTTTATTACCAAGCCTGCATCAAATTGTGCCCATGATGGACATATTTCTTTCCCACTTTGACAACCTACAATTGAAAGTAATCTTGTATAATCTGCTTTAAGTCTCTTGTAGTAAAGCCAATGCTAAAATCTATCAGCAGGAATTTGCTAACTGTTGTTTTGGTTCAATCAGGGGTCAAAATTTGTCATCATAGCTAGCTGACCGAAACAATGATTCCAGGATTCAGAAACCTCTCAAAACAACATAGAGAGACGACACTACAGGGTTTTCAGACAACATACAATTGAATTAAACTAGATGTGATGTTTGAATGTTTGTATGGCTTTCATCTCCTTAATAAACGCTTACTTACAATGAAACATAGTTATACACAATGATTTATTAAATGAAAGTATGAATGGATGAATTAGCTTGATATATGTAATTTTTCCAATATATTCATACAAAATATTGATCACATTTTTTGTTTAAAATTGACAAAAATATTACAATAACTGCATCAATAGCTGTGATAAACACGAGCTATTATCTGCTAAATAACATGCAAATATAATTTACTTCAGAATGAGCAAAAACAAACAAACAATACCATCACAACTTATAAAAAAAAAGTCTTGCTTTGCATTAGTCTCTGTGATTCAATGCAAGAGCAGAAAATAATGGCCTTTAACTAGAAACAACCTTTATTTATATTTATATTTTTTGTTATTTTTTAAAAAAATGCATAACATAGCTCAGAATCACCACACATTGATGCAACTTATGTCACATTTGGCAAAAATTTTATTTGATTCTTTGATGTTGTCTTTTCTGCTATATTTATAGAATATATAATCAATTTATAATGTCTTTTAATTTTAATTAATTTTAATTTTAAAATTAAAAGCCAGACTTCTAAACTGCAGATAAATCTCAACACTTCTTTAAAAGAAAAATATAAAGATAAAAAATGTTTCTAAAGAGTTTTATTCATGCAATTAAAGACAGATATAAATCTATGTGAGACTATAATCAGGAAACAAGCATTTGCACAAATTATTCCCTTTTACTGTTGGTGTTATGCATCGACACAGAAAAAGGTCTTTAGGAAATTAGTATGAAAAAAATTCACGTCACGTGTTTGTGAGGTGGGGAGAGTAGGAGGTGTCATCAACAAAGGTAAGTTGGAGGATTAAGCTGCATCACATAGTAGACACCAAGTTTAAAATTAAAAAACATGTTTCATTTGCATTATCGTATATCCTTAACCTCTGAGAACCCAACTGGAGATTAAATTCTAGAACGAAGAGAAACTTTGAACTCCTTCAAAGAAATTACAGTCCTGGAGAAAGCTGGAAGTTAAATTCACAACTGAAGGCCAGACTTAAATACAAAGCACCAGAAGATGGAAGAGAGGCTTTCAAGAGCAGATGTATGGCCGCTACAAAATGAGGATCAGTTGCTTTGGGAACTTGAAACCTCAGAGGACAGTGAGAGCCATTTGTATCGAAAGATGAACTGTCTAACTTTGGCAGGGCTCTTCAGGGTTGGAGTTTGTCTCATTTGTTGCAAATAAACTAAATCAATTTGTCTAGGTAATATTCATAAAATAAAAACTAAATCTGAAAAGTAACTATAAATAATGATAAACAAGGATATAGCTGGAAAAAGGTAAAGAAAATGTGTCCTTGCCTTCTCCGCTACGTAATAGTTGTTATCCATATTGTTGATTTTAGTGTACAGGCATAATCCTTTACAATAGTAATGGTATGACAGCGTCTGCCTCACCTCATTTCAGGGGTATCCCTCAGTGGCAGGTAAAACCTCTCAAATCAATAGCACATATGGTCCATATTACAGTGGGAAAGGCCTCCAAATGGCCCGTTTTTTCTGAAAGTGGCTCACGTCGATGACAGACGTGTTCTGATTCCACATATGTTGAAATGTAGAAACCGTTACATGGCCTCTTTGATACAGGATGATTTATAGGGCCTTGACACCGGTTGCAAATGTCTTTTCAGAGGGCATGAGGAGGCCTTTGCAAGTGGATAGTGTCGATCAAATCACATTCCAGGACTCAACAACATGGGTAGCGTTTCCACTCAAGGGTTTTTGCTCTTCCTTCCCTTGTTTCACTGTCATCAAGCATTGATTTTGTCTTAAATGAAAGAAAAGCTGAACAAAACAATAGCTTTGTGCATATTCAGCTCTTCCCTGAAAACACCATCTGGAGAAAATTAGTATTTTAATCAAACTCCCTTAGTATTTATATTGTGAACAGATTTTATGCTCCAGTTAGAGACGGGTTAAAATAGAAACAGAGGGAGGAAAAAGCACAGACAATGCTTTGTGAAATCTGCTCAGTATGCATCAACAGCTCTGCCAAAGTGCTCAGCATTACAAAATGAGGTTGGTTGAGGTCGCTATCTTGTGAGGCATAATTATATCTTTAAACTAAGCCTCTCGCTTCAACATAATGGTAGGTAAACAGAGCCTGATTGGTGACACTTCTCAGTTTCAAATCCCGACTCATGCAGATAACTTAATTAACAAATGAAGGATCAAGAAGCCCCTTAATAGGGATTGGTGTGGATGAACAAACGTGTTCCCAAAAATGAATTGCCGCTCAAATTTCTCTTGGTCATGAAAGTCCTGTCGGCTAATGGCGCGGCTGAATCCATGTTCAGTGAAGCGCTCATGTTCCATTAGAAATGTCAGTCATTCACTTGACAGAGTGGTCCACTAATGCACACTGTTGCCTCATGCAAAAGGCATTTTCAACTAGCCTTTAGCTGTGTCTCTGAGATGAAATAATTTGGTTTAAGTGGCATATATAAATATGTGAGTACCAACTCCTGATCACTTAGTCCACTTTTAAAGAAAACTGAATACAGGAGGGCAATTATGAATGCAAAGTGAGACCTGACAACACCCAGGAGGATGTAAGTGACAGCTTGAAAGTGGAAGTTTAACTTAATTTCAGATCTCTATTACTGAGGCTTTATTGAATAATACCTCATACCTGAGCAGTGCTAACAGTAAACAGTATGATGGATTATTGTATGACATACCACATGCATTGTTTACTTTCTTGCTTTATTTGACATGTTTAAGAATCAAGAAGGACCGTTAAATATGGTGTTGGTGAGCTCATCCAAACAGTTGGAAGACTGCCTTTTATTAGCTAGTTGCTAGAAAAAAATAGATATATTACCTTCATACTAATTAAATCCTTAGTTTAGAAAGTTTCCTTAAACATAGACTGAACAAATATGAACATTTTCAATTTAAGCTGTACATGAAGTTGGCATTTCATCTTCACAGAAGCTGAATTCAGAAGATCCTAAGTTTCACTTCAGGGAAGCAGTAGGTGAACTGAGTCAGGTTCTTGACCTCTTTTCGGAGTAAACAGTGTCCACAACCCCAAGTAGTTTTAATTTGTGGTTGATCCTTAGTCTTGTGTTTTGCGCTTTTGTGTCCAAATGGCGACTAATTGTAATATTTATGTTACACAGAGAAAATAAAAATTGTAATGAATTGACTGAACAGGAAAATAAGTCAGCTTATTTTGTGCAAGTCATTACTCAGAGCAGCTGTCTTCAAACTGCCAACACATCCATCTCTCTCTGTCACATCCAGCAGTCCACCACTTTTGGAGCCCACCTTCTCAACCCAAATAAGCCAATAACATGATCCTTCCTGGGCGGGAAAAAAAAAAAAAAGAATGACTGACTTTTACAGAAATTGTTAGGACGTTATAATTATTATGAAATATAAATTAAGTATGTAACATATTTTTAAAAATTATTTCATAATTCTCTTAATAACTTCTTGAACATAATCGACAATTAAACTCCTACTATTCTCAGGTTACGTCATATAAAACCTTTTCATCTGCGGTGGGTCTCATCTTCATCATCTTCATCTGCACACACTCATTTTGACATTTGACTGCAGTGACTTGAATATAACTACCAAACATCTACCTTTTTCACTGGTTATCTGCTAGTGGTGTCACAGATTCCCTGTGTTATAATGTTTGATTAATTTGTTGGTACTGTGATGTATTGTTATGTACAGCTTCCCTTTGTGATACCATTTTCTTTCCTTGCATATTTATTTGCCACCATTGTTGCCACAGTGATTACTGATTGATCCTTTAAAAAATGAATTAGTTTCTTTTACTGATTTCTTGATTTCAAAAATAGAAAAAAAAATACAAGTTACTTAACTGGATAACTGCTGTTAACACCTGTTCTGTTCATAATCATGTGAAACACTTTCAACTGCCTTGTTGCTGGAATTTGTGACACAATAAAACTGCTGTGATTTGTAATTAAAATTTGCACACTCCCTTTTAACACAACGCCATGCTACATAAACATTCTTTCTTAAATGATTAAAGTAAAAGTGTACACAATGTGTGTTTTACAGTCTAAAGCACAAACTAGAACCTTAATCAGCAGGTTGTGCATAATGGTTCTGCGATACAATTGTGCGCAGGTTTGGTATGGCAGGCGTGTGATAGAAACACGAGCCTGAACAGACAATGTGCCATGAAGCCTGGGGAATGTGAGTCTCTAAGCTGGGCTGAGCTGAACTCAGTTGTTCAATAGTAGAGTAAATTCAAGGAAACTGTCAGAGTCTAGTTGATAAATACATGAGTTTAGCTGAATACAAGAGAAATTATAGTTTTTAAAAGTATGCCAATCATGATCAAATATTCAAATGTATTTGTTTTCAGTAGCAGACATGAGGATTTGTTAGCCAACACACAGGGGGTTTAATTAAAACGTATGCTCGAATCTCAGTTTATCATAAATAAATATATATATATATATAACTAAGCAAAGTTTAGATTATATGCAAAGAAGGTTGTTTAAGAAAAAGAGTGACATTTAGGCTTCTACTGTACTGGACTTTCAGTGGACCTTCAGGCTCAGTCAGCTTTTGAGCTTCTCGCGCTAAAGTCAATACTGGAATTCAAGCCAACATCAGTCAAGTGTAGGGGACAAAACCAAATCCTGGAGCTGTGAACACAATGTAGTCTTCACGCTGTCAGGTTGGTTGTTTACATGTGGCCTTAGATAATTAGCCTAGAAGTAATGACTGCACTCTGATGACAGCCGCTGAAACTTGATCTCTTGGTGTGACATGCTCTCCCCGTCACTCTCCCCTGCCCAACAACTGCAGTGGGGCTATTTTTGCACAGGCTGGATGCTGGGTGAGCCTGGCGCCAGCTCCTGGGAGCCGGTGTGCTAAAGGGTTGACAGGGCCAACATTGCCATTCACCCCTTAACCTCCAATACCCTACTAGTGCCAAACGGCACCCGTAACCCAAGACAGATAACTCTACCCCCCACGGGCAGAAGAATAAATGTGGCGTATTCTGATACCCCATCTACCTTTGATTACAGTGAGCGAAGGAAAGGGTCAGAAGGCTTTCTGTGTCAGATTCCAATTAAGGATGTTATGGATCTATTTGGCCTAAGGTACCCAAAACCCACCTTCAAGGGCTATTATCTTGCAGCTTTTGCAGGATAATAGCAAAAGTTATTTTGCTATTATCCTGCAAATAACTTGTAGGATAATATTTTTCACATTTTTCACTGTGGGAAAGTCCAACTAGGCCTCAGCAGGGATCCTCCTCAGGCGGGAGGGGGAGCTTGCATGCAAACTAGAGCTGAAGGTGGTAAAGATCAGCATATTCGTTCACATTGACAGCTCCTCTGACATAGATAGACACAACCCTTTTTCTAACCCACTTGAATCGACTGTGTGTCTGGAGAGGCCAGACTGAGCTTTTCCTCCTATGAGCCAGGTGTGCTGGGACAGGAAAGCATCCATAAGTTGCAGAATAGCTGCTCTTGAGGACTGGAGTTGTGCACCGCTTTCCAAACTACATGCAGAGTTTTTGCTAATCCCAAGATTTTTCAATTTTTTAAGTTAATTTAGTTTTGTGTAGTTTATTTTGTGCCAACTTATTAACTTTGGGATTTTTGTAAATATTTTTGGTCACAATGTTTTGTAAATGATCCACCCACAACATCGGACAGCATCTGTCTACTGCTCGTTTTCAGCCACTTTGTCCACACTGTCCCACAACACCATTGATTTTTGTTGGTTCTTTATGTTTTTCATTGTTTTGACTTGTTTATGTGGATCTCTACAAGTCTGTGATAAACTTGAATACATGTCTTAGCACCTTCTTCGCTAACAGCAACACAAAATCCCTACTAAGTATTAAAGAGCACTAACTTTCCACTTTGCACCATTCTAACAATGGTTGTGCGGTTCGAGCTTCATGAGAGCTAAAGAAAACAGGCACAGTGTTACAGCCATGCCACCCCTGCAGTTCGGCAGCTTTAGTAGACAAACAAGAACTTCCCTCGGCAGCTATCACAACTTTTTTGCCAGGCAAGTGCAAAGACTTACAATCCAATGTACTTACAGGGTGTAAAAAAGCTTTCCCATTGTGTGAGTCAACAAATTAGGGACATGATTTATCCCCATCTTCCATCCTCTCTCTTCCTCTGTTGTCTAACCTCAAAGCACTTTGAGCAAAGCTTCTCCACAAATCTAAAAGTCTAAATTTGGATGGCATTACATGAACAGTTTCAATGACTCAAAGCACAAGGAACGGTGTGTTGTCCAAGCAACTAAAAAACAGCATACCAGAGACATGTGTCTTTCTTTTAAAGGTGATGTCATCGTTCGGCTTGTCAGTTTTTTTATTTTTTTTTAAGTGAAGGAGTAGCACACAGAATCACATTTTTTTGAGGCAGGAAGCAGAAACTGTGTACTCAGGTAGATTATTATGTTGTTTGTCTGAGATTTACATAGATTGATATAATTTTTGTTGGCAACAAAAGGCAAAAAGTTATGTTTATAAACATTTTTCTACAAGTGTTGATGAGAAATAAATTCAGTGATATTTATTTGTTACTGCTGCTTGTGGTTTACATGCATGACTATATTTACAACATCTTACTGATTTATCTCTACATATGCTGTCATGTGAAAACCAGGAGGTGTAAAAATATATTTTATATTTGTAGCTACAAAAAGCACAGTAAATAATTCATCCCCTCTGATTTATTTGATCAGTAATCATAATCTACTGTAGGAACTGTCAAGAGGCAGAGCCGTATCTGTTTTCCTCTCAGAGGTTTAGAGGTTACATCCTTGCTCTTGAAAGGCAGACACTAACATTTAAAAGGCCTAAAGGACTGCAAGGTTGCCACTTGTGACCTCCAAATGGTATTCATTCCTTGTCGGTCTTGTGTGTGAAACATTTCTGTTGACACCCAGCAATGTGGTGTTGATGACTTAATCTAGCAGCTGAGTGTGTCCTTTAGCTACACCCAGGCCCCCTGTAGATTTTCAGAGGAAAAACAACCCTTATCTCTGCAGGAGAAGAGAAAAATAAAAGCCTCAGTGGCAGTAAATTCACGAGATACCAGTGTAAGCATGACAAAGCGTTGCCTCCTTTGTCTACGGCATGCCTCACCATGACTGTTTCTGCTCACAACATCATTGGAGTTAAATTGGTCCCTTGCCCTGCCCAAGTATTTCTTTTTAACAGCCGATATTTGGCCCAGATGAACTGTATCCAAAGGGAGCGGTTACATCTGATGGGAAAATATTCCTCTTGTTCTTCAGCAGGGTGCAAAGACATCAAAAAGACAGATATGAAGGCTGAACCAAACATCTTATTGCACACATAAGATGTTTGGTTCAAGTTTTTTGATCTCACATTCAATAGTTTATTCCTACGACATTTCAAAAGAACTTGGATTATTTAATATTACAAATTGCTGAATCAAAGTTGCTCTTTTGCTGTTTCCAGCTTCATTTTAGAATTTACTATACTGAAAAAATGACATTTCTCACAGAATGTTTCATACAACAAACAGTTTATGGTAACTTTATAATCTACTTGTAGTCTGTTTTAAGCCAATGTGTAAATTAAACCTTATTGCAGATAATACAAAATACCCCAATTGATCTGGTAGATTTTTGACTTGTGTCTATAAATCATATTTACATGTAAAATTTTCCAGCACTGAAATTTTACACATTTGAAATGCTATCAGTGGGTGAAACAGTTTTTTAACAATGCATGTCGCTACAGAGTAACAAATAGTGCACAAATGTTTTAGTGTTGACAGAATCATTTATTTCTGTATCTTAATTTATGCTTTTACGGTGTGCAGCTACTCTGTCTGCATTGATGAAGATTCACTCACATCAACATGCTAAATTTATGAATCAACTAAACTGGCTCTGGATTAAACCTCATTTTGTGATTCATTGGATAAAGATTTTTTTTTAAACTTTGTTGATACTCGGATTCCCAAATGTTGATGGGAACCCAAGGATAAAAATGTTTTCTTTGCATTTTCACACAACAAAAAATTTACTTTTTATTTGAGTCCACAAATTATGAGAATGTGACAGTTTCATACAGCCTCATACTTCATAAACCTGACAGAACTTGATGTTTTTCAAATGTACTTTGTTTTTTATTTGAACATGTTTAAAACATTTACATTTAGTTTCAACACTGACTGAAAAGTATCAGGTGAAAGAGGCACAAGGGCAATCCTTGTTTTCTACTTGTCTTATTAGCACCTTTCCTATTATTCATAAACCTCAACTCCTCGTCTTGCAGGTTGCAATGGAAACCACAAGGCCAGGCAGGTTTACTTTAACTATTTTGGATGGAGTCCAGAGTTGGCCCAGATCAGGACAGCAAAAATAGGCTTGGAGTATGCTCGGCCCTGAGTATGAAATCCACACTAAGGCTTGCCCGCTTTATTGTATGTGTGGGACACTCGGCGGATATCACTTGCTTCCCAGAAACATCTTGTAACCTGGGCTTATTAGACAGCCTTAATAAGGACACCTGACAGCTGAGCCACATTCTTCTCAAACCAGTCTGATGTAAGTTTTAACATAGTGATGTTGGAGTTCAGGATGTTTGGGTGTCATAGAGTAAATCATTGAAAGTTTTTCCATTGGCTGGAGGTGTTACAAACACAATATCTGCTTTGTGTTCCAATTAACGGTACGAAAGAAAAGTTGCAAACTGCATACATTTTATCAGAAAATGTTGAGTCTTGGATATCAAAATGGCATAAATCTCCACATAAACAACCAAAACTAATACACGGTAAAATAAAAAGAATCTAAGTTATATTTGGAGAGCAGTAAAAGTTTGCTCCACTGACTGCACTCCAAACCCATTTTTCACTGTGGGAAAGTCCAACTAGGCCTCAGCAGGGATCCTCCTCAGGAGGGAGGGGGAGCTTGCATGCAAACTAGAGCTGAAGGTGGTAAAGATCAGCATATTCGTTCACACTGACAGCTCCTCTGACATCTCGGAATTTATCTCTTGCAGCACATTTTCACAGGCTTAAGACAGCAGCCAATTGCTCTGTGGTATATCTCACTTACTGTTTGGACAGAAACAGCTGTAAACTGAGGCCGGCGTGGGGAAATAACAGTGCATTTGTTTGTGCTGTGACACAGCTACAAGAATTTACAGCATCCTCTCAAGGTTCCACGTAAGTGCCAAAATTTAGTTTCACTCTGAAGCCACAGTTGCAGCAAACTCCTGAAGCCTGCTGGATTTGTTTGAGCTGACAATTTGTCACCTCAAAGGCAAAGGTGAATGGCAAGTGTGGCACTATCAACAGCCCCAGCTTATTAGCCTGCTGCTTTGACACTGGATCCTGAAGGCTTATTATGAGGGTTGAGTAATGTGAGCCAGAATAAATCAATCCAGACCTGTCTTACAAAATTCATTCAAAGCAGCATGATGTCTCATAATGTAAATTATGCTGGAAAATATAAAGACTGCCAGGAGAGCAAAGATGTGAGCAATAGTAAGATGGAGAGATGCAATCTCTTATTGTCACAATTTACAGGCCAAATTGAATGCATCGCTAATGCAAGCTACGACATCACGTTTTCTACATTTTATCATCAAGAAAGCAAATGAGTTTGAGTTAAATTTTCCCTGAATCTTGTTTGCAAAGGCTTAACAAACCTGAGATTTTAGTGTTTTCCATGCTGACGCAAGCAGAGAAACTTCTTAATGTTTTTGTTTCTATGTACTTAAGCAGAAATGGCCGAATGCCAACAAGTGAAGACTGTGTATTTCTGCTGCTGTGCAGTTGTTCTTGTCTTTAACCCACAGACACTCAAGTAACAACTTGAGCCCATTTGTTATCTGTTGCTGCGGCACGAGTTATTTAGCCTGTCAGCAGAATGATAAACTCTCTGCTGCCCTGGGTGTCACTTCGACAGCTAGCTCCCACATTAGCCAATAAACCTATAAGGTGGACAGGAGAGACGAGACTCCAAAATAAGACATCACGACTCTGACAAGTGGCAACTGCACTCACACAGCAATCAATAACATAAAACAACTGAGTTCTTGTTTTAAATCTATAAAGCAACCTCAACCCCACAATAGTTTGGGTTATGTGCCCACAGTTTTAAAGTTAAGTTTGAACCTAACAAACTGATTATTGCATGAATATACTACATGGTTCTGATGTAGACCTCTGCAGATGATTCTATAAATTCCTTGGATTACTGTGAAATGTTGTGAGCTGTATTTAGGCAGTGGGTATTGTGCACAGAGGAGACTTTGTGCCTGGTACCGCCATTAATCACAGTTAACTTGACATTATAGGGATTCTTTATTAGAGGTTAGAGTTGGATGTGAGGTTCGGGGGAAGGTCAAGGCGAGCTTTATTTCTGTGGATTTGTCGAAACGCTATAAAACTTACTGCTGCAAAATGTTTCACTCTGCAAAAGCTGCAATAGCAAACATACATGATGTTTCTTCAAAAGAGGCATAGGCCTATTTTTTGCTTTACATTACAATAACATTTGTTGTGTTCTGTGTATTACTGAAATTCCATATAATGTGAAAATATTTGTTTCATGTACTTATTTTCTTAATATGTCACTATGTAATAATTCCTGCTCTTATACCTCAAGCTACACAAATGTTTCTCTCCTGCAAATAAAACCATAATGGGATATTTTGAAAGAGACTAATCAATTAGAATATGATCCTTTTTTTTTCTCTACCTTGATAAAGTGATCTTCATTCTGTGTTTCTCCATTGATTTCTTCATTCTTTTTTTCCCACTTTCATTCACAGGCCACATTTCAGGGTCTGTAAGCTCATACTGGCTGAGTGAGGAAATTGCCACCTCTGATAAATTAGCTTCCTGTCACCAAGAGGTCTTGAATGAACACTCCTTTCTTAAGAAATAGGAGATTCAGATACTGTGTGATTTCATTTTTCAATGCACAGAGTCTTCCAGGTTTGACCGATTGGTAAGATTTTTAAAAGTACTACATTAACTTTTCACTCCTCATTTATGTGTGTTTTGCATCGACCTTTCTCTTAAAATGGTCTTGTTAAGTAGTTATCTCTGCAAGACCTTTCACTGGACCTTCCCTTTGTACACATTTTCTGTCTACTTTTGTCTACTAGACTATGGCAGCATTTTGTAGCATGCCACAAAATGTACTATGGCATGCTGACAAAACTGGATTGTTGACAAACAACACCAGGAAGTTCAAGCTTAAAGAAATAGAAAAACAAAAATAGAATAGACAGGACCCAAGAGTGTGATATTTTCTCAAAAAATTATTTTTTATCTTGCAACTCGATGGTAATTGCCTTAAATGGGAACAATAAAATGCAAGTTTTGTTTGTGTCAGGCTCATATAAGATTTACAGATCAAATTTAAAATTAGTCCTCTGCTTGTTTCCTTCCTGCTTTTTTAAGTTTTCTGTTATGTGTGGATGCATCTTAAGCCTTTATCATGGCTAATAATTCCCAGGTCAGATGATGGTCCCTTCACAAAAAAAAAAAATAGTCAGTGACTAGACAGAAAATTACTGTACTGTTAGACACACTTTGATTGAGACCACATATTAAATATGTAGAAGAAAAGAGAAATTCTAAAATTCTGAAAGTTTTTAATTTTCTCATTTTTAAAACTGGTACTTATGCCCTCAATGTTCTTGAAATCCTAAATATGGCATCAATAAGATGGCAAAGCCTATGTAGAATAGTTAAGCTCACATATTAGGAACAGCTTTGGACTGAGCTGTCTCTACTTGTCAACATGTCACAGTCCTGTTCTGCGCATTTGTTGTGATCCCAATTCTGGCTGCTGCTTTTCCTTCAGTGCATTATCTGGTTCTGCTGCTGCTTCCCCCCTTCTGCAGCAGACACCAGCTGAGGTCTGACCCCTACTGACAGAAATGGAGGTTGTACTGTAGATCTATTGCTCTGATATTCATTTTAATTTTAGTCTTGATTTTAACTGCAGACAGTCATATACAGGTTTCAATGTATTGCTTTAAAATCTATTGTTAGCATAGTTATATGCCCAATAAAATGGTAAACATGGAGATGAGTTTCTGTTTTGCTGCATTTAAAAAATAGGTTATCAAATATGTATGGCTTTATTTGTCCTTTCTGTTTTCTGTTGCACAATAAAGTTGTTATGATACATTGATCAGTAAACATGCAAGCATTTAAAAGAGAAAGTGCCCAGATTGACTTTTGACCGGCCACCTATATTGAAAACAGAAATCACTTCGATCTCAGCCACAAGCTGAGGGCCACATCTCATTCAGTCGGTGCTCAATGTAACACTATGATGCATGTAAGGGGAAAAACACAAATTTACATGCAGTCTTCAGCATAATGAGTCTGCCAGACATTTAAATATGTTTTTTTTTTCTACTCTGTTTTCATTAATGCACTTCATGCAGTTAAATCAGTTTATTTATATCGGAACAATTTAAAAATACTTAATCTCAAGGACATTTACAAGACATCCAGTTCCAATTGCGATCCAGTTTTGTTTAAAATTGAATCTATTACAAGACAATTCAAGCATCTAGTCAACTTTGGCTGAACTTGTTGCTAACTGAATATTTCAGTGATTTAATTTTCTCTTTCATACAGCATTATATTATGTAGATCACCTTATAATCATTTAAATGTTTTATTTTTACATCGGGTGCTGTTTACTGACATTTATTTTACTCATTTTTATTTTCTCATGCGCATCATTTCTAATCTTTACATTTGTGTCTCAGGGCTCATTGTGGGTTTGTAGCAAAAAAACATACTGTATAATCTTCTGTGTGTTTTAAGCACTTATGGTTTGATGTTAAAAGTTTTTGATACAGAAAAAGACCATTTATCATTCATGCGCTAAACTTTTAAAGTTAGCACAGAATTTGCAAACCCAACTTGCATATTTGAGCAGACATTGCTCACAAAGGTGCCATTTTAAGAGGCCATAAAGTCATGCTCAGTAGCCGATACTGTAGCATAACTAATTTAATCTACAACCAAGCTAGGCTGGCCTGGGATTTTCGGGACATATACCAAGATATTTGGTGTCATGACCTTCGCAACCCAGAGACCCATATTCTCCTTATTCTTGGCGGTTCCGCTAGGGTTGATGGTGTTATCGCTTTCTGGAAACCTGATGGCAGCTGCAATAAAACAGTGTGTTTTACTGAAACACTAAGTTTCTTTAAATCCAGATTTAAAAAACATTCCTGTTGAGAGGAATGTTGCTTTTGAAACATTATAAATGGAACATTGATAAATATGCTGATGTGTAATGATGCCACCAAACATTTTTCAATTGATTCTTTCTTCTATGACTTCTATGACTATATTTTTGTATTTTTATGTTGTAAAGCACCTTGAACTGCCTTGTTGCTGAAATGTGCGATACAAATAAACTTGTTTGATTGATTGATTTACGTTTCTGTTATAATATTAACACATATGCACATGTGCAAGCTATGCAAATGCATTCCTATTTGTTTTGCAGATCAACCTGTGGCTTCAGTTGGTCTCTTTTTAACATACATTAAATGGGAACTGGATTATTCTTGCAGTCGGTGAAGCAATAATGGATGATGAATCAAAATGCACTGCAACCACCAAAAGTACAGAATGTTAGCTCTTTTCACTTACAAAATAAATCCCACTAAGAGCTCCTCGTCAATCCTCCGTTTTGTGCTTTTCATCTTTGTGGTAACCTGATATGGTTTTACTTACCTTTTTCATGCTGTGAGAATTTCATTTTCCCTCATGCTTAATTATAGCACCCGAAGTTAAGATGTTCTACAAAAGTAAAAAGCATCCTTTTGTCCCAGACACACTTCTTGTCCAAATGAATAATTGGTTAAAATAAACAACTGCAACTTATTGTTTAGGTTGGGCAATTATCACCTTATAGATATCATGAAAGTGAAGTGCTTTGATATTATTTACTGCCAATCTCTGTGAATCTCAGCAGCAATTACTATAAATCGTTAAAAATAAATGTGCTGAAAACTAAAGCAAAACCCTCAAAGAGTTTTTAAAATGTTTTATTTCAGAGAGAAATTCAGGTCAATATTTGGATTAGTTCCAGAGCAAGGACATTATTTCTGCTCTGCACCTGTGCACCGAAAAGAATGAAAGCATGTCACAGTTGTCTTTACAAATAGACATGAGTGGTTGCTGAAGAATGATTTCTCCT
The DNA here is from genome assembly GCF_027474105.1 of Poeciliopsis prolifica. NCBI lineage: Eukaryota > Metazoa > Chordata > Actinopteri > Cyprinodontiformes > Poeciliidae > Poeciliopsis > Poeciliopsis prolifica. The sequence goes on from NW_026562381.1 coordinate 6,434,829, forward strand.
TTCATGCCATGCCAATACATGCGCTATTAGATATATGTCCTTTAGATCTGTTTCAATCCGTGACATGAATTACAACCATGTTACAGCAATACGTTGAGCAGAAACGTCTGTCACATTTTACAATGTCATGCTGCATGTTGGAATCAACTGCTTAGCCATAATACATACATTTACTCACTGCTTTGTCACAGTGAGTAATGCTACAAGCAACCTTTTCAGGTCATGCACTGCTGAGTATTTAAAGGTAATTATTTAACTCCTGTGTCTGATAAGAGACAAGGTGCTAAGGTGTTATCTGTTATTTATCTCACACTGCCACCTAGATATTATACTTGGTCATCAAAAAAAAAAAAAACAAGACAATTTGTAAGCATCTTACATAAGAGCTGGAAGTTTATAGTAGTTTTATCATCATCCAACTGAGATTTCAGATTTATCTTTGTTGTTTGTTAATTGCTCACATTTTGCATTGAACATCTAATTTCTGTGGACAGCATTTTTCATCTCTTATCTCTTGTCTGTGGAAACTAAGCAGCATCTCGTCAAAACAAAATGTTCAAACTATTGTTCTGCATACGGGTCAAAAGAGGTCCGTAACAGCAGGACTCAGTTATGGTTTCATCCCTTGCCATCTGGCGACATCTTTCACACCATTCAGCAGAATTTGGCTCAACTCCACAGCCTTACTTCGATCTCACCGGTAATGCTTAGCGTCTATTTATACAGTGCGAGCAAATGGCTGGAGCAGGATTTAAAGCACGGCATTAACAAGCTGAAATGTCTGAATAGAGCAACCAGTGGATGTGAAGTGCTATGTGCTGGGGAATGGCAGCTTGGAGGGGATATTTGAGATGACTTCCTCATTGTTGAAAAGCATCCACTTCCTCACATTGGATCAGGGGATAGTTTTTATAGGTGGGGCGGCTCATCCTCTTTATTTACCAAGGAGAGCGAGCGTCGGCACCATAACCACAGCTCTCCTCCCCTTCCAGACTTCACCCTATTGTTGGCCAGCCTGGAGTTTGAACACAAGCCAGACCACCTTCGGACTCAGTCACGCATTGTTCACTGCTGTGTTGCGACAGACCCCAGTTTACTATGGCTGCACTGGGACATCTGGCCTTCCAGCAACTGCCACCTGTTTCTGTGGAGGGTTTGTGCACCAAACTGGGATCCCTGATATGCCCATTTGTTGGCTGCATTAGTTGCAGCACGTCATGTGATGTGACAGACTAAGCTCTGTACTCAGTAATGTCTCAAGTTTCCCATTAAAGATGAACAGGAAGAATGAGCTGGTGGAATCGGGGGCGATTAGATTTTTCATTTTATACAATAAACATCACATTGAACTCAAATGATTTGTCAAAGTTCTGCAACAGTTAGTTTTACTGCTCATTTTATAACAAAATGGGTTTTCTTCTACAATTGTGACCCTGAGTCAGTTTGAAAGACTTTCCCACCCTGCTGCCCACCAGGGTTTCACAGCATGAAATCTTTAAATCAGTCACTTAACTTAGCAATAAATAATCTAGTTGCTTTAATCATAAAATTCCTCTCCTCTTTCAGTATTAATTTCCTATATGTTTAATGTTTCATATTCAATTTAAGTTTAAATATACTTAAGAAATGATAACTGAGCAAGCTAATGCAACTTAACATTTATGGTACCTTTAAACGCTGTGAACATTGCAAACAAGTAAATAAGAGCAACATGGATTTGATGATAGATGATGGTTGTCAGAGAACAACAGTGAATAAGTACAAAAATATACCTAGCTTTACTCGTCTCATGGAGAACTGCTCAATGATAAGAAGATGAGATAGGAGAGGAAATGAACCTTCCAGCAAGACAAAATCGCTAAACATATGTCCAGGACTGCAACGTTGATCAAATTATTTTCAGAAAGGACCAGTTAAAGTTCAGGCCTAAATTGGTAATCTGTGGCAAGACTTACAAATTGCTGTTCACCTTCCAATATCAAACATACAGTCTGACTTATATTGGGCTATTTTCTAAGAAAAATAAGTAGAAAATTCAGTCCACATCCACAAAGCTGGTAGAGACATTCTTTAAATAATTTGCAGTTGTAATGGCAGCAAAAGATATTGACCTACTGAGCCTGAATGCAAATCCAGACCAAACTTGCAATGTATTTTTTGTACAATTCTTAAAAATCAACAAACAATTAAAATATGTCAGTGGTGCATTTTTAAAGCACACAGTTCAGATTTCATATTAGAATGATTATTTTCTCAGAAGCATGTTTACATGTAGGAGTTGGTGGATGTTAAGTATTTAATGACATAAATACGATTAGAACAGCACATAAATGGTGTATTACTGTGGTTATTGCTTTGTTTTAACTTGCTATGAAACTGTTTGACTTTGACATCAGGGATGATGAGGTAATCTCAGATGCTGAACACTGACTTCTTTTGTATTTCATCATCTTCCTAAAATAATGGGCTAAGTCAAAATTGTTTTTTTGTTCTCTTCCTCAGTTGCAAAATCATTGTTGCATTTTATAAAATTATTGAAAACTAAAAGTCAATTAACTTATCTTGTCTTTTGTTATTATTTTTTTGTCTTTGAAGTCAAAACTTGCATCTATTAATGATTTTATACCCAACTTAACAAAATATTGCACAGTTGTATAGCTGGTGATTTATTTGCTACCAAAATAATCAGTAGGAATATACACATGCTTGATAATAAGGTTGGCAATTAAAATAAACTCAGACTTTTCAGCCGAAATCTTGGTGGTTTTCCAATAGACTTCTCTATCCTGAATACCAAAATTTTGACTTCCAAGAACAAACAGGAAGCAACATTCTGCAGCTGTCTTGGTGCAGAAAGGGTCACATTCAACACATTTTGGGTGGTCATAACGTTTTGACTTTTTTTGCTTTGAGTAATCTGTGAAGTAAAAATTATGGCAATTATCTGAATCATTTTTAGAAAAGTCTTCTTCCAGATGTTCTTCACAGCCATGGTGCTAATAAGCTGCTGGAGGAAACAGGAAATAACTTCAAGCCAGTACATAAGGAGAAATACAGAGATCTTTGATGCATTCCGTATGAGTAGGGAAGTAAGAATTTCAGGGTTCACTGTGGGGATTTTCAGTTCAAACTGCTTCTTACCACTGTCTCAAATAAAACATAATTATTTCCTTCTGTCATAACATTTTTTGCCTGCACCCCCTGTGCTTATGTTTACATCTGGAGAGCATATTTCTGTGATTTTTTTTTAATGTACTGATAAGTTTCGATGTTGTTTTCATATTTGCAGCAAAAAGGATTCTAATGATTAAATCTGTATTCATATTCAATAATGTGTATACCAAAGTGTAGCTGGATAATGCAAAAGAGAAATATAAAGGGGTATTTAATGTTTAAGCACAGGGAAAAATAGAAATTGTATTTCCATCTTTATGTGTTTCTCAACTTGGAGCTGATCTGGGGTCAGTAGGGCTGGGAGAAAGAAAACATCTTACTTCCTCTTTTTAGAAAAAGACATGGTGTGCAGTAGTACCAGTGACTAGAAGGTCACATCAGGGGGTAAAAACAACTGAGTGCAAGAGTTTCTTCACACCCGCCCAGTTAATTAGCTTCCCAGCGGTGCCTAGGAACTATTCTTCTTACCTCACTCAGCGGGGAAGAAAAAATAAATGCCTTTGAACATCTCAGAAAGAAGTAAGCCACATACATGATCATTCTTCTGTCAATTTGTGTATCATACCTACCAACAGGTAAATCATAGAAATATGTAAAAGAAAATTTAGTGTTATTTTACAATTGAAAATAAGCCAAACATCCAAGTGAGACCTCTTCTGGTTCTGCACTCTGGTACACAAGCCTTTCTTTCCTGCAGGGCTTTAGGAAAGCCTCTGGAGTGATCCAGCATGTCTCTCACACCTCCCTATCCCTTTCCTGGTCTGCTTTCTGAGGAGCAGCTGCTCTGAGATTTAGATATAATCATTCAGGCAGGCAGAGAGGGCATCAAGGCATTTCCCCCTGAGAAGTAGGAGAGCATGAAGAGGCAGAATATGAGACATGTTTGCCTGACACAATTTGATGAAGGGTCTGCAAGTCTGCAGTAGTAAAAACTCCCTGGAGTGCAAACCCTCACTGTGTACTACTACTGTCCAGACTTTTGAATGGAGTTTAAAATTAATATTCATATTACTTTGTGTGTTTTAAATCACAGAAAGAAAATTTAGTGATCTGATCACATGGCTAATAAAGTAAAAAACAGTGAGAAAGTTCTTGACTTCTGATGGTTTATTTAAGCATTTGTTAACCTGTTCCTTCTGCTTCCTTTATTCTTATTGTATTTCCATCTTTATGTGTTTTTCGACTTGGATATCCTATTTACTTACTAAGTACATTATCACTTTAGAATAATATCCAAAGCAAACTAAGATAATGACTTGTGTCCAGAACTCAGAGATGTGTCAAATGTGTGTTGGAAGCTGCATGTGTTTAAATTTTGTTTGAATTAGAGTAGCTGCAGTGCACTCACATTGCTCACTCAAGGTCAATCAAATCATGCAAAATTAGTTTTTTTCAACCTGCTCTAAATTGTCTCATCTGTCTCTTTATATCAGAAAATATGTTTTCCTTTTTTCTGCACCTTCAAAGACTTGTCCAGATTCTTAATGTATCTCTGCTTATTGCATTTCTTCAATTCATGACATCGTCTGGCCAGATGCTCAGAGAGACTGTTTCATGGCAGCACTCATCAGTTGGAAATTCAAATTAATTTGTCAGGTCATGTTCAACCAACTCATTACTGGTGATTTGGTTAGAAAGGAAAATGGACTCAGGTGACTGACAAGGCAGCTGAAGCCATTATGCAGATATTTGGGATCACATCCCGGTGTTGGAAGGCTATTCCCATCCACGGACCTCCAGGAGTCATCCATCATGAGGAATTTCATTTTGTTCTTTAATGTTGGCTACATGTTGTTGTTGCAAGCCACAGAAATGATCAGAATTTGGCCAGATTGAACCATGGACCGAGCGTGCTCAGTCATTGTTATCAGCAACAATTAATGTCTTTCAGTGATTTGGCAGGGAGAGAATGACGATCCATGCTGAACATGGAGGCGTGTTTCTCAGAATCCTGCCAACACTGGGCAAGATCAAATACTCAAGACTGTTTCCTTTGCCAAAGATGGCAATTAAAGCACATTCCATTCCAGACTCCATCCTGGTTTTAAATGTCTTCAATATTTCCTTTTAAACAAATGTGGAAACAGTTTGGATTATTAACATATGTATTGACCCAACCCTATATACACGCACAAGTACATATGCATATATACACATTATATATATGTGTGTGTGTGTGTGTGCGTGTGTGGGGGTGTGTGTGTGTGTGTGCGTGTGTGTGCGTGTGTGTGCGTGTGTGTGGTGTGTGTGTGTTCATTAAATATTCTATTTCTGGTCTTTGTTAGTTTGCTAAGTGGTTTAACATCAAGACTGCAGTATATAATCCTTCATCATATCTGTGCACAAGGGCACCTAAAATCCCACCAAAGAAATTACATGCAGTTTTGATCGACAGGATGAAAACAAATTCAAGGGGTATAAATACTTTTGGAAGTTCTGTAGTCTCAAAATCTGTATGGTTCTTTTGGCAAAACTGCTTTTTTCAGGTTTGCAAATGTTTCGCAGAACGCTGGTCCATTTCTCATATAGATTCATACAACTTCATACCTGTTCATCCTCAGCCATAAGTAAACAGCAGAAGGAAAAACTGCTTTCACCAAATCATCTCAGCTTATGGTTAGGTGAAACCAGTAAAACTCTAGAACCAATTATCCAAGTGATTAATTTCACTTACAAATGATCACTTAAAAAAAACAGACATTTTAATTTCCAGTGGGCAATCACATGAACTGACCGTAATTATATAATTATTACCATGCACGGAGCATTCCCCTGTCAGTGGATTCTGACAAAAAGTGACTGAATGCATGTATAATATTAGACCAGATTCAGGCCTGCTTTAATTGTTAACACACACACACACACACTCACACATATATAAAAATAAGATAGAATTTCAATAAGTTCTCCAGTTTTACTTTCATAATGGCATTGTATAAAACAAGCTTAAAGAGAAAATATTGGATGATTGCAAGTTTTGAAGTTATTTTTACATTTCATTAAAACGGTGATTAAGAGCATGTTTTATTTTTATTTTTTAAAAGACAATAAAGCTAACAACTTAAACCTAATTTTAAATTGCCTGCACATATATTAAAATGTAATTATCATAACAAAACTAATTTTCAGTTCTATTTCTACTTTTTATAGTTGTATTTATAGTCATGGTGAAAAGAACCTACTTGAATGCTGGAATGTCATGTTTGTACATATGAAGGGTTTTAGTTTTTTATAAAGGTCTTCTGTTTTTCTGACATCTTGACATAATGTGGGTTTTTAGGAAAGAATTTGGAGAGAGACAAACACGCTGAACGTCCTTTTTCCAAGAATACAAATCTCACGATAATGATGTGACTGAAATGTATTCTTATATGAAGTTGCTGTGGGATATTGCAGAGTGCAATGTACTTAGAGGTTAAGAGGGTTTTCTAGCTAAATATGCTGTTTAGTCATCATCTTCTTTAGGTTGAAATGGGGGGTCCTGAAGTTGAACGCTACCTGTGAACTGTGTCATGCTAGCAGTTTGGAATGGAATATTTTTTTTGTTGGGTCCCATACAACACAGGTGAACAAGACCATTTTGAATTGAGAGTCATTTCTTTTTAATGAAGACAGAATAACACGCAATTCCACCTTGATTGGAATTTGTGTAGAAAATGCGCTTCGTCAATATAAGTTTATATCATGCTGGCCCTGGAGATCCATCCAGGTCTGTGTACATGAGCCCCCTTTAGTGTTGGTAATGTCTAGTTATGGTAATGTCTCTATTACCATAACTAGACCGTCAGTTTCCTGTGTTATGATATGAAGATTGTAACTTTGTAAGATTCTTGCACTTGAGCACAGTGGGTGTAAGAGGTGTTTTATTAGGATGACAAACAGAACCTGACCACAAACAGCTGTAATTATCACCATAATTGTTAACATTTCTACCAGAACTTTGGGCTGCTCCTCGGGTTTTTGTCAGGGGCCCTTAAGTATGTGATACCCACCATCATGCTGTGTTTATGATGCCGCCAAAGCCTTTATTGCAGTCTCAGCTATCATAACAGTTGGGGTACTGGCTGGGGGCAGAAAATGGAAGGCAAGCCTTTTAGATGTGAGCACATATGCGTGGTGATAGATGTAATCCCTCTCTCCCTCTCTTGCCCTCTGTTTGCTATCCCCCCATCGCAGCCCTTAATGGCGACGAATCCCCCTTCAAGGCTGTGAACCCGCGCTGTGCTCCAGTCTGCCTTCATGCTTGTTGACTTCAGAAGGTTCTGATGTCATAATGAAGAGGGCTGGCGCTTTGAAATGGCTCCTTGGGAATTTCATGCTCCCTGTGCTTTGAATGGACTAAGATGCTCAGCTGGCAGGTATAGTAGAAGTAGGAGTTTTATGGCCTCTGCCCGGGAGGGAGGATTACCAGCCACCGCCGAAGTGAGAACAGGGTAGTCATAGAGGCGGCAGCATTGGGATGCTGCCGAAACTTCGAACTGTATTTCTCATGGCATCTAATCTGAAAGCACAGCTAAAATCCTGCTAATCTTCCCCACTTTCAAAGGGATACAAGGTGGTATACCAGTTACTCCACCAGAAATCTGCTGAAATGCTTAACAGATTCACTGTGTCATAATTTGGATCTCGAAGGAACTGCAGGGTTAGTGCTTAGAGATTTACAAAATATTCTGCATGTTAAATATGAAACACAGAACATTTAAACCAATCAAAGAGAGGCTAAGGACATAAAATGAAATGGATGTACTTTACTAAATGCAATATTCAGCTGACATGCAGCTATGAAGGGAGTGCTTGCCAAAAACCATTTGCAAGATGTTGAAGCATTACAGGCAAACAGTGAAACGGGAAGTGGATGAATATTTACTTGTCTTTAGTGGAGAGGTAAAAATTAAGTGTCTTTCTCTTAGGATAGATCTTTATTACATCAAAAAGGCTGTTTCCTGTCAAAACATTAGCAGGAACAAAGTCTAAGTTATTTCCTCCAATACCTTTAATGATGTCATGCATTTTGCCCTCCGTTCAAGGGGAGCAGCAATCAGCCGGGATATATGGCATTCCAACATGATTCCTGGAGCAAATCTCCAGTGCACAGACGGACTTGACAGGAGTACAAATTTATCATTTGCTTTACGATATCCCCAAATCAGTTCAGAATGCCTTTAAAGGGGGCCGCAGGGAAGGAGTGCAAAGACACATGTGAGTCGTCTGTTCACCAGCAGGCTCCCCATGGAACATAAATTCTGGGCTTCCACCGCAGAACAGGCCTGAAATGGAAGCAGACATACTTTACTAATAAAGAGTAGTTTTCCAGCTTTAGTAATAGCTGAAGGACTGACTGACTGTCTGTAGGAAACTTTAAAAAGTAACAAAGAAAACAACAAAATTTTCCTCAACAAAACTATACTATAAAATACCTTTTGAGAAATTAATTACTGAGGAATGTGTAGCAAATATTTTTTTTTCTGTTTTTAATCACACAATAAATTGGCAACTGGTAACTGGTATTTATTTGTTGATTGACTGGCCCGTTTTCAATGCTTGTAGTGTTCTTTAAAAATTTGACGAGAAAATCTTAATTTATCTGCTTTTCCCCTATTCTATGCAATAACATAGCATATATATTGAAAAAGGAGGGGTGTCTCCCAGATAGTACGTGCCATTGAACAAAAGATTGTTACGTATGCCCAGCCAAAGGAACATAACTTGATCGTTGATCGTTCAGAATTCTGCAGAAAGAACATCAGAATTCCAGGTTCCCCAAGATTTCCGTAAGCAACCGACACTGACTGCACTTCCAAAGCAGCTTTATTATTGGTAGCTGTCTGCCAATGAGTGTTTGAGAGCTAATAAAAACAGCTTTGTTATTGCGGGATATCTGTGACAACCTGATGTGGAGCTTTGAACGTCATGTTGTGAGTCTGCTCAGCGTACAACACACTGTCAACAAACAGTGTTAACAACACACTTTAACAGCACTCGTTAATATCGAGTGCTGTAAACAGTACATCAAGTTAACAGATGTACTGTTACATCTGTTTACAGTACATCCTACAGAAGTATTTTCATGTCACTAGGTAGCATACAATAGTCATAAAAATGTTTTAAAATGTCCCTGTTCTTAAAGCTAATGGCAGATCGGCTACTTTAAATCTAATGTCTGAAATTGTTCATTTCTCATTCAGTCAAAACTAAGAAAGCATTATTTGCTCAAAATAAAGTTCTCTCTTTTGCTTTGTGAATAGGTATATGCTAAGTTTATCAGTTAGTTTAAATTTACCATTTACTATTTAATATAACCAATCTTAATTAGTTTAGAGGTAATTTTCCTCACCAAGAATACTCATCAGTACAATCCTTAAGTCTACTACTTGGATAATTGACTGACACAATACACAGGTCATTGTTAAAGGCCTGGTACAGCTGGTTGTAGCATCTGATTCTTTAAGGTAGCAATCCTTTACTCTACCGGTGGGTTAATACAGTGAGTTCTTGGATTCAGTTTTTACCAGTTTGTTTTGTTCAGTATGAAGTTCAGTCCTTGTTTTCTCATCAAGGCTAGGCCCAACAGTTTGGTCAAAAACATTCCTGAAACTTTGCTCCAAGTTTACATGATTCCCTTATGCAGTTGGTGCTTTGGCTGCACATCCTTGATGTGAATCTCCAGTTCCACCACATCCTAAAGGGCTATGCTGGAATGCTATCTGGTAACTGTGGAGGCCTTTGTGAAACAGTGAATTCATTGTCATATTAAAGAAAGTAGTTTATTATGATTTATTTTTTTGTGACATGGTGCAATATCCTGCAGGAAGTTGGCAGCAGAAGATAAGTTTACTGTGGTCAAGAAGAAATGAACATGGTCAGAAAAATACCCAGTCAGAACATGGTGCTTAAATGATCGAGCCCAAAGTATTCAAGAAAATATCCCCCATTCCCACTATTCCTATCACACACTTTCTTCATTTTGATACTCAGTTTGAACCTCAGCAAGTTATCTTCAACCTATCTAGATGTTTGGCTGAATCCCAATTTATTTCAGCAAATCTACCTACTTCAGTCTCTTTCAAAAATGTAGATATTAAAAATGTACATATTTAATGCACCAGGCTTTTTGAGATAGATTTTAAAAATATATATTATTATGTTAAACTCTGCTTTGACTTGAGCCTCTGTTTTGGTAGCTGTTGGTTTTTCTCCTGCTGGAAAAGTTTTGTTTCTCCAAATCCAGTTTTTTCTAACTTATTTCTACTATAGGTAAATGGTCAACTACTGAAAATTACTCAACAAAATATATGAAACAAATCTGTATAGTCTTCTAAAATACTTTCCACAAAATAAAATAAATACCAGTTGTTCCATATTTACTTCAGTCTTCAATGTTTCTTTTCCATAATATGATGACAAAAACATTTCACACATGATTACAATTTATGGCTGCATATATGAATGATTTCCATTCATCTTCTGCCTGTTTTTTTCTTCTTGTTGGTCTCCTATTACTGCCACCGACAGGATTTTGCAGAATGAAATGTCATCAGATGATCATAGCTCTGTTTGATCTGCTTGTTGAGGAAGGTCTAAGTAATTGATGAAAGCTTGATTAAGGTGATAACCTGATTTGGCAACAGTTGGAAGAATCAAAGGATTCTGGAGGATTTTGCAATATGAGTTTCCAAAACAAAAATTCTCAGATCATTCAAGTGAAGAAAGATGCAATGGGTAGAAAATGATCACAAACAGATGCTGAATGAGAAAAGGCATGTGACCACTTATTTAAGCTTATTTTCTTCCACCTTTAACTTTTATTATGTAATTAAATCTGTATGTCACATGACTGTTCTAAAACAGAAAATTTGGAGGTTTTTAATTATTCAGTTTAAATCTCTTTTACCATAGTTTTCTTCTTTCCAATCAGATTTGAAAGCAAATTCTTTCATTGTGACAGTTTAATTAGAAATCTTAGCATTCAATATGAAGGGCTTTTGCTGTGATAACATGGTTGTTACTTTGATGAGGAGTCATAAGTGAAGGAGTGCCTTAGTGACTCAGAGGGAACAGGATCATAATGTCACACTGCAGCACAGTGCCATGTTTTGGGCTTGGCTTGCCATACTCACTGAGCACGACTGAAGAAGATGGACGCTGCAACATCAGGCAAAGTCTACAACTGATGTGTCCTTAGGTCAAGAATCTAGCACTAACCAGTGACATTGTTAGACAGTGGAGATATGAATGAAAACTTTCATATGGAGAGCTGATCACCAGAGATTTGGAATAGGTGCAGCTGCCCTTTACTAAAGCAACTAACATTACATGATCAAAGTAATAACCTGAGCCTTAATTTTGGTTAGAGACCTGAAAAACTCCAGCTATATTTAGTAGCACCTGGTGAATTTGAATGCCAGGTGCTACTAAATCACCTGGCATTCAAATTCCAGGTGATTTAGTGGGAAATTGCTGTTTGTAGTATGAGACACATATTATTATTGAAAAAGACAATCACATCCTCAACTGTTTCTGTGATTAATAATTTTGATCAGATGTGTACATGCATAATATTTAGAGCACTGTTTGAAGATTTTCAATATTTTTTTTATTAAGGAATGTATCCTGCCTGGGGTAGAAATCAATTGCTGATTGGTAAATGTTCTATCACAGCAACTTGATTGTTCCAGTCTATACATTAAGTCTATGTTATACTTTTGCCTTAAATCTGGGGTAATAAGTGTCATTCCACTTTGTAACTATTTGTTAAAACACACTTCATAAAGTCTGTGGAAAAAAAGACAAAAAAAAAAAAAAAAACCTGATCGGCCAAACACAACTATGTTGTGCAATGCATTATTTGATTGATCTCAGGCCAAATACAAAGTTCCTGCTTGTGAAGCACAAGAAACAACTGGCATTCATTAACGTGGCGAAGAACGAACTGTCCCTGGAAAGATAAACGAGCAAGTGAGGGTTTCGCTCAGGATCAAGTGAAGTTTGAGCGTGAGATGCTTCTTTCAGCACAGGCTCTGGGTCTTTGCCGGGACACCTTGTTGGGAGTGTACACCGCTGGGCGGACGGTGCTGCTGGAAGCTCAAGAAACAATGAGCAGCAGACCAAATGATGACGGAGTGTTCGCCTTTGATCTGCTAATGTATGATTGGCCTGTTTTTTGTCAGAAAAAACAGATTCATTTAAGTTTAAGGCTAATAAAAACTCTTCAAACATAATTTTGATACAATGAAAAATCTGGATTACATTCAATAACTAAGTCTTTGAACATCCAATGCCAAAAATTTTTCTGATTGCGAGTGAAAAACATACTTCTAATCAGTGAGGCATTTGTCTGCCTTTGTCAGGAAGTTATGTTTTATGCATGTGAAAAAAAAGAATGTGAGCACAACCCACTGCATTGTTTAAATCAATATGCCCTTAAATCTGTCCTTTTGATTACTTCTTTGATTGTGTGAACTCTGTGAACTAAAACATTTTCAACACAATCACCTGAATAAAAAACAATCACCTGCAAAGGGAAACTCAAATAATCCCATTTTCCTTGATTTTGTCATCCTCCGTCCCTGTACTGGCATTAGCAGACATTTTGATTATTTGGATTTTGGATTTTATTTGTTGATCATGTCCCTGTTTGTTTATTTTTGATAGGTTTTACCATAATCACTTCATAACTCCTTTGTCCATTATTGTTAGAAAGCTGCTGCCATCCTTTGTTTTTAGTTTCCTCGGTTTATTCTTGTTTTTCTGTGCTTTTGGAGTTGTTTCTCTTAGTTATTCTTTTCCCCTTCATTTAAACTTGAAATGTCTTTGTGAGATTTCCTGTCTGAGGTCTAAATGCCGTCAAGTGAAATTTGTTAGTGTGTGTTGTGTTGTCTTTCATGTCTGGCTGTTGACCTCACACTGTAGAACCAAACTTAATATAATGCTAATTTTTTTTAATTGTTATATGTGAGGTTTCTCAGATTTAGAAAATCAAGCAACAATGTTAAAGTTGTGCCTTGTGACCAGGCATTAACATTTGGTGCAGTTCTCTTCTCAAACAGTAGATGTCAGAAGTGAGGAAGTAATCCTAATCCACCGCAGTCAACACTTGTAGAAGAAGTATCCTTACATACTTTTTTTTTTCAAATATTCATTTTCATCTAAACAATTTCAATTTAATAAAATAAAATGTAAAAATTAGTCTATATAAATGTCATCCTACAGCTGAATAACAGTTTCTACTAATGTGTGTACGTATGTTGCTGAAGTTGTTTGACTAATTGACAGGGAAAGTTGTTGGTCAAATGAATTTTTAGCTCCAGCCCAAACTGCAGACCCTGTAGGAATGTGAAGAACTCATTCTTTTTTTGTTGTTTTTTTTCTTGTGGTGAATGATTTTCTATTTGACTTTGCAAAATTAACACAGTTCATATTTCAATTACTTTATGGGGGGAATTTTTAAGCAAAATTTTATTAAAAAACATTTGCTGTTTTTGATTTTCATCACTGGTTAGCAAGAAGAACTTTGAAAAAATGAATAAATATTTTATATAAATGTCCTATTTTTAAATTACGTTTACAAACAGCTTTATATTTAGTCTGTGTTTTTCATAGCTGGTCTCTGATGAGAAAATCCAATTACCAAACCTGCAGCGTCCTCATAGGCTGCCTGAGGTGTGCAGATAATCCAGAAAGATCTAAAACGCTGACAGGTCTGGGAAATGTTAAGTGGCCCCTTCACTTTTTGTGGTTTGAAAACATTTTAACGGTTCTCCCAAAATAACAACAGTAACAGTGTCACAGACACTCACTGCTTTTATAGAGCTTGCCGTTGCCCCCTTGGAAGGATTGATGCGTCGCCATAGAAACACTGACCCGTTGCAACACGGGCTCGGCCTCAGATTTATGGGTGTTTTCAGCTTGTTACAGCAGATTTATCATCATAATAAAAAAGAACAACAGTCTGCTGAAATCATTAAGGGGAGTCTGGAAACTCTGGGTTAAAGGCAAATGTACGGCAGCGGCAGCAGAAAAATAATGTTGAAATGATAAACTACAAACATTCAGATGCTAATAAAACCAGCTCTGTTTCGTTTTAGAAATGATTTATTTCTACAGAGAGAAAACTGGCAAAAGAAGAAAGCCATTTTTTGTTTAGCTTAACAGCTATAATTTATGTTTTTTAACGACATAAGATTTAGCAAATATGCTCTTTGAGTTTTCTCTAACAGGTGTTTGTATTGAAGCATTTAAATGGTAACTGAGCTTAGCAGTTTCTTCTATGAGCCTCGGTCTCCTTATTTTCTTTCCTCAAATTCAAATTGGTCCTGATTGCTTATGATTGCACATGTGATGAAACAAAGATATTCAAAACCCCAAGATTTCCTCTGGCATGTTCTGATGTTATTTAAGACTTCTTCAAGAATCCTGGTGGAAGGCAGAGAGGAATGGTCTGCTATTAGAGATGAAGTCATTAGCATTGTGCACTGATAAAGACAGATGACTCGTGGAAAGTGGTGATGAGGAGTTGGAAGGGTAGGGGAAGAAAAGAAGCCTGGAGCGTGATGGCCTGACTGGTATTTTAAGAAGGACGTCTTCATTCCTTCCTGCCAGAGTGAGTGATCTTCCTCCATTTGCCATGGTAGCGAGCCGCCTGACCCTATGGGGGCAGTCCGGCCGACTGGCCCTTCTCGGGGGCAGCGAGCAGTGTGTCCCTTAAGCAGGCTTGACCGACCTACAGTCACACTCTCTGCGGTCAAGCCCTGGCCAGAGGGATTTGAGATGTGGCAGCATAATCAATTTCCATGATTCATGATCACCCCAAACGTAGGTCGTGCTGAGCGACTGGGCAGCTGAAAGAAGAGAGCAGACGGGGAATGCTGACAACAGAGCTGAGTCCACTGCCATGTATAGGAGAGGCGGCGCTCTTCCTTTGACTGCCGTGAGGTCATGTCTTCCTCTTTGCTGAGTAACAACATCGATCCCAACACTGCAATTCTTGTTCTATTCGGCTCCAAAGAAAATCTGCTGAACAAACTCAGGTTAGGATTATAGAGTAATGATTTTTTTTTATTTAGCTTCTTCACAAACTGCACAGAAGTTTTCTGTTAACTTCAAGTAATCTATTTTCTTTTGGCAAGAATATGGCCAATACGGTAATTGCCAATCTCAAACTTTGTTAATGGTCTTGTAATGTTGCTGTTTTTGTAGCGATGAGAAAACATTTACTAAATAGTTTATTTTTCCGATTTTTAATTGTTGTGTTTAAACATATTTGAAAAGTCACTTTCTTTCTCTCTCCTCTGGTAAATTGTTTTAGTCACAATTAATTAAAAAAAAATCTTTACAAATTTGCAAAATAGTAAAAAACAATCTAGCTTCACATTACAGAATATAAAAGCATCTAATCTTTGTGACCCAGAGAACTTGTAAAACCTTAGGTTTATATTTTGGACATGTGGAAGAGCGAGAAAAAAACAAAACACTGATTATGCAAGTTTTCCAACTTTTGTCAGAAGCTAATTTCACCGTTATTTATTTTGTTTATAAATTCTTAATTTAATAAATTCTGATGAGGCCATAAATGCTGAAGCTCTAATAATAAATTATTATTATTATTTTTTTTACAGATTCTACACTTTTTTGTGTAGATAATGTTGCAAAACCAAATTAGTAAGTAAAAGAAGACATGCATACTTTGTATCTTGACCCTAAAAAATAACAAATTATGTCTCAAATGTAAGTATACTTATATATAAAAATAGCTTTTGTCACAGGTAATTCAGTAAATTTTAGTTGTAATATTCTTGGATGTTTGTAGCTTTCTAATTTGCTGTAATTTATTTCAGTGCTAGAGAGACAATAAATCTGGCCTTTGTGTCAAATGTATGTTTTTTTTTCTCCTAATAAAAAATGAATCCAATTATAAATAAAATCTGAACCACAAGGTTTTTATTCAAATCTTTCTTACCTTATACAAAAACATTGGTTTGAAGATATATTTTATTCTCATTTCATATGATGCACCCCTTGGTTGTATTTATTTATTTTTCCTTCATGTTTGCATATGAAGGTAAACAAATAAATAATTGCACACATAAATTATGCAGGGATTAAACACAAAATATCATAAAAATAATTCAACATTCCCAAAAAAAAGTAACATGGGAAGCCTAGTAAATTCTCAACAACAAGCTATTGCAACAAACAGTTGAAATAGAAAAAAAATTGGGACATTTTACATAACATTTACATGCACAAAATCACACAAACAGACAAATAAATAACAATTTTGAAAACAATTTCAAATATAGACATGTTTTCAAATTGTGTTTCAATCTGAAGGAATCATTTCCATACATGTTAAAGATAAATGCAAATTTTCTTTTGCTTGTTTGCTTTGTGCTGCAGCAGGGTGGTGCTGGAGTGACTTGTCTCACCTGTCGTTGTTCTATCTTTGACGAAAACAACAACTGTGGTCGACGTTCTCACTAGGAAATTGGAGAGAGCTCTTCTTAGGTAACTAATTTAACTGCTGGAGAATCAACAAAGATATTAGTCAGTCACATGAGTTAACTGTGTGACGTCTCACACTGTAAACAGCTGTTGGAGGCATATCATGGCAGTCAGATTCCAACTCAGTTCACAAAAACAGTTTCCTTCCTTTCATATCATGTTCAGCTCCAGCCACCCGACATTTTGTTTAGCTTGTTTACATACTTAAGTTTTAAAAACCAAAGAAAAAGGAAAATTAGCAAAACTGTTTTTATATTGCATTTAATTTTTTTTATTGTCTTCTTTGAGCGTTTTACCTCTGATGTAATAGAAGATTATGTTATATCTCTTATTTCTAGTGTTGCCTAATTGGTCAGCTTAATTTATGGCTTAGGTTAAACGTAAAATGGGTTTTTGGAGTTGTTATAATATCTACATGGTTATGTTTCAAATTTCTGCTGAAATGTACAATGGCAAATATAATGTCTCATTCCAAATCCAAAAGTCGAACAAAACTTAACATCATAGACATAATACTCAGAAATAATCCCATCATAAATAAACACCCGTTGGATGGCTGTGTCTAATGTTTGTCCAGCTCTCAAGGTCATGATCCTTGTCCTATTAGCAGGCTATGGCAGCCCTGTGTGCTCTGTATGGAGAAGGTGGTGATGACTGTGCTTATGTGTGGGTGGGTCATAGAGACAGGAGGCGGGGTTGAAGCTCAGGAGTTGAGATGTCTGCCCCTGAGAGGACAGCAGGAGGTCGGCCTCTCCTGCCCAGACGACCGCTGACCCCCGTGGAGACAGTCCCGCGTCAAGTTGCTGCCGGGTCTCTTTGAAAACATCCTTGGCCCTGCTTGAGTGATTGGCCATATGGGCCACTGTGCCATCCAGGAATCCCCCCACCCCACTGTGCAAACGTGGAGCTGTGGGAGACGAGAGAAGGAAGCTTAGCAATCTCCACCAAGAACCGTAACACAGACGTCTGGTCTGCAGTTTACCACAGCTAGGTGCAGTAAGTTCTAGTTTCCCAAAACTGAGTCTGTTCTTTTTCTATTTACTGGCATATTAACAAAGTAGGAGCCAATTTCAGGATGAAGTAGATGGAGCATCTTAAACTTTACATGAATGGACAACTTTCTCCTCTCTATAGAGTTTATGATGGGTTGATTTTTATCTTTTTTACCATTTGTGGTGTCATAAAGACCACAAGATTACATTGTATTGAGAAAAAAACAAAACAAAAAAAAAAACAAGCAATTCTTTTTGCCATACAGTCTTTTCCATATGTGGATGCTGCACTTTAAAAAGCTGGTTAACATACGAGTGAAAAGAAGATTTTAGCAAAATAATAATAGTGTGAAATAATAAGATATAAACCGCAGAAAAAAAATAATAATTTTTTCTGTACTACTTCCAACTATTGGCAATGAATTACAGTCTGCAAGCTGACATATTTTTCATGTGCAAATTATATAAGGCTGTCTATTCTGAACTATTCTGAGTCTTCTGCAGATTATTTTAGATTGTTTGGCATCTTGCATGCAGTCACTGTCTTCTGTGGTCAGTCAGTTGGAGATCAATAATGTATTGATCTCCAATTGATCTCCAATTGACAATTGTATTTGCTCAAAATTGAGCGAATACCATCTAATATAATTTGGTACAAATATATCTTAGTGGTGACTAATAATGTGTCATCGTTTCACACAAAGAGAAGAGCGACTTAACTTCATTAACTTTTCTAACATGGGTACTGGTGGCAGGAGGTTAGGCATGTTTATATGCATCTCCCTGATTTCTAGACCAAATTCCCTAAATTACACTGGATTTCAAAAACTTCAGATTCTGAACTATTTTGGGAACAAAATAGTCAACCTCCAACTTACCACAAAATCCCTCCTAGAAATCAGTTTTAAATGCTAATGTTTAAACTCAGTGAAGACTTTGTGTTTTTTTTTAACTTAGTTTGACCAGAAGAGATGTAACATAGGCCCACCATATTTAAAATATTTTGGAAGCATAGTTGAATTTTAGGCTAGATCGTGTCAAGGCACTGTTCTCTCCTTCCACCCAGCTCACATGGCTAACACCCTCAACATTCCTCTGTGTAGGCGGTGGACCCTTTTCAGGGCCAAGGACCAGAATTCAAGTGTCGACTACCAGGGACTGTGGAAATAAGGGTGACCCTCTGCCCCAAATCCGGATGAAGTCCAACAGTTCCCATGGTTTTCCTTTCTGGAGGTTTATCTCTGCCTCAAATAGTGTTTGGTTGGCTGTTCATAACTAAAAGAAGGATAGGCAGAATAATCAAGAGACAGATCTGCAGAAATGAGGGTCCTGCTCTAGTTTCTCATGTTAAAGAAATAGCTGGTCAAAAAACTGATGGTGTATTTTTTCAGGTCAGTCTAAGCTGATATAAGAGACTGAGATGAACTGACTGTCAGATAGATGAGCTCAGCCTGTAGGACTCGGCATGTTCAAGCAGAAGTTATGAAATCAGTTGTCATTGTTGCAGCTGCATTACAACAATTGTGTCAGTTTGTTGTCAGCCTCAAATCTTCCACCCCTTTCTGTCACAACCCCCATGGCAAACATTTTGTACCTGCCCTCTGCATCTGAAACTATTGTGTGATTGGTCAGAATTGTTTATGATGGAAAAAAGCCCAAACTACTCAACTTTCAGAAGCTGATTTTTCAGCCAGAAAGCAGGATGGATAGTTTTGAGAAACGATTATCCAAGGTCATGAGAAAGTACATACCATTGGACCGTAACACTGAACTCCCCCTATTTGCGTCTTGTCTGACGCAGATACAAAAACAGAATAAAAAATATATAATAAATTATTTAGGGGATCAGCACTGTGAAGTTTGTAGTCAGCTGCTTTGCAATTTTTGAGAAATTAATAAAATATATTTTTGTCAAAAACATTAAAAAATCTGAGCATTTTGATTTAATATACAAGGAAATTTATGAAAAGTTGCTAATTATTTTGAGCCTTTGACTTTATTTACAAATCAGATTTGGACTTTTGAACATGATCTATATTTTCTTCTGAATTGTAGCATAGCAGAACTTTGATAAATCTAATTTATTCACATATCAATTTATTTTGAAATTCCACTGATGGCAAAGCTGCTTCCTTCTGTTTGATTGATTGATCATGTGTTCATTGTTCCAGATAAACACATTGTGTTAATTATCGTTGTTTGCATACCTTTCATTCATGATACAGTACTCAAACCATTCAAAAATGATGTTTATATATATTTTTTTATTTTTATAAGTAAATGTGTTAATTCTACAGAGAAATGTGGAGTTGTCTGGACACTGAAGGTTTATTATGCTCTTTAAACATCAAAACCCTGCACCTGCAAAACACTGGCCCATATATCTTCAAACTGAAGTGTCAAGACTTTTAATAGTCGATCCTGCAGGAGGACCAGAAGTTCTTTGAGTTATTCAGAACAGCTGAATCATGGAAAATGGTAGACTTCTTTGAGTGGGATTTTCATTGTTTTATTTATACCTGATAACAAGAGTCATGAAGGTATTTTGTGGCTGATGCCGGGCCAATCTCCCTGTTCTCTCATAGGTGTTTTTCACAACACTTTCTGCTGCTCCTTCTGCTCAATCCACAAAGGGAGATTTCATCAGAGTTATAAATCTCCATGTAAGGAATTTTCTTTGATTTTTTTCACTCCCTCCTTCCTTCACGTCTCTCTCTCTTTCTGTTTCTTCAGCACATGACTGTCCAAAGCCTCAGAGGCGAACTTGGCAGGAACTGAAAAGGCAGAGGGGGTTCAAATGAACAAAAGTAATTTTACGTTTATGGGTACAAATTTTCTCACATTTTGTTGCAGTTAAATGTTTCGGCTGCACATTTGCCTCGGTGAATGGAGAAGGTGGTGGGGAATCCCTTGGAAATTGCAGGGTATATTTTTCATTTTCATGCTTTACTTCACACAGAGTTTTATTTATGAAATCACCCTCCCATATGGTTTTAGTTGCTTTAAGGTTAGAAAGTACTTTCACCCAACTTTAACAGATCCTTTTTCAATTTTACTTAAATCAACGCCAGCAGGTGGAGTCAGGGAAATAAATGCTCTGTTAAAAGATGTGGTAATGGTGATAATCCCAAATGTCATCAGATAAAAGGTAAACAGTTTTCTGCTAAATTATATAGAACTAAAATGTACCTACTATGCATGGGCCTGTTATGATCACACAGCACTGTCTGTTAAAGTGTAGGGTATGATTGGTGGTCTTCTTCAAATTGGTAGTGTGAAGATGCTTCAGCAAAAAAGGCTGATCCATAACGTTCCTTTTTTGATCAGTCCCAGTTCAAAAAATATGGTCCAAGCAAAGCCTGATGCCTCTGTGCTGCGGGACACCACAGAAGCTAAAATAACTAAACATTTAACATAATTTCTTCCTGATAATGCATATTTCATATCAGTAAATTGTCTACAATTCAGCAGCACAGACTTTGCTCATAGAATCATAAATTAAAACCAGTTAAACTCTGTACCAGTGTTTCAGCAAGAGCTAAAACGTGATCCTCGGATTTATCTGCACTTGTTCATAAGTACACCGTCAAGCGCTTATTACTGTTTCTTTACCAAATTAATTTTATTATCTTGTAGCTCTTAGAAAAAAAAAATACATTGTTATGTCCAATCATGAGGAAGATTGCTGACTTGACATTTACACCAACAAAAAAGCTGACTGTTCAGTGCTGAATGGAAGCATCTTCATTAAAAATGTTAAGTGAAAGGAAAATATGCTGGAGAAACAGGTGCACAATCAACAGGGATAACTAAAGTCTTGAACCAAAGCTTTTTCAAAAGTTTTGGGGGAGGCTGACAAAGCAGTGACTGCAGGTGGAGTCGGTGCTTAAAGAACCGCATACAGATGTATTAAAGACAGGAGCTATAATTCTTACAATCCTTGTGTTAAGTGACTAGAGACACCAAGCGTCTTACTTAGGCAAAAATATATATATATATACTATTTATTTATTTGTTTATTTTTTTATGTATAGCTCCAAAGTAAGAACAGTCATCTACCAGGAAATTATATATCAGTTCCTGCTTCCTTCTGATGACAAGATGCTTTCATTTTCTAATATGAGTTACATCATTTAATTCCCCTTTGGGATCAATAAAGTATTTTTTAATGTACATTTGAATTTCTATCTACCACACAGTCAGAGCTGCCAGGAACTGATTTAATCACCAATCTAGAACAACTTTTTCTCCAAAGTCAACATCTTCTGCAAGATCATCTTTGATCCTCCATCAGCGGTAAAGTGAAACACTTAACACCAGCTTACATAGGTCATTAATTTTGTCAAAGTGTTAAGCAGGTGCTGGAAAAGCAGATAATGTGGGAAAATTCCAGCTAAGGAAATAAAGGCCAAGAGAATAAAAGAAATGAAGACACTTTTTTTTCAGACAAACTTCAACGTTTTACACCCTGCTAGACAGCATTGTCATAAATTATGCATTGTTAAGGTTCCAAATACCTTTTGGCACTTACTTCAAAAGAACTCAGAGGTTCTGCTTGTTAGCTTCAGATTTGGCATGAAGGACGAGGCACGTGGTACCTCCACATCTGGATGCCAGCACCTTGGCTGATATTGAGACTTCGTCTTTTGTGACATCTTTATGATCACATGCTGTTATCCATTGCACCCACTGAGTTTTTGGCCACATCTCCCACGTTAAACCTCATAACTTTCACCCAGTCTCCCTATCACATAGGGGTCCGTCTTCTAGTTAACTCTGACAGGAATGTAAAACATTTGAAGTGTCTTTTGATTCCAGCCCTTTGCAAACGTTGCTGCTAAGTGGAACCTTGCAAAATTGCGTGGAACCCATCTTGAGCGACCTGCAGAGAAACCAGCCTACACACCTTGTCTTCATTACTACAATAGAGTCCTTTTATGATGTTCCCCTATCAATGAATCTATCTCGCCTTTCCTGATTTATTATCTGGCCTCGCGGTGGCCCCTGAAGCCTTTGACCTCCTTAAAATCTGCCTCTGAACAAATGGCAAGAGAATAAAAAAGAAGAGTGTTGTGTAATTGTTTTTTTTCTCTGTACTTTTTCAAGTGTTGACTCTAGCACATATTTCCACTGTTACCTTCTCTCCTGCAGGGTTCACTTAGGGAACCGTCCACGTTACAGGCTTTGAACAGGTGCAGAGTGGAAACTGTTAACCAGGGAGGCTGCATAAACACTCAGCAGGCTGTAAGACCGAGGCCGGCTGCTGTTTTAATCTCCTAGAAGTAAGGAAACTAGACCAAGGGAAGTTGACAATAGAAAAATGTCTTCACCCAGAGCTAAACTGGTTTCAACTATAATTATTGAAACTAAAATGTTTTGAATCTTCATTAAAAATAACCTTTGTCCAGATTTTAATGTATTTAAGGTCTAAAGTGTATTTATTTGGAGAGGTTGATCAGATGTCTGTCTCCCCAGCTGCTGGCTTCTTTGAAAAACTTTATCTCCTTCCACACATTGTCAGATGATATTATAATTTCAATTAGAAACGGGGAAACATGTCTTAGAATGTATCATCTGAAGAAAATGGAGAAGGGACCAATTTACACAAAGTCAGTTATGATATCTAACACAGTTCTTTTATGACAGACTTGAAAAAACTGCTTACATTCAGTCAAAACAAGAGCCAGTGTTTTATTTACGAAATTCTAAATTATATTTACTTTGATGCAAGGCTTTTGCATGAAGGATTGTACAGTCATCCAATGTTGATGTAGGTTAGTTTAGGTTAGGTTTAAAATTACTTCTGATATTATATTGATATTACTTCTGACTGGAAGTAATATCATTGTCTTGGAATGGCCCGGTCAGAGTTCAGAATTTTATGCATAATCTTTACAAGGCTATTTTAATGCTTCAATAATGTTTAATTTTATGAGGTGAGGTGTCTTTTTCTTACTGTGGTCTTCAGCATCCCTGAATGAGAGCAGCTGAAAGATTAGATATAAACTAAACTTTAAAACAATTTATTATGTCTTCTAGTCAAATATTTTATGTTTAATCTATTAACTTTCACATTATGTATTTATCATTTTATTGCTGTTTTAGATATTAATCTTTGCTTACATTTATATATCATAAGAATTTTGCTCCTTACAATTCTGGATAAGATCTTCTGCGATAAAAAAATCTGAGGTGTCTCCATCTATTTGAAGTCCCAATAGCAGACAGGACATCAGAAACATGGGAGGTTGGGGATCCTTGGCTTAGTGGAGCAGGACAGCGAGGAGGGGCTGACAGGTGACTGACAGGTTCATTGTGAAGCTTTAGAAGATGGGCCTATCTGGACTTCCCTGAGGCCATTGGTCTGTTCGAGTCCTTGGGGCGTCATGCCATCGCTGGGGGCATCAAGCATCTGACACATAAGCACATGGCCATGTTGATAGGTTGTCAATGCCAGAAGGCTGGAAACACTCAGGCATACTAAAGCAGCATGAACACAAAAGAATGTACTTAGATGAATTAGCCTCACATATTTGGATGTACATCTAAATGCTAACTGCAAAGCAGAAACTGCAGAAAAGAGGTAAAAGCTTAGACAGACAAAAAATGCAAAGAGGAGATGGAGCGCATTCCCTCCAGCTTTGACAGGAGAAATAAATCATTGCAATTATGGGCTGGACCAAGTAAATGGGGACAGGTCAACCTTATCATTTCCAAGTTCAAGGTGTTTCCTGCTCATCTGAGCCAGCCAGGCGCTGATGCCAACAGACCATGGTTGATGACAGCGATCTAAATGTGCCATGGAAGCCTGTGAAGTGTTTGGCTCAAGCATGGGATCGTTCCCCCAACTGGGCAGGTATCTTCACATTGACTCAATGTTGGCAGAGCAGTTTAGTTGAAATATAGCAACAATTTGAGCTTATATATTGTTTTTTGATTACTTTCTTCACTGGTATTGTAATTTTTGTAATACAAAACAAATATGTGACTTGAACACAATTCGACACAACTGGTACCTTTCCTTATCTTTGTAGCTGATTAAGCAGTGATCATTGGCTGAAATATAAATAGACACAATTCTACTCTAAAACCAATCAGCTCTCCTTTTTGACTCTGCAGTGCCAGACTGTCTGCATGTGAGCTCAGAAGAACAAGGCTAACACGGAGCGCTACGTTTATTTCTTTGTTTCTTCGCCTCTTTTGGTCTTTCACCACCACCATCTGACTATTTTCCTTTTATTCCCTTTCATACTTCTGCTACCCCCCTTTTTCTCTCTTGTGGGTGGAAGTAGGGGAGCTCAAGACAGGGGGAAATTGGTGTAATGAATTTAGGGCACTCATGCTTGCTGAGGCGAGCCTCCCTTGGCTGCTTGTAGCCATTAATCTTCCGCACTCTGTCAGACCAAAATTTGCCCACAATAGGCAAAGGGGGAGCTCAAATTGACTACCAATTACGCGCTTGTGAATAAAGGAGATAGAGAAAGGAGAGAGAGCACAATATGGTTCAGCTGTAACGTTTATTTTAACCCTGTGAACTGTGCAGGAGCAGGAAGGTCTACGAATTGAGTTGTTTGCATGTGTGCGTGTGTGCATGTGTGTGTGTGTGTGTGTGTGTGTGTGTGTGTGTGTGGTGTGTGTGTGTGTGTGTGTGTGTGTGTGTGTGTGTGTGTGTGTGTGCATGTGTGCGTGTGAGTGGTCAGGGGTGAACTGTAACTTTGACTACATCATCAGC
The DNA here is from genome assembly GCF_027474105.1 of Poeciliopsis prolifica. Classification (NCBI taxonomy): domain Eukaryota; kingdom Metazoa; phylum Chordata; class Actinopteri; order Cyprinodontiformes; family Poeciliidae; genus Poeciliopsis; species Poeciliopsis prolifica. The sequence goes on from NW_026562381.1 coordinate 6,460,227, forward strand.
CATCTCAGGATGTGGAAGTTATTCACCTCCACTGAATGCACTGCATATTTGATTGTTTCATTCCAGCCTGAAACTGCTTTGTGAAACTAATTTTGACCAGTGTTTTCAGTTAATTCATAATTGTATTACATATTGAAATTGCTAACCACAATACCAATTATTCAAGCTTACACTACTGCAGTTATTTGCATAAAAGTAAGATGAGATTCTCACCTTTTTTAAGCCACAAAATATGAACTCCATTTCACAATTAAATTTTGAAGTTTCCACAGTGATAATGTAAAGTTTTCAAATAAAATACTCCAGATATTTTTTTATAAAATCTATATTTCTCTCTGTTTTTAAAACTCTCCATTTTCATGGATTATCATCATAGATTGTTGTAATGTCGATGCTGCACCAGAAGGTGGTGATAATTTGAAGGTTTATGGCATACAAAATTAAAGTGAAGGGGATTCTCACCTTGAAAAAGGGAAGTCTTCACAAGTCCTAAGTTTTTAACAATTAATTATGTTTTAATTCTTGCCTGATTTGGGAATTTGTCACAACAGGTTTACTAGCTTACGATTTAAAATTATGTATATTTTTACTTATTCTTGACTGGAAATAATATGGTTTTGTGACAACAGTGAATGAAATTTCTCTGCAATGAAGTCACTCAAAGTTATTCTTATCTGATCAGAGTTCATAAACTGTAGTATATTGTTAGGTTTGAGTGGTTCAAAAATGAATTACAGCCAGAATCAAAGAAATGTGGATTTAGTGTAAAAAAATAGAATTAGCAAATTATCTTAAATGTTAATAGTGTAATTTAAATGTTTGCCAACATATTTTGATCACTTTTGTCAAACAACTAAAACTGTCTGTGTCAATGTACCAAAATTCAATGTAAATCTTGGTCGTGGTTTAGTTTTAACAATGTTTCCTTTCCTGCTGTATGTATCCAACATGTATGACATTGTACTCATAGACATATGTCTAATTTAAGTGGATGCTAAGAACCTTTCAGAGCAGTGTGTGTTTGTTTAAAACACCCTTGAAATAACACTAAACTAAGGTGCTAAAACCCTTTAATGTGTGATTCCTGTTTCAGCAAAATTCAAACATTAGCATGATTACTGCCCTCATGGTTGTGATTATATGAGGTCTTGTGTTTATTGTATTACCCAAAAGAACATGACAAGAACTAATAAGTTCCTTAATTGTCTCTGAATTCATTCAAGCCTAAATTTGCTCTTAGAGACACAAGCCTGCATACTTGGAAACCACTTTTTCAATAAGATCGTTACTGATCTCCTCCCAACATGTGGCGGAAGAAAAAAAAAAATCTTGACTGGACATTGGAAGATAGATCAGAAGTCTTAATGAAGTTTGACTTTCAGAATTAGCAAACTCAGTCCCAGCCTGCTTTGAAGATAGACTCAATTTGCAATTCAGAGGAAAACTTTCACAGCTAAAACAATAAATTTTAAAGCTGATTGCTCTCAGAGGTTTAGTGTGGTGAGAATTATCACAGGACATGCTGCTGGTGGTAAACATGGCAAAACTGAAGCTCAGACCCCCAAAAGCACACGGACAAAAAAAAAAAAAAAAAAAAAAGAGTGTATTCAATGCATAACTGTGCATGATGTTTATGATGTAAACTGGGGCTGGAGCTCTGAAAATATCTAGTCTTTAACTGCAAATAAGTGTATTTTAAGTGTAGTTTAATTACTACAGTTTTTTTGCAGGGATCCCTGAATGCATGTAAACATCACCGCATCTTTGCAGACACAGCAGAGTGTGTCCCGGCCTGTCAGGGGGACAGATGGACGATGTTGTTCTGGTTGGGATGAAAGAGGTGTGAAGGAGGCGCAGCCAGCCAACTGCTTAGGGTCACGTAAGGGTTGTCCACTCCACTTGAAAGACAGACGACTCAAGACATCATCAACAGAATCTCATGGATGAGCAGTGCAGCACCCAACACAAACATTATTAACAAAGCAAACACTCCTACTTCCAAGACAGAATGCCCCCTTTGTGTGAAAGCTATACTGTTTTCTGCTTTGTCTTTGGTTTCTGTTTGCATAGCAGACATCACAAGAAAACCACTCATCAACCTTGTAGAATTACAAATCTAGGGCATAAGCAGTAGGATTTTAAATGTTGGAAACATATGTGCAGTTTCAAAAAAGAAAGTGTAGCAGAAAACTGAATATTTTTTTTCAAGAAGGCACATTTTGCTAACCCTGAAAAGTATAAAAAATGTTATTATTTCAACAATTTCATAACAAAAAGTGAAACGTAAGTTTGTTTTTGTGATATTTTATGATTATGGCTAACAGGAACCTAAAACCTCAAATTAACTTTCTCAAAAAATGTATACATATAAGAATACCACAGAGCATATTTATTGCAGAAAATCTATGCTCTGGTCATAAAGAGCATTGACTGTTATCCACAGATTGTCTTTGCAAGAATGAGTGTTGTTTCCGAACTTTATTGAAAAGTTGAATGAAAGGAAAGCGTGTTATAGAAAAGCTCAAGTCTGAAGTAAATTCCATCCAAGAATTTGGGGAAAATACAGAAACTGTAGACTATGGCTGGAGTCAGTAGTACAAAGTCTTTCAGATTCATTGTTTTTTATTTCACTTGGAGATCAGTGTCCTTGTGCTCAGGGTTCTGAGTGAAGTCAGGGATAATTTTGGGAGTCCTATTATCTGATGGTGTTGGTTGGTTCATTATTTTCAGATAAAACATCCATCCATCCATTGTCTATGCTGCTTATCCTTGCAGGGCGGAGGAGGGGCTGATGGCCACCTCCAGCTGTCATTGAGTGAGAGGTGGGTTACACTTTTGACAGATTTTCAATGCATCACAGGTCAATATAGATTCATACAGGACAAAAAAAAAAAAAAAAAAACTCACAAACCTACTTACTCTAAGGGAGAAATAAATGCCTCATATGCACAGGGAGAACACGGAAACTACACAGAGAAAGACTGCATGGTGGACTATGGATTTAGGATTTTCTAGTTTCAAGACAACAGAGCTACCCACTGTCCCACTGTGGACCATCTAAATAAAACACAAACAGGGAAATATTCTTCATATAGTCTGCAGCACATCATAATTTGTAGTATGTTATTAAAAATACAATGTTTTTTAATTAACATGAGACAAACAAGTGCTGTTTGGAACAGCCTACTTGGATCATCTTCCCTTATTCTAATCTGGTCAGGTTGTGAACGTTGCAAGGCAGAGTGAGGATCTCACACACACTGTACACAGAGAGAATACACATACAGATGTTTATTATTTATCAAATAATGGGACTAGCTTACTTTTAGAATTATTTTCAGTAATTCTTACTATAAATGATTGTGGTCTGTAGTTCATAGCTTCTCTGTCAACATTTCTGCATTGTCATGGCTGACACAGAGAAGGAAAGGGAAAGTATGTGGATCAATGACTTTAGAGAAATGCTAAATAGTTTTAGATAAGCTAAAATATGTGAATACTTTGGACATTGCTTATCAACCCTTTATATTTTCATTTAGCTGACTTTTAACCAGAATCTTCAAATCTTGTATTTAATTCTATATGACTGTAATGCCGCATTGCTACCACAAGGCGGCAGTAGCAGGGGTGACTTTTACAGCAAGGCAGCACCTGATTTAATCCAGTAGTTGTAGTACTGCTGCCACAAGGCAACAGCTGAGAAATACACTCACAGAGCTTTGAACGCATGGACCGGTTTCTACTTAGTTTTAATTCAATTGAGTAATGTTTGTGTACTTCTTCTCTTGAAAAGATGAAGATTACCATAGCTTTTGAAACTCATTGATAAGTTTGTGTTTTGAGTCAGCTTTAAAATGCTAAAACTCTCACAATGACAATGGACAGCAACACAATGGAAGTGTAAGCTTAACTGCTCAATGATTTCACTGATGTTGCTGAAAGAGATTAGAGATTTTACTCAGTTCAGGAGTTTTGAGACAATCACCTTCAAACCCACTTGCTGTTAAGCATGAGAGTGGCAGTATCATGATGGGGCCATCAGCCATAAATTAGACTGGTAAGTCTTGAAAATGAAACAGATGAACAATGAGGACAATATCAAAATATTCACAAATTATCAGATAGACTTTTGAAACTTGGACAAATGTTTGTAACTTCAGTGCAAATCAAATTAGCATACAGCTTTTTTTAAATTACTTTATCAAAATCCAGATATCAATCTATTCAAAAAGAGCTGGACAGGTTGATGACAGGAAACTGATACAGCTACTAAGTAGTAATATGTTCATGTGCAATTCAGCCAAACAGCTTGTCGCTTTCTGAAGGACACATAAACAAGTTCAGGTCTGACACTTTTACATTATTTAAAAATTCTACTTGATAAACATTTTCTTAAAAGACAGTTTTGTTTGACCACACATTTTTGTTTTATGGAACAAAATTTCTATCAACTTTAAACACACATCATCTAAAACTGACATTTATTTACTTGTCTCAACCTGAGTTTAAGCAGAGATGAGTTGCACATGGTGTGACTGTGGAGAAGGTCCCATTACTGAGTTGCTATGCCCTCTAGCACTGATAGAGAGAAGAAGACATCAATCTTTTGCTAATTCCTTCAAGTGTGAAAGGGTCCTTGTGGTGTCAGCCAAAGGGGAAAGATGGTTTTAGCCAGAGGTGGTGAACAAGTAGAGAATGAGGGAAGGAGAGAGGCCTGCTCACAAGTAAAACCCGTCCTTTTTGGTCCTCCATTCCACCCCCTACCCTCAGCCTCAACCTTGTGGCTGACAGTCCTGGACAACCGACCAGATGGCAGCAGCATTAACCCAACAAAGGCGATCTAATTAGGGCTACAATAGAGAAAATAAAGGGGGGTGACAGTGTCCTGATGGACAGCACGCCACAGGAACAGCCAAGCAAGCCACTTGAGACCAATGCCACACCTCCAACCCCCATCCTCACAGACACACACTTTCACTGAACATGCACACACCCACACCCCCTGGCAGTAATATAGGGGGCTATGACTTTATTACCCCTCATTAACACAAATTAGACCACTTGAGCCTCCCTGAATGGCAATGACAAATTGAATTAAGTGTTTGGAAACAAGTCAGTCTCCACCCATGGCCAGGCTGCCACCATATTGCTTAAACAATCAATGAAGGGTATGTACGGGTGGGTAAGAGTGAAGAAAACTGCTATTATTTGAGGTAGGTGGAGACTTGAGAAACTGTGAATGGTTGAATTCCTTTGGAAAAAAAAAAAAAAAAAACCTCAGTCCTTCTGCTTGGGATGAGTTAAGTGAAGCAAGTTAAAGGAGGAATGAAACAGAGAGGAACAGATGGTTTGAAACCATTTACAGCACATAACTCAAGACATTCAGTCATTTATGAGTTAACTCACATATCAGATTTAGAAAAATAAAAAACATACTCAGAAACATGGTCTGAGGTGACTGTTATGTTTTATTAACCTTCATTAAACAGAGATTCATATCAACCAAAAATCAGAGATATGTTATAATACAGCCAACATCATGTGGCTAAAAATGTTATTGACCAACCTGGTTATGTGGATGGATTTGTACCACTGAGTTTATGTTGAAAACCTGATATATTTAGTGTCAGATTTTAGATAAATATTGTATTATATGTCAGATTGACAAAAAGTTTAGCAATTCATCAGTATTGATATTGGTAAATGCAATATTTTCCTCCAAACTGGAGAAGTACTGACTTTACTGAAAATGTTTTGGTAAACCAAACTAATTTAACAAAATAGCAAGAGTACTTGATACAAATTTGCTTTAATAAACATTTAATAATCATTAATCTGTTTTTTTTCTTTATTTAACCAGGTAAATCCCGTTGAGATCTAGATCTCATTTTCAAGAGGGACCAAGCCTTATGATTCCTTACAATTACAGAATGAACAATGACAACAGTTGTCTCTGACAAGAATATGCTGACACCTTGTGGTACATACTGAAATTACAGTATAGTTTTAATTTGTTGCTTACAAAATCAGCGTAATCAAGGATGCAAGTAGTGCATAAGAAGTGAAACATACATAATTTTGAAAGTTTTCTTTTATATTTCTCTCTGTTTTCCTCTCTCTTCTACAATTTCTCTTCCCTGTTGTTGTGCTTCAGTATCAGAAGCTTTCAACTTATGAACAAGGCTCAGTGTTGAATTTTAGCTGTGTAATATTTTCTATGATTAATTTATTTGCTTTAATATTTGTAGGACTTATTTTTTTTAAATAGCTATGATTTTGCTAATTGTTAACTGTTCTTGGTTTTGCTGCCCATAGTGTATGCTCATGTTTTTTTTTCTTTGTTTCACATTTCCATGCAGCAGTATGAAATATTCTTTCACCACAGTTAGAATTTCCAGACACAAAGGAAGTCAAATCTGACAAATAAAATGCATATAGATTTAGCTTTTTTAATGAATAAATAAAGAGAAAAGTTCCAAGAAAGATGATGAAAAAAGGGCAAAGTACAGATTTTACAAGCTTGCTTTTTCCAGCTAACCCGATAAAAAGCATCAGCTTTCTGTAGAAATCCAGGAAACCTAAATCGTTTTCATTAATGTCCACAATCTATAATATGTAGTTACATAGATTGTTACATATTATAGATTGTATCCTGAGCAAAAAGTGGCATAAACAATTTTGTTAAATGACAGATTTTAAAGCTTTATTTTGTTTCAAATCAAACACTAGATGGGGCTAGAGATTTAAAACATGAGCACACTTCCAACTGACACTGTTTGCACCATAACAAAATTAGTTACTTGCCTTGTGATGGATGGCAACCTGTGCAGGCTGTACACCTCTTCTCACGCAATGACAGCTACAAGAAGGCACCAACTCCAAGGAATAAGTGGGTATAGACAACGAATGGATGGATGGATGGATGGATGGATGGATGGATGGATGGATGGATGGATGGATGGATGGATGGATGGATGGATGGATGGATGGATGGATGGATGGATGGGGATGGATGGAAATGTGTTAATATTTGTTTTGTAAATCCACAAATAATATGATGTTAGTAAAATTATCAGGTCATACAAGCACATCATCCACAATGTTTCCATTCTAAAACAATCAGGATGTTAAACTGGCATAAAATTCCTGCTGAAATCCATGTATTTCCATGCAGATTTCTTATCAGAATAGAAAGAAGATTCATCAACTGTATTGTGTTTCACTAACACTTTAAAGAAATATTTTTTTTGTTAAAAATGTCATATTGATATAACACTTTGTATTACATAACATTGTTAAGGTAGGAAATCAAAATGTCCATTAAGGCTCAGGGTAAACTGAGTCTTAATTCTAATCAGCTAAACTCACTCACTCATATCATTGCATGTCATTGCAATATGTATATATCATCTGTATTAAATCAAATGTACAAAAGACAGATATTTATTTTGGAAAAACCTTTGACATTCTTCCATTGTCCGGCACAGAGCCATCACATTGTTTTACATGTTGCTAAGTCTCTGAAGTACAACATGTCCAGATGTATTCAGTTGCTTTATAGCAAATCCAGCTTATATGATATCGTCATAATATTGACTTAAACACCATATTCGGCTCACATCTGTTTCCAGTAAGCCAAAGCATTTTTTTTCTTCCAGTTGCAATATCTCTTCCAGCCGTCAGGTTGTGCTGTTGCACCACTCTATTTCTTAAGGTTTGCTCGAATTGCAGAGCTCTTGTTTGTCTGTATCTAGACTAGAGGACTGTGTCCACCTGGAAGCGGTACAAAAGCACAGTTGTGCAGGAAGCGTCTGCAATTTCCTCCCTCTTGCGTCACAAACGCATTACTGTGCCTCTAACCCAAACCACAACCACATGGGAGCCAGTGCAGCGCTGGAATTTTCCCACTCACAAAAAACACGTTAAGAGTTCAGACACTTTTGGCTGACTTCGAGGTTGGGCTGAGCTCTTTTGGTGATCCCATCGATGAATGAGCCACTTCTTAGCAGCACCTGTCCTGTGTTAGGAACCAATAAAACAGCTTGTGTCCACGTTTTACCTCCCGTCTTCTATTTTGATCTTCATCTTGATCACTTCTTGTTCATTATATTTGGTTTGCTTCATCCTTTATTACTTTCCCCCATGTTTTAGATCCACTCTTTTGGCCTCAGGAAACTAACAAATGTTTTCCTGATCCCTAATGTAACACTCGAAAATGCTTGCTGAAGTCAAGAGACAAACAAAAAACAAAGAAAATACACAGACAACATTTCTTTAACCTTTTCTTCTCTTGGGAAATAACTCATGGATTTAAAACAGTTTCTTACCACATTGTTTTAAGGTATCATGACAGTTATTTAGTGCTAACATAATGCATTGACGATGCTCTTCTTTGTAGCACTGAAAAATATCAGGTTGTGAAAGTACACAGTCAGCAGCCATTACTGTAGCACAGGGCTGAGTGTACATTTTGCTCCTTTTCTATTGTTTACCTCTACTTTCAGAGCAGTTTATCTTGCAAATACCCCCTAAAACCTGTGGAAGCCTTCTTTTGTTTCAGTTTTACAATATCAAATGAAAGCTAAAGCCTTATACCCTCTGGCAGTTTTAGTTCAATGCATTATTTAATAACAGAGAAAGAAAACAGATCAATTTCACAGTTTAAGCAATGATCAATGAAGCAAATCTGTTTTATTTTGGTCACAAGATAAGAAAACAGCCTTCAGCCATTCTTAATGAACATTGTGTTTGTAGGAATTAAGTAGATTGTAATGAAGTCAAATGGTTGGGAGTTAAAGGAACAACATTTTTTTCACAAGCCTTATGACAAAGTATGAACTAAACGGGTTCATTACCTCAAAATTGTTGCAATGGAGTTAAATTAATCCGAGTCAAAGTAAAGGAACTCCTCAAACACTGCCTCACTGATATGTGCTTTCTTGTATTTTTTCTAATTAGTCCTCCGGTTAAAGAAAGAAAACTGTTTATTCTTAAATAGAATAAAGTTCAGATGACATCTTGTTTTTATCAACATGGGTATGTAAATTCAGTCCTTCAATGATGAAGGGATGAAATTCCATTTATTCCTCTAAAAATATCTTATTTTGTGCTGGTAAAAAAACTCTAACATAGTTTGAATTAAGACTTTTCGTGCGTTTATGCTGATTTTTGCAACTGAGTTAAAATTCTGACTCGTAAATTCAAGTAATACTCATAAAAAGAAATTTAAAAAAAAGATCCATATGGTAACATTTTCCAGTTTCACATGTCCAAACCAAAACGAAACCGAAAAAGTGAGACAGGTTTTTCAGACCTAACATCTGCTAACTGAATTGGATGGAAATTGCTTATAAGGGGATTATCGAGTCATACAATAACTATACAAACAGATCTGCAAACCATTGCAGTATTTTCATCTATGTACATTTGCAACAGTTACTTTGACTTTTGAAAACCAAACCAAGAATCACAACCTTCCCATAGTGACCCCTAATAACTTGACATAAAACAACCCAGGAGCATATATGTGCTGCATCACTCTGATTTCCTGATGTGCTGACATTGTGTGTTGCTAGCTTAAAAGTTATTGCAACTCATCATGGCCATTTCTGTCAACCGGTTAATGGCTAACCAGTGCAAAGCTTCATCTACTATAGCTTCACAGTGATAACTTTCGGACGACTGCACACGTACACAAAAAGCTTCCCCATGCAGAGGATGAACAACTATGCAAATAAAACAACTAATTTCTTTTTTGCAATTATTTGGAGAAAACATTACACATAAAAAAAAATATCATGGTTAAACACTCTTCCAATATTTAATCTGCACAACATTTTATTACGGAATGAAGGAGTATGTTTTCAAGATACTATTTTTATAATTAATAAATGTGCTGTAATATTGTTGCTGTATTGTGCACACCTGAGATAAATGACTGAACTGAGGTTTACACAGGTCAGATTTCAAAGCAGAAAGCATCTATTCCTATGTGGCTCTAAATAAAATGTGCTCCTTGCCTCTTTCTTTAAAATTTGGGACTGATATGTGGCACCAAATTACCCCCTGGGCAATAATAAAAGCTAAAGATGGGATCCTTTTTCTTTTTTTTTCCTCGCTCAGAAAGAATGACTTTCATGCTTGGCTGCCATCCAATTTTATCTCCAGGAGTTGCTAGGCGACAGGAAGGTCCTTATAGTGAGTGTATTCTGGGAAATGTTGGAGCCAACAAGTGAATTTTCTATCACCTGCCTTCAATGCTGTGATAACATGCTTCGATGAATTGAGAGTATGTGATGTAACTGGACCATCTGATAAAGCTGTTTGATCAGTGAATACTGTTTGTAGTTATTTAAATTAATAATGTGTTTTCTCAGAGTGCTAGTAGATCCCAATACAACAGAGGGACATTGCTGTGATTTTTAGTTGTTACTTGAAGAAATGTAAAAGACATCAAGGATTATTAATGTGTTTATATAATAACACTTCAGATCTGTGATGTCTGGTTTTTAAACCTGAACATGGTCACCTGATCTTGAATATTTAAAAAAAAAAAAAAATGTGTGAATAGTGGGATCATGAATTACAATTGCTTAATGTGTTTTCTTTTCACTTTTTAGTGTAGTAATTTATTCCGTTGTCAGCTTTAATGTACATTAATTGCTCTATCATGGTTCTCACTGCATAAATATTAAACAAGGTTATGTAATATTACTGCTAATATTTAAGAAATTGAGAAAGTTAAAATAAAAATTATTCTAAAAAAGGTATAAAACCAGAGACAGCAGCTGCTACCATGCCAGTTTTGTTTATATTGGAACAATATGAAAACCATAAAACACAAAAATATTCTCTGTTGTCTTGTTTCTGTCTCTGTCTTATCTTTTATGAGGCTGAAAAAGTGAAATGATTCCACAGTACGGTCGAATGAAGGCAGATGGTTAAATATTAAGAGCTGAAACATTTTGAAGGAAAATACCTGCTGTGCTCTCTGACCTAATGTTAAAATCATTTAATGTTCTTCTGCTGTGCAAACCTCACACCGGTCTGAGGGTTATTTCAACTGACAGTACATCTGCACAAGTGAAACAGCCACCAAGAAATGAGATGATCATGCTGTGCAGGGAACTTAATAACCTGTCCAGCTCGCTTAAACAGCTCAGGGTTTTGATTTCACATAAATCCTTTGTGAAATTTCAATTACAGGATCAAAGCAGTAATCTGCCCTCAGAGGGACACAGTTGTTATTGCAGAGTCCAAGAGATGGTCAGTGCAGCACTGTGAACAGAGAGTTCATCACCACTGCAGTCGTCATAATGAATCCTTCCACACCAGTGACTGTGGATATGAATAACAATCAGTAAAAGAAATTTGAAATAACAGTACAGGTATTATGTTTGTTTAATGTAATCCACTTCGCCACCACAAGGGATATTGCTTTGTCAAGATGTCATTGCAAAATTATTTTTTCTTATTTTTCCCAAGTTAAAATCTGCGCCAAATGACCACCAAATCTCTTGGTTGACAGTTAAAGATGATACCCCATTTACCTCTCACTATGAAGTGACTTTTGCGCTCAGCTGTTGTTCAATTTTATGGCAGGGAGTTGCTAGGCGACAGGAGCATCCTTTTTGGATGTGCATTCAGAGAAAGGATGATACTACGAATTAATCCTGCAGCTTTGCTTCTTATTATAAGCCTTTCAACCTGTTGTGATGTGGGTCAACAAAAGAGAATAATGTTAATCAAACATTGTTTGAACTCTCTGTGGGATTGAAGCGAATCATTTCAAGTTTTGCTTTGTCCTGCATAGAGACTCAGACACAATAAGGTTAAATGCTTCTACCCAAAGTAGAAACACAAAGTGAATGTGGACTATTAGATTTGATAATTATTTTACAAAACAGGTCAGACAAATTTAGTTAAAAAATGTTTTTAGACTGAAGTAAACAGCATTACTCAGAAATGCTGTTTTTAACAGCACTGTGCAAAAGTTTTAGCCAAATTAAAAAAAGCTGGAACCCAAAAACATTTTTAAAAATGGAAATGTTGATTTTTTTTTATGCTCATCAGTAAATAACATCTGGTGAATATATGAAAAAAGATCATAGAAGCTTTGTTTAACTAGCATCGCCTTTTAAAAGCATCAATTGCTTTGGTACATGTTTTCTAATGAAATTTGACCTGGAGGTTGCACCAAATTTCTTGGAAAACTAACCACAGAACTATGAATGCTTGTTTATGTAATCCCAGATAAATTGAAGATGAGATCAGTTTTTAATGACATGGGTTTGCGGTTGTTCTTCTGCTGCAGCATACATTTGGGCTCAATCAACTACTAGCTTGAGGCGCATTGCCTGATGAGAAGCATCTCCCTGTATTTCTCAGCTTTTAGATCATGATCAGTTTAAGCCTTCACCTCTTTTGGCAGAAAAACAGAACCAAAATCCCTCTGTTATTTTTCATTGTAGTCTGCAGACACTCATTCTATCACTAGTTGGTGAAGAAACAGCCTTCTGCAAAGATCAATTGTTTAAATTTTATACTCAGTCAAGCACACTGGGTCTTTGTTAATGATAATTTAATTCAATGTGCAATCAATGGATTATTTCTGCACACCATTAGGTATTTTCTTTTTGTTATCACATCCCTTGAAAAGTATCATAACGATGAGCTTATCACAAATGGCTGTCGTGTTTTCAATAGAAGTTCACATTTCTATCCTGCAGTTGCACTTTATTCAAGAAACATTGCATGTAGCCAACACAATGATAAACACTCTGACTTAATGAGCCCAATAAATCAAATAGGCAGAAATGACTAAATTCTGCCACTGAGCATTAACTAAATCTTGATTAAGTGCCAGACGGAATCCAGTTGCCTGGGTATTAGTGACAGAGACTGTAGGTCAACACCTGTCTGATCATTCTGTCCTTTAATGAAACCTCCAGCTTACTCATTTTGTAATTAAACACCCAGTTGTAGTTAAAATCAAATTTTCTGCTGTTTTACATCTTTATTGCTTTGCCTGTCAAACTATAGAGAAGGCCTGGTTTAGAACACACATTGTATGCATCATAACAACCAGCTGGCGAAGACATATTATAGGATCATGAAAGATACATATCTCATAAATGGTGCAGCTAACTGGATTATACAGACCTATCTGCAGAGCGACTAATGGAAGTGGAGGCGTAGTGGGAATATGACCGGTTTGCTGACTGTGTTTGCCTGAAATGCTATCCTGCAAGGGTTTTTCTCCACTGTTCTCACAGAGACAAATCCCTGTTGCACTTAGTAGTCATCCATTTTTAATGCCATGGCCTCAGCTGGAGCGATGCATGAAGGCAGACGAAAAGGGGTGGGGGGCTCTAAAATATGCAAACTAGAATCAGAAGCAATTATAAGGATTGAGTTGGAGAGACTGGAGACAGTAAGGCTATTCATGAACTAATCATAGCATTTCTTCATTCACTATTTACTTAATTTATGGAACATTTGTAGTGATTCGAGCTGCGGCTGTAAGTCACAAGCACTCACAGCTGCACTCCTTTACTACAGCTCTGAGTTTTTCACAGAAAACAAGAAGCGTCAGCAAAGCTTCCTGCCTGCTTTTGAGCCCTGTAATGTGTCTGCAGCAGCCATTCCACAGATGGCAGGCGGGGAAGGCCAGAAGAGCCAGCTATTCAATCCACTTCAGCGCAAACATGATCTTTCTGAACCAGAGACACAAGCCAAGACATTCCTGCGTGGGCCGACCTCCCTAAACAACAGCGAACAACTGTGGCACTGTGTTTGTCCTCTCAGGAAACATCTTTGAGATGTCAGGGCAGCAGATCAGCTTGAGTTGGATCAAAGGTTAAAGTATTACTGGTATGAGTGTAGAACATGTCGAACATGAATCCACATATCATATCAGAAACTATCCTGGTTGAGATGTTCAACTTTCAGTGCAGCAGTAATCTGAGACTTGTTTAGAGACATGATTGTATACTTCTCTGTTATTAAGTAAACCACAGAACACAGCCATGTAGCTCAAATATTTGATATGTTTTTATTTCTCTAGTGAATTCATGTTATTCTGCACAGCAGCATACAGTAAAATATGGTAAAATATAAATAACAAAGTTCAACAGTGTTTATTTTTCTCTTAATCATTTAATCAAAAACCTCTGTTAAAAGTGGCAATTGTTGTCAGCATTTTTTTCACTCTTTTGCACCCTCAATGTATCATTGGACAGCTAATCTTTCAAAAGTTTGGGCATATTCATTATTTACAGACAATCACCTTTTGGTGAAGTAATGCTTATCATAGCTTTTTGGAAACTCACTTCCATTGTGTTAAATGCAACAAAATGAAAATACAATTATGTTATACAAAGATCAAAAATACTATCAAAAACCCTTAATATAAATGGCAGCACTATATCAATAAACTGCTATTGATTTTTTTGTTTTACATGTAAGTACAAAATCCCGTTGAGGTAGCGCCCTCTGAAGTCACTTGTCATGTTAAAATACTGAATAAACATCATTTGTATTGACTGTACAGCAAATCTTTTGTCTTTCTCTCATTAATGCAGTTGTTTTCCTTTGGTAAACAAAACTTTCAGAAACGTGCAGTCCCACAAGTGACACTTTGAATCGTACATTCAGGACATTTTTGCATCTTTTTTGGGATTCTTCAGAAAAGAAAAAAAAAAATAATGGATTATTGTTTACTGACATTCATTTGCTATGTTTTTCGGGTAATAAGGACTTACACTGTTTTACAGAGCAGAGTAGACCTGGCCATGAGAGGCTTAGCTGAACAAATTGTCAAGGGAAACAAAAATTGAAAAAAGTACAATTACAACATAGGACTTACAAAGAAATAAAATAAAATCCAGTGTGTCACTTTTATTTGGGAATGTAAACATAAAAATATGAAATAGTTTCAAATCTGCTCAGGTATGACATATAATAGGTTTCTTATCAGTTGTTTGTTCCCCAGAGAACATGAAGCTAAAACAGAAGTGACATTGTCTATTTTAGTTCCTTCCTGCCAGAATGAGCATCAACTTTCAGAGCAAGTTGGAAAACATGTGGTGGAGTTTTTTTTTTTTCAGACAGGCGGAGGGGTTCAAAGACTTCCTCCTTCACTCAGACCCACACATACACATTACCAACACATTCCTCTGCTTTTTTAATGGCAAACATGACTTTGGTTTCTCTAAGACATGAAAGAAGATTGCAGCGAGCTTTTAGCTCACCATACAAAAATACTTGGTAGAAATTGGTTATGACATTCATCTCCCTTACCAAATGTCAGTGTATTTTCTTATGTGACCAAAATACTTTTAAAAATGTTGGATTATTGATACATATGTGTTTTTGTATGCACACACTCAAATGACTATAAACTAGAGAAAAGAGTAAATCTGATGAATAAAGCAGAAAATGATTCTATGTGGATAAAATAACTATAAAAATAGAAGCAATCTCATAGATGGAACAAAGGAAAGAGACAGTATGCTTATGAGACAGGAATAAAGGCTAAAACCGAAATCAAAACAGTCATCTGGAAATTGTTCAGTGCAATTCAATTTACTTTATAGATTCGTCTATTTAAAATATTTTCATCCTCTTACCGCCCACAGCCCTCCCCCCCTTTAATGGGCGCTGGGATGGCTGGTCTTTTGACAGTGGACAGTATTTTATCGTGTGGGCATTGTCCCCGTTGGCGCTGCAGAGCGGGCAGGTGTAAGCCCTCAGAATCGGACACACAACTCGGCCGTCTGGGGTTTTCAGGACGTGAGAGCCGAACACCTCCTCCGGGCTCCGTTATTCCGGCAGAACACGCAGATTTTGGCTCCTGTTTGCCCCTGGTTGTGGGTTTGCGCATCTTCCGCTCCACACCAAAGAGATCGAACCCCGCAAAGCTTCCACCGAAGCCCATCTCGCGCTCCGGCAGCTGGCTTTGGAACGGGCTGAGGATGGAGAAGCGCTCCTTCAGGTCCAGGATGGAGGGTGACGGGGGGCTCCCGGACGGGCAGCAGCAGTCCAGGTGCCCGCTCTCTCCGGTGCCGCCCGCGATTACGCACGGGCACGTCGGGGAATCGTCCAAACCCAGTGTCGCTTTCAGGGATTCGGTGATAGAGTTCGGATTCTGGGGCATGTTGAGCTTATTATTCTTCGTAACCAATGTCGTGAGTCCAAGATAGTCGTTCCAGAAATTGAAAGTGTAATCATAGGGGTTGCGCGCGTTCAAATAGTTGTGATTGAGAAAATCCATGGTCACTTGTGGTTGCTTGCCTGCCGTCAAAAGATGAAACATCCAGTGTAATCCGTTGGGTCAGAGTAGCCAGAGTTCACCTCCAGGAATACTTCATACACAGCGAAGTGATCTCCAATGTTCCTGTTTTGTTTGAGCGTCCTGCAAACTGGCTTTCTGGTTATATGGACCAGGAGGGCGGGGCGCTTTTCCACTAAACCCAAGTTTCTGATCAGAGGGGGGAAAGCTGCTCCTTTTCTTCAAAGCTACATTTAGACAGATTTGTTTTCCTGCGGGCAGCCTCGACTGCGACATCAATCAGCTCTCTGACGTCCAGAACGTCTTTTACTTTTAGAGGGAAAAATGGTTTTAATGTTTAATGATTTCAAAAATGTGCAGAAAATGAGTTTGCTTTGAAAACCATTATGTAGTCAATCACAGAGTTTCAAAATGAGACCAAAATGTTCCCCTTTTTCAATAAAAATTGTAAAGTTTCACATGATCTCTTAATCAATATTAGTTACTGCAAGTAAACATTATCAAGACACATTTTAACTCATTGTGCGCCAAGACAATAAATACATTATTTTCTCATAGAAGCCATATTTTAGAACACAAAGTAACAACTGAATCAAATCTTTATGCCTCAAAATTCCTTCATGTGCAGTTTCTAATTTTCACAACTTCACAAAATCTTTAAAGTAATTAACACATGCAATTAAGTTTTTGATAACTGCTGTATGCCATTGTGCACATATAGCAGATTACATGAAGATGAATCGTTCAACAGGGGGCAGCATCATCCAGCTGCGGGTCAGTTCATATGAACCAAAAGACCCTTGACTAACTACTGTGTTCATGTCAAACTCTTTTGAGAGGATGACATTTTCAAGAAAACTAGAGGAAGCAACTGTAAAGACCACTGAGTGGAAGATAGAAGTCACTGATTTTGTCCCACAATGGCCACGTTGGCAACAGCTCTGGTCACTTTGGCATTGCCAAGTGAAAATAGACAAACACAAAATTAAGTGGCACACATTTCTGCAATGCTATTGGATTTCAGTCTCTAATCAAATGGGAATCTGAATATTTGCAGTAAATAGTGAACATGATAAACATGGTTTGTGGCTGTTGTAAACACTGTTCATCATCTTGAACTCTAGAGATCTTCATGGGAAAATGGCTACAAGAAAGGTCAAAAGAAAAGCTCTGGAAGACTTTGACAAGCCACCAGCCATGTTTTGGTCAGATAAGACCAAAACGTAGCTTTGTAATCTATGTGCAGAGTGTGGCAGAAAACAAATTCTGACCGAAGCCCCTGAACACATCTTCAGGGGACCAGCTATAATGCTGGAGTTAGTTGAAGTTAAATAAAGAGCAATCCTGCAGAAATACCACAAAAAAAACTTATCTGACGATGAAAAAGACTTTAGATCAGGGAGGAGGTTCACTAAAACCTGCACATACATGCAGACCTATACCAGAATAAGCTTGATTAAAATGAAGAAATCCCAATCTAAAATCAAAACATAAATTAAGTTGAAGATCTGCAACACTTAAAAACGTTCACTCACATAGGCTCTCCACTCAGTCTGACTCTGCTTAGTTAGTTTGCAAAGAAGAAATTTCAGTCTTTACATGTGCAAAGCTGGTCAACACATTCCTAAAAGACCCTGCAGCTGTAAAATATGGTTCTGCCAATAGACTCAGGAGGGCTGGATACAAGGCACTGTGTTGTTCGCGTTTCAGCTGAAAACATAAAAACATTACTTTCTTGGTTTAAATTACTGCAGTGTAACAAGGGCAATGCATTTGCCCAAAGGGAACTAATTTGTCTTAAGAAAATTTAACTTTATGTTTTAAAAATCTGCCTGGACATTTCAACTACAACCTCACTGTGAAATTAGAAATGACTGCACAACAGACAAACAAACGAATTTGGACAGATAAATATACTTTCCACCCCACATTTTCACAAAAGCCTTTTTGTTACTAATACAGTTTGTGCCATCAGTCAGGCAACAGCATGAAGCAAAGTGGGTTTATTATGTCTATTTAATGCAGGATGTTTGCACTCCTGAGAAAACAGTTTACACCCAAACACTTCAACAAAACAGCAACTCAAATGTAAAGGTACAAACAGCAGAACATGACAATTTCATTTTGATACACAAACTTTTAATAACTTGTTTGTGTTTAACAACTTTCTCTGGAAAACTGAAGAAATCAGAAGTTACTGAACACAATGTTATTTTTCTTTATTTGTTAGGGTATTATACAAGTTTCCACTTCCTTCTTTGTAGGCACTGGTCACTATCCTGAGCCAACCTTTCTCACCCTGAAAGAAAAGTTGTTTACTTGCAACCATGTTCAGCCAAAATTTAGTTTAAATCTAGAAAAAAAAGTAGTAACTTGACGCACCCAAGGTTCTCCCCAAGAGTTGCGAACAATCCAATATTCAGTGCCATTTTCCACACCCAGCCTGCTACTGACACAATGTGGTTAATGACAGGAAACTGGACATACTCAGAGTACACGCCACCAGTACTCATCAAGTTTCTGAGTGGTCATGATTCCACAGCTGGTTGTCAGGCAAATATTTTATTTCTATCAAACCATCTGCCAAAGACGGCTCCATAAAAAACAAGCTGAAAAAGTGGCATCAAAAGTTTGAATTCCCTCAGACCCCAAACGAAAACATTTCCATCAGACCACTAAAACTAACTAAGTTTTTCTCTGGCTCGACATATATTTCCAGTCCAACTGTCTCAGAAACAACATTCCATAGGGATCATATAGCCCAAGCTTCTCTAGTTTTGTTTTGTAAGTATTTCGAATCTAACAAGTTCTGAGTCTAAACTTATCTCTGTCCCAGAAAAATTGCTAAACCTTCTTTACAGCTGCGTTTCAGTAGAGAATCAGTTTATGAATGCGGAGGTAAAATGCAGAGGACACACGAGGCAGCCACCCTGAACAGTCCACCCTCTGTGGGCCTCTGATCCTGTGATGAAGTGGGCATCTAAAGAATGCTGAAGCGGCTCTCTTGAAACAATGAGAGCATGAATGATTGCTGTTCTAATTAAAACTTCCAAGGGGAGACTGCAAAAAATAAATAAATAAATAAATAAAATAAAACATTACTTACTTGGAAGGATCACATCCATTTCTAATGGATACGATAAGAATCCACCACCTTACACAGAGTAATAACAGAAAGAGGAGCTCTGTTCACCAAGCTGCAGAGGCGTGGAGGCAGTTTCTCATTATTGTAAGCGTTCAGCAAGTTAGTTTGAAATAGTATTGACTCCTCATTGGATTTTCACTCCATCCCACCGCTGCAAAATATAAATTTTATTATGAAGCATTAATAATGCATTTAATGGGCAATTCTTTTTCTGCAAGCCAGGGAAGATTGTGAGAGCAGATCCCAGTGTTGCTGCAGTGTAACTGAAATATTCATGGCTACATTAGTCCTTTATTTTGTTGTGACTGAGAGAAATTAATACTCTTTCATTAACTAGAGCTAATTCTGTTGCTGCCTTGAGGCTGCACGGGTATATTTGACAGAAGGAGGAACAAGTGGGATGGATGTGGTTGGAAACTTAGTCTGGAATCCTGCTGACTGATTGTTGGTCAGGGGCTTCTTTTGCTTGAAAGAAAAACAGGAAAAACGACTGCTGTCTGGAAAACGAACTGTGCATTTTCAGTGATGATATATGATGAGATATGAAGCCCATTCTTTAACACAAATTGGTTCAATTAGACATTTTTGTTAAATTCTGATTTACTTCATTTAATAGAGCTACTCTTTCACATTTGATTAATCCAAAATCCTGCACTCAAAAAAGACTTTTTGATGAAAAAAGCTGATTTGTCAGATATGAGATAAAAAACAACACTGTTCATTTTGATGTGATAAATTATTTAAAATATTATGGAACTCATTAACAAGAAATAATTCTTTCCTTTCTTTTAAAAAGATCCCCAGGCAGTAATAATTTACAAGCATCGTGTGGGCATGTTTTGAGTGATGATAAGATGTAGTCCCTCCAGTTTCGAAGGTTCTGTGAAATCTCTTTATTATGCTGCATTTTTTTGCAAAGTAAATCACAGTTTTTACCCCCCGCACCCCCATCCCACCTCCTCCAATAAAAAAGCTGACTCCCGTAGTGGCCTTGAAGAGCGATTCTGTGGATAAATCAGATCTATGCCTTGTTCAAGAATACTTTCATTGTGGCTATGCCCTTCAAATCTGTTAAAGCTGATAATCTGAGGCCTCAAGAAACAAAAAAAACATGTTCATACACCTTCCACCTCCTTCATTTACATGTTTACTGAACAAAATAAATCAATACCTAAAATTATATATAATGGGTTTCCAAAAATTGCTGAGAAATCCATTTTGTCATATTGATTGCAGTGATGAAGATGAATACTGAATCACTTATGTTAAAAGGACTCATTCTTTTGCAACCTGTATTTTTCAAACCTTTTCTGGTATCCTGGAAAATAACTTTTTGCTTTCGACGCATAGATTAGCATGTGTTTTCATTCCCGACCATTAGAGCTCTGCTTGTGATTATGCAAATGAGAGAGCAAGCAGGAAATTTAATCAAACCGCAAATTTGATTTTATGTGAAAGATTGCTGGAGGGTGGGGGCTTGATCACTTAATTCTGGGCAACAAAATTATGCTCATTTTTATTTATTCTTTTCACAGCATGTCTCACCTTGGAAGTAGCATAGCTCTAAAGGTTTGAGGCTTGCAGAGCACAGCGGAAGGTTTGATTATCCTTTTGTTCTCCCATGAGAAGCTGAATGGAAACTGGAGTTAATGGAAAGCATTTCCATATCAGCAGCAGAGCACAGCAGCTTGTGTTTTTGCATTTTTATTGTTGTTGCGTTCCCTGAACTAAGTATCTGAGTACTCTGTTTCTTTTTATTTTCCAGAGCATGAAAATGGGCTTCAATAATTGCACATAAATTCAGATGATGCTGTTGGGTTTGCTATTATAGATAGCTGGTGATTTAACAGACTTTCTCCAGAGGCCTGTTAGAATTAAAACCAATAAAACATTCATTCAATAAGCGAGTTGAGTCTGTGTAATCAAGACTAGGAAGTTACATAAACAGTGATTTTATTAAAGACCTGCTTGATTTACTGTTGTTGGAACCTGAAGGATGGGATTGCTCCATGCAATTCATAACTGACATTCAACACCACAAATTAGTGTTTTTATAAAATTATGTAACTAAACCGCTTAAATTCACCTGGATCACATCATGCTAAAGTAATTTTTCCAGTGATAAATTATGGTTTCTGAAAAGGGAAGGTTTCTATGCAATGACATTTTCACTTGATATTGTAGTAGCTCAGATGCAAATCAGGGTTAAAAGCAACACTTCAGTTTCCACGCAGCTAAATATTTCTGAAGGTATAGCTTCATACATACACTTTATGTACTCTTAACTTAAAACTCAAGTGTATATGAAGCTCCCTTGAGAGCAGAAGCCAATTTCACAACTTTTAGCATATAAACCTGTCTGCCCTTCAGAGTGCATTGGCTATTGACTAAAAACTCAAGTTGTAGGGTAGAGTGACTTAGGCATTCTGGAACTCCTTAGGAGCCGACGTCCAGATTTTAGATGTGTTCCTGTTCCAACACAGCTAAAAGAGTGGTTTCAACTCTGCCAACCTGTCAAATTCTACAGACAGCTGGTTTTGATCAGGACATTTGTTTGCAGTGCATCAAAGCAAGTTGGTGTCCAGGTGTTGAAGGACACCATTCCCCAAGGTCAGGAGACCCCTATGGATTACCTAAAGGTTTGAGGCTTCAGATGTATTCCAAACAAGTGTGCTTAAAAGGTGCAAAGCTCAACATCCATAATATCTTTGATTTTATAGGTGGGAGTTTGTCCTGTAATCAAAGTTGCTGGCAAAACACTTCACTAGCCAAGCCTAGTGGTGGTCAAATTGCAGGGATGGTGCTGTACTACTAGTCAGTCTGCTACAGGGCAGTAGTAACTTACCAGTATGAATGTGTGCTTGAAAAGATGAGTGGAAGTTGTGAAGCAACTTGGGGTTCTTCTGGACTAGATCAAGCCCTGTACAAGTACAGCTTATGAGTTATAATAAAAACACTTAAATTCAAAAGTACCCCTGTGAAATGCTTGATTTCATAAAAATATTTGTTTTGAAACACTATTGACTGTTGATATGTAATGCAGTCCCAGGATGACTGAATTATATTTCTGAAAAATACCTGAACATATCCACTTTCAATAAATGTTTCAATGACAAACATCATTGAGTTTATGAATTTATCATGTAGGATTGAAACTACAGATATTTTAAACCTATATTTTTGGCCAGAACGGCAAAGATGCAGGATTCACAAACAATTGCAGTTTCATAAGCCAATTTCAAAGACTTGAACCCAATTTGCTTTCTGACCCACCCACCCACCCCTCTGCAAAGCTTCATGGCCCAAACATTTTTACAGCTAATTCTAACCCAAGTTTTAGATTGATAAATGCATTTCTGGTTTCCAGAGAGTCATTTTTGACAATAGACCATTTTTAAGTCCAAGATATTTGTAGCAGTATAAAATCTAGACTTTAATTTCCATGTAGGGCTTTTAGTGAGACTTTACAGTCACTCTTGCATTTCCCCCAGTCTGAATTTTTGGTCAATTTGCCACTACAAATTACCCCAAGGCGAGTGTCTGCATTGACTCACTAACTAGCTGCAGTTGAAACACTCGAGGATTATCTGGTGAGGGAGAAAAAAAAAAAGTAAATGCCTCACCAGTACTGTGCAAGGAATTTGGGATTCAAGTCATTTGCTTGTGGTGTGTCTTTAAAATGGCAGAGCAGGAGGTACCAAGTACTACAGTTGGCAACCCAGTGGAAATCAGAACGCTAAAGTTGCATCCAAGACATTACAGTCGAGAAATTCAGTCAGTTACAATTTTTTAATGGTGATTAAGCTTACAATACATCAATTCTTAAATATCCACAACTTTCATTGGTAATTTAAGGGAATGATCATATCTCCAACTATACAGTCTTCTTCCAAAGCAAGATTATACAAGTTTCCACTTCCTTCTTTGTAGGCACTGGTCACTATCCTGAGCCAACCTTTCTCACCCTGAAAGAAAAGTTGTTTACTTGCAACCATGTTCAGCCAAAATTTAGTTTAAATCTAGAAAAAAAAGTAGTAACTTGACGCACCCAAGGTTCTCCCCAAGAGTTGCGAACAATCCAATATTCAGTGCCATTTTCCACACCCCAGCCTGCTACTGACACAATGTGGTTAATGACAGGAAACTGGACATACTCAGAGTACACGCCACCAGTATACTCATCAAGTTTCTGAGTGGTCATGATTCCACAGCTGAAAGTAAGAACATGAGCACAAGTTCAACTTAAGCATTCTGAATGCAGTCTTCATTTTATTCTACTCATACCTGATTGGTCCTCCAGCATAGATTTCTTCCATCATCTCTTCCCTTCCACTCACAGCACCAAAGTCTCCCACTTTCCATAATGTGTAGTTCTGAACTGCATTACACTTCCCAAAAGTTGTACAAGTGCCACAGGAATTGAATGGTTTGCAGTTTAGGAAAAATATATTCCAACTATAAAGACATCTTATTCAAGTAGAAACTAGTGAGGCTTTAATTGTTACCTTGGTCAACAGCCTGGTAGTTATTGCAGGTCTCATCAGGAATCCCATAGTTGTGGGCATACTCCCATACACCTGCATGATCTCCTCCATGACAGTTGCCAGAGTCAGCACAGTCAATTACATGTTGGACCGACAAAAAAGCAGACGGCCATGCCCCTCCACGCTTAATATTGATACGATCTACAGGAAGTGAAATTGAAAAGCTAAGGTAAGTCATCCAGAGCCTTTAACTCCCACATTCCCATTTAAGTGTTCACCCCCGCCCTCCACCTTCTGTCAAGACATTTTTCAAGTCATCATTTCTTCAAGCCATAACCACAATAGCTTTAATGGCAGCCATTTTGTATTCTTGGAAAGTTTAGCTATATTGGCATCAACACCAGAAATTGGTACCATTTACCTGCCATAGCACTGGTGCTACCATGTGCCCAGCAGGAGCCACAGAACTGAGGGATGTGTTGGTTACGGGTGGCACTGGCATAGTTAATACCATTCACATTCCTCCAGTCCCAGGACTTTGGCAGGTGAGCAAGGTTCAGGAGTTCATGAGGACGAGATGCAGTTCTATGGAAGACAAGTCAACCTCAACAACAGATCCACTGAAACACCTCAGATTGACAGTCATTATCTTCATCTCAGTGAAGTCACAACAGAAAAAGCATTAGTTAACCACTATGGCCCCATTTAAACCACATTAACTGCACCTTTAGAGAATATAAAACTATGGAGAGAAAAAAACAATACTTACTTAGCTCCATAGTTTGATTTTCTAGGTTGAGGTTTGTAGCAGCTAAACTTGCTGCTGAAGTTCTGCTGTGCTGTGGCAGCATGTATGATGAGCACAAATATCAGACCTTCTAGCTGAAACAGCTTCATGTCCAGAACAATAACTTCACACACGACTGCTGGGGAGTAAATGCTCTTATAGTCAGACAAAACTTGTTGGAGGTGATTAGGCTTTATTGAGCGCACAAGTGAGCACCTTGAGTGCTGCTGGGTGTGTCCAGGTGGTGGTAAACCTGGTAGGCCCTAAATATGCCAGATAATTCTTTTTTAATTTTATCTGTCAATGAGAGCTGGACTTAACTTTTCAACCTGGAACTACACCCAGAATCAGATGAAATGAATAAATGAACAGAATAATTGAAGGTAAGCAGAAAAATATTGTTAATATTACACAGAGTTGCCACTAACATACTTTCAGAATAGAACAACTTACTTTGTGGATCAAAGTGTCTCTTAGACTTTTATTTTAATGGTGATTGATTCAAAAGTGGAGAAAAGTTATTCCAATTTAGCCTAATTTTGCAAATATTGATGCACAGCACCAGCTGTGATTGAAATCAGAACTGATGATGTCAGCAGTCAAAATCATTAGATGTGAGTTGAATAGCATAAGCAGTTTCACCCTAAAAATGAAGATATTTTCATATTAATAGCAGCTCACTGATTGTTGACAGAATCTCATCATTATGTTGCCTCATTTGTGTTTTGTTTACGCTCTAACTGCATCTCAGTGACAACAAAGACTTTATCAGGCTTCACTGTGAGACCGCAAACAGAGTGTGATACTAATTGACTGTCTGCCATCTTTCCCCATCTGCAGGAATAGAAAGTCATATTTAATGCCTTGATTAAAATCTAAGCCCTCCATGTGAGACGGAGATGAAAGTAATTTTTCTGTAATGGAGACTATTAATATTTAGATATGGAAAGGAAACCAGAGTGCAGATTTGGAATCGGCTGGAGAATGTTAACTGAATTTCAGGGTTGTCAGGGAGCCAGAAACTAAAACATAAAATTATTATTTTTTTATTTATTTAGCATTACGTTTTAAATTTCTGTGCACTGGTGTGTGAGATTTCTTTGTGTGCACTGAAAACCTGTGATTAAACAATTTTCCCTTTGAAATAGTTAGCT
Organism: Poeciliopsis prolifica; assembly: GCF_027474105.1. Taxonomy (NCBI): domain Eukaryota; kingdom Metazoa; phylum Chordata; class Actinopteri; order Cyprinodontiformes; family Poeciliidae; genus Poeciliopsis; species Poeciliopsis prolifica. The sequence continues at coordinate 6,486,088 of NW_026562381.1, forward strand.
ATTAAGGAAAATATTGATTGTTAGGAATAATTACAGTGAACTCCATATTTGTCCATATTGAATGTAGATAAGCTTTCCAACTTGCATTGATTTTCTGTACAACTGGCTGGTGGGTGATTTTCCTGCCATGTGGTTTTGACAACAATTTTAGTGATGTGATTCCAGGCATTGCACTTTGTTCAGACCTGTTTATGCCTCCATCCATCCAGTTTCTAGAGCCGGATAACAGGCAACCAAAGGGCTTATTGGGTGCTTACTTGTACTTGTTCAAGGAGAGAATAATCCATCCTAAGACTACAGACTACAGATTTTACGAAAAGCATATAAAAGAAACCAATAAAAATTACTAGCAGTAATTTATGCACAGCTATAGTTCAGTAAATAGGTTCTGAAAGTGAAACTCCTTTGTAGACGCCACATAAACACAGTAACATACTTTAAGTGTTTCCACCTATTGACATTGAAACTATTGAAAAGTGTTTGGACCAGTGAACACCAGTCAAGTCCTTTTTCTCCTGAATGTATCGTGTGAACCTCGTTCAGATGACGCTTGAAGCTCCAGCTTTAACTCATAAATTAACCCAAACCCTCGAATGGGTTGTCTCTACCACTTGTGAGTCGTTTTTACCACAATTTTCCTTTCACTCAATCTTTCATTAAAATCCTTGGAAACAACACTTTGAGAACAACCAGCTTCTTTAGCAATGACCTTTTAATGGCTTGCCCTCAGTATAGTGGATGTCATTGACTTCCAGCCAATGAACTACTGAGTCAGCAGTCTTTAAGTTTTTATCAGCTGAAAGACATAATCAATAAAATTACCACTGTTGTAAATGGTGCACACAGCATGTAATTAAACTGAGTTTCATTTTTTAAATTGAGTGACAGAAATAATGTAATTTTTTTGATATTCTAATTTAGATGTATATGTATTTATCCTGTCTTTCTGACTTTGCCCCCATACGTTTGATAAATAAATATGCTCTTATGGCATTTGCAGTAATTTGGGAATATACATTTTCTGCATGAGAGTCAATGGGATAAACCTTAGTTTTCTTTTTCTCTGCTGATTTTAAATCAGAAAATGCTCCACATTTATGCACATATTAAAATAAAAGTCATAAATCTGTGAGAATTTATGATTTATTCACTGAGTTGACAGCTTGTTACAGCGACATCAGAGTCATATCTCAATGACTAGCACCTTTGGTTACCTTCATGAGAGCGTCTCTTTTCTCATTAATGTCAACATCAGTAGTGAGTTTGTAAGGTAGGTGATGTTTGAGTGTGTGCAGTCGGCTGAACTGTTGTGTGTCAGTGGGGGGTGCATAACACACGTGTTCACTGATCACTGAGCAGAACTTGGAGGTCAGCTATCTTTCACTACATGGGAATACTTCATTCCCATGTATTCTACACTTACCTGTCAACTACCATGAAGGGGGGAATGTCAAATAACTGGACAGTTGAATTAAAAGAGAAGCTAGTTAAAATTCTTATGCATTTTGAATCAGTTTTATGTGGGTGACAATAAAATTCATCAATTTGGTTGTGTGTTAAGTCTAAGCATTTTCTGATTTGTGTTTTAATATTATTCCATTTTCAGAGAATATCTGGCAGTATGGCTCTTTGCTCAGGGCACATCTGTGACACAAGGTGGCACATGTACTCAAAGGTTTTCTGCTGCTTGACTGGAGTGTGGGCACTTTTCAATGTTGTGCACTGTAATCTGGATTATTCTACACTGGACAGAGATACTTTGAAATACAACATGAGATTTGTTTAGTATGTTGTTCTAATTGTGAGAGTAATTTGAAAGCCTTGGATTATAATTGGCAACATACAGATTACCATGTTTTTAAATTTTCTACAAATGTGCAATGATCGAAGATTTTTTTCTTTTGTTCTATAAGTTAATAGGCTACTACAAAACACTTACTAAAGTCTAGTTGTTTATTTAATTTGAAGAATTTTAATACCTGCCGGCAGCAAATATTTTTATTAATTTAAACAAACAACCAACATAAAAATAATGTTGTTTAAATTATAATACAAAATCTATGCCAGTGTTTTTAATCTAGTATATCCGTGAATGCGATTGGTTGAAAATGTTTAGATAAATATAATGTGGACTTTATGTGTTATAGAAACTTCAGCAGAAGGTCAAATATTGCCAAAATGACTGAGTTGAGACAGACCACACTGACAAGTGACAGGAATGTAAATTTCTGGAGCAATGTGCAGAAAAAAAACCTCATGCTTTACAGCTGATTTCATCATTTGAGTATTCAAATTGTTAAAGGACAAAAGGGAGAAATTCTGTTGTAACAAGGAATAATAATCTACTTCAAGGTGACATTGTCTCAAACAACGACATGGTTTGTTTGTTTTGAAACTATCTGGTTAATCCTGAAATTATTGCAGAATGTTTCACCACTTGACTGACAAAAGGTAAGATTTCAAGACCTGAATTGAATGTCTTGGTCATTATTTCTTGTGGGGATCTCTTGTCTTCTCGAAAGCAGACACATTTTCCAGCTGAGGAAATTTCAAAAGGGTTGGGGGGAGGAGAGCATTAAGCTCCTTTTCCAGGGGGAATTACCTGTCCGCTACATCCAAATCCCTCACAATCAAAGTTCACTGTGGGGTGTTTCTAAAACTCACCAAGCCATTTCACATTTGATTGGCTGAACTGATGTTAAAAGAGATGAGGAGATGCACTTGTTCAGCACATCTTTTCCATAAATGGCTTTTAATAGACATTGTATTAGAAAACAGAAGGCAATAGTTTTAAGAACATAATTTAAATCTCATTGATGTCAACCAAAAATTAAAGCATAAAGACTCTTTCTGCATTATCAACATCATATTTGTCACTCAGGTTGATAAAAATAAAGCAGGTACAAGGTTTTTGAAGTCAAACTTGAAAGATGTGGATCAGAGTCCCAATCACAGCATCTTAAAATGAGGAAAATCATATTCTCTAACATCTGTATTTGATATCTTTTGTTATGCAGTTTGTAAAATGATGGCATGATTATTTATGCAAGTCTTGCCAAATCTTTTTAAAGGCTCTGACCATTGTTTTGCAAAGAAAGACTGTACTGTCTAAGACAAGTGACCATGCTCAGATTTTATTTTATTTTTTCCATTCATGGGAATGGGACCTTATTCTAAGCAAAGCATTATGAAGCCAGAATTAGTTTTCACTTTTCAGTTTTGTGGGCTCATGAATTATAAAAGCACTGAAATACTTTAAGAGCCAAACTGTCAGTGAGTCATTTCAAAATGTTCAGTGAAGTGCCAACTTTAGTCTAGCATTTTAACAAACTACATAAAACCACATAAAACCATTTTCAGAAGGAGAAAGACGAGAAGACTTAAAAATATCTGCTGATATAAAATAAATAAATAGTGCAACATCTGTAACATTATGGTTTAATGAGAATTTCTGACAAAAATAGATGGTCATAGATGGTCTTTGTTAAAATTGTTGCTGGAGCTGATTCAAAATGATATTTCTCCTGTGATAAAGGTTCTTGAAATCTTCATGTGCTTTTCCATTTGATCTGATGCTTCTGCTCTGCATTTTCCCATCAAATAGTCATAGCTGCAATATGACGCTTCCCTGTGGATTTCAGTTTGAGATCCTGTCAGTGCAGCTTTTTCTTCCATCTCCTTCACTCTTGTTTGGTTTATTAGTCATTCCACACTCCTCAGGGCTTTGTGTGTATTGATAGGTTCATGGGTTTGTTTACATTTAAACAATTTCTTTTTTTTACCCATGCTGCTGAGGGAAATCAATGTGTGCATAGTCTAGTTTTATAGAGCACAGCAGGTGGAGAGAAACTATTTGTACTCATGCACCAAGTGACCATATCTGAATGAACATAGTTTCATTTTCTCCAATCTCTCAACAAAACCTTTTAATGTAGGTGGACCATAAGATTGACTGCTCAAATACATTACGCACATTACATTGTTGTGATTTTGAATCTTTAATAGACAAAATCCCAGATCTCTCTACTGGACACCCTTGTCTAACATAGGGGCTATATTTGGTTTCAGAATGCGTTTTTGCAACTTGCAGAATTGTTTTTGCACTTCATTTTTGAGCAGAAAATTGATGCAGTGACAAGTGAACACAATATGAGGGTTGCTTCGGGTTGATGCTGCAGCAAGGTGAAGGATAATCAATTTCAAAGATGTTGTCTTTCAGGTTAAAAAAAATTAAGAAACTGTATGATAATAAATCATACCAGTTTACCAGAACAGAAGGACCTATTGTGTGAATAGAATATTATTGCTGCTGAAAAAAATATGTTTTGTCACAAGTACCTGATCAGAAGTTTATTGGTGAGGTTTTACTTTGTTCTTAGGAAAGACTCGACGTATGATGAATGCATCCATGCATACCTTGTACTCCATGACCTTGCTGTATGTCACTTTGTGGTAAGTCCCTGGTGGCTGACGGTGAATTGTTGGGTGCTTTACGAAGGTGGAGGTGTTTCAGTTAAAATCTTAAACGTCTTTGTGCTGACACATAGCTCTGGAAATTTCCTCATTATGAATGTACTTAAATTTATAAAAGGTTTGTGCAAATACAATGTAGGTAAATCTGAAGAGATTTAACATCTGAATTATAAAATACTTCAACTTATGTTTCTGTCAGTGATGTGACAGAAACATCAGCAGACCTGTTCTTGTCCTGTTTGTTCTTCACCTGATGGCCCTGTCTGCTCCATTGACATCTGTCCCTGTTCCACCCACCCCCATTCTAACAAACAGCAATGGGAAACACAGCTGTGTCGCACTTGAAATTAACCTCTAGTATATGCTCATAAAAAATATCAAAAACTCTCCACACCTGAACCTTTTGCCAGCATGGTATGTTCCTCTTGCAACATTTTTATGTGACAGTGTTGTTTTCACATCCATCTCTCAAAGTGGGATTGAGCTGCTTTAAAGTAATTATCTTGTCTACTCGTCAAAATTTAAGCTCCGTTTATTTTATATGTCATTATTTAGCTAAATGCATAGATGCCATTACAATGAGACTGAACAGTGAAGATTAGATAAATTGCCTCAGATTCAAACCTGCATGTTATTGTCTGGGATGTTCATTTGACTGTGCCGTTTTGCAGAATTGAGTCTGTTAGGAACAGAAGGTCACTTGGCCCACATGAAACCAGTGCATTGTTAAGTTCAGTTCTAGCATGTCCAACTCTGTTATTTATCCAGAGTGTCATCGTTTAACCCACTGGAGACTGAAAACTTAAGCCTCAGGCAAAGAAATTGGAAGCCATGAGTTTAACCATGGCTTTTGTTTTTTTTTACTGCTGGTATTTTGCTGAAGGGACCATCAGTTCCCCTTCTGTGATGATGTTATTGTTTAACATCTTAAGAAGCAGAGACTGAAAATGGTGGTCCGCCTCAATAATTGATTCCCACTAATCCTTTAACTGAAGTGCCTCTTTCTGTAAATATGTAGTTTTTCTGGCACCATGGTGATAAACTATATAATCACCATTTATCTAAACTATATAATGCTCTCCTCTACTGTGTTACAATGAGGCTGCATTTATTTTGACCAGACCACCTTTTGACCAGAAGGCACTGACCATTAAAAATGCTACAAAGGGAATGACTATGTTTTCCACAAAGGTCTCCCCCCCCTCCTCCTTTTTTGCCCCATATGGGAAGGGTAGCCCACTGAGTAAATTGCAGTTCCTTCAGCACAGTTTGACTTCTCCCTGCACATTGATTGTGCTTATTAAACACTCTGAAAGGCTAATTGGACCATATGCAGGCTACATCCGCAGAACTGCGATAATAAGGTTTTTATTCACTGAAACGATGCAGCTGAGCAAGCTTTGATTTTTATTTTGTGAATAAGAATTACTATCAGCTACGATTGAGGCAATCTTGCTTTTTGATGGAGAAGCAGTGGAATCTCATAAAAGTAGTTCAGCTGCTTTAAATATACAGCATTAGTGCCACATCTACAATCTGAAAGGAAATTTAAAACCAAAAGCCCTCTGGCACCAGAACATAATTTTTCTTTCTCTTTCATGATAGATGTTATCAAGATGTCACATTAGATTACTTCTTTTTTTAAACTGAGATCCAATTCAAGCCAGAGCTATCTCCCCCTGTTGAGTGGTCTTGACAGAAGCAATTTCCTAGTTGTAATAGAAAGATTTCTTCATTGCTACAATTTACTAAATACCATGGGAGGCACACAGCGGCTCCAGATGCGTCCCAGAATCCCCAGGAATACTCCAGCATATTTGGGTTTTGAAGACGCGTACGGAAGCATAGCAAATGTGTTCTGAATCTAGTTGCTTTATTGATTAAAATATGCTTTTTATATAAAGTTTTGATTTTAAAACTATGGATGATATACCTGAGAAGAACACCTCAGAAGAAAAATTACAATTAGTACAAGACAATAGTGTATTTGTAGTTTCCATTTTAGGTGGATTCAGATTGCAATTCTAAACATTCTGGGACAAATTATTTAATTGTAAAAGGATTGTCAGACAATTTCTGGACATGAGCTTAAGTCAGTCTATAGTCAATCAAGAACAAAGACATGGACAGCTGATATTTACACTCACAGCCACAGATGTATTTGAGTTTGTGTTAATATTTCCAGATAAATCATACAGTGTGACTGCTGCTCTGACAGACGTCTGAATATTGTCCATCATTCTCTTTTAATTCATCTGCACTTCCTTAGCTGTTACTTTGCTCTGTTCCTCCTCTCTTTGTTTCTAATGCTTGAATCCAAAACATTCTAAAGTTACTGTCCATGTATTGTTGAATTGCTGCCTATGTTTGTAACATTGTTCAAGTTAATCCAAATAGTGAAATTCAATCAATTGGTGAGAAGTCTGCTGTCTCAGGAAGTCCAGTCAGTTCCATTGTATGATTGACTCTGTAGTAATTCCTTTTTTGTGTGAACAAAAATTATTAAATAATTTTCAAAATGAAGACATTTCCAGAACAGTTTATGCACTAAAGAACACTGAAGTACTGAATAATTTCCTCTGGGCAAGTGGACATTTCTCAACTCTTTAAGATTATCTTTTCAGTCGATAATCTACACCTGTTCCTTAAGTCTTGTGATATGTATATTTTTCAATAACAGAAAAGTGTATTCATTCAGATTTTGTGGTTTTTAACCAATTTTTCCACTCATGATCTTATTCGTTTCTCAAAACATTGTTTTGAGAGACGAAAACATGAATTATTGCAATTATTTTGTCATGCAAAATAATTGTATGCAGATTGCGTATTGTGCAAACAGGTTTTAGTGTAGTCTATGAACCTACAGCAACTTTTGTTATTTCTGGTCAATAACTTCCTTTAATGAAGAATTGGTAGCAGCGGCCACAGCTACAGGGACCATAAAGAATCTCAAAATGTTACTCCATTGTCCTGTTTTTAAAGAGCTGAATAGATTTAAACAGCCTGCATGTGAAATCATGTAACAAGTTCAGCTAAATATTTTTAGATGAAGGAGAAACTCCTACAATATTTCATACATAATGAATATGATACGTTTTAGGCTCCACCCCTTTGATTCTGCAATTTTTGCTGTATGCTCTGACAGAACAGAGAAGCAAGATTTATTTATTTATTTTTTTCTATGAACAAATTGCTTGTTTCTATCAAAAGAAATTAAGATGTCGCTTTGAGTTCTGGCTTTAAAATGTTGCTTATTACAGGTAAACAAATCCCATTTCTTTCCATCCTAGTGAATGCCAGAATGTGCAACGGTCTTATTCAGGTTATGCGAGCCTTTATTTGATGAAACATGAGGCCACCTGAATCCTGACTTTACAGGGTGGTAATGGTGTGTTGCAGTCTGTTGTGCCCATCTGTTATCCCTGTGCTGAATGAAAGGCAGGTGGTCAGCCGCTGATGTACCCCCGCTTTGAACTATCGTTCATCTTAGCCCACTCAATCTTCACACAGTGATCAAAAGAAACTGCTGCTACAGAATACACGTGCTCATACATATGCATGTCATGGCTAGAAAGACTCCTCTGGCACCCATTAGCTGTACAGTCACACAGTGAAGGCCTGCTTTGAGAATTTGCATGTGGACATTAGCAGATTAATCATGAGTGACAGACAGGGAAACGCTGTGGTTAAAAAAATAAAAACCTACATGGGAGGCACAATGGACCCTGACCTACATGTACATAGTAGATTGCTGGCCTGATAACACTATGACATTCACATAATTAAAATGACCCAGTTGGCTTTTCTCTCTGTAAACAAAGAACAGTCTAGTTTGAATATAAAAAAAGATAAACTTGTATGCCCTGAATCATGAAAATGACTCGTGATTTGAGGCTATCTCTGCAGATATTGAATTGGACATTTCACACTGTGTAAGAAGTTTTAATAAAATCTTTTCTAAAAACAAAGATGAAGTCCACAAGAAGAGAAAATCGTTTCAATTGATTTTCATTGCAGAAAGTAAAACCTCAACGGCTGAATAGATTATGTTGTATGTTATCAGGGGTGCCAATCATTATTGAGTCAGTGTCACTTATTGATGCCGTGGCTGATGTTTCTTGAGGTCAATATGAAAGCTGAATTGAAATTTTTGTGCCGCTTTACTTCAATTTCAGCTATTCAAATAGAGGAGAGTTTTGAAATGTTGGAACTGGCAGAGAGCTTAAGTTATAATACAGTTTGAGCATTCAGAGAACGGGAGCACGCATGTGTCCTAAATAGCTTATGCATTACCCAATGTGCAACTAAAGTTCAAAATGACATTAAATTCAACATTTATAGATAAATTGGTTTATTTGTCATCCATAGAAATGTGACAAATCCTTATTTTACTGCTATCTCAGGAGTGGTTTCCTAGACCATTTTACCATCCATATGAGAAATTATCTTGCAGAAAAGCATTTTTGCTAAAGATTTTTTGAAGCACAGAGATATTCTTTGGTGCATAAGAAATATTGACACATAAGGTCGTATGTTTTTTTTTGTTTGTTTGTTTTTTATTATTATTATTTTGTTTTACTTTAAGGACAGCTCCTGCTGTGACCCTCAGGTCAGCCTATGACTTGAAGTTCTTCAAGTCATGACCCTCAGGTCATACGCTGGAAGGGTTCACGGCCAACTGAGAAACATCCAGAATGAAAGTTGACTACTTTGAAGTTGAAACATCTCTCATGAAATGTAAAAACTTTAACTTAACGATTAACAATCTATTTCAAACCTAAACAAAACACAGAGGAAGCAAGCACAGTTAAAGCTGAAGTTTGCTAAATAAATGTTGCATCACTGCATCTTCCATATGAGTGGATATAAATTCAGTCAATAAAAAGACCCTGAAAGCAGGTTGTTCTTCAGATAGCTAGTTCTTTACCTCGTTGTTCTTCGGGGCTGTGTGAAAACAGAAAAAAATCTTTCTTTTCTAGCCCTTAAAATTAGCACACAGGGAGTCCTAAAAACTGAAGGGTGCAAAAATTCAGATAATACTATATAAAAATGTCAATAGGTAAATGTGAATATGCTACCTTTAGGTGACTTCATAAAATAAACTAATTGTGATAAGTCATGATTTAAATTTATTTAAATTTAAAATTTTAAATTTTAATATTAGCACAATCGATACCTGAAGTCACATAATGTGCTTTCCACAGAAAGCACATTATGTGTTTTATTACTAAAATAGAAAATATTACTAAAATAGAATATTACTAAATATTACTAAAATAGAAAATAATTTATTTGGACTTATTTATACCATGGATCAGCTCTGACTTCTGTGTCCAATTTACCTGTTGCTTTGAGAGTCTCCAAGTGAAAAAGGGCTAAAATTAGAACCAGCCAGCTCCATGGTTATCAATCATGTATCTGCTGTGGACCTTAGAGGCAAAGGTTGATGGAGAGTATAAGGCCAACAGAAGAAAGAGGGCTGTGCAGCTGCTCTTCATTTTGAGCCTCTAGGCCTAATCGTTCACACAGAAACTCGGCTTTTAGAGTGGGGAAAAAAAAGCTGTTTTAATTTTCTCTTCAAGCACCATGGAGGTATTTGCCTTCTCAGAGATTTTTACTATTTACTTTTTTTACATAATGATTCTACATTGTAGATCATCTAAAAAAAAAAAAAAGAAACAGTAATCAGAGTAAGCACAACATATACTTTCCAAATCATAATTTTATTTAGGAAATGAATGAAACCATCCAAATGCCTTATGTGAAAATATAATTATTCACTTTTTAAAATAAAACAAAAAAGTTTAAATTAACTGATTGACCCCATTCTTCTAATTCCCCTCCCCCCACCCAACCCTGATTACTATTTGTCCTGTAACTTAAACAAAATCCTTACATAGAACTTGTCTGGCTACATGAAGTAGGCTAAAAGATCTCAAAAACAAGATATGCCCTGATTAAAAGAAACTCAAGAGGAGAAAAGAAACAAAGGCACAGTCTGGAAAGGATCATGGAGCCATTTATAATGGTTTGGAACTCCAGACCACCACAGTCAGAGTCATTATTCACAAATGGAGACGCCATGAATAGCGGTGAACTTTCCCAGGAGTGACCGACCTACCAAAATTACTTCCTACATCAACAATACATCCAGTACATAACAAAATAAGCCAGAACAACAGATAAGGTCATAGTTCATGACTCCACCATGATAAAGAGACGGAGTAAAACTGGCATACATGGGAGAGTTTCGAGGTCAAACCACTTTTGGCCGAAAAGAACATAACGGTGCATCTTACATTTGTCCCAAAAATAATAATAATAATAATAATAATAATAATAATAATAATAAAAAGTTGTGATGAGCCCAAAGGTTCTGGGACAATATTCTTTTGACTAACAAGTCAAAAGTTACATTTCTGGAAACTATCTGGCATAAAATTGGTAGGATAACAGTCTGGGGCTGCTTTGCTTCTTCAGGACCAGAACAACTTACCATAATTGATGAAGTCGTGTGTTTTGGTCTCCTGCAAAACTTATTAAGGAGAAAGTCTGACCATCAGTACAAGGCCTTAAGAATATCCACAGGGTAAAAGCCACTTGAAAGTCGAGTGTCCCTGCTCTAGTCAGCAAGATATTAATTTCATATTTTCAACTTCTTACAAGAATTGCAACATCTCTTATTTAGTTCCCTACCTTTTTTAGATTTTTCATGTACTTTGAGTTTTCCTACTTTGCAATCTTTATGACAGCAAGTGACATCAGTACTTACATTTATTGCCATTATTCACCATAACAGCATTTTCTTTTAAAAGTGCAGGTGTTTTTATATCTTAGGACTAAATCAGTAAGTTTCTTTTACTGATTAAGAGAAAATTCCATCCATCCATTAATTGTCCACCCTTGTCCCTACTGGGGTCGGGAGTTGCTGGTGCCCCTCTCCAGCTGCATTCCGGGCGAGAGGCGGGGTACACCCTGGACAGGTCGCCAGGCAACATTGAAACAAACAAAACAAACAACCATGCACACCCTCACACCTAGGGAGAATTTTGGAAAGACCAAATAACCTAACAGTCATGTTTTTGGACTGTGGGAGGAAGCCTGAGTACCCGGAGAGAACCCACGCATGCACAGGGAGAACATGCAAACCCCATGCAGAATCGAACCCAGGACTTTCTTGCTGCAAGGCAACAGTGCAACCAACTGTGCCACTGTGCAGCCCCTATGCAAAAATTGAATTAGAAAAATTTGTTTCTTTAAAAAAAAATTGTAAGTTTGAAGACAAAGAAGTGTTTCTACTGTAAAATGAAAGGATTTGGGAAGCAAAGGCTTTTGCTTCCCAGGAGGAATTTGACCACCTCAAGAAAATTTACTGAGAATTGCATTCTGGACAAGTGAAAACATGCCAGAAATATTTCAAAACAAAAATATTTTTGTCTTTAGCCTTCTTTGTTGGAAAAGCATTTCATTATCCTGCCTGGGGTTAGTGATTAGGAAAAGAGCCAGGCAATGTATGAAGTGCAGGTGTGTTTCTTTGGCACAAGTAATCCTGGGTTTTATTGGCTCTGGACTCTCCATCAAAGGGCCATGACCACTTGAAATTCTTCTCTGCAAAAACTCTGCAACTTCTGAAGCGTCTTTAGCAGGACAGAGGAGGAGCTGGGCCTCCATTTAGCCTGATTTCCTGTCTTTGTAAAGGATGAATGACCAGCTTTAGGCCATTCAGAGTGCCCTCACCTATAGCACTCCGTTTGATCTCAGCATCATGGCTGCACACAGGTTGAAAGAGAGTGGACCCTTAATGTCAAGGCCATTTTTAATGAGTCCATAAGGATGGGAGCAACCACAGGCCCCCCAAGAAAATGTAATCTCCTTCTTCAGCCAACTGACTTCCTTTTTGTACCAGTTTCAGCTTCTATTTCTCATTTGTCAATATTATTTGAGTTTTTAAAAGACATACCCAGCAGTACTTTGGTTATTAAAAACCTTTATTGAAGCAATAGCAATGTGTTTTCTTGATGAAGCTTAATTTATAATAATAAAAGTCTTTAGACATTTATCTTTATAACAGTATTGACTGGTTTGTCATGTTATGGGGGCTCATCTCATCTTAATTGTGTTTTAATGGATCTTTAGCAGAAATAATCTGAATTAAAGTCAGTTCAGTATGATAAAATGTTAGATTGGCTTAAGATGAACTTAAATGACTTGATTTAATTTATCCACTGCCTGAAAAATTTGTTCAATTTAACTAATCACATCTCAACCAAATTCATTTGCATTTATGAATAATGTGATTTCAAATCCAGGAGAGAAGGACGATGGCATTCATTTGAATTCCTCAGCCTTGTGCACAACAGGGTTTTTACAGATTCCAGTGCCCAGTTTTAAGAAACCATGTTGTTAATGAGAGGCACAACAAGCAGTGTTTATTCTGGCTTTGCTGTGTAGCTGCAGCTCTGCTTTGTTTGAGTCCCCTCTGAAATCTTCCACTGTGCTCCCTTTGTGTCCTGGTACTCCCTAAGCTCTAGTCCACCTCTTTGTTTGCTTTGGTGCAGTTTCTGTGGCGACTGAGCCGCTGGCCCCCAATCAGAGGCCCATATTCCTGACAGGCAGAGGTGGGAGGGCAAGGAGGGTGTTGGTGAGTGAGTGGAAGTAAGAGCAAGAGACAAAGCACACACATTTCTTATGGTTTGACCAGCACACAAGTATGAATACAAATATTCAGAATCACATTTCTGTTCTTTTGCGCACACTTGCATCCACAGGTCATGAATTGCAAATAGTGACTTGGATTCAGTTTTACCTCCATGTCGGATTCAGTGACAAAATACCCTTTTGATAACACAATGAGCTGCTTTTGCACCTTCATATATTTCGTGACAGCTCAGAAATTCTTCTCCAGAGCTCATCTTTCCATCACCACACGTCTACCTACCATTCAGGTGAGGTCTTTGTCCCCTGGAACATTCTTTTTGTTTATTTGTTCGCCTGTCTTTACGAACTTTCTTAGGAATTTAGAGAGCCTGTGCTTTGAAATCCTAACTACCACCTGCCAGTGATAAAAGCCCTCCAAACCTTGAGATCTTTTACACAGGCAGGTTTACTTATGCTCTGGATCTTGAGCACTAAAAATGGGGAATCTCAAATTATTATATGATCATCAGTGTTACCCTATAAAAACACACCCTTTTGTGTTTGGGGAGAATATTTTCTCTCTGGTCTTCTAAGGGGTCATGAAAATTGACCATGTTCTGCAACATAAGGCTATTATTCCTCTGCTCCTCCCTCTCATTCCTCCTTCGTCTTAACCTTGTGCACATTACCTGGAACCTGGAGATCATATTGCAGACCGCTGATTGACTTGCACCCATGTTGTCACGTCTCCCAACCTTTTGTGTGGCTTTAATCATCCGTTGCCTGCTCGCTGCTACTCTCCCTCTCACTCAGGCTAAAAGCGCAGTGGGTGCAGCCTGCGGAGGAGTCTGTCATTTATTTCAATGAAGGTATTGAAAAGCAAGTGCTACCCGCTGTCCCTTTATGTGTGCATGATTGCAGTGTTAGGCTTTGTGGAATGACATTCACTGTATAAAATATTATTTTTTTATATTTTTGTGATCTTTTTATTTAAGAAAAGAAAAACTTAAATTTAATGTGATTAATTTTGACAGAGATTTACTTGTTTCTGTGTGCAACTACTTCATTGAAAAAAAAAAAAAAAAAAACAATAGAAAGCTTGAAAGCATCTGTCACTTTAAGAGAGGATTTGGGTAATGTCTTTCTCAGCCCAAAGGTCAAATTGATCTCTGTGACGGGTTAGTCATTTATTACAGTCTAACTGGAGGTTCACATCAAATAAAAGGTGTAATGTGGAAAGAATACCTGGGAGCAGGGGCTGAATTGTAAATGATGAATCAGGGTAAGCTCACAGGTTCAAGGTTTAAAGCTCACAGCGTACAGCTTTTGTTATCCTTGCTACCTCTGACAGCAAGAAGGAGGAGAAAAACTGTTTCCCACAGTATGTGAACAATTAGTTTTCTATGACACCTTTACAGTTTAACTTTTTGTTATTAAAAAAGTTTTTATGTATATAATAAGGATCATAAAGTGGTCTTTCTAAATTAAATCTTAACTTGTTCTCACCTAAGAAATTTTACCAAATATAAAATTCGGTTTTTGTCTTCTGTCATGTACCTTCCCTGGCAACATGTGTCTGTGGCCCCATAAGGATGATACGCTATTTGTATGGTCACATCAGTTGATTAAATACACCTAATATTGGCAAAACAATTTGGGATACTTTAATTGGGTCTTAGCTTTTTTTAAGAAATGGGAAACAGGTGGAGATGCTACAATCTCAGATTTTGCAACATGTTCAATCACTGATTCCATCTGAACTGTCATCATTAAAAAGCTTCTCTGGATTATTGAAAATCTACAATAAAAATAAAATTGCCACCCAATTATGAAATCAAGTAACTTGTCTGTATATTTGGAAAAACAAAAGTTGTTTAACAGCTAAGTGTGGAATGCTTTCCCATGAATCCTGGTTCTTCTCTAGTCTCAAAGAAATCCAGGAGTCTTTTCTGCATTGGCAGTTGATGCAGCAGAGTCAGTTAAGCCTTGTCACACATGATATTAACATTGGTCACAATTTCATTGATGTTCTTCATGCTTTAGTCAGACGTGCCTGTGAAAGTCACAGAGTTCACAAAATGCATTATCCATGCAACATTGGACACGTCTTTAAATGAGGAAGTATATGAAAATCATCAGTTAGACTTTTTCTGCATCAGCTCCATACATGGTGTAATTCATATTGGCAAGCATGCAGTTCTTGTGCAAAGCATAGAAACTGTAGATGAAAGCAGCTGAAAATATCTCCTTACTTATGTTGAAGCTTTCTGAACCATCAGTTTTATACTCATGGGGTTTTATTGTCCTTCTCTGCACTGCAAGCATACTTCACCTGCCTATTATCAGTGCAGCTTGTCAGAGGGGAAGACAAACAAATATGCAAAATTGTGTTCATCAAAGGGCAGCCCTCTGGGATCAGTTTAAATATATTTAAAAATGGTAGGAAAATGTGGATTCTTTATTTGCTTCAGAAGAATGACACTTTTCAGTTAATAATAAAAAAGAAATTATGGAAAATAATGTTCTGCATGTCTGTTACGCTTGGGTCGTGTTAAGCTTGACAGATTTATTTATATCTACCAGCCAAGCAAAACACTTTGCAAGAAAAAAATATGTTACAAGATGGCAAAATATTTAAGGCAATAAGAGTCACGAGAAGCTTTGCAGGTTTTTACTTTAAGAATGAGCGAAAATAGGATCCATGAAAAGTCTCTGCTGTTCAATTTGTCCCTCACAGTTACAGACATGTCTTTTACATCTATGCAGCATTCCAGAGCCTGAATTGGTATAAAACATATGGAGTTTTAACCCTTTACCTGAAAAATGATAAAATTAATATATAAGTCACTTCATCTTCCAAAATCAGGGGGGGTGATTTGAAGAAATGCACTCCGATTATTTTCCTTAATTTCTGGTCTGCTGGTTACCAATAAAAAATTATCTACTAATCATAGGAGTAAGCCATCTGTTTACGATGTGTGGGTTTGAAGGTGTTTACAGCACAAGTAGTCATGTTTGTAGACTTTGAACTATCCAAACAAAAGGAATTCAACCAAATGAGTGATCAGTTACTTCAAAAATATAACTCACTATTAACCAAAACAAGCTGCTTTGCTGCAATTGCAATTATTATAAGTTCCAAAGTTAAAGCAGGCAAAATTACATTTTCAAAACTCCTTTTACACAAAAATTGTGGGGTGAGGTTGGTTGAGCACTATAGGCATGAGAGAACCCAGAGAGCCTGCATGAAGAGAAATAGAGATCCCTTTCTGTGCTTCTTACAAAACCTGGAACAAACCAGTAATTGTGTTTCTGTTTAAAATGTAAATAATATTTGGCATATTTTACACAAATAGAAATTCAAGAAAAAACTGTTTTTGACCATATTATTATTTGACTTCATATTTTATCTAATGAAGAATGGACAGTGATCCTTAAAGTATGACTCCTGCTACTAAAATATTCCAGATTACCTTCATTAAAACATTAGCTGTGGTTGCAGACATTTTAATAAATACTGATAAACAACAAGCTAATATTAATTTAAATGTAACTTCTGATTATTCTGTTTTTTTTGTTGTTGTGTTTTTTCTCTAGCATTTTCACTTCACCCGTGTCCTATGTTCAGGAGAGTTATCTAAATGCTAATGCCTTCATGTATCAAAGAGCAGAGTGGTCTTCACAAACCACAGAAACATCTGTTACTGAAGAGTTGGTGGTGGGTTCAAACTCTTTGAAAGATTAAGATATCACAAAAATCTCACACAATTCCCTGTTTTATTTGCTAAATCAACACAAGAGTTGATCCGAAAGCCCATGCAGTATAGATATGCAATTTTGTAATTTACTGCTGAGAATCAGACAGCAGAAATAATGCACCCTCTGGCATAAGAATAAGAGACAAAAAGGGAAGTGCATCTCATTTTACTGAATGCTAATGTCACAATTGATTATTTTTAAGATATTCTCTTTCTGGTCTACTGAAAAGCCATTCCATAAAAAGTCTGCCTTCCTTTTAAGTCCATCTTTTCAGAATTTCCAAGATTCCAACCAAAGGATAATGCTTTTCTAAGCAATTTCCTCATGCTTTGTTTGAATCTTCTGGGTCCAGATACACTCTTGTTGTTCTTGTCATGTATCAGTGTGAAGCTTGTCAGGCCTGGAAATCACCTGGCTACAGATAAATAACCCTGAGGAATTTGTGGTTTTTCTGAAGTCAGCGAGGCAAGCAAGAGTGCAAGCCCTCCTCTGGGCCCTTCACTCGCCCTGAGCCGTAAAACATTTCTAATGGAATCTGACCTTCACTGCATTCCAGTTTGTGTTCAGTTCTGGTTGCAGCAGCAGCAACGCCAGCAGCGCACCACATGACTCAGTTCTTCAGACCATAGCTTTCTACTCTAGTCTGACTGAAGGGGCTAATTAACAAACATTTAATGCAGAAACTTCAAACTTCATTGCACTAAGTGTGTCACCTTGCCTGATGGTTGTTACAGAAAATTCATACATGTTTTAGGTTCAAAACTAAATAATATTTTTCTTAATAAAAACATAAAAACAAATGAATGAAATTACATGCTTAAATAAAGCCTGCTACACTGCAAAAGCACAATACCTTAAGTATCTTTGTCTATTTTGAGAGCAACAATCTGAGCCAAATCTAACTTACAAGTAACTTTTCAGCAAGATATAGGAGCTTGTTTTAAGTCAAGAAATCCTGAATATTGATAACATGCATTAGTTTCACTGGTAGATTATATCCACTTATAACAAGATTTTTCTCATGTTAGAACTGAAACACATATCCCAAGCCCCTAATTTGCTGAAATGTTACTTGAGTTTTCATCTTATTTCAAGTGTACATAGATAATTACACTGGAAACTACTCAAAAATCCTTTGTGAGTTTGTGCTTTTACAGTGTAGCTATGCAGAAATACTGTTAAAAACCCAGTTTGGACGTTCCACTGGACTTGCAACTGACAAAAAGGCTGAATCACAGCTGGACCTTTGATGAAATTATAAAACCTTGTGTTTTCAAACTGCTACTCTATTTTAAGCATTTGACTCTTGCACTTTACATAGAAATCTGATAGATGTAAGAAAATATTATCCTGAAGCATGACAATAGTAGAGCATGTCTGAGATCTCATAGAGGGGTAGATGGATCTGGTCTAGTTTCTGTGAAAACTGAATGAGTTAAAAAAAAAATGTTCCAACTGGTTCCAAGAAAATCTTTCTGATGTTGCTTTTCTCTCAGCATCAATGATCAACTAATCCAGGTGATTAATTAATCACTGTGTGTATATTTTGACATTGTAAGTTGTACATTTAAAAAATCCAAATAGTCTTTTGCCAAAGATGAAATGATATACCAAAAGACATAACCAGAAGTATTACAAAAATAGTGTAAATGCAAACACTGATCAAGATTTTGTAATGTAACACAAAATTAGACCTTAATGCATTAACATGCATGGTGAAAACTATCTTAGCATGTCTGCAGAAGGTAATATTGTTAACAATCACAGAAAATGGTCCTTAGAAGAGAAACGTCACATTCAGATATTTTCTAAGATTAGAAAGTTCCAGCCATAAAGTTCAGGTTTGATTTTACATCAAAAAACTTCAACCAGAATTCACTCACAGCAAATTATTACAGCGTCAAAAGCAAATCAGATGTTGAGCATAAAACAGAAATATTCTAAACAGAGTCGAGTCTTGACAGTGTAAAAATACTGAGGAAAATCACAAGAATGACCATTCTTCATGAGCTTGGCATAAATGACCGGTGTAGCCAAAATTTGTGCATATTTGATTCAAATTAAGTGTGCATTTCTTATACATAATCCCTGATCGTGTGTTTGTTTTTATTGGGTAATGATGCAGGAGTCACACATTAAGATGAAGCATGCATTAAGATTTGAACTGTTTTATCAGCTTAGAGAACAGTTTCTGGCAATGTTCTGTTTACTCCCTGCTTTTCACTTCATTCCACAGAAGCTCCATCTGACCCAAAGCAGCAGAAGTGATTACAATACACTGATACAATAGCTCATTTATGCATTCTTCTCACACTGCTGAAGCTTCATGTTTTACAGGGAAAAGTATCCATGCAATGTGGGAATATTTTATCCCCCAGAATGTTTAAGTCATGAGATGGTTCCACTGTTCTGTCCGCCTGTGCAGGCGTCTTTTGTTTTCTGTCTCTTTTCTTTCTCTCCCTTGTATAATTCTTTTCTTTTTTGCGCTCACATTGCATTCTTTCTTTGTCCTGGACCTCTTCCTCCTCCGAAAATCAACAGTAGGAATAAAAACATTCCAGAATCAATTTGATTTGAAAGCATCACAAAAGCTGGCGCAGAAATACAACTCCAGTTAAATGAGCACTTAGAGAATCATGGGAAAGGGCTGCATCTTGGACAAATGCACATTTTAGCAAAGTCCAGCATTAAGAACATTTCTCAGCTGCTCAAGCAGAAATAATCTCATGGGCTGATTTACTTTAACAGCTGGACTAATTAAGTTATTTTATTTGGATAACCAGTATTAGATTCCAGCTTAGAGAAAAGAGTTAAATGGAAAAGAATGATGCAAATGTAAGAGTAGTTGCAATTACACATAATCACTGAGGTGACTTCATGGATGAAAGCAGTGCAGAACAAAAAGTGTTTCAGTAAATGCTCGAAAAAAAAGATGTTCACAGAGGAAGAGCAGACTACAGGAAAAACTTGGAAACAAATCTTTGAAGTTGAAATTACAGAAACAAAAGTGACTGGAAGCTAATTTTATCCCTCATGTGTACATATGGTTATACTTTTAGCATCACTGTACCATACAATGATATGTTTTTGTTTCTTTTGGAGAGCAAAAGAAACAAATGGTGTCCAATAATAGAAAATAAGGAAGTGGTCATTTAGATATTTATAAATAAAATGCATTAAAATATTTGCACAGAATAAGTTTAGGATGAACCTTTTTTTTACATTCTTGCAGGTTTTCAATCAGTTAATAATGCAGTAGCAAAAACAAAAATGCATACATCAGTTAGTTATTGCTAAAATAGTCATTTTTACTGTCACCAAGAAGCACTCTAAATCAAATTTTTGTTTCTGAATAACTATAGTTTGTAGTGTACTGTATGTAGCAGTTTGATTAAAAAAAATATTGTTGTAAAGGTTTGTTGAATAGTCTAATTAACTGCTAAAGTAAAAATAATCTTTCATGCATTGAGGGGAAATGTTTTGGCAATACAGTATGTAATCCTCAACGGCATGCTCAAAACTTAGGTTACTGTTTATTATTATTTTTTAATTTGTGCTGTAAACTTCCTCACGACTTTCTCCCTGACCTGTCTGCTGCGTTCCTTGGTTTGAGCTATAACACAACACTATGAAGTCCTAGAGATATGAATACTTCTTTACATAGCATTGTAAACTAATGATATCATTGTATTGTAAAATTCAGATTTTTATGAGAACATTTTCTTCATAGTTTGTTTGAAAATAAATGACCTAGTTAATGATATCTCTAATTCGATTTAAAGACAAAAAATCTGACAGCTGAGAACAATTTCCAAAGGGACTGGATTACCTTCATTGACTTTGCTCTATGTACTGAGGCTGAGGCGTTAAGTGGTGCAGAAAAAGGCAGTGAAGAATAAAGCACAGCCAGATGGAAGGAATCACACTTTCTGGAAGGTGTTCTCACGGATTTTGAACAGGAATGTAACATGTGATGCTTCTAAAGCACCAGAGCCAGATTTATTCATTGACTTTCTATTTACTGTGAAGCAAAAACATCCGATCGTTAACACTCAGTGGACAAATGAGTTTCTCCTTTACAGAGACAGTTGAGAAGGTCTTTGTTGCTAACTTGCTTTGCAGATTCACAATGAACATCTGCACCCATTCCAAGGTCATTTGCAGAATTGGATGCAATAGTTACTTCCATTACGCACGTTTGTGTGTTGGCACTAAAAGAAATTAGATTAGAAGAGAAACTTAACCAGTATTTACTGGAATAAGGACTTGTTATCCACAATGTTTCATTTAGTTAATCATTTCATAAACTCTGAACCTTAACTTGATCACTCAAAAAAACATAATGTTCTAATTTCTAATTATTTCTCTAGCAGAGACATTTTTTAATAGTTTTGTTTAGGTTTTAGTTCAAGCTGTAAACATTGTTTTTAGTTCCTTTTTCATTTGACTATTTTCTTTATCTTGTGATGTTCCATACATCTTATTTATGATGATTGTTTCTTTCTAGTGGTTGCTCATTCATAGTTCTCAAACTTTCACATTTTCTTGCTCTGCCCTCTATCTGCATGGAGAAGGAAACAATGCTGTGAATTAACAAACACCAGCTGGCAGTAGATCAACAATATTATACCAAATATCAAGTGCATTTTGAAAATGTTCATTAATTGCAGCAAAACCAAACTGCTAGCAAAGTGTCCCCCCCCCCCCATCTCACTAGAACACACACAGTTATTTCACAGCTGGTACCACCTACAGCCCTCTTCATGCTCAACAAGCCATGACGGTGATCACAGAGCAAATCTGGGCGTCACACTAGTGTAACTGAATGTGCCTGGATGCGTTTGTGCTGGTATGTTTGCTGAGCCCTCATGGTTTGTATCAGGGTTCTCACAGCAAAGTTCCTTCTGGACATGAACTTGGGCAAGACACAATTAAAGTAATTGATCACTTAGATTCATTCAGTGTATGGTATCTAGACTGATTTGTTAGAGCATTCCAGACTGTGCTTACAATTGCAAATCTAATGTTTGCATTATGAAACTACACAGAGTTGATATCTTAGATCTGTTTGAAGAAAGACACCTTGCAGAATTTTGTCATTTGATCAATGACTGCTTGATAGTTTTCTTGATCTTCAGTAAATGTCTTTCTCAAACAGTAATACAAAATTGTAAAATTATTCTATATTCAGGACTCCCAAATCAGTTAGACATTTGATTAAGGATTCATTCATTCATTATCTTCCACCGATTAGACATGGGTGATCCACACATCCCTCTCTCCAGAAACACTCTACAACTCATTCTGGGGATTCCAGGCCTGAAGGGAGATTTATTGTATTCCTTCCAACAGGTTAGAGCCTGCCGTGGGGTCTGCTCTCAACAGGATGTGCCTGGAAAAGCTCAAAAAGGAAGTGTCTATCTTAAATAGATACCTTATCTTTAAGGCTCTAATCAGCCACCTTACTGAGAAAGCCTATTATAGTCAAGGATCTTGTTCTTTCTGTTAGGAGCCATATCTCATGACCACACGTGAAGGTCAGAAGAGGCTGACCTCCAAATTGAAAGGAGCAATCCACCTTTTTTAGTTTGAAAGTCCTGGTCTCAGACAAAGAGAACCTGCTTCTTATTCTCGATCAACTACAAATCAGTCTAATGCATACTATTGGTCAGGGCTTAATATACCATCAGAAGCACATTCAAACTCAACAGTTGGAACAATGTTCTATGCTGAGAATCTGATGCATGAGAATCCTGCTTTGGGTATACAATCACTGGATAGCTCTCAAAAGGAACCTAGCTACCTGGGAAATGATTCTGACAAATCTACAAAACACATTGACCAGACAACCTGAGAGATTGTTTGAGTGATCCAGTCTGATCTCAAGGCTGAAAAGTGTTATCCCTCAATAGTCCCTTAACACACTTTCTGGACCCAGGTCTTAATTATGCTGTTACAGTTAGTTAGTCTTATTGGTTTAAAAGACGATGTTTGCTTGCCACTAGATGATATCATGCTTTTTAGACTTTCTGCAAGTTTTCATAAATTTGTTGTGAGCAAATCTTCTGTCCAAATCTCACTTTTTATGAAAATATGAAACATCAAGTTTTTCATAGATAAATATATTTTTACTCATGAAAAAGTAAAAGATGTATTTTGATAGTATTATGACTAACAGTTCTACTCCATATTTGTTCATTGATAATACGTAGGTGATGCAAAATAGTTTTTTCAGGTTCACAAAGCAAATTGTATGAAACTGCCCGTTCAGGTTTTTACATAATTCTTATTCAAATAATCATGTATGCACAGGTGCCAATAGATGATGTCAGCAGCTAGACTGAATGAAACCCTTAAAAAGACTTAAACTTTTCTCATTTTCCATTTGAACTTGTTTGCTGTGATTTGATGTTCCTATTTGCACAAAACAAATCAACCTCAATATGGTAAAGACATATTGAGTGTTCTTTTCTCTATGTGGAAAGAAAAAACAATCTGCAAACATTTTGCCTCGCTCAGCCAGCTTTGGAAAGGTGCCACTTTACTTGTAGGACAGAAGCCAAAACTGACTGTCAGTACTTTGTTTTTTTTTATCCTCCATTTATTGCCGACCCTCTCAGCTTAGTGCCAAACGGTGGCTCGGCGCTCCATCACTTCCCTGGTTTCTTTGCATGAGATATTTCACACTTTGCTGTTCCCATTATGGTCCAGGAAAGCATCAGGGCCATCCCATTGAGCAGTGTAAACACAGAACATTGCGCTTGTCTGTATTGACACAGGCACATTCTGTCCGTATATTCAGTTTACTCTGGTTCTATGAGTGATAGATTAGGTAACAGAGACTGCCAGTTTGATATGTGCTAATGTGACCATAAGAGTGTGTTGCAAAAGATTAAAAGATGAGTGGATTATAATTTCTGTGTTGCACCACCTTTGAAAACCTTTACAACTCACATTACTTAGGCAGCCTCATGCATAGGCTCTAATTCAATTGGACATGTTGCTGTTCAGTAATGAATGTTTAGCAAAACTCACTTAAAATCAAAAGTGAAGCTCCTTCTTGCAGTTTAAATGATCTGTTGTGGTTTTAAAACCAATGCAAACCCACATACATTGGTGGTTATTGTATCAATATTGCTCTGGAACAGTTTTAGGAGCTGAGGTGCTGCTAGTTGAAATCTGGCAAATCAAGATAACTTAAAATATCATTTTAAATGTTGAATGCAATTAAAGGCTGTCAACTGCAGAAAAAATTTTAAGGATCTTTCCTACTAAAACATTTTTTTTCATATATCAACATGTCTCGTTGCCTTTAACATGTTGAGTATAGCTAAAGAACTCTCCAGAAAAAGGTTTTACCACAAGACTCTTATTCACTTGGGGGGGTGGGAGGGGAGTTGTGGCAAAGTCTAAATTATACACAAGCACTGGCAAGATGAAACGAACGCTAAACCAGGAATCACAAATCGACTCAATACTGTGGCAGAAATGAAACACATTGGTTTTAGCACTATGTTATGGGGATTTTGTAGCTGAAGGAGTGAGGTGACAATTCATGGCCACAAGAAAGTGACTGCAACAACAGAGAGGCATTCTTGATAACCTTCCGCAGAGCACTCTCAGAATAGGTTGACAGTTCTTCTGTCAGGTAAACTAGTACATGTTTGGATTGTTGATCTTACCCCAGATGCTTGATTACAGCCCAAGATTGTATATTTGCAGTCTAGAACTCAGCAGAGGGGAAAACTACACACCAGAGGCTCTGCAACCTCAGGAAGCTGATTTCTTAAAAGGAGTAACTGAGTGTATAAAACAAGGCATGGTCACAAAACACCCCTTCCTCACCCATTGGCAGTCCCTAAAACTGGTCAACACTCTAGTCAAACAGCACAAATCTTACCTGCTCAGCAACAGGGTCAAAGAAGGTGAGTCGTAAACTGAGAGTTGTAAATACCAATGTTGGGGTCATGGGGGCAGCATGTTAATAAAAAAACATCAATCCGTCTCAGTAAGAACACAGAACGTTGTCGAAGCACCATGATGTGTAGAGAGCATCTACATTCTTATCTTTAAAAATATGTTCAAAGATAATATTGGGGCATGCTGTGGTGGCACAGGGGTTAGCATGCCCCATGTTTGGAGGCCTCAGTCCTCAACGCGGACATCGCTGGTTCGACTCCCGGTCCCGGCGACCCTTGCCGTATGTCTTCCCCCCTCTCCTCGTCCTCCTTCCTGTCTGCCTACTGTCGAAAATACAAGCCACTAGTGCCACAAAAACTCTTTGGAGAAAAAAAAAAAGATAGTATTGCAGGAAGAGTGAAATAAAACAATTTCCCAGCATTCCAGACCTGAGGTACATATCCATGAGTACATGGAAATGACTGTGAAAACTAAGAGGCCCATGACAATGCTCTCCAAAATGTGACAAAAATATTTTAATGAATGTTTCAGTCTGTCACCGAAATACACTTTTATATTATTCAATGTGTCCATGTCCTCATGACAGTTGAGGGGTTTGAAAATAACTGAGACAGGTTAGAAAAGCTTTTGTCAGGTAGATGGAGATTTTATTACATTTAGAAATGCTTCACACCTAACTGGAGGAGAATATTAGAATTATTTGTCAGAGTAGTTTTCTCTGAATAAAAATACATCTGCTGGAACCTGAACTCGATGATCACAGATGCAGTGGAAAACTTTATCAAAGAACTGAAACTGTGTTAATGAGCTGACTTTCTATCTGAAGAATACATTAATACAGCTCAAACTTTATACTGAAATCAAAACCAAAGTCACTGGAATATAATACTCAGAGATAATATAGGCTTTAAAATGTCTGAATATATCTCTTTATCCCCAGCATTTAAAAAAAAATAAGCAAACATTTTGTGTTTCTCCTTCAAGCAGTTTTTTTTCCTTTAGTCAAATCCTCAGTTAATCAAGTAGAGCTATTCTCCTTGGTCCTATTTCACAGTTATACTGTTGCAGAGACTCAGAAGACATTAAAGACTGTAAGACCTTTATGTTAAAACAGAACGCAACTCAACTTCCACACTTGATGCTGAGAAATATTCCATTTCTTATCCTAATGAACCCCTCCATTTTATAAAATCTTACAGGACAGATGGGGAGGATCTTTGTGGAGTTTTCTGACTTTATGACTTTGCAAAAAGGTTTACATTGATAGCAAGGACTACTGTATTAATTCAACTTTTTATGTGTACATGCTGTTCACACTGAAACCTTTAGAAAGTAGTTTTTCGGTTCATCCTTGCTAGGCAGTCTCAGAAATGTATGCCATAACCGTAACCCAAAACTGGTTAGTACTTTTATAATTTAATGATGCAACATGTCAATAATATCAATAGTAAACAAAACAGTGAAGAAAAAGCTCTGTTTTTTTTTTTAGGCTGGGGGATTGTTCATGTTTTATACAAATCTGTAAAATTTTTCACATTCAATTTTGTTTTGGTTTCTTTTTTAATATGTATAATAGAGCCTGTGATTTGAGCACGTGCGAAACTGACGGGATGCTAGAAACTTTAAGAGGTCATTGGAAGGGCTTCTTTTTTGTACCATGACTGTAAAGAAAAATGGCATCTCGAGAAAAGCCTCCTTTGTTTGTCAGAAGAAGAAAAAAATCCCACTGGGAAAAGCTAAAAAGCAGGAGACAAACTGTTTAACTGACAGGGATTCACTGGGAAGTGCAGAATAAAAAGACCAACCACAGCATAACTAATGAACAAGATAACTCATACTGAGAAGAAATATAAGTGCCAATTTTAAACCTCAGATTGAAAGTGAGGTCAAAGTAAAACCTTCACGGATCTATGAATATACAGTAACTAAATGCTGACCTTCAGATGAGGACACCCTATTAAGGGAAAGGGAGGCTCAGGGTCCATCAAAATGTTTGCATTTTAATTGCTTTCTGCTGATCTGATCCAGTTTCCCCTCTGTGCTTTTATGCTATTTTCTCCCCCTGTTCTGAATAACTCGCATTCCCCAGTCTCTGCATTGCCTCGTATTATGTAGCATGAGTGCAGGCAGAGGCCTGGCAGTCCATGAATAGGGTCAGTTAGATTTCAAACCTTTCCCGATGAAAAGAGCCCTGGCTGCGGTTGGAGACACTGGAGCTGCTCCCAGCAGCTTCACAAAGGCTAGCTTTCAAAAAAAGAAAGGAGATGAGGGAAGGGTTAGAGGGTTTCTTTTCCTTTCTTTTACCTCATCATCCACTCAAACAGAATGAAGGATAGTTGGGAAAAAAGAGAATAAGAGTACTGGGATGACCTGTTGTAAATAAGGCAGCAAAGACAGATTGCTATGTAGCTGGAAAGAAAAAGACAGGATGGTATGAATGTTGATGTTTGAATTAGAGAAAATAGTTTATAGTAGGTGAAAGTTATGGGATGTAAGAGAAACTGATACATTATTGGTCATATCCCACTTTAAAGTGAGCTTTAAGTAACTATAACCAATAAGGAGCTGCAGTTCAATTTTTTATATCACTGCACTAAGAGTTAAACAGTATTTCTCTGTAATGCCTTTGCACCGACAGAACTTGATTTTTATCTCCAGACCTTTCCTGCTGCTGTATCTGTTGAAAAAACTTCCTGGTCTGATTACTTCTTTTGGTTTTCTAATGCATGCAGTTCATTTGACACTGTTTCAGAAAATTTAAATGGCAATGTCAATTGAATAAAAGAGGAAACAAAAACATTACATAACAAAATGGTACTCTACAGTCATTACAAACACACTTACAGTACAACTGGGTAATGCAATTTTAAGTAAATGTACAAAATCTGCAGGTGCATTTCTGCTAAAACTATAAAATGTAAACTTTTAGTGTTTTACAGGCACTTCTGTGGCCAAACCTTCACAGCACAGCAAACAACTATTGTGTTTACCTCATTTTGGAATGAGTAAATGGTAAATAAACAGTACTTTCCTTGTTTTAATGACTCAGAGCACTGTTCACCAATAATATTCAATTTAACCAATAGGCAAAATGGTCCACAGCGTAGGGGAAGGACAGAAAACACTGCAAGCTTAGAAAGGTTTCTTTTTTAGCAATATAGCATACATGTATTATCAACTCAAGAGATTTAAGTTGTAGATTCTCACTTCAGATTTCAAAAAGCAATTTGTGCATATGTTTTTTAGATAAGTTTAATATATTGCTGAAGAAGTATCTGCAGTCCATCTGTTAGAATTTGAAACTTTAAATGTAGAAAATAATCCTTGAGTAGTAATTTTCCTCCAACCTAGAGTGAGGTTAGTATTCCAACAAAGCAAAGTGCAAACAGAAATGGTTTTTTCAATTTGATGCTTCAGAAATTGATTAGCAAAAGAATTCTCAGCTTTATTCAAAGCAGAACCTTAGCATGAACTTCAAAAAGGCTTTTGTGAATTTATTTTCAAGTGTCTGCTGGAAGCGAAGCAATGCAAAAAGGCCCACACTGTTGGGTCTTACAATTAGTACTATGCTTTTGACATTGACTGAGTACTGTTAGTTTTGCCATTTCAATGAAGATTGTTTTCAAAAACATAAAAAGGGTGATAAGAAAAGCAGAAACAACCAGGCAGCATGAAGAAATTTAAGTGAAATGGTAACACTGACAGAGACAAAAGTCAAAGTGAGAGAGGACTCAAGAGTTTAGTAATAACTGATTGCTATGAAAAGAAAACAATCAAAGAGAGCCAGCAGAGACAGAAAAAAGGAACAATGAGGGTTTAGAAAGAAATAAGAAGAGGACAGGGATGTTGTGATAAATGGGCTAGGTGAGTGAGAAATGATAATAGTTAAAAACAAATGAAAAAGCCTAAGAGAGTGAGAGAAGGGGGTGACAAGCTGTACAAATAAAGTAAAAAGTGAAATGAACCAAAAGAGAGGGTCCACTGCTTGCCTGAGAAATCCAGCAGTAAAATGCCAGCCCACAAAAGAACAGGTGTTTGGTGGTCTCGGGTTTCAGGCAGAGGGAGCTGATAGGGTAACGGGGATGTTGACATTCAACGATGACAAAGGAGAGCCTGTTTGTGAACATCATGTTTTTTTGAGGGAATATGCATAAAAGAGAAAAGCATTATTAGCCATGTAATGATGACAGCTATGAAATGTTATCTTCAGCTATATCTTTATTACACTGACAAATCATGGCATATTATGTATGACCTTGTAGACATTTGATTTAGTAAATTTGCTTTTGCCTGTTTAAGCTTCAACTTTCAGCATTGGCCTTGGACTTAAACTATCTTTAAAAGGAAAGGTTTTTATCTAGATAATAGCTGGATAAAATTGGGTCTTGAGGGGAAATTCAATCTGTTCAAAAGCACATCTCCTCAGGGAAACAAATTAGGGTTTTAAGTGTCACATGTTGACAGGTGAGAGGCCCAGCCTTCACACCTCATTTATTGGAGCTTTTTGTTAAATGTTGGCCATTTGCAAGCCAAGGCCACCGTGTGCGTTAGTTTGCCTGATGTGTGCAGTAATGTGTGCTTGCAGATTCCCTGCATGTTAATGATGGGAACAGTTCTACAGCAGGACCATACTTCAGAAGGAGAGTGCTTTGCTTGAGGCTACATCTACATTGATTTTTTTTTTTTTTTTTTTTTTTTAGTTTTCAACCCTGTGAGATGCAAATTCTGCTTCAAACTTTGGCAAACTTGCAACAAGTTCCATTACTGAGGTGAATGTCAGCACCATCAATAACAGTGTAGATCCCTAATGAGTTAAATTGACAGCAGCATATTTTCTCTCAATAACATCTTTAACTTTTAGATTTTCACGCCTTTGACCGTCTGTCTGCTTGCAGTGACCTGAAACGGGTCTTAATGTCAGTGAGCTGCGAAGATGATTAATATCATCTCACATAATGATAATGTATATGGTATGGTACATCCCTGTCTTTGCTAAAATGACAGATTAGTTTGAATGTACTTGATGCCTCAGACTCAGATTACATTAACCTAGCCTGAATAAACAGAAAAGCATCGGCCAAAAAGCATTTTTCTGAAACCTGACCTGTTTTCTTGATCTTCACAGAAAAGACAAGCATTTTTTTATGTTTAAAAAAAAAATTAGCACTCTTTACCTTCTACATTATAGATTTAGTCAAACTATGTAAAGGGATGTGTCCCACAAGTCTTTAATGAACCCATAACTATTTCCTTTGCCATTGCTCCCCAATGATGTATGTAATTTATTTATCAATGCAAGTCTGAGATGGCTCAATGGTTCTAGGAAAAACAATTTGTCAGTTAATGGTCTGAGGCCAAGGCCAAAAAACAATTTAAACTTGTAGCATAATAACACTTGAAATATACAATTTCATTCATTGGTTTACTGATGTGCAAACTAATATTATAATGTGAATTCAGCAGGTAGGCCATTGCCATTGTTTTCTCTGCTTCGTTTTTCTGTTGAACTTTTGTTGTAACCAATATTTTTCAATAACATTTAGCACAGAAAAAAATTACCAAATGTTAAAGAAGTTTTATCAAATTAAAAATACGGTATATATAAGTGGTCCTATTTTGATAAATGCACATAATCTGATTTTAATTTGAGATTTACTATAGACATGGAGACACAAATGGGAATGTTTTGATGACAGTATTGAAACACATACTTGAGATTGTCTTTAGTCTGATTTAGGATTTGAGTTACCTCAAATAAGTTGTGCTTTGGCTGATTTGGACTTGGATGTGGCCGCAGTTGTGTCAAACATGGGATAGCACAGTTAAGAACATAGACTTCAGTCCTACATTTCTAACTTTCCACCAAATTATGTGGCCTGGCCTAGATACCCATAAAATATAACAGCCTTGGGCCTCTCTTCCATACCGTTCTCTTCCCTAGCCATATTTCAGGCTTATTCTCACTCGGGCAAAAGATGTCCCTCCAAGGCACAAAGCAGCAAAGAGGTGTAGACAGAGGGTGCCCAACAGAGTCGGCTGTCAGGTGCGACAAATTAATGGCAAAGTGATGCTGCTGCCAGGCAGGCAGGGGTGGCAGCTGTTCAACTAGAGACTTCTCTGTCACTGCTGCACACATTAATGTAGCATGGAAACTTGTTTCAGGCATCACTGAGGCCATGTTTATGAGCTCTGATGGCTTCTGAAAAGTGAAGCATGGACAAAGGGGGAGACCAGCTGTTAGTGAAGCCTGATGGATCTGACTCAGCAAAGAAGCTTTGCTCCTAATGATTGCTGTCAAGGATGAGTTTCAAAGCTCTGAATTGGAAAATCCATAGTTGCAACATGTAATCTGGAGTCATAAATATAATGCATGAGGGTCATTTTTGTCTGAATGGCCTATTTGTAGTGTCAGTTATTCACTGTACCTGCTCAGTTATTCAAACTTTTTATACCGCATAGTCTCTGGGTTTTCCCCCTTTTCCTTCCAGTGTTATACTTGTGCTCGGACTCTTTATTCATGCAAGCACAGTTTCCTGGAACTATCCACTGAAAACAGAGAGTGCTGTCGTAATAGGTTCACTGAGTTTGAAACCGTACCCAGGTGCCCGCCTCCTTCCTCTGCTCTGCACCACTGCCACTGAAATGTGTTTGTGTGATTGCTACTGAAAGCCTGCACTGACCTGAAAACAAGTCCCAAAATTATAAATAGCCTCTCTTCTTTAATCCAGTGGATCCATGATGGGAAAGTGGCCCCCTTGTTCACACATCCAATCAAAGTCTTTAGAATGATCAAAGGTGTTTCTGGACACTAATGCAAATCTCTGGAGACTAACACCGGATGAAACCACTGAGGAATTTTCAGTAACTCCCAGTTAAATCCTGAAACCTAAAGGGAAGTCAATCGAAGCAACAAAGCTTGACATGAAGTGATGTGTCCATCCAGAATGGAACCAAACTGCTTCCCTTGCCTAATGTTCATGATTTAAAACGATTCAGCAAAATATTAATACTTTTGCATCACCTTAACAAATACCACCTCAGTTGCAGTCCGAGTGTTTTAGTAAGTTATTGTTTTTCTCTGTTTTTCTATACGGTGCAGTTTTCCTAAATCTTAACTCTGCAGACGCTTGTGTCTCTTTTCGCTCGTGTGAAGCTCAGTCAATGTGTGCAGAGATTCTCCCTCAGATTCCTGACCAGTGCAATTTCGAAAGAGCTTGGGTGAGAGTGTTTTACACTCGCTCATCCGTTAAGTGAACATCCAATAGCAGGTCTGAACTGGTGCACCAGCTAGGTTACAAGTTGTGACAAGCTTAGCTGGCTCCCTGACTCTCTAGGCCAGAGTTTTTATTAAAGTCTATTCAACCCTGTGTCCGGCAAAAATAAACAGAGTGCCAGGCTGCTGGAGAAAGTGCTGACAGTGAGCATATTTAAGCAGGTTGCAATAGAATGGGTCTGAACCTTAAAGACCCTAGAATACTGACCATTCAGGAGGGGAAATGTGAAACTCTACTGATTATCAGTCAGAACTGTAGTGGTCCGAGTATGTGAGCAGAACTTCTACTTTATACTTGACTTTGGATGCAGGGCTTTGCAAAATAAAATGGTTGTGTTGCTGGTAAGTGAAAGCAGCAGGGAATGCTGGAGGGAGTGAAAGGGGAAAAGATTATGAGGTTGAATAAGAGAAAGCTTTGGAGCACAATCTTCTGCCAAAGAAGGTAAAAAGGAGAGGAGCTGCAGAGATAGGAGAGTTACTCAGCATTGCATTGACATGTTAAATGTCAAAGGTGAAGTAAAAATCTATTGTGAAGTCTGTGACCTGCCTTTTAAACAGTGGCTTGCATCAAATCTCAATGCTGCTGTTCTCTGAAGTGGCTTGAATGAATCCACAAGGGACCATCAAGTGGCAAAAGGAATACAGAATCAAACGGATAACGCACACATCGTTGAAGTTCAAACCGAAACCATCTGAGCTATAATTTGTCTCTAAAACCAGATTATAAAATGTGAAAAGATTCACAGATATGCTCTGACTTTTTAAGCTCCCCCTATTGATTGTAAAGGTTTAGTCTTCCAGTTAATTGTTTCTGATCCTGTTCACTAATTGACAAAAATATCATTCAAGAACCATTCTGTTTTGATTTCAAGCTGCTGCAAAAAATAATAGACACAAAATTGATGTTCCATGTGCTTGTGATTAAAAACTCAAATTTTAGAAATGGTGCTATATGCGGGCCATCTAATCTCTTCTTTCCTTGAAAAAGTCCAAGTCAAGTCATTCTTGAGTCCAACTCCTCAGTATAAATGTTATCCATCATGTCTAGTTCCTGAAATCTTTAATAAAAAGGGACTGGAACTGGTTTCCAGTCTCACCATAACTTTATAACCAACCTTTCCAGGCTCTTTCAGGACTGAAAGAGTACTGAACACACCATGTATAGAATGTTGGCATTAGCATGAACTGCCAATGCTTAGATACAATGCATTTGCTGATCAGAAAAAGATGGGATTTCTGAGTTTCCACTCTCACTGGTAATAACTAATGAGGTGAATAATGACCAGATGATTTCTCTGAGTCTCCACTACTAACTCTAGTCGATTTTGTGGTTTACTTGCTTATCATTTGTAAATAACAGGAAAAACAAATTAAATATGCACAGAGTAAGCAAATAGTCTGTGTAGTTGTTTATCATTGTTGAGAAAAGCTTCCAAAAACATGTAAAATTATATTTTTACCCAAAGTTCCAGGTAACATTATAACCCCAGGAAATATAGATCAACCTGATACATGTTGGGGTTATTACTGTATAATGGTCTTTTTCTTTATTTTCCTATTGAGGTTTCTCTGGTGTAGGTCAAAGTATGCCTAGGAGGGCTGCTTGGAGTGAATGCGTCTGGTGCATCTGCTTTGTTGTGTTCACTCTGGCATGCGGTCCTGGGGCTGTGGTGTGCACCTAACTGCTGTTCACATTTTTTTACCCGCCTCGCTGGCTGTGTTCCCTCGTCTGGCAGATTTACCCAACAAACATCTGCACCTCGCTTCGTTAATGCAGAAGACGGCAACCAAATGGGCTGCTTTGTCTACAGAACGCTTTGAGATTCTCCATTAAGCCAAAATTTCTGCTTAAATTAGAATGCCATTTGATCATAATTCAAATTGCTGCCAGGACTTTTGCTCAAAAACAAAACAATTTCACCAGAAACATCATCTTGCAGATAAGTAATTTGATTGGCTGCTGGATTAGCTCTTACATCTGGTGAGGATTACGGAGTTCAAAGAATGACTAAACTATGAAAGAGAATTTTCACATTTTTCAGACTGCGATAGGAGGCATCGACTGCTTTAAAACACACTACATTTTAACAAGTTCTAATGAGTGAAATTTTCTCCTTTTTATGATGAAGGCATGGCAAAAGACGTGTTCTGGAACACAACAAAGCTGGGAAGCCCTCAGGAAGGAGGATTGCACAGAGGAAACCAGAATCATCGGAATTCAATTTCAAGATCAGGAGGTGATGACCCCACTTTTAGGGAGAGCCTCAGGAGAAGAGCTTTTGAGATTGGCTGCCCACACCCGACTCCCACCAGTTCTCCTCCAGATGCACGCACACACACACACACTCACACACACACTCAAAAACATGCTGTTTGACAGATATGCTTGTAGTTTTCATGCATTTGCTTTTGACAAGGGTTAATCACTTCCTGAGACCTTGTACTGTGGCGCAGCCTCAAAGCCAGTCACATTTCTCTCTTTAACACAATCTGTTTGTATTTGCCTTTGTGAGGCTTCCTGTTTATTTTTTTGTTTTGTCTAGTTGTTTTGAAGCCTTGACTTCATTTTTTTTCTTTTGGCAACACAACGAGTAGTCTCAGTTTGACATTTTTCTGAGGTGAAACCCTAAGCAAAGAGATACCAGCAGGAACTGCGGTAAGAAAGCACAGATGGGGAGTGAAATGATCCAGCTAGGCTCAGTGCCCCACTGTATCCCTTCACTGTGTTGTATCTTTTTCACTCTCACTTTCCTCCTCTCCCCAGTGGCCTCCTCCACTCAGGTTGTGAATACTGATGCAGACTGTGTGGGCATGATGGGAAATGTCAGTTTGGGCAAATTAGAGTCTACCTGAAATGACTGAGGCCATTGCTATCTGCAGAGTTTGCTGTTTAGACTGCCCCCATGAGGGTCTGAGTAACTCTGCAAAGCAAAGAGTGAGAGATACTTATGAATTGTTTTGCATGATGTATTTATGGATAAAAAAAGATATCTTAATGCTAGACAGGTTACTAAAATTATCCCTTCTTTATTTCTTTTGAAGATTCAGTTGTTGAACATTTATAGCAGTTGTGTTTTTTGCTGTTGTTAATGTTTTACAAGGAAAAACAGATGTTTCACATTGGAGTTACTAATAAAAGCCAGTTGTGTTAAATCATGCCCAGCTGTGGAGCAGAAGGTAGAACCTGTCCTGCAGCTCAACCAAAGAAATCCAGTCTCCATTAACCAATCAGAGGAAACGTTCATGTTAGCCAAGGAGAACAAAGAAGAAAATACTGTATTATGGTGACCCACAAAGAATTTCTACCATATCTTTAGACTCAATGGAACAAAACAGATTTGTTTTTTATACATGAGATAAAAAATAAATTTTAAATGGTAGGACTTCATTGTAAGAGAATGCAGCATTTGTTTGTACCGTTTCCAATGGAAAGTCAACTAAAATTATAAGTCTAAGAAGAAACAAAGGGTAGTGAGGTGTTTAGCCATAGGATCTGGAACAGTATCAGACTACTTTATGTACAAAAATATAGATAGCAAATAAAGTTACCCCATTTAAGTTTGCACTTCTGACTTCTTATAACTCATTAAAAAAGTGGCACGTATAATAATTTCTCTATTTGAGTATTCTCTGCTATTGTTTAGAATGTAGAATGTATGGATCCAGGCTTTCAGTTTAGGTATGGTCATATCTTCCAACATACTAACACAAGATAGATACATACATCGCCCTTGGTGCTGATTGACCTTTCCTCCAAGAATGGAGATAAAGATGACTCCAGATATTAGCTTCTACGGTAGGGCTGAGATGGTTTATTTATTATTTCAATTATTAAAATAGCCAGTCTGAATATTTTTACTAAAGTTTTCATGCAATTCAAATATTTGTGACTGCGGTCCCTAACCTCTGGGACCGCAGTCCCAGAGGTTAGGACCGCAGTCCCAGAGGTTAGGGTGCACAGTCTAATTTATATTTTCATGTTATTCAAAGAAATTACCAACATTAATTGCAAATTTTAGCTTCCCGTTTCGGACATCCACATTTTACCACACAAAAGTCTTTATGCCACTAAATCCCCAATCCTACCAGACCAACTGGCTGCTGCTTGCTTGTCACATCTGACAGTAACCAAAAGGCTGAAATGCATTTGGAGTTCATTTAACAAAAACTTGATTACAACAGCTGAATATCTCCTTGTAAAAAGTGGTCCTCTGCAAACATTAAAGTAAAAAGATGTGATTATTGTAAATTCTAAAAAAAGATTTTAAAAAAATAGCTAACCCACAAGCCTTCTTTTATAGAACTGTTTTAAGAACCTTCCTTATGCACATGTTTTTACATTCACTGCTGTAAACAATTAAGTCCACATTTTTTGTAATTGTGGAAAAGGAAGAGAATCAGTCACACTTTTCCAAACAGCACAACTAATAATAGAAAACACTTGCCATAACGCAGTCCAAACAAGCCTGTAAAAGCAAATCCTTTTTAAAACATAGGCATGTCAACAGCTTTTTTCTTTTCCTGAGTAACTGAAGTTCATTCATTCATAAATCTTGAAAGGAAAGCATGCAGACACGACATATGGAAGTGTTTTTCCAGAGCGGCTTCTAATGGTAGCACTATTGTCCACAGCAGCAGGAGATGTTTAAGACAGAGACAGGCATGAGGTACTAAATCTTAGAAGAAATGACTTTTTTTTAGATGCTCGTATCTGATGGAAGACAATCTTGAAAAGAAACAATGTCATTTTTTTAGATATTAAAATACTTTTTAGATACTAAAATAGATACTTGTATCTGATGGAAAACAAAGAAGAACCCAGAACACAACTATTTCAAGAGCTCTCACTGCACATGGTGACAAATTTATCAAACATTGTTCTTCAGTTAGCAATCGAAAAAAAATCACGATATTCTAATCCCAGCCCTTCTCCTTCATCTCTTTAATCCAGGCATGCAGCACTCTTCATGTCTGTGGAGCCTTGTCTTCATCATTATTTCTTGCTCCACAGCAGTGCTCAGCTCATGATTAGATACTCTCTGGGTCCTACTTCAAAATTCAAGAGGAAAAATACCCCATGGTGCTGCATAGTATCTGCCAGGTTTTGACTTTCAAATACCTTTCAGTGCTGCTAAACTTCTTTGGATTCTTTTTTTTATTATGAGTATAGCATTCATATCTGGCTTTAAAACGTATATGTTCATTTTGTAAGCAGGGACAACATGTAAGAACTGGTCATGTTTGAAACTGAATATTCTAAGAGGCAGTTGGAAAGAAAAATGAAAAAAGCTGCAATGATATATATATATATATATATATATATATATATATATATATATATATATATATATATATATATATATATATATATATGATCTGGAAAAACCTGTTGAAACTTTTTCCAAATGAAGAAAATGTGTGTTTCTTATAATGAATTTGAATTTGATGAAGTATATTTTAGATTCAGGGTATGAAACAGCTCTTTGGAAGAGAGCAACACCTCTGATATTTTGAAAGTTCAGCCAGCAGAGGGAGTGGACTGAGAACTCAGTGTTACTACTTTTTCAGCAATGTCTCTTTTCTGACCTGCATTCAGGCTCCATGGTAACCAGCCATTGAAGTGGCCTGTTGGTGGTTATAGAGTCAACCACTAACCTTCCTGCACTGAACTTTGAAACAGACATTCACTAAAAATGTCATGAAAATATCAGACAGCAGATCCACCGTTTTCAGAGGGTGCACTTCTTTAATAGAAGCCGTCAGCAAGAGAAACTTTCTTCAGACGTACATGGATCAGGCATACAATTATGACCCCTGACAGGAGAAATTAATAATTATTAATAATTACTTGCTTGAAGTAGATGGGCAACCAGAATGAAATACATCTATTCTGAAAGGCCGTGGTGGCAGACAGACGATTGGATCCCTTACAAACAACTTTTATTTTAGTCTGCAGTGGTCAATATTCATCAAAAGGAAAGAACAGAGATAAACCAACAGCTGGCTCTTTGATACAGGTGGGGAACAGTGCAGGTTTTATTGATATGGATGGAATGAGTCACTGTTGACATGAAACAAGTCAGTTCATACACAAAGCACATTGAAGTACTTTTTGAAAGATTCATATGATTTGATTCCAGAAGCACTGGGGCAAAATGTTTGGTTCCCTATTTTAAATAAGTGCAGACTATTTAGCAGTCATGTCCCTAAGGACCATTATTGAGGCTCCACAATATGCTTTTGATCATACTAAGTGAAAAGAAGGGAGACGGAAACAAACAAAGACAATCTGAGAAGAAATGCAAAATGATAGACGTTTGGGATACATCAAACAAAAGAGAATTGATCATTGTGAATACTGTAAATAGATTTGGGTTAGAGGTAAGTCTGATTTTGGAAAAGGCTTAACTTGTGGACACAATCAGTATTATCAGAACAAAAAGTGATTGGATCATTCAAAGTCTTCATGAAGACAGAAACTAAATGTGAAGCTAAAAATGTCAAATGAGGATCTGTAAAACTGTCTACAGTTTGAACAGTTCAAGATGTCTGAGTGCAAATTAAATTCTGTTATAATGATGGTGGCATGCTCCTATGAAGAAATCAGGAGTTGAAGAACTTCTGCTTTTTCCAGCTCAGCAAGAGGCACTCATTTGTGTTTAAATCATATTGATGTTCAAGAAAAATGTTCAGACAGATACATTATCCAGTTAAGTATACAGTTACTTCAATTTTTCACTCAATTATTTCATAAAGTCTTGTTTGCTAAAATATTCCAGAGTCAACTGTCAGCTGCCAAAGAACCAGGAAAGCAGCCAGATCTATTCATTTTTTGTCTGCTTTTAAAACTCAAGAACATTCAGCAGCCAGAGCTGCATTTTTATTAAAAAGCCAATGTATCTGATTCACCTAAGGGTTTTACTACTAAATCATTTAACACATTCAGGCTCTTTTTTATTTCTTTTGCTGCAAGCTTTGATGCCTGAAATTATCATCGCAGGGATTTAGTTGACTTTTTTTTTTTCATTTTAGCTTTTCTGAACAAAGATTTAGAAGAATAATGTTTGTTTTTTGGGTTTTTTTTTTCTTTACCAAAGGCACTGATTGTTTTGTTCTGATCTTCAAAAATGAAGTATTATATTTTGTGGTGGTATTGATTACCAGGAAATCAAATGCATTTTTGTATGAGCGCGTACCTGTTACTTATTTTGTCTTTTATAGTAATAGCTTTTGGCTTCTTGCTTTCTTAGTGATGTGTTTTGTATTTATATAATTGTTGTATAAAAACTCTGAGTAGATAAATAAGAATGAAAGATTCAAAAATATGTGCTCTGATTTGAAAGTGCTGCAGCTGAACTATCACTATCAGTAAAAAATACTGAATCAAACGAGTGATTGAAAATAAAATGGGGTCATGACTTCATCCTTGCAGCACTGTGACTTTGTGACTTTCTTCAGAATAGATAAAAAGAGAACATAAAATATGGGATTGAACTCAGAGAAGAGTGTGAGCTACATTTAGCCGCCCCCCAATGAGTCTGCACTTTCACTAGGCTGCTCATAGTGCAAGTGAAGATGGAGATGTTGTAAGCAGCACATCCAGGAAAGTGTGTACTAAAATCTATGTATTGTTTTATAATGTAATACACTTCCTGGAGCTTTTTTCACATAGATTTAACTGGAGGAATGCATGAATTAGATGAATTTGATGTATATCACTGTGTTTAACAGTTTGTTTTGGGCCACTATTATTTCATTAAGGAAAGTAAGCCTGCAGTTCTTGAGTTCAACATAATTGCTGTAGGTATTATATATGATAATGAATAATGCAAAATTATTCTGTCTGTCATTTGTGAGTGCATTAGCTGTAAATCTCATAAATTTTCTAATTCCTGAATCTAAACCCTTTTTTTATTTTCACATTTATTCAACAATGGTCTGGTCAAATAAGTTAAACTTAACAAAATAATATATATAGATATTGATTATTCAGAAAATACATTGCGAACTTATAGTTTTTAAGAAATACATTATCAGCAAAAACATGCATTTGGTTCTTAATATTTGACCTTTAGTGTATTTCTGCTTGGATAAATATTGGAGACATTTTCTTTCCAATTCTCTTGGTCTTGAGATAACATATGATGTAAATTGAGATATGCAAATAAACCAAACTGAATTGAAATTATTAGTACTTCTGTTACCAATTGAATTCAATTGATTTTCTTTAGGTGTGTCAAAATAAAGCGGTAGATTTGGAAAATCTTGCTGCATTTTCCTTTCACCTCACAGTTATGAGATGCCTAGGTCTGGCAAACAAAATCAGAATGAAATGCATTAGCGCTTGAAGTTTTGAAAAAAACAATAGATAGGTAACAAGATGATAAAAAAAAATCAAGAGCAGAAAGATGAAGACAAAGATAGTCATATGAGTGTGCAGAAAAGAAGTAAGACAGGGAACAGAGAGTGGGATTGTAATGAAATGGGACACACACTGAGCAACAAGCAAAGGAAAACATTCACGACCTCTTACTGAGAAGAGTAATGCACAGACCACTGAAGCACGATAGGTCTCTCAGACTGCAGATATTTATTTTGGCTGCTAGACTGTAGCATAATGCACTTATCTATAACATCAAATGTTTAATGTTTATGTAATTCAACAGGTTTTGGTATAAATTGACATATTGCTGATATGCCCCCTTTTTAAACTTGAGAATCTGACCCTTTAAAAGGTCAAGCTCATAGAAAATGTATTGGTTTGAAGCGGAGTTACTGAGACGGACATCTAAATGAATGCAATGCCTGTAACATTACCACACATAGAACATAAAGTTTGTGTCCCTATAAAGAATAAATAAATGTTTAGTGAAATAAAATTGTTTAATGCAACTGAGCCAATAGAAATGCATTACTGACAGGGTCAGGTCTAAATAAGGTTTAAACCACCAACAGCTTTTAAATTTTAGTTTTTACTACATTAGTTTTCTCAAAAGGTTTCAGAAGCATTAAACATTGTTTGAATCCATTTCAAGCTTTTGAGTGCAAATTTAGGTTTGAATTTCGATATAAAACATATGTTGTTTCTTCTGATTTTAAGCATCCAACCTGTGCAGTGTCTCTGCATGCTGTCGTGAACATTTTGAGCCTCACAAAGCCAGACATCCACAGTACCGCTGGACATTAATATTCACCAGCATCTGCTTCAAAGAAAACCCCTTTACAAATCCAGGAATGCATCTCCTGTGGACTCCAGGCTTTGACATTTCACCAATGAGAATGTCCCCCTGGCTTAACAGCTTGAAAAGTGCATCTTCAGCGCTTCATAGTATGTATTATTCTCCCTTATTTGCGAAGTCTGAAGTCTGTGTGGGTTATATATAATTCATTTTTGTTCCCAAGCTGAGGCGAGGTCAGATCTATTTCAATAGCATTTCTATGATAAGTAATATAAATATGTATTATTGAGGTGAGCTTTTCAGAATTCCACTCTTCCCTTTTACTGTATAGATGTCAGTCATGACAGCAGCAGAGAGCCAGTAATATGCTCTGTCTGCAAACATATATCATCTCTTAAGGTGAGCAGCATGCTTCTTGGATCTTATATGTTTTTATTTTATTTGTCAGTGATTTGGTTTATATGTGTTTAATGGTTAGAAGTTTGTTGTTTTCATTTATACTGACACACACGTCCAACCACATGGTGTCAAAAGTATATACACCTCTTTAAAAAAAATTGATAAAGCAATATGAATCTAACGTAACCTGATTGCAAAGACCCGTGAAATGTTGTTTTATTCAAGCTCTCTTTCATTTGGTTTCAGGATTCAGTCTCCAAACATCCAAACCTCCAAATAGAAATGAAGCTCACCTGTTCTGGTCAATTTTCCTGCCATTTAGTAATTTGCTTTCTTTCGCTAAATATATCATTAGCAGAGTGGCGACAAATAATAAAAAGATGTCACAAGAAAGGATTTTAAGAAATAGTAGAATTTTATGTGCATGATGACAGAGTGAAGGGGCAGTTACCAATAACAGGAGAAAAACAGCAAACATATATCTAACACCATTGAATTTAGTAACTGTAGCACCATTTGAGATTTTGTCAGGAGCCTGGGAGTTGTTAGAAATCATTTTTCACACCTTGCCACAGATTCTTCAAGTTCTGTCTTTGACAAAGCCAACAACAGAGATCTGTGGAGGATGAGCAGAGCACCTGGGCTAATTGGCCTATAAACAAATGTGTAGACACTTGAATAATTCTACTCCTAACTGTATTATGTGGACAAGTTGGTCTGATTATTGAAAATATGAGTGTTGCATATTACTAATTAAAATCTGTTCAAAATATAAAATATTGTTCAATATTAAAGCACTAAAGACAACAATTCAATCTCAACAGAATTACATTACAATTTGATCTTAGGTTTACAAACAGACACAAGATTTTGGCTATACTTTTAGCTCAAAAATTCAACCTGAGCAACAAACAGCATTTCCAGAGTATTGGCCCACTTCGGTTAAAAGTTATAAGAAAGCACACCCATCGATCACGGGCACATATGTCAAGACTGTCCTAATAAAAACTGGGTGTAAATAATGTACAGGGCAGTTATTGAGGCCTGTACCATTTGCTGCAGGGAGATATCGCCTATAAAACCAACACCACTGTTTGTCTCAATCTGAGCTGCATCACATTGCTTGTCTCAAGTCCACCATTAAATTTCAGTTTCCAGGACTGTTAATGTTGTTGTTCAATGGTCTGCACGCAGTGTTTCTCAATTTGGTTCTTCAGGCCCAACAGCCCTGCATTTTTTAGATGTTCCCCTTCTGCCACACACCTGGATTAAATCAGTGGGTGATTAACAGGCTTCTGCAGTACTTGATGACTGCAGAAGAGGTCGAGCAATCATTTGGACCAGCTGTTCTGAAACAGAGACACATATAAAACATGCAGAGCAGGGGGGCTTGAGAAGCACTCAGAGCCAGGATCTTTGAATCTCATCAAATAAAACTTTGCTTTATTCCTCACTGCGTTCTTATATAAAGTGTATCAAATTAGTTTTTGGTCTATTACATCAATAAAATCTGAGCCTATGCTTTTTTCTTATTGCTTTGAGGCATTACTTTCAGAGAACATAATGTGGTTAGTTTTTCAAGTGCTTACACTGGATGCAGACCTGGATAGATAATTTCTCTGAGTGTGTAATTCAGTCTATTGTATGCTTTCTTGTCTA
This sequence comes from Poeciliopsis prolifica, assembly GCF_027474105.1. Lineage (NCBI taxonomy): Eukaryota > Metazoa > Chordata > Actinopteri > Cyprinodontiformes > Poeciliidae > Poeciliopsis > Poeciliopsis prolifica. Next base: position 6,529,387 of record NW_026562381.1, read on the forward strand.
TTTTTTTTTTTTTCCACTCTTGCATGTGCTTTAATGTTTAAAATTGTAAGTATTTTTTGAGACATGTTTATAGTACATATATGCCAGTTTTGACAGTAATACACTCCTGATCAAAATTTTAAAATTAGTTGCAATATGGAAAGAATTTACATTGGATCTTAAGAAGATTCTAAGCAAAGCTTTGAAATGCAAAAAGAAGAAATGGGAATGAGACAAATGAAAAAAATCTGAGAAAGCATTTTTATTGCAAACAACCATTAAACTGAAATAGGGTGTTCGTCAGTTTAATACTCAACAGTACACTGGAACACAGAAGCAGACAGGGTGGAAATTATTTTGGTTTTATTACTGGTAAAGGTCATGTTCTTGGTAAAAGGAATAATAGCATCTTGGTCGCAGCTGAATCCAATGACCAACAGGGACAAAACACAGTCGGCTTATAGGCTGGAGAAAATGGAGTCCAAAGTCCACCTACAGATGGCACACGACTCAGATCTGCTGACAAATGCTGTCATAAAATACATTTTGTTCCACTCATGTCTTCGGGCAGGAGCACAAATCTGAAACTGGTCACAGTCTTGGTCTGCCTTAGAAATAAAAAATGTTGGGAAAAAAACATTCTTTAATTCTTTGATATAAATTAGAACTGTTACTGAGGCAGTGAGAAAATAAATTTAGGAGATGGCATGGAGAAAATATTTCATCATGAAAAAAAAGCAGAAAATGTGTGCTTTTGATGATCGAAACAGTCTTGAATTTGACTTCATTAACAACTCACTTTTAGAGCAAATCATATCTTGATTTTCATAACCCATATGCATGGTGATGTATAGCAGATGTAATAACATTGCTCTTCCTTATGTTGGTGTCAGAGGTTTCCTCACACAACAGAACAAAACAGATGAGAGCAAATAGAGTCCAATCAGCCACATACTGCCTGACAGCTGCTGGGAGGCCAGAAGACAAACCCATTAAACAGTGGAGAGGCAGCAATAAAATTGTTTTTTTCTTGATTTTCACTGTAAAATAAGGGCAGTTCAAATGTTTCAAGTGGCTCTGTAAACTAAGGCAGTAGACATTTAACAGGCAGTGTCAAAACAGTATTAATAAAACTGTACAAACAGTCTCACGCTCTGTCTTCATCTTTAATGTATACCAGGAGTAATCACTAACAGGTGTGCATAATAAAACACAGGTAAACTTAATGAGACAATCAGTGGAAATACAATGAGCATGTTCAATAAAAACAGAGTCTAGACCACAAAAATTTAACAGATAAACAGTTAGGCTGCAGATTATTCAGTTCCAGAAAAAAAGCACCTGGAAAGAATTACAACTGGTTGGACTTTAGTTGCTAATTTCAATCTGAGCTCAATGTTTCTCAGTTGAAGTTGGCTGTCTCTTGGTTGTATCTAAGGTAAGATTGTCCAAGCTGGTCTGGTAAACCTCTCAGGTAGATATGTTTCAATACTGATAACACTGTTATGACTATCAGTACCGTTTTGTTAGAAATATGCAAAAAGTAATTCACAAATTGGCATACTGAGTATTGCAGTCCCTAGCATATCTTCTCTGTTGTCTTTACTCCAATACACTATGCTTTATAACCTCTGAATTCCCAAAACAGCCACTTGTATTCACATATTCTCATTAACAACCTCTAATTACCATCATGCCTGCACTGGGATTTGGTCTAATCTCATTGTTTTGCCCTTTAAGCTGCATTGCACAGTCAAAAACACACAGTATTAGTGAAGAAATGCCAGATACTGAAAGTTAATATGGCAGAAGAATTTGCTTATTGTGAATTTATTTTAACTGCACAGCCATGCAATCTAAATACAGAAATCCGGGAGGACCTTTGATAACTGAAACAAATTTAAACACCATTCTTCTTCCCTCTAATAAATCTTTCACTCCTGAATAAAGCACCATTACATAATGTCAGAATAACCTCAAGTTCATCATGTAAAAAGCAGGATATCTCTTTAACAAAAGTCTTTTATAATTTAGTAAATTTTTTAGACAAAAATTATTCTGCATTTGTTTTTTTATGTTGTTTGCATTAGGAGGCGACTGTGGCTCAGTGCTAGATTGTTCTAATCTTGTAATTAGAAGGCTGCATGTTTAATTCCAGCTTGTTTCTGTTACATGTCTGCCCCTGGCAAGGCACTTAACCCCAAATTACCTACCAATTAAATGAATGTTTGTGAGAGGTCATTATGACTTGAAAGGTGCTATTTAATTCATTTATTAATAAGTTGATAATAGTAAATACATATGATTTAAAAATATGCAATCAAACATGATCAGGTCAGTTGTTAAAGGCACCCAACCATGTAATGTGCAGCCATCAATCTTCATCTATAACGGGACAACAGTTCAAAAATACAGAGGGTGAAAGGCAATGTATCTACCAAACCTCACACAAATCATTCACAGTTTTCATATATTCTGTCAAGTGTCATTGATCAAGTTAAACTGTTTTAGCTGAACATTTTTACCTGTGTGTACTCTATGTTTTTCTGCCAGAGAAACTAAATCCACCTTCAATTCAAATTGACCAGGTGCTCTGTCATAATTTGGTGGTGAAGCAGTAAGATGAAGGATTAGCAGTGACCAATAAGGACTGTATGATTCCTTTGAATCAATTGGTCCTCTACAAGGTGAGGGTAAATAAAAAAACTAGTTGGAAACAGCCAGTGGATTGTTAGTTCATTTGGCAGAGGATATAACATATACATTCATAAAAGTGAAAAGCTCAGAGAAGTTGACTCAGACAAGGTGCTCTTTCATGCCACTGCTTTCTTTGACATGAAAACTCCCTCTGGAGAGTTTGTTACATCATCAGTGTAAGGACATTTACAGGAGGAACAGGAAAAGTCTGTAGCTTTTTATGATTTAGAATGGTCAAATTTGGCTACTGATCTACAACACAGAGACTGTCTATATTACTCTTTAAACAAAATCAAAAGAAGAGATTTTATGATCTAATCATTGCCAACTCATGGTCATTTTGTCAATCTTTTATTTCTCTAAAAAGCATGTATGATATATTACTTTTTAAGTAAGAAATAAAAATCCAGTGTTTATGCCCTTTAACACCGATCAGTAGTACTTCAGTTGATCATGAAAGAGATATAACTCTTTATACAGTGTTTCATCAGAAAAAGAAATAACTAATTCTTCTCATAAAACAGTGCATTTAACTTAAAGTACGAACATAAGTTTATTTTCTTTCTCCAAATAACTCCATGTGAAATCAATATAACTCATTAAATATGAATTGGCAGAATTTTATCTGAATTCGCATTTGGAAAAAAAAAAAATTCCACAATTCACAGTAGCTCCCAAATCAGAGCCCAACAGTGATGTTGTTCTGCGCTGTGAGTTCAGAGGAGCAGCTGCTGCAGAAAACAAATTCCATAAACACTTCATTGGCAACCATGTTGCACTTGGTTTGCCCAATACGACTGTGAATATTTTAAGAATCGCTGCTGCTGAAAACTAACACACACAGATGTCTCTTTCAGAAAGTTGTTTTACTCTGTGCTGGGAAATATGTAAAGCCAGACAGCAGGGAGCCGGCACGACAAAATCTCAAAGCAGCACAAGTGAAAGTAGCATTAAATCACAAATTTGGTGTGTGGAAAAGCTTTTGTGGCAAAGCATGTCAAACTAATAGTTGGTATACACAAACTTGGCACAAACAGAGCAACATTTGAAGCTGTAAACAAATTTGAACTTGTATTTCTGAATTTGATATAGAGGCTCACAACATTTCTCCCACAATGCCCTGTGAGACAGCTCTGTTAGAATCTATTGTGTGACCTTTGTTCAATGAGATGTGATACAACGGTGCTGCCAATCACAAGGCACAGTGTTTGACTGAACCCTACTGGTGGTCTTTGGGCCCACAGATTTAAGAGGCTTCAGAGTAGGTAAGGCACTAACAGACCCCTGTGAGGACACCAAAGAGTTCTGAGTGAAGCAGGCGCCAATTTACTGTCATCTCTCCAGTTGATTAAATGGGTTCCCAAGCTGGTACCCGCCTCTTGATGAAGCAGGACCACAGAGGAAGGAGCTGACAAATGGGCGAACACACCCTGCGCGGCTTACTAATGTTGTTTGATGGGATGTCGGTATGAAAGACATTGGTACTGGCAGCCCGGGAGAAATTACCTGCTGTGTGGGTCCATAGGACAGGGGGCGATTTCTGAAGACGGATGGGTAGTATAAAAAGGGGCTTACAGAAATACTGACAACGCACAAGCGTGTGCATGGAGGCACTGCTGCTGAGTGCCATTTTCAATAAAGCCATTAAGAAATTTTTCGAATACCTAGGAAAGGTATTGACACAAAAGAGAAAAAAGTGGAGGAAAGTGCACAGGCCCATTATCTGCTCAATGAGAACACAGAAGAATGCAGGCATTGCGTTCTAAGTACTGTTCTGCAAATAAGGTTCTACAGAAAGATAATACAACATAAAGATGTTTCATCAGCACCTACTGCATAAATCACCCCTATTTACAGTCGAATAAAGTCATATTTCCAAAATATCTCATTTAAAGATTTAACTAAGACTTAGTTGTTTTTTTAAATTATCAACAAGAATTATTATCATTATTATTATTATTTGTTTATTTATTTTTTAACAGCCTTGAAATACATTTTTTGCTTGAAATGTGAATTTGTAAATGTATATTTTTGCCAGATAATTTAGATGATGGTATTTGACTTTATGTAATGCTTATTGGTTATTTCAAAATTGATGACTTGATGTATTTATTTTATTTTATCATGTAAAGCACTTTGAACTGCTTTGCTGCTGAAGTGTTATACAATTAAACTTGACTCGATTTGTCCCTGAAACACAATATTTCACAAGAATTGGACCAGACAAGGTTTTTAGTCAACCCTGTGTCCACTATGGGAGAAAAAGTTGAAAGTGGAGAAATATAATTATCTTGGAGAACAAGTCAGTTCTATTTTGCAAGTTTAGGTTAGACTCAAAGGAATTAGCAGGAATTATTCCAAATGTTCTTGTTATTATCAGAATTTTTGTTAAGGTAATTCTCCTCCTTTAGTGAAGATCACATCAGAAAGCTGATCAAAACTTTCCTTTTTTAGCAAAGGAAAGTAATTTTTACTCCAGAAACATTCTCATGAAAAGGCCATCAAACATCAGCTGTGCAGAAACTTAATATCAATGCATCTGTGTGCTTGTTATGTTTAATTTAAAGACCTGTGACATCTGAAATGTAATCAAAGTCAGAAAATAATATATAAAAAAATTGCATTACATATCACAGATAATATTAACCCCCAAAAGCAATCTAAATGTTTCACTTTCAAACAGGCACACAAATCAAATTGACAAGATAACAGTGAAATTGAGGACTCTCCAAAACTCATTACGCTTTAAGTGCATTTTGTAATCCATTGTTTTCATAAGATGTACGGAATGCTAAGAGCAGGATCTTTTTTTATAACTACCTCTTCAACGCCCTCGAGCCATTTTGGTGTGTAATTGATGTTGAGGGTGGAATCACCAGAGAGGCATAAACTGATTACAGTCTTGAAGCCAATATGGGTGTCTGGTGAAAAGGTGATATGGCACTGTGAAAAATTGAGAAATAGTATTATTTCTGCAGGGTTTTGTGCCTTTTGCAGCTAAAAGCTTTGCCATTTAGAAAAAGCTCTTACCCTAAGTTGCTGTAAATGTGAGAAGCAAGGTAATAATTTTATTTTTTTAAGACGGGGCAGGTTTTTCTTGTGAAGCCTGATAAAATCTGCTCTGCGGAAAGTCATTTTTAACCATCAGCAATCCTATCACACACATTTTATCATGCTGTTGTAAAGAGCTTACTTACAGCCCTTACAGCTACACCAAGAGTTTAGTTTGATGGCCTAATTTAACAGCTGCGCTCCTGAATGGCCTGCAATTTTTTTAAGAGACCCCACCAGTAAGAGTCAATGCATCAAGCCGGCACCTGAAATTGGAGTGATGGCGAGCGCTGATGTGCTCTGGAGGGCAGTTTTCCTTTGGGCTTACCTGAGCTGTCAGAGGCAGCAGACGACAGTCTTCTCCATCTAACAGCCTCTCGCTCTAATAACTGCAAGTCCCGTCTCTGAGAAACCCGCCCGCCGCTTGACTGATCAATGTGGACAGGTAGTTTCAAGGCCTCTGCTCATATTGCCCAGAACAGGGAGAAGCAGATTTTCCTGAGGGCTCAGCTGTATCTGCCTTTTAAATTATGTAATAAACTTTATTTTTCTAGTATTCACAAAAACATTGCAACAAAGTGCTTTACAAACAATAAAACCAGAGAGGTATTCAATAAAAGCACAGGTGCATGCAGTTTCTTTGCACATAATGATGCAGATCCAATTTTATAGCACTGGCATATTACTTTTTAAATATTCAAAAGTCATTTCAGCTAAGAGCTGTTCTTGTCATTAATGAAAGTGACAGCAGTTAGTGTTAAATCTAACTCAGGCGAGGTTTTGTTTTTAAACAAGCTCATAACATAAAAAGAGTATCAGCCTTTGCCAGAGCAGCAAAAACAATATCTCTTTGATGCACTTTTACTGCTGCTTGTTGTTGTTTTCTTCTAATAAAATTTGTGAGTATGCACTCCTACTGCCAACTTAAAAACCCATCTGAAAGGCAGCACATCATATGGTCAGACAGTAAACACTCCGCCTTGGCCAGACACAGTTTCCATGGAGACCGTGGTCTTCCTTCTCTCCCAGGGGAGACTTTACACTGAGAACATGAGACAATTCATAGAAAATGTTCCCTAATCTTGTTATTTTAATACTGGAATTAAAATTGGATTACAATGATGGGAGCTGAAGCTTTTTATGCTCTGACATTTACTGTAATGTAAGGCATGGTGTGGTGTGGAGCTTTCTGCAGCTGCCATTCTTCTCTGAAGTCCAGCAATGGAAAGTCAATTTTCATTTTTATGAAGCTCATCCAAAAAATACCTGATATGTTATGAATATATTCATTATCTGATTATCAATTTGAATAAAGGCCCTTACTGATGCTGACTGCAGCCCAATAGTCCTGTAATGGCATCTGTAAAGAAGAGAGTACAAAACACACATTCATACCTGTTCATGTCTGTCTATCTGTCTTTTATTGGTGGCAGTATAGCACACTTTCTCTGGTCTTGTGAATTGTTTTATTCTTGAAGAAAGTGAAGTTGTGATTGGAAGCTTTTTCTCAATAGTAATTGTGTGCTAGCCGTATGACATGTTAACCTTATCTGTCATTGTTTGCAGGCATCTTGGTTTCTTTAATGTTCAGAAAGTTGTTCTTCATAGAACTTCTTTGAAACTGTTGCAGGTTTCAGATTTTCCTGAACTGTTGGCTTCAGAGTTGAAAAAGGATGCAGGCTTATTCTTGTGGTATGCCCTGCAGTATGACTGTCTAACCAAACAACAAGGTGCATTACGTCTGATTTGTGGGAACAACAATGTACTGCAGTTGCTTGTAAAATGTATTTTATCCGACAAAATTTCAGGTTAAAAAAATGCCTGGTTTTGATTTCTTAGCCTGAGTTTTGTTCTCTGATGTTCCTTCTTGATAAAATTAAGAATTTTATAGCCTTACTTCATTGTGGATTTAAATTCTAATTTTATTAAACTAAATGCATTCCAATCACAGAACTCTTAACATAAATTTATGATTTAAATTTTTAAATATTTAAAAATATCATTGTAAAATAGCCTGATATAGAAGATTATTGAGAATGACCTCTTAGGATTATGTGTAAGAATATTACTCAACCTTAATGACTCTGTAAAATGCCCTGAAATGACACATGGTATGCAGATTGTCCACAACATCCAGAGTGTTAGAAGTGTTATTCTCATTATTGAAAAATAGGATGAAATCAGTCCTTAACCAAGATCCTCACTGCCCTGTTGCACTGAGTAAGAGTAGCAAAATAGTTTTTACTGAAATACAGAGCAAATTAATCAAAGTAAATGCCAAACACATTGTAAACTTTTTTGTAGAGTCTAAGCAGAGTTGGAAAGTTTGGGTGTTAACTCAATTTAAAATCTGCTTTTTGTAACTGGAATATAGTGCATTTGTCAAATTCTTATTGCATAAGCAAAGTCAGATACCTTTGAGTGCTTGGTGCAATTACCAAATTTCATAATGATTCATCTAATGCTTGCTGAATTGCTTTCCCACCACCCAACTTTCTTCTTGCACTAGTGACCATATACAGTGTCAAATAAATCACCTTGTAGGCTGTGATGTGGATTCCTAACACTCCCTCTTCTGCCAGACAAGCTTGACCTCTTTGGATCACAGTAATCTCTGACTTTTCTCCTCTACTTTTGATGACACTCTACCTATAGCCTCCTTTTTTTAGCCTGAAACTCAAGACAGAGGGGTTAGCCGCTTCATGGCTCATGCATTCGCTGGTCTGCTGGATTTCAAAAGGAAGAGCTATCTTACCTCCCCAGAAGGGAAATATCCCCAGGTCAGGGCTCTATATCATGTCCAGATATGAAAAGCCTGTCAGTGGGGCAGAAGCCCATGAAATAAACACCTTTTGACCAGGCAACCTTTGAACTCATCAGAACAGGTAATTTTTCCTTTTCACATGTTAGAGCATGTACAGTATGCATCACTTAAAGTGCAGTGCTATTACTCTAGTTGAATTCAGAGTGCTTGGTTTAGCTTGCTCTGTGCCTACATAGAAGTAGTGAAATAATGTCATTTATGGACTTCTGTGTCATTCATCATGTTTTAGGCACCCATGTTCAAGATGGGGAGTACAGCACAGCTCAGTGAACCTGAAACTATGCATTACCACTTTCACTATATGCTCACATTTCCATTTGTTCTTTGATATGTTGTTCTGGTGCAGATTTAGCTGCATGGAATGACAGCAATAATCTCCCACGTTACCTCATCTTGTTTGTGTTGGGAGTTATGTGTCTGCCTTAATGAGATGAATCCAATCTTCTGTGCTTCTGCAGATTCAAAACAACACTGATGGATTTCACAAATGCAATTAGTAGATTCTGTCCGCCTCTTGCTTCTGATTAAAAGAGCTCACTATTGTCTATTAATGGCATAAGTAATTAGCAAAGTGGTGGCAGTCCATTACAGTGATCATAGTTGAAAACCAATCAGGGGTATGAGTTATGGAAGTTCTCAAGGATACATGTAGACCATTTTTAAAACCAGTTAACAAATTGTCTTTTTTATAAAGCAATTCTTAATTTTCCTTTTACTTATTTCTTTCCCACTACTCAACAGCAATACTAGCAGGAATAACCAGTTTTTGTAACCAAGGTAGAATATCACATTTAAATGGAAACATATCAAAATATTTGCCACAATGGATTACAGCTGCAGAACTAGACAGGATGCTACTCCTGTCAATAAAGAAAACAGGAAACTGAGATGCCATTTCGCATAGGTTCTCCAAAATTGTCAGTTTTTCTAATGTTGTCTGATCCCAGGAGTATTGATTTCAGCTCCAACGCTCAAAGAGTGGCGTTAGACTTAGGTTTAAGCAACATGAAAGCTTTAACCCATTCTTCTACACACATAAAGGAAGGTTCAGAATACAGAATGGATTTAGTTATTATTGGAATGGCCCTTTAATCTGACATCGACAGAAGAGAAAGTTGAACCTAACTTTACAGTCATAGAACAGAAGAACACTGACTTTTTAACCACCTTTCAAGCACATTTAGAAAAATATAAACAATTTCTTGTAGACTTCTTTTTACTTTTTAACAACACTTTTATGTTGTTTAGACAGAAGGCGATGCCATTTTTTCCTGTCTATTCAACAAACATTTGCTGGGGGTGGATATCTCAGCAAAACTAGTTGGCTTTGATTTTTTTCTACTTTATATTGGAGTTTTTTTAAGGAGAAGAGTCTACAGTTATTTAGTTCAGAAAAATGTGCCTTTGCTTACTTTACACCAAGCAAACTATGACTAATTTGTCCCTGCTGATTGCCTAAAACACTACAAAAAGATACTTTGATTAAATGGATAGAAGCTTCTACCACTTGTGAAAATGCTTCTGCTTTTATCCTGCAGCAAAATAATCAAATGCTGCAAGTTTTACTCTGCAGAACTGTTTTTTATGATTCAGGATAAAAGTGGCACATGTTTTTTCCCCTAAAATAAATAGTTTTCCCAAGAAAGTTTAGTAGCAATGTGACTTGTTAATATATAATTGCACATGTCTCACTCTGTACTCCGGGCATCCTCCACTGTGCATCCATAATTGCCTCAGGAGCAGGTTCTAGTTTTACATTTGAGTTACCAAAGTGATAAACAGAGGAAACTATGGCACTACTTTACAAGTGAACCTTGTTCTATTTGTTTATCGGCTTTTCAGCAACCCTCTACCTCTTCTCTGAGAATTCCCTCAGCTCATCTTGTTGATTTAAACTTTTTACATCGGTGTGGACTAGCCTGCAGAGCAAACAATATTACAAGTGAGGGGATAATTGTCCAACTGGAACATAACCCAGAGTAAAATCGCTTCTGAATTGAGATTTTGTTGCATGTAGAGCCTTTGGGGTTCAAACACACTGATGGTCCAGGCATAGGAGGATTTTTGAGAGAAAGTGGGTGAAGTTGGGGGATGAGCAGCAGTCAATTAGGCTGATCTGAGAGCATTGTTTTATGGCCGGAGAAGTAGTGTGAAGATGGACCAAAACAAAATGGATGAGAACATACCATATGTTTTTTGGGAGCTATCAAAGCCTTTTAGAGTAGAAAGTCTTTTTTTCTCTTTACTCCAAATGTGTCAAACTCCCTTTGTCAAATAAGGAAGGAAAAACAAATGTTATCTATTAGTTTATCACATGAGAACAAGTAGTAAAAAAACTTGTTCACAGTAACATTTTAAAATATGCCGCAGAGTATTGAAATTATAAAAATTCACAAGCATTCCTAGAAGGGTCTTCATAACATCCAAATTTACCGAAACATGATGGCTAATTTATACATTAGCACCCCATTACACAGATAATTGGAAGTATAAAACATAAACAAATTTGACAGCACACATACAGTTTCTTAAAGTCTGATTTTGTTCCACACCATCATCAATGAAAGGTACATTTATTTGTATAGCACATTTCAGCAACAGGGCAGTTCGAGGTGCTCCACATCATGACAAAAATGACGTCTTCCCTTTTCTGACCCACGTATCTATGTTTGTTGTTTAACTTGAATCCGTTAACATAAAAAAAAAATGTTCAGACTGAAACCCACTAAGCCACTAACCACGACAAAAACAACTGGTCGACATGTAAATTGCTTTTAAATTGCATTTGCAGAGAAATAACAAGAAGCAGCAATTGTATGTCTGAAGTAAGTTAAATGTTGCTTGGTATTCTAATTAGATTAAAAGATTCTGAGTTTTTTATCATGCTGGAATGGTCTGAACACCAAGGTTGTTTTTTCGATCAACTTGTCAAGGTAACACAGACGGAGAGTTTCTGCCAGATCTGGAATGTAATAAAGATTAAGCTTCTTTGCAACCCTCCAGCCACTACTGATTTATATTATATATGATTCATAGTTTGTCCTTGATCATTTTTATGGTCATTTGGTTTTCATGTTGTTTCTTAAACTAGACAAGCCAAGACACGTGAAATATTAACAGAGCCTCTGTAGTATGTGCGAATATAATAAAGACCCAGCAGTTCTTCCAAATTTCTTGTCTTAAATAAAATAAGCTTTTCTCTGTTATATTATGAAAAGAGTTAAAGCCAGTCTGTCTAAAATTTTTACAAAGCTGTTCAAGCTGCATGTACTCACCAGTAAATAAGTATCTCGACTGGTAAGTTTGGGAATAATTTAATGTAAGACTTGAGAGAAATGTAGATTTTTTTTTCCTTTTCCGCAAATGTGGCAGGCTATCAGAGTGAACTTTAGAAAACACTTTTGTGAAATAAGAAAAACAGACACACATCACATCTCACTGGGGTAAATATGTCCTCCAGGCCATAAAGCTGCCAATACTTCCTGTTGGACCAAAGCTCTAACTGCTTAGTTTAATTGCACCCAGAGAAAGAGGTTAATGGTTAAAGAGTACCAGATTCTGTGCAAAGGTGATTATAGTAATCTAAATACTAAATATTAGCAGCAGTAGTGTGATAGGGATTGTAAAGAACTTAATTGGCTCCAGTTGGGCCGCTGGATTATCACGTCATTGCACAAGGAATGTTATGTCTACAATTTTTACTCATAAAATCACATTTTAAAATTAAACAGACATGACTAAATACAAAATACAGTTTTTTTAAAAATTATGCTTCCATTGTTTATGAATAAAAACTATCCAAATCAACATTGCCCTATGTCTAAAAAAAATAAAAATAAAAAGGAGTTCCCCCTTAAAAATTGTGATCAAAGATTTGAGACTATTTGCAATGAGTCTTTTGCAGATTACTTGCTTCAGAAACATTGAAAAATCTTCATTTATTTATACTGTTTTGTTAAATCATTCTGAGGTGAACTTGCTGGTGTGTTTAGGATTATTGTCCGGCTGTATTATCAAATTGAGCTTGAGCTTAAGATCATAAATTTAAATCCAGACCTTCCCTTTCAGGACTTTTTTGTTGAAGTATTTGTCAAAATTCAGAAGAGCTCTTGTTTTCATTTTGGTCAGCAATGGTTTTCACCTTAGAACTCCCCTATGGATGCCATTTTTTTTTTTTTTTTCAATCTCCTTATCATTGCATCAAGAAGACAAATCCTGACTTTGTTTTCCTTGATTATTACATGAATTATTTCAGCCTTAAAAATGGTAAAATTCCTGTTGCACGTTTGTTTGGAAATACCTACAAACTGGCAGGCATGAAATCAAAAAGTGCACACATGCATTCCCTGCAGGGATCCATTAGGACCATCTGAACAAAATTCCCTCGCATACATCAAGCGTGCCGAAGAACAATAGACTTTAAATCCTGTTGTTCACTCACTGACTTGATGTGGCATGGCTTATTGCCATTGTGTTGACACAAATTTACTTCAACGAGAGCCACGGAGAAAAGATCAAATGCAGTCACCTCCTAATCACCTGTTACCCTGCTGGCTTAATGACCTGTGCAACACAGAATTACGGACATGAATAGTGATGACGACTAGCGTTCTTAATCTAATTTTTCAGACATGCAAAAGCAAGGACATCGATAGATTAGGTGCTGGAAGTGTTGCTGCGTAGAATCTGCCTTGATTCTACTTGTTTCAATCAGCAGAACTACTTAAATTTGCTAGTCATTCTCTTTTTGATAGAATGTAGAGAAGCAGATCTTTAGAATACATATACGATGTGATGAAATGATTAAATGATGAAAAAATCCCAGGAGCCACAAATTTTGTTTTGTGTATGCTGTAAATCATTTTTGCACTGCCCTATTTTTACAGTTCGACAGCACAAATCATTGAACTTCAGTCGAAGATAGATTTCATCAGAACATGTTCAAAAGGTATTGCTGCATGCTACACAGGTGTGAAGCCATTCATATATCACCATTGTGTGTTGCCCTTTATTTTGCTCCTACAGGAATTCAGTTGGAACACACAGGGAGATTTCTTTGAAGATTCCTCTTTGCACACTGTCCAAATCATCCAGTCCTGGTTTCTGTCTTGAAACGAAGGTTGATTTTGCTTCTGAAAAACAATTTCTTTGTTATCTTGGATCATTATCCTGCTCAAAGACCCAATGATGACCCATTTTCAGTTCTTCTGGCAGAGGCCTTCTAAAGTTTTTATTTATGTCCTGGTAATGTAGAGTTCATAATTGCATCTAATGAGGAACCTTTATTCTCATACTTATCCTTTGTTTCATGCCAGACAAGTCCTCAGTGTTTGCTGCTGAACAGCTTTGTCTTAGTCTTCTTTACTCCATACATTTATATCAGTGATGTGAGGACAAAAGAGCATTCTTCTGTCCACATCACTTTCAGACCATGAACGGTCTTCTGGAACTAACTGTCACCACATGAAATAATTTTTGTCCCTAATGTGAAATTGATTTGCACTATATCCACACATTAGGCACTGCCATTAAAAACTAATGAGTCATATACTAAAAATTATGTGAGAGCTTGGTTCTTAGCTCCTACCTGTTCTAAAAGTCCACAAGCTGGACCTTCGTCATCCTGAACTCTCATTAGTTGCTTCTACTGGGTTACCAAATTAGCACACCAGGCAATGATGCAAAATATTGAAACAGATTTAATAACTCTTTTATTGAAAATATTATTATCTTAAGATGAGATATTAGAAACTACAATTTCCCTCAAGAAGTACAGATTTTGCTGTTGGACCTTTTTGTCATATCTCAAAACTGCCCATTCCTATTTTTGTATTCTTCTGTTTCTATTTTGTCTTTTTGCAATTTAAAGCTTATTCTTGTAAATCAGCAGCACAAATATAAATACTTGTTATTTATGCTCCAGCAAAACATAATGTCAAGGTTTACTGATTAAAAGTTCTAAATATTATTTATTTATTTATAAATTCAAAAATGCTTTTGTAAAAACTTGTAAGGGAGTAGCACTAGTAATTTTACTATCTATTAAAATTAGATTTTTGTTTCTAAGTGGATACATGAATTCATATTAAAGGTTTACATTTTTGTGCAACTTAAAAGACAGATTATGTTGTTTCAATGAAAGATGTTCATATGTAGAGCATTTTCTGGTTTTTCTCTCCAAACATTTTTTGATACAAGTTAAATAGAGGAATAAATTAGAGATCACAGACTGAATTCGGAAAAATGTGACATAACATCTTGGTTTTGTTATGGACATGGACTGGAAACACATATGTTTTTCATCTTAAAGCAGATGGTCAGTATCTGGTGGTACTAAGATAGTATTTGCATATTATGTGCAAGAATTTTTATTTATGAAAACAAAGCACACTTTACTTTCAATCTATGGCCAGGAACCCCCTACAAAGAAAAAGCTAATTCAGATTTAATGTATCACAATTAAAAATGATGGCAAATTTAAACTAATCAAGAAAGAAATAATGTGCTCAGAAAGGCATGTACAGACAGCTTTGTCTTGTTAATGTTACTCCAAACATGTGAAGCTCCCCACCATGCCAGATTATAATTGGATAATCAATCTCTTCTAAACTGGAGTGGTGTAAGGTCTCTCTGTAGCACTTCCTCAGTGTCACCATGTCAGCTGCTCTGCTGTCCTTATTTTCACCCTTCAACAAGCTGCAAAATTCTGGGAAATACGTGAAGGATTTATTTGTGTGAAATTTTCAGGCTTGCAAATTTAAAGTTGAACAAAATCCTGTGAGAGAAATGAACATAAATGTGCAGCAGAATCTCACCTGGTGATTTATGTGTCTTTACAGAACTGGGGGAAAGCACCTCCTCCCAAAACTGCTACCTTTGACCCTGAGCAAGGATTTTACGCGTTATCTTGTCAGGATCCCTGGGAAGCTTTAATACCACCTTCTGCAGCATCAATTTTAATGGCAGATGTTTATAGAAGGGAATGTCTTTTTTCCATTCAGCTGGTTTGATGGAATTCAGGTGGTGGAAGCTAACAGCATACGGAAACCCCATTAGAGAGCTTTTAAACTTGATTTGTCTATATGTTACACAAGTACTTTATCACTAGAAAATAGAATCCAAATCTGAATGGATTAGGATGTTTACGGTGGTTTGAGCCTGCAGATGTAGAGGCGAACTCAGAAAAGTGGTCTGACGGGAAAAAATAAACAGGGTTTCCTTGAAACTGTGTCTGTAATGTGTTTTTAGGTCATTAGTGGTACTCGGAGCACAGTAAAGGTTGAAGGAAATGTTTGTGTGTACACGCAAACAACATGTTTATGCTTAGAAAAACACTTAACATGTTTTTCCCTTTCCAAAGAATGTCGGATTTTGTGAGTATGTCCCTACATCATCAACTTACTTTTATATTTATGTTCATTTTGTTGTAATTATGCACAATGTCATAAAAGAAGCAATATTTTTTATTTGATTTTGCATCCTAATAATGTCCATTTGTGGTTCTTCTGCTGCAGCGGCAGCCAGTGCGGTCCTGTGCTGATGTAGCACATCTGCTTCAAACTTTGACATTTTGTTTTAGAAACAGCTTCCTGCATGCCTTTGTTAAAACAAGAGCTAATGTAGGAAGAACCAGTCTGCCCATTATTCTCTGAACTCTGACATCAACAAGGCGTTTTCCTCCACACACCTGCTACTTGCTGGATATTTTCTGTAAACCTGAGACATGATTGTGTGTGAAAATCTCCGTAGAGTTTCTAAAATACGTACACCACTCAATCTGGCACTAACAGTTATTTCACAGTTCTCTTGGTCAGTTTGAGCTTCAGCAAGTTATCCACACTACATCTAGATATCTAAATAAACTAAGATGCTGCCATGTGATTGGCTTATTGGTTGCTTATGACATCAAGAAACTGAAAATATGTGTTTGATAAAGTTACTACAAGTGCATATATTATAGTTACACTGGTTTTAACCAAACAACTACAGATACACCAACTCCTCTTGACATCATTCCAGGAGCTCAAGAACAATTTCAATAAAAAATATTGACAGCATTGACAGCCCTGCTGACATATCAGTTTGACTTTTTGACATTGTTGTAAGACATTAAAGACTGAAATGTCAGAACATCCTGAATAATTTGTATATTTATAATTAAATATGGAGCATTTAGTTATAAAAATTAAAAAGCTTTCATTTCAATAAAATAAATAAACTTTTAAGTGAAATAAACAATTTTTAACGTGTGGCTGCAGACCCATCATAAATGTTACCTTTCTCTCTGGCTCATTAATGATAAAATGTAATGTCTAGATCACAAAGCTTGTGTGACGTTTTTTTGCAATTACCCCACATATGCAAGAAGCTGCCTTGCATATGTATCATATACATAAATATTTATCATTATGTATATGATAAATATTTAAATCCTGCAGTCAACAATCAGCTTGAGAGAGGCAGATTTAGGCAGGAGTTATTTAGCCCATGTCACTCACCATGAATCTTTTGAATGTGAACCTGCTTACTCCCTCCAAACTAAGCAGGGATCATAAAATGTGTAGATGTGCTTCAGCTTCCCTGAGCACAATATGTTCTCAGTGAAGGCAAAACAACTGTTTTGTGTAGCATATTCATACACAGTCATTCAAAGGGCTTTGCAGCAAAATATAGGAATAGTCACACAGAAAATCACTATAAAAACACAAAATACAAACACAAACAATATTTTAAGGGACAGTTTTATGCAAAATCAACCTTTTGAGCTTTACATTATGTTATGATGTTATTCCCTCATCAAAAACATAAACATAGAGTTGCCTTGATTCTTTCATGCATGGTTGATAAATCTTGAATTTCCCATGGCAGCCATTCACCTGTGCAAAACTCTTGGAGCTGTTGAGTGCTGCCTTTGATGACATCTGGTGGAACTAATATCTGCTGAGCCCTTCGTGCGAGCTGCTTCTCAATGGACACATATTGTTAATGTTCTTTTCTCTGCTGCTAACGCTTTCTCTTAAGAGAATCAATCAATCAATCAATAAAGTTTATTTGAAGGATATTTTAGCAACAAAGCAGTTCAAAGCAGCATCCAGACTGGTAAACAGAGGTCAATGGACATTTGCAATAGTAATATAGAAAGAAAAAAATAATACTTGCATCTTTATCAATTGTTTTAATTGCAAAATTCACATGAGCAAGTCAGTTATTGAAAGACTTTATTGTTCTGCAACATGGCATTGCAAATCATTTTCATACACTTTCAGCTCCAGAGTATTCATGAACAATCTTTATCCACACATCACGTGCATTTGAGGTTATGGTGACTAAAGCAGTTTCTTTCTTATTTTCAGTAAGTAATAAAAGTCAAATGAAACTTAATTTTGTATCTGACAGAAAATAAAGTCATGCAAGTATTAAGGTGGATTATATTTTCTCTTCTGATTACAATAGTTAAACGTAATTATTAAGCTAAAATAATACACAATGATGATATTGTTTTATTTATAACTTGAAATATGAGGATTAAATATTGCCTGTTGTTACAAAATAATCTAGCTACCTAGTCCACCAAAGAATCCCATTAGTGCATTCAGGCAGTCATGTGTATGCATGTGTGTGTTTATCATTCTATCCCAGTGGAGCTCATCCTCCAGGCTGCTGCTGCAAATAACCTTGTATTTTTAGTTAGCCCAGTCTGCTTGAATGAACAACGGCTGCAATCTGAATCTTTGAAAAGCACAGTTTATAACATTCCTCATCAATATTCTTTCTCACTATTACCTGACCTAAACTTTACCTTCTTAAATTATGTACTCTAAAAATACTGAAAGATTCTAAATGTTTTTCTTGCAGAGTTTTGCTTGAAATATGTATGAGTCTTTCTCTTCATTGATTTAATATAACAAGTTCATTTGAACAAACACAGTGAGTTAGGCTTTAAATACCCAAATATGGAATAAAGCACATGATGTTCTATATTTATCCTACCACAGGCTGCATTATAAAATAACCTCCATTAATAAAATAGACACTATCTTGTTTTTTGTTTATTCTTACTAGTAGCAGTTTTTCCTTTGTATCTAAACCAAATGAGCTAAACAGAGAGAACATTTGACTGCAGATGCCGTCTTTTAACTTCCCTTCCAACCAACACTTAAAGAACTTGAAGCAAAAACTTGAAGTTACTTGTTTGGGGGTTTTGTGCAGGAAATGCAGGGAGAATAACAAACAGTATCCTTTGAAAAACATTTTGTCAGATACATTACTTTAGTGCAGCTGAATTCAATTTTTTTCCCAATACCCCTAAATAAAAATAAATGCAGAAACTAACCATTAAAACCCCACTATCTAAAAAAAGGAGTGTATAAAACATGAACTGAATACGTAAGGAAAAACAAGACTTTTGCTATAACTACTTGACTAGCTAATTTAAAGAATTAGTGTGACATCTTGTTAGAAATAGCAGGGCATCTGAATAACTGTGCTGTTCAGAACTGCAGCATTGCATCTTACTTGACTTGGATTATATCTTTGCTGCCACAATTTTTTCATTTGCTCTTAACGTTCTTGTCTAAAGATGTTATTCTAAAAAGTGCACAATCACTGGCAGACTGAGCTCCACTAGAGAATGCTTTTGAATCATTTAGTAGGGTTCCAGTTTGTTAGGTCTTCAAGTTTAAACATTCAGACTCAGTTCTTCTGACTCTCTCCTGTTTACTGGAGAGTATTCACTTTATCAAGTTGAATCTGGATATTTTCATTGTCCTTCTTTCCTTTTTGTTGGTTATGTTTTAATTTATTGAAAGGACAGTTTAGTGTTACATACACTAAACTGCAATTTTTGACACCTGTAAAATGCCAAAAATTTCTTTCTTCTCTTTTTTTCGTTCATGCCAATATAATAAGCATATTGTACAAGTAAAAAAGGTTAAAATGATAACATGTGTCTACTTAGTTTACATTTTTTATGTTCAATTTTGAGATGACATTTGTCTTCTATAGATTTCACACTTCCCTTTACAAAAGAGTGCATGCAATAAACTGCAACCTATGCACTGAAAACTGCCAGACATCAAGAATTTGATCATGCAGTAGCAATCTCCCTGACTTCCATAAGAGAAAAATCACAAAAGTCTTTAAATAAAATATTTACATCTCTTGTGCTATAACTGAAAAGTTTGCTTTTCCACAGGTCCTGCAAAAAAGCTCTGTTTTTCAGTTTTGAGCATAACTTTGTACGGCTTCAGGTTATTTTCTCTGGTTTAAAAAACACAATCATGCAAGAGTAAAATACTTATCTGTCTTAGTCGACAGAAAATGATGCCAGACAGTCTGACTGGTGAGGGCATGGAGGTATACTTGGAAAAAGTTTCAGTTTTATGCTGACATTAACTGAGGTTGGGCTGAAATTAATGCAGCCCATTAATTTCTGCTTCAAACGGAAACAGATCACACACGCAACATGCTCCAAATGATTCACCCAGTCAATCTTATTCTCACTTCCTGCTTGGTTTGCTTACTGCTTATTTCATTTCAAAGGGGCAAAATCAGGAAGCCAATTTGAGCGCAGAGCAACACCACCTACTTGCTGCCTTGCTGTAAATAATTTCTCCACCTGATAGTTGGACAGAATTGGATGATATAATATATGATATTGATGATGTGATGCACTGAGGGGTCATAGGAGGTTGTTTTCAGTGCAAATACAACTTCTGTATGTTAGAATGGAGTCCTGCATGTCAGTATTCCGATTATGTTTTAGGAATACATTATCAGAAAGACACAGACTCATCTTCCCTGGGGTTTTCCGGTGTCCAGATACGATTCATGGTTGCTTTATTGTTACTGTTGCTCTCATTGTTTACCAAGCAAGTACAAAAGCACAGCATGAGCCCATGTGCATGTTCAAAAGACATGAAAAGAAGTCAGAACTGACTGTGCAGTGAATGCCATTATCTATGGTTTGAATATTGAGACACACCAAGGGCATCACAGGACTGTGTTGTGTGTTTTAGCATGCTGTGAGCTGGCTTTTAACACATTTCCAAGGGCAGCTTCTGAAATGTGCTGGAGGAGCCCAGAGATGGTGCACAATATTCTCCATAGGCCTTCAGCTTATGTTCTTTTCTCAGTCACAAGAGAGAGACACAAGAAAAGAAACAGTGGGACAGCGAAATTGGCATGACCTTTAAAACTCCCCACAGACTCAAACTTATGAGCCCTGAAGAGGAGAGTGTTATACTTTCAGAACCAGACCACACAGTTCCAGTCTTGTTTCGGTACATCTTCAGAGGATATTCTCTATAGTTATTGATACTTTATTTAGAGGGGGAAGAAAAGGTGTAAAAGAGGTAAAACAACAAAAAAAGTGGATGAAGATCTACTTGCAAATATATTCATGCCATTTGAACATTTACACATTTATTATATTTTGACCTGAACACAATAATCAGTCAGGCTGTTGGTTTGATCTGGGTCTGGATGGACTGGTGAGCTGGACTTAACCAACTTGGTTTGGTCCATAAACAGAGGGATAAACATTTGAGTTGCAACCTAAGATTGGTAGGAAATAATAAAACTTATATAAATTTGCCATACCTCACATGGTGACCAGATTTTTCTGAGTTGAGCCTCCGCCCTTGCACCAAGTTATGTTGAAATACCAGTACAAGCTAGAAGTTTGTATTTGAAACTTGTCAAAATGCAAGTTTCAAATATTTGCAAAATGTTCTATGTGCATGTCTAAATTTTCAAGCAGTGCTCAGAAATGCATGACCAAACTGCACGACCAAAAAATGAGTATAATGTAATAAGAATATTTACATTTTGAACAACTGCTGCATTGATAGAATAAAAGACAGTCTCATTCTTTGGAAATCAAACATGCAAAATTGAGGGATGTCTTTAAACTTCATCATAGAACTTTGTAGAGATTCATAGACTGAAAGACTAATACTGGAGGTAAGCTCTTTAAGTTCCAACAAAGATACTAGTTTCATAAATAACAGACTATGGGAGAGATGGCTTGCTCTCTTTAATATTCAATTTTCCTGCAGCTAATTCCAGTTGTCATACTAACACACCCTGCGTTATGGTTTGAGTAGTTCAGGAGCATTTCATCTGTAAAAAATAGAAGTGATAAACAGTGTTTAATGAAATGTAGATACGTCTTATACTTCAACACAGTCAGAAATGATAACAGGTGAGCTGACAAGCCGAAAAGTTAAAAGCTGAAGAAGACTGCTTGTCAGTAAAAATAATCACATCTTGTAAAATGCATCTTAGTCGTTGACTCAGACCTCAGTGTGTTCTATCCAACTGTTTACAGCCCCTGGTGTCATGTTAATATTGACTTTTGCTTTGTCTTTGGAGAAACTGCATAAAGGTAATCAGAGCATACACAGACTTTCATCCTGAGACCTAAAATGTGTGTAAATTTATTGTATACTAGAAACTCTGGCCTGTCACTTTGGATAACATGAGTTACAATAATATATAATTTCACTTTGGAATTAATAAAGTATTTTTGATTTTAAGAGTTTTTCTATATTCTGGTGAATCATGTGACATTTGATTTATTTATGGATTACTCTAAAGGGAAATATAAATATTTTTCCTCTGTATTGTAATTTATGTTGTAACCCTGCAGTTGTTTTCTGCCTGAGCAAGAGGCTGTTAGCTGCCATTCATTCCTGTATATTATGAGAAACAGCTTCCACAAAATAGGATAATTCATTGCTGCTTACAATGTTGTATTCAATGCTTCTCCTAAATTATGACTGAAGGTAATATTTTATTTAGTAGAAGAAGACAACACGAACTTCTATTTTTCAAGGTTCTGTATAATGGTTTAAGTTTCCTGCCCTGTCAAATATACAGTGCATGAAGAAACTATTCACAGCACTTCACTTTTTTCATATTTGGTTACCTTACAGCCTTAACCCAAATTGTAATTTTCTCAAACTTCTGTATCCTGGTCTTTTGCAGAATTATTACAAATAGAAAGAAAATTACATTCACATAAGTATTCAGCATTTGTGTGTAAACTTTTAAAGAAAAAGATTGATTTAATACAATTTGGATAAAGGCTGCGATGGAAGAAAATATGAAAAAAGTGAAGCATTGTGAATTACAGATGCACTGTGTACTGTTTTAAATATTCAAAGTTTCATCTTGGTCATTAGTGCTTATCCTATTCTAAAACCTAAGACAGACACTTACAGTTTAGATTTGTTTGGCAGAAAACACTCAGTCTCATATTATTTGTTTCTTTTGAAGTCATGGATAAAATTAACCACACAATCAATATGAGGTCTGGACTTTTGATGAGCCATTGCATCACCTTTATTCTTTTCTTTTGCAGCCATTTGGCAGTAGATCTACTGGTTTGTTAGAGGTCATTGTCCTACTAATGGCTCACTTTGGTTTGATTCCATTATATTTGTTAATTCTTGTTGAACTTTGAACTTGATAGTTGTCTGGCCCTATAACTACTAAACACGCTCATATCATTATGCCTCTGTCACCTTATTTTTTTTATTTGTTTATGCTGATATGCTTTGTCTGATTACTTCTGTTCTCATCTGTTTGTAGGATTTTGAATAAGATGTCTTGTAGTTTACAAAAATGCAACTTTACAGACAGTCATCCTTCCATAGTTTTTCACTCTTCTTCAGTATTTTTCCATTTCTCAACTCATAAATTTAAGCATTTAATATAAGATGGAGCTTGTGGCTATTATACAAATTGAGCATTTTAGCTTGTGATGATCTTACTGGGACTTATATTGCTTTGAAATTGGCAGAGGCCTTAAACATTTTCCACTTGAAAAAAAAACAAACTTTTTTTCAGGGCAGAATGATAGACTTCAGGTTGTTTGAACATAAATCTACAACCCTACTTTGATTGATAACCTTTGATTATAACTTCTCAAAGATCACTTCTGACATTGACATTATGTTAATATACATCAAGTATGAATGTGCTAGATTTCCAAAATTCAAGCGAGAGGAAATAGCAATAACTGAGTTTGATCAACAGGAACATTTGATTAGTTGTGCTGAGCTGTTACTCTCCTACAATCCTATAAACACTCTAATAGTGAACCTTGCTTTGTCACTGTGATGTAAAATCTGTGCAATTTTTGATGCTACTAACAGTACTTCCTTGAAAAAGAAAAGAGCGAAAAAGGGTATTTCAAGATACAAAATAGATGATAAACAAGTGACCTTTAATGCAAGGGAAAACAGCTGAAATAAAAAGTATTTTGACAAAAAGAATAAATAATTCAACAGTCATGGAAAAGAACACATTTGTCATTTTGCCAAAGGTTTAATCCATCAAGTGGTTATCCAGAAAAAATTGATATGGCAGTCATCAATTTGCCAGAATCTGTGGGGCATTAGAGTTATGGTAAAGAGAACATCCAATCTTAAAGACTTGGAACAGATAAACAAAAATAAATTGTTAAAATGCTTGTGGAAAAAAAAATAAAAAGCTGAAGTGCCATCAAAGCTTTTTCCATGGATTTTTCTAGAGAGTATTAATAATTTCTTACTTGCTATTGTCAAATAATATCAAAATATATTTTTTTTCCACAATTGTTTCTCTTTTGAAATTGTTTTAGGATCTCTTGAGAATTACCTTTCATTTCCTTTCAGAAACAAAGTTGTTGAAATGAGAATTTCAAATAATTTTGTGCTTTTGAAGCTCAAGAATTTATAAATTTGTAAGCATTTTAAACCTGTTCAAACAAAAATAAAGCCTTTTTTTCTTCTTTTTATATTGAATTATTTGAATATGAACGTGTCGCTCCATTGTTACATACCATAGTACATTGAGATTTAGTACCAACTGTGGTCTCTCTGCATCACTGCACACTCTGGACATCTTTATGTAGAGTACAACTCAGTCATTGATATGAGTTTATTTTCAAAAAACTAACCGGTGTATCTCTCCTTCTTATGCATCCTGTCTTAACAAGAAAAGTGGAAATTACAATTGTTCTGCAATTTGTTAACCCCAAAGTAGGAACTCAACTGTGCAACAACATTTTTTGATTTTCAGCACCTCATATCTGGGGAAACTTGCAATCTAAGCTTCAATTTCACACCTGTGTTACATTTCATGAGGATAAAAATATAGCAATATCATTTCTACAGCGTGCATATTTGTCCTCTGAGAAAATTGTAATTAGTGCTGCTGTCTTTGCCAGGTCTCACTTGTAAAAGGGATATCTGATCTCAGTGAGACTGACCTGATTAAATGAAGCTTAAATACATATTTATAATGTCAAAATCACCAGCAATAAAGTTATGATAGATTCAAACATAAATTCATGTTAAGTCTTTTTTGTTATTTCTGTCACTAAACTCATGGGTAGGAAATTTATTAAAAGCAACCAGCAGATAGAGCTGCAAAAGCAAAGAGTGTGCCCAGTGCTGGTCAACATTAACGCCATTAATGCACTGTTCATCATTATCCCAGAGCAACCTAAAGCTCAATAAAATGCAAATCAAAATTATGGCTGTTCTCACATCAGAAGGTTTATACCTTAAAGCGCATCGATCAATGGGATTCACTGAGATAGAAGGTTATGTTGAAAGAGTATACAGTAATGGAATATGAACTAGGCAACATTAAATTACATCTGTGCTCCATATAGTTTGATATCAGGTGTTTTAATCAGCTCAGAAGGCTTAATGTGATGGGGGTTTGCTCGTATTTAACTTGATTTAATGTAGAACCAGACAAATTTTTACTCATTAGGGAGGGAATTTATTTCCTTCTCGCATGTTCCTCAATAGGAAACAACAAGGGAAGCGCTGACAGCATTTAAGAGCCAATTATTTTCCAAGAAGACCATTTAATGAGGATATGGAGAGACTTGTTTTTTTATGTGTCTCTTTGGGTGTTTATTTTCATTCACCCTGGTGTTGAACTGGGGCATTTACAAGCACACCAACAATAACCTCAACAACCCCTCTTCCAGAAAATTTTTCTCTGCCTCCTGTGCTTTCTTACACTCACATTTTAATCCAATTCATTACTTTACGAGCCCTCACTACACTCAGCTGTCAGAGGAGACAAAAACCTTGCCAAATATGGATGCATTTTTGTTCCCTTGGATCTGTGCTGCCCTCCCCTGGGGGTAATACACCCCCATCTCTCTCTGCACACACATGCACTGACACTCTCCACCCCTTCATCCCCAACCCATTTAAAAGGGTGAAGAAATGGGGCCGCTTATTGTGTCACCTCTTCCATGGGAGGAAATGGCATTCTGGAAGAATGAAACTGAATTCACCCACAGCTTTTGAAAAGGGTAATTTTCAGTCAAAGGCAATTGGAGATTTACAATAAAATATTTAGAACAGATTAATTAATATTTGAAGTAAACAAGAGAATGGATGGTGAATGAATTTATTTAAATTACATTTTTTGGAGCGGGGGTTGAAGAAATCCAAAGTCCTTTGGTCTATTGTGTTTTTTTATGTATTGTACAAAGAAGCTTTAATCACATGCTGACATCCATTATCTGGTTGGTGCCAGAAAGGATCACTTTTTTATACACAAATGTACCTTTAGGGCTTTGTTAGAGTTGAATAATATTTGAATGTCTTATTTGAATACTGTCTATAAAACAAAGGCTGCAGTCTCTTTTATTGTCACAGTGTAGATTTACATCCTGCAAATGTTGATAATGTGCACAGTGTAGTTCTAGTTTCTTGTTCAAATCTGTGTACACCTCAGGTTCACATACAATTTTATTTTAAAAAAAGTGTGTTTACAATGGTGAACCGTGGTTAAAATAAATTATTTGAGTCAGAAGGGAAAGTAATTTTGATCAGTCAAAAATCTGGTTTCATGCACAATATCAATTTAATCATGAGACTAACATTTAATTTATTGTTTAGTAGATACTTTATTTTTCTGTACTTTACTGCCATCCATCTGTTATTCTACACTCAATCAGGGGTTTGGTCCCTATTTGTTTAGATTAAACCATTAATTTAATAGTTTCAAGTTTCTGCAAACATACCATGAATGACACATAATATGAAAAGTTTAGGACCAAGCATAGAACCTTTAATTTCAAACGTAATATTCACCAATAATATTAGCAGTTGACAACATTGTTGCACTTCAGACATTGTATGATTGTAATGTTGTTTTAATTTTCAATTTAATATATATACACCACCGATTTGACACTTCAGTTTAACTTGACCTTTGTGATTTACATATTTATTCAGCTAAGTTACATTAGTATTTGGACTGTTCATTATAGTGACAAACTGAAAAGTCAGAGATTAATGTATTTATATATAATGATATACATAGTATAACAGAAAGCTTAAAATAAACAATTCAAGTCAATCCTGAAAGCAATTTAAAAAAACATTTTTATTTATTTATTTTATTTACAAAATCTGTCAGTCAGAGTCATTCTGTTCTTTCACATGTTATTTTTCTGCAGCTACACTGGTACCAATTACCCAGCATGAGTGATGGGCCGGGATCATGGGCAAACTCGGGTCACTGGTGCTGAGGTCTCAATTAACACACTACCACATGGGATTAGGCACGGCTCTTATCTCGTATTTATAGAATAACACAGAGACAAACACAGTGCATTGTCAAGAGGCAAGACCCTCAAGGTCAGCTGTTGCTACTGTCTGATGTTTGTAGCCAGAGCACAGACACAAAGCGAAGAAGAAAAAAAGAAAACTTGAAAAAGTAAGTAGAGGGAATGTTCAGCTGAGAGAGTCTGCTTGTCTGATTGTTATGTTTCTTTATTTAGCCGGAAAGCCAACTTGTTTTCATAAATTTAAACGTGCTGAGCTTGAAATGTTCTCTTGATAGGATGCTGGTCATTTAGTCTGTTTTTCATTCTTTAATCTCGTATTTTTAGCTGTTTCTTCCTTGACATTTACAGGTATAAAAACACGCCCCACGAATACAGGACCTTTCTTACTATTGAAATATCCACTGTGAGAAAACATGGTGTTATGACAATAATAAATATAGGCCTGGTTTGTTCCCAGGTCATAATCTGCCATTTTTCATGAGTTAGTTGGCTCAATTTACTGTGCAATGCTCCAACCAATTTGAGTAAACAACCAGTATTGTTTTTAGTGTTTGAAGGAATATGATTCTTTATCTTATGAGCAATCC
Source organism: Poeciliopsis prolifica (assembly GCF_027474105.1). Taxonomy (NCBI): domain Eukaryota; kingdom Metazoa; phylum Chordata; class Actinopteri; order Cyprinodontiformes; family Poeciliidae; genus Poeciliopsis; species Poeciliopsis prolifica. The sequence goes on from NW_026562381.1 coordinate 6,557,117, forward strand.
CCTCCTCCTCACAGGCTTCAGCATAATGAGCTTCTGCCTTTAAAACATTACAAATGATAACTCAAATGCTAATGGCTGTGGCATTTTTGTCTTGCTTCATTATGGAGATTTAATGCAGGCAGAGGAGCTTTCAAATCACTTTTTAGGACAACTGAAGCGCAATCAAAGCTTGCATTAGGAGGGTTCGTGAGGCGACTCTTTGTGGGATTCAATTTGCATCTTAAATCTAACAACTGTAACTGCACAAAACACACAGCATGCATGCAGATTGGTCTAATTAGAGTGTATCCTGTCCTCCTGAGCGTCCGCATATTTTAACAGTGCCTGCACTTGTCAGAAATGGCTCCATAACATATGATAATGTGTGACGATGAGACCAGTATGAAAAACAAGGTCATGCCCTACATTTTACTCATGAAAGTTGAGTTCCATGTGATTCTCAAATCAGAGTAACTAATAAACAATCCACTACACAACGAGCAGCAACTGGAGGCTCATAGCTACCATGGTATACACTCATATTTGATGTGGGTGCATGGAGACGCCCAGTTATAGCAGCAACCTCTGCTAAAAAGGTCAGTGTGAGCATCGGTCAGGGCTGTTTTATTAAACAGACGGCTGTCATAACAAATATATTTCCATAAAATATAAATTAAATAAATTTGTTCAAAGTATGACTATTCCCAGTCATAACAAATGCTTTAATGATTTATGACAGTTGGAAATACATCAGGTGTACCTTATGGGTTTGTGTCCTGGAATTTCCTTTGTTGTGTTTTGAACTGTGGACAGCTTCACCCCAGATTTATTCATTATGCTTGGCAACCGACTGATACATTTGCATCATGTGCTTCTGTGTTATTCCATCAAAGAACATCAATAAATCTGTGTGGGTTCAGTAAACAGTGCAACACTTTGATTATTATTATATGGAACACCTGGGGACTCGGGGAGCTCCTCAGTTATTAAAAGCTTTGCTACAAACTAACCTCTCTGCTCTCTTGCACAGGCCTGCTAACACTTTGTTTTATTTATTTTGCCTACAAATTACTCTTACAGATATATATTCCTTACTCAGGCAGACAAACGATTTAACTGACTTTTACATCTCATATTAGGAACTTTGACTTATGTGTTATTTTGTTCTTACTTTCAGCAAGGTCATGATGAAATACAAACATAGAGGTGAATTGTTATCTGTGAGTATTATGTGTTAGTAGCAGAATCTATTTCTTTTGCACATTGTTCCATAAATCTGTAGTTTGTTCAGATCTCACTTTGTTCATCTAAGCACTACTGCCCTTTTCCAACTGAGCTGTCACAGATTTAGGTTTTCAATGTAAAACTTAGGGTCTTGAATATGCTGAAATATGTCCAAAGATGGTCTGACTAGTGTGTGCCCCGCTGTGGCACACAGTTCTAGAAGCATTTGCAACTGTCTTGAATATGAAAAATCTTTTTGACTGTGAAAGAATGATTACCAAATGGTTTGGAATTGGCCTTTCAACTCTTCTTGGAGAGAAGAACACCAGAACAGTTTAATAGAACTAAATATTTTAGATTTTTCTTATGCTAATATTTTATTTTTTGCCTATTTTTCTGTAGTTCATTTATGTTGGTAATTGATTGACAATTTATCCGCCCAGCCCCCGCCCCACTGGTTCTCAATTCTCCTCCCCCCTTACAACCGGGGGATCAGAGCCCAGCTCCCATAGCCCCCCATGCAAATCATCTACATGTTCTGCTTCCTCTGTGTGTTTATGGCTTTTGATAAGTCAGATTTATGTCTTGCATTTTGTGAGATCAGATTTTGAACATGTTCAGAGCTATTTCATAGTAGTAACAATCGCTCTGTGGGAAATGACAGGTACCTACCTGATACAGCTTTTGCTCTGGGCCAAAAATTTTCTTTTTTTTATTTTTCTTTTGGTTCATTTTGTTAATGTCATTCATTTTTGGCCTGATAGATTAATCCATTTATCTGTAACTGGTTGTTCATGCAGAGTTTTGGGGTTAAAAGCCGGGAACACCCTGGACAGGTCTACCATGGAGAGTCCTTAGATAAAAAGGGAGAACTCCATGCATAGATATGCTGGTAACACAAGAAAAAGGGGAGAATTTGAATGTGATATTCAGAAATTTGCATTTGTTGCTGCCCTGCAGAGAGTTAGTTTTCTCAGTATATGCTTAATGCTTCAGATCACCCCAATTGAAAATTCGAGCCACAAATACACAATCACAGACAATTCAACAACCCTGAACTCACATCAATAAACAAAAACCTGGAAGAGAGCCAGCAGCTCCATTGTGTGAGATTTGATCATCTGTGCTGCTTCTGTGACCCAAACCATTCTGTTTCCTAATGAAAAGTGCATTTGGACAGGGAGGAATTCTGCCCCCCTGTACCATGTTAGCCTCTAAGCTAGCTCTCTACACGAGGGAGTAAAGGAATACTTGTTCTCAGATAAAATGAAAACGACCAGGGCAATGCATCACATTAGATATTCACAGCAACCATTAGCAGGCAGGTTGAAGATAGTCTCAGCTGAAATTAGAGCCCAGTAAAAAGGCTGGACAGGAAATCTCCAGAGGTCTGGAAGTGAGTTCATGCCAGCAGGGATTCATAGAAATTGCCTCCATTCTAGTGTGCTGATCAGAAATAAAAAAAAAAATAAATAATACAATTTAAATTTCATATTGTGCCATGGTGCTACAGCTCTGGTGAAAACCTCCTTGATCACATGCTACTTTTTTCTGCTTCAAGGCCTAATATATATATGGCTGCTTCAACAGTAACAGACTCATGGGAAATAAACTCTGTAACTCCATTGCTGTTTCTGCTTCACCGATGGCAGTTTGTTGGAATTACTCTCAATTTTGAAAGAAGGTCATTATGGCCTGCTCTTTTGGGGGAATGCTGGAACATCTGTGGTTTTATTTCCTGGGTATTTTCTTTGCCATGTGCCACATTTAGAGAAATCAGCACTCCCATTATATGGTAACTGCACACTGTTGACTTCACTGCTCTGTTGTAACCCTCAACATTGCTGGAACCTGCCGGTAAACAAACTCACACTGAACGTTTTAGCAATGTCCTTTGAAATAATTTCAGTTACTTTGTTTTGATCAATCAGCCAATGGTAGCCTCGTACTGCATAATTTCCGTCTGCACCCTGTGGCTTAAATGGAAGTCAAATTAAAATGTGTTTATGAGCTGCATCTGTCGTAGTTTAGAAATTAGAGCTAACTCCAACATTTGCAGTGACCAGAACATCAAAGGCTGCTGATATTTACATTTCTGTGAAACTAAAAAATTCAAAGGGATTTACCTAAAGTGTAATATGAAAAATGCCCCATAAACAAATCAACAGGAAAACCCTTAATTAAAAAAAACTAAATACTCATCTCATCTTAATCAAACTAAATTTACTAATGATTTAATGAAAAAGACAACTGCACAAGAAAATCTAACCAGAGCTGCTACAATAAAAATCTGAGCAAAATCGACTCAAATCTTGGATTCTTCAAGTGTTTAAATTAAGAGATTAGTACTAACATGAGGAAGGAAAATAAAGGAGAAAACTGGGATTCAGACACTTAAAACTAAAAGTCGATTAGACTTTTTCAAGTGTTTTTGGACAATTATTTCATGAACAGTAATAACAGCCATTGTGGTTAAATAATAATCAGAGAATAATCATATATATATATATTATATATATATATATATATATATATATATATATATATATATATATATATATATATATATATAATATATATATATATATATATATATATACAGCTGACTGGATAGCTCAATACATAAGGCATCAGTATATCACCCGAGAGGGCAGGGTTCGAATCCAGTCTGGGTCCTTAGGCAAGACCCTTCAAGCTACTGCCTACCTCATACCATGAGAGATACTTGCATAACATGCCGGCTCAGACGTCGCCCGGCCAAACAAGGTCTGCGTCAGGTGTTGGGGAACCAGAGCACCTTGATGACAAATGGGCTACTGGAACAAGACGGAAATGGGCGAGAGATGAAAATGTGGATCTGTTGGAATGCTACTACTCAAGTAACCCTAGTGAGAGGTTACATGCAAAGACTGGGGAAGGAATGGTTACTTCGACATCCCCAGTCAACACTAAGCGCTAAACAACTAGTAGCTCAGTGTTCCAACATCCGCAAACGGCAACTGCTATCACAACTTGAGATTGACGAGATACAACACAAATGCTACGGCAAAAGGGAGGAACCCGGATGTCAGGACTGTGGGGACTTAACTACAAGTCCCCACCCAGTGAGGGGATACACGGCCCCAATGAGCGAAACAGAGCTGAACGAGACAGCTGCTGACCTGAGAGAGAGAATCATGACCCGAATGACAACCAGGCCTCCCCGGCGCCAATTACAACGGCTGAGTGAAGTACCATCAGAAAGTCTCATTGAGAATGTGAATGCAGCATTGAGAACGATCCCTACCAACACCATAACAGAAACCAATGAGCTGATCTACAACTCAGCATCAGTGATCCTTGAGATACTTGGCTATAAGAGCAACCATGAGACCCAATACCCACCATGGAAAGACGGTTAGAGGCTAAAATCAAGGTAACAAGGAGGGAAGTGAGCCAACTGTCAGAGCTCCACAAGGGTACAATGAAAAGATCAGTACCAGAAAGTACAGGCAGATGCCCATACCTGAAGCACTCGAGACTGCCAAACAGAGGCTCCAAGCCTTGTCCAGCCGCCTAAAGAGATACACAAGGGAGAATGAATCCAGAAGGATTAACCGGCTCTTCTCCACTCAACCAGCTAAGGTGTACTCTCAATGGCAGGGTAACAATAACAACAGAGCAGACCCACCAAGGCTGGAGACGGAACAATACTGGAAAGGCATATGGGAAAGGGAGGCGTCCCACAACAGCAATGCACAGTGGCTGATCTCTCTACGAGAGGACCACAGCAACCTCCCTGAGCAAGCCCCGGTAACCATCACTGTGACAGATGTCCAAGAAAGAGTCTCAGGTATGAAAAACTGGACAGCACCAGGGCCTGACATGATCCATGCCTACTGGCTAAAGAAACTCACTGCTCTCCATGAGCGAATGGCAGCCCAAATGAACCAGCTGCTACAAAGTGGGACTCACCCTGAATGGTTAACTGAAGGGCGGACAATCCTAATCCAGAAGGATCCATCAAAGGGTCCAGTCCCACCCAACTACCGACCAATAACCTGCCTCTCCACAACCTGGAAGCTCATGTCAGGCATCATAGCGGCCAAGATAAGCAAACACATGGATAAACACATGAGCACGGCACAGAAGGGTATCGGTGTAAATAGCAGAGGCCAAACACCAACTCCTCGTAGACCGCACAGTTGCCCGAGACTGCAAAACCCGACACACCAACCTGTGCATGGCTTGGATTGATTACAAGAAAGCCTATGACTCAATGCCGCATACTTGGATCATTGAATGCTTAGAGATGTATAACATCAACAGGACTCTGAGAGCCTTCATTGCAAACTCAATGAGGCTGTGGAAAACCACCCTTGAAGCCAACTGCAAACCACTTGCACAAGTGTCCATCAAATGTGGCATATACCAAGGAGATGCTCTGTCCCCGCTACTGTTCTGCATAGGCCTGAACCCCCTCAGCCAAATTATCAACAAGACTGGCTACGGATACAGACTCAAAAATGGGGCCAATATCAGTCACCTACTCTACATGGATGACATCAAGCTGTACGCCAAGTGTGAGCGAGACATCGACTCACTGATCCACACCACCAGGATCTACAGCACTGACATTGGGATGTCATTCGGACTAGAGAAATGTGGTCGGCTGGTCACAAAGAGGGGAAGGTCATCCACACAGAAGGGGTCTCACTCCCAGAAGGAACAATAGCAGACATAGAGGACAGTTACAAGTACCTAGGTATACCACAAGCAAATGGCAACCTCGATGAGGTCACAAGGAAAGGAGCCACAGCTAAATACCTCCAACGAATAAGGCAAGTCCTGAGAAGCCAGCTCAATGGCAAAACAAAATCCGTGCGATAAACAGCTATGCCTTGCCAGTAATCAGATACCCTGCTGGAATAATTAGCTGGCCAAAGGAGGAGATAAAAGCCACAGATATTAAGACCAGAAAGCTACTAACAATGCATGGAGGGTTCCATCCCAAATCCAGCACCCTGAGACTGTACACGAGCCGCAAGGACGGAGGCAGAGGACTAGTGAGTGTGAGAACCACTGTCCAGGACGAAACAACTAAGATCCATAAATACATCAGGGACAAAGCCTCAACAGACAATGTGCTCAGTGAATGTCTCAGACAACAGGGAACGGAGGTTGAGGTGCCAGAGATACCATCATGGGAGGACAAGCCCCTACATGGGATGTACCACCAGCAAATAACCCAAGTGGCTGATATCAGTAAATCCTACCAATGGCTGGAAAAAGCTGGACTCAAGGACAGCACAGAGGCCCTCATCCTGGCCGCCCAGGAACAGGCCCTAAACACCAGAGCAATAGAGGCCCAGATCTACCACACCAGACAAGACCCAAGGTGTAGGTTGTGCAAGGAGGCCCCTGAGACAATCCAGCACATCACAGCAGGGTGCAAGATACTGGCAGGGAAAGCGTACATGGAGCGACATAACCAAGTGGCAGGCATAGTGTACAGAAACATCTGTGCAGAATATGGACTGGAAACCCCAAGATCAAAGTGGGAAACACCCCCAAAGGTGGTGGAGAACGCCAGAGCTAAGATCCTGTGGGACTTCCAGATCCAGACAGACAAAATGGTAATGGCGAACCAACCAGACATTGTCGTAGTGGATAAACATCAGAGGAAAGCCGTTGTGGTTGATGTAGCAATACCAAGTGATTGCAACATCAGGAAAAAGGAGCACGAGAAACTGGAGAAATACCAGGGCCTCAGGGAAGAACTGGAGAGGGCCTGGAAGGTGAAGACCACAGTGGTGCCTGTGGTCATCGGGGCCCTCGGGCAGTAACCCCCAAACTGGAGCAGTGGCTACAACAGATCCCAGGAACAACATCAGACATCTCAGTCCAGAAATGTGCAGTCCTTGGCACAGCCAAGATACTGCGCAGAACCCTCAAGCTCCCAGGCCTCTGTAGAGGACCCGAGCTCAGATGATAAGAACCACCCGCGGTGGGTGAGAAGGGAAATTTTATATATATATATATACACACACACACATTTCCCTGCACAACAGTGAACTAGCCATGCAATATTTTAATTTGACAAATTATCATTATTAATGATTAATGATTATCTCATTAATGTGTGAATAGGATTTCACAGAAGCCACTGAAACTGGTTTTGAATTTATCATTTTAACTCTCATTAGCAGCAGTTCAAATGCTTAATATTATGCTTCATATTTTCACTAAGGACTGCTTCAGTTTTGTAGTTTAAATTCTTCAGCTCTTTTTATTGTGATAATTACTGTTTTTGTCATTTTAAAAATGGCTGCATTTCTCCACCCTATCCACAGTCAGCTTAGACTTTTCAGTGGCCATTCATTCATCTTTTTTCTTGGCTAACTTATTGATGATTGAACTCACATTTCTCCAACTATATCACCTTTTGGGGTGCATTATGTGTTCAAATCAATATGCCTTCACTCGACTTTAAAAGGTTGATGATGCTGAAACACAATTGATCCATTAATAAAACATTCAGGTTCAGTCTATACTAAACAGAAGAATGAACACTCAGGTACATGCATTGATTGGCCTACAAGCTGACACAATGAGTACAAACACCCAATCTGCCTCTTTTTGAATAATACACCAAAGGTCAATAATAATAAGATGTTTGGTCAATAAAGATTTTATTGGACCAATTTAACGTGTTCCATCTTTTTTTAGAATATTATTTCTCCATTTTTTCATTACCTTTTTTTGTGAATTGTTCTTTTCTAACACCAAAATATTTTCACTTTGTTTTTCAACTATAAGAAAAAGCAATGGCTTTATTCCCAATTGCTTAAATGTTGTCTCAATATGTTGTCACACCAATGTCCAAATATCACAGAGTTTAAAATAAAGGTAGAAAATCAGTTGTCAAAAACCACATATTTGTGACCACACAGGAGTGTGTTTGGTGCACTTCTGTACGCTTTATGTACACCTACAACTGTGTGGCCATTCATGGTTCTAACACTATTGTTAAGTGATGCTGGACACATTTACAAGCCAAAATGAAATAGAATGCATGGATCAGGCAAAGAGGCTGGTGTCATGATATCAGGAGAAAATGCCTCCAGCTGAACATCTGGAGAATTAAGCACTTTAGAGGCTTTTAGCAAGCCTGCAAAGCCTCTAAACACCAATGGTTCTCTGCTGGAAAAGTGAGGAGTTAGAGCAAGATTTTCTAACTTAATTACTATCTTTGCCTTGTTTTAATCCCTTAACTGTCAACTCCCAAATGCTTACTTGTCAGTCAAAGACTGACAAGTAAGCATTTTCATTTGTCTTCATGACAATTAATTATCATGAGGATAGTGATGTCCTCATGATAATTAATTATTATGAGGATAGTGATGCCCTCATAATAATTAATTAAATTCTTTTGCATTTAGACATTTAAAAAATAGCTATTTAGAATTTTAGTGAATATGTCTAAATGCTGAAAAACAACATTTTTCCTTTTCTACTCAGTCAAAGGGTCCATGAAATGATGTTGAGATGTGGGAAGGAAGCACATTTTTCTTTTCTTTGAGAACAAAGTCTCAAGTATGGGAGGTCTTTTAAACCTGATGCAGGGAGAGTACATTCTGAGAGGCTTTAGCCCTCTTAAGACACCCCGTGGTGGGAGGTTTCTCTCAGGTTTCTTTCTCCACAGAGTAGGAGGAGTGTGTACGGATGCATATCTCTGTGCTGTTTGTGTGTAGGTTGAAGTCTGGGTTGGAGGAAGGTGATAGTGTCTCTTCACTCTCTTAGATCCTTCTAAGGATGGAGAAAGAATCTCACTGATCTCTTCACTCTTACTTTGGATTAAATAAAACTCTGCTAATTCTGTTTTTGTCTAAGAAAGTTCTCCAAGTTGTGTTCCACAGCAACAACAACAACAAAAAAACATTGCTTAGATAAACATTTTTCAGCCTGCAGAGTATTTTTTTCAAAAACATTTGACACTTAGTGACCAGTGGGTTTTTACTTTGAATTATTTCAAATTGAAAAAAAAGGGTTAGTGAATGCAGGTGGGAGACTCACAGCAATTAAATACATTGATATGTCATTGGAAAAGAAAGAGTCATTAAGGTGTAATTTAGTAGTCATGGTGTTCCTTAAAGCAAGAAAATTACACCGAACAATAAACTCTTAATTAAAAATTGCAGGGACTTTTTGGAGAGCAGCAGACACATGCCCTTAAGCAAAATAAAAATATTGTGAAAAAGAGAGGTTAAAGGTGAACACAGAACTGTTGCAACACCTTGAAAAGAGCAAAGCATGGTTTATTTGTGTGCTGGTGTGATGAGCGGGACTAAACTACCAGAGGATATCACAGCTACTAAATATAGAAGACTGACAGGAGAGCATAACTCTTTTACAAGTTTGATTTATAATTGCAATTGAAAGCTGTGTTTACATCCGTTCTGCAGTCTCTACAGCAAACACTGACAACAGCCTCCATTCCAACTGATGCAATATTAGCATCAGGCTTTATTTTTTTCTCTGACTGAAACTAAACGTGGTTTTACTATGTAATCAGCTTTTGGTCTCTAGGATACATTCAATTTGTCCTTTCTCTAGGGCTTAACAACTTTCATGAAAACAGAAACAAGAATTATCTGACCAGCAGAATGTTTTCTAAGCTGTACATGCATACATTTTAACTTATGTTTGATTTAGATGTCCTTTAGGAATGTTTTTAATTTTTTTTTTATCCAACTTTGCTGGAAAAAAAAAATGTCTAGAGATGGTATCCTTACTGCTAGAATGACTTTATTTATTCATGCATTTTTAGCTAACAACATGCAAATGACATACTTTAGACTCTACCCACTCTTGGCAGTGATGATTGCTGTCATTGAAACTGGTTGATATTTTTATACCTAGTCTTAAAAGTAAACAAAGTGACTGCCTTATGGACATATACTAGGCACTTCTTCATTAGAGGAGCTTTATTGCTAACCTCACAAATTCTTTTAGAAACTAGACCACCAACAAACTTGTCGTCTAACAGCAAAATGCTCTGTTAGGTTACATATGGAACAATCAGATTTCTGATATGAGCTGGAACTTAATGATTTTTAAGGTCTAAGTAGTGTATGGCATGATAGCTCCAATGAAGTGAGTTACATGGAAGTAACAACACAATTCTAAGTGCAGATTTTCTCACTTCCTGTAGTTTTTTTGATGGGGGAGCAACTAAGGAATCAAGCACAGTACAAGTGAGCATAACAATCTCTGCCCAGGTTTCAAAGTTGCCACAAAAGTTTCTGTTTTGTGGAGAATTTATTACTCAGCCAGAACTTCCTGGCAGAGCACAGTGGAGTGTTTTGGGTGAGAGGGCTGAGCCTAGTGCAGAGAGCTCAAGGACAGGAGAGCATAACTCTTTTACAAGTTTGATTTATAATTGCGATTGAAAGCTGTGTTTACATCCGTTCTGCAGTCTCTACAGCAAACACTGCAGTTCACAGTCTGGTAAAAGAGAAGCCAGAAAATTGAAACCATTAAAAATTTATCTTTTTATGCTGAGTGAAGGTGGAGGAAGGGCCGAAGGTTGGCATGGTCACAGAGCATGGTGTTTACATCTGGCTGTAGTGTGTACATTAATACTCTCACAGAAAGGTAAGGAAATGTTAAATCACTTCTGACAGCTGAGAAATTCCTCCCGACTGCTCTGAGACTGCTGTAAGAAGTTCAGAGACTCTCTTTGCTGAGAGGCTGCAGGCTAATGAGTAATCACTTGGTGCAGACATGATTATTGTGCTGTGAGTGTTTTTAAATGCCTGCTTGTAAAAACAAACCATTACGTATTTGTTTAGCAATTTGTCACCGCTAAATAGAATAAACAAGCACACAGTCATATAAATGAAAGTCAATGCACCTTTTCTGTTAGTATATAAATGCAAGCAAAAATTTGCTATTTCATTACTAATATGCATTTTGCAAAGTCAAATACAGCTTAAATGCATCATAAACTGGTACTAACACCACATCTTGTGATTGCATCAAAAGCATAACATTCATAAACAGGCAACTTCTTAATGTGAACATCTCCAAATGGAAAGTATAGCTAAAATTAGGGGCTGTATGTTGGAGAGAGTATGGCATAACATGGAGTTAGCATGTTCTCCCTGCACACGCGTGGGTTATCTCTGGGTACTCTGGCTTCCTCCCACAGTCCAAAAACTTGACTGTTAGATACTTTGCCTTTCACCCAATTACCATTGCAGTGTTGCACACAATCAATCCTACAAGGAGAGTTTCAGGCTTGGGATCAAGACAGATGGATGGATGTATTATCACATAAATGCAAATAATCATTTGCTCTATGGAGGTTTACCTTTTTTTTCTTAATTGTCTTTAATTTGAATAAGACATGTCCGAACATGCATAACTGCAGCTTTAGCACAAACCATACCAGAAGTCAGAAATATCCTAAATTTGATATGTTTTAACTTAGTAAGTTTAAATAAGCATCTAGTGGTTCATGAAGAGACTGCTAGTAATGATGCATCAAAGACTTGTTTTACTGAGGCTTCCACAGAAACTGGATTTTATGAGATTTTCCGGTTTTCTGTGCATAGAAATGTTTGCATTTCTTCTGATATTTCTATCAGATCTTTGACATTAAGTGGAATAAACAGGGTAAATTTGTACAATTTCTACATTTTATTTGGAACAAACCCTGCAGTGTTTGAGCATATCATCTACAAAGTTGTTTTTGTATTTTTTTTTTTTTTTAACCAGAAGGGTTCTTTCCAGTCTTAATTGGAAACCTCTGAAAGACCATTACAATGTGGTTCTCTCTAGTTGTGTGCTTTTATTTAAAACATCCTAACTGTAAACACCATCATAAGCCTAATTTAGAATCTCCTCTGTGGGAAAACAACATGGATGTGTTTTAAATATCTAAAAGGGGATAAAAATAATGAATGCAAAGAGTGCCATCTAGTGTACCATGATATATCAGTATTATTTTTCATTCATATGAGTAGCAATATCTTGGATCTATCTAATCATCACTATTTATTTCAGAATTGTTCCACTCATTATAATCATACAGTAGATTGAAAAAGTAACATCACATCCACATTCTAATATTAGAACATATTTTCCTACAGTTTTCTCCAGAAGAGTTATTGACTGAACATGAAACATTTTATTGGGAATAAAAAAGTATTTTGTAGCCAGATGCAGAACTTTTGAATACAAGTGGGTGAACCATTCTTTGGGGTAAATGACTATTGATTTTAAATATTGACACAATTAACATCAAAAAAATTATCGCCTGGTTTACCACTATGTTAGAATAAAACAAATGTGCTTCAGATTTGTCAATATGTAGTTTATGTATGTCATAAAACAAATTTTCCTTTTGAATATTTTTTTTCTTTTTGCATTTAAATTTAAAATTAATTTATTTCCATTTTTGCTTCTTTTAAAAATAATTCTAAGAAGATCATTCAGATCGTTTTCTTCTTCTATCGTATTTATGGAAAAACAGTTTGCAGAAATTAAGCTAAATGACTAAATATGCCGCATTCTGCTGGTCAAACTGCAGTTTTTCTCCACATTTACATAAGAGAGGACGAGAAACCGTCATTGTTTATGAGATCCAGGATGCAGAATTCATGGAAACGCAAGAGAAGGAGGAAGACGTCCTGCTGCTCTTTTTCTGTACTGCTGCATATTTCCACAAGATGTCAGCAGAGATCCGCAGTAGCTTACTAACTAAAACCGGATTACTTTCTGTAGAGTTATGTCGTTCCATGTACGCTTTCCCTGCCAATATCTTGCACCCTGCTGTGATGTGCTGGACTGTCTCAGGCGCCTCCTTGCACAACCTACACCTTGGGTCTTGTCTGGTGTGGTAGATCTGGGCCTCTATTGCTCTGGTGTTTAGGGCCTGTTCCTGGGCGGCCAGGATGAGGGCCTCTGTGCTGTCCTTGAGTCCAGCTTTTTCCAGCCATTGGTAGGATTCACTGATATCAGCCACTTGGGTTATTTGCTGGTGTACATCCCATGTAGGGGCTTGTCCTCCCATGTTGGTATCTCTGGCACCTCAACCTCCGTTTCCTGTTGTCTGAGACATTCACTGAGCACATTGTCTGTTGAGGCTTTGTCCCTGATGTATCTATGGATCTTAGTTGTTTCGTCCTGGACAGTGGTTCTCACACTCACTAGTCCTCTGCCTCCGTCCTTGCGGCTCGTGTACAGTCTCAGGGTGCTGGATTTGGGGTGGTCATCGGGGCCCTCGGGGCAGTAACCCCCAAACTGGAGCAATGGCTACAACAGATCCCAGGAACAACATCAGACATCTCAGTCCAGAAATGTGCAGTCCTTGGCACAGCCAAGATACTGCGCAGGACCTTCAAGCTCCTAGGCCTCTGGTAGAGGACCCGAGCTCAGAGGATAAGAACCACCCGCGGTGGGTGAGAAGGGAATTAATATATATATATATATATATATATATATATATATATATATATATATATATATATATATATATATATATATATATATATATATTATTATATATATATATATATATTAGGAAGAGTTGCGGGCTTAATATTCAGCATTTACAGCTTTAAAATATGGCACTATGGTAATTGAAACGCCCTGAAACATGAAGTATTAAAGATTCCTTATGTACTGGGTAACTGATTATTCATCTTTGCAGGGTCAAAGGTGTCAGTGGGGGAGATTTATGGTTCTCCCAGGTCAGATCAACAGTCCATCACAGGGCAGCAAGAATGCACAGGAAAAAAAACAACCACTCACACACACCTGAGGACCAAACAGTTGTGAGTTTTGGGCTGTGGGAAGCAGCCGGAGACAACCCACACATACTCAGGGAAAACATGCAAAATACATGTAGAAACATCTCACTTTGGAATTTGAACCAAGAACGTTCTTGCTTGCATTTCATTTAAGATTTTTTAATGATGTCACCAGAAAGACAAAAATATGGTTATGTGTCAATTCTCATATTTTAAAGACTTAAATGAGCTCATATAGATGCAATTGCACCATATTTTATGTGCATTGCAGTTGTGGTTTGTATGTAATTGGAAAAGTTTGATTTTTTTCATACATAAATCTTTCTTTTTAAACTATTTAGGCAATAAATGTGGATCATTGTGTCAATTCTATGACTTAGTTGTAAACTTCAGGTTTGAAACCTTTGCTCTAAATCAGTGAGATCCTCTGGTGGTTTTTGCCCCACATGTGAAAGTGGGTGTGTGATCCCCAGCGTGCTGCTGCCCTCATTGGCTGCCGGTGGAGCGGCGCTGCTGTGTGTATTTTGGACCGTTGGAGCAATACTGCGGTGTGCGAGTCTTAAACTACCGTCAAGTGACATGAAAACAACGAGAGTGTGACCGGAAGTTGGTCTGTATAAAAATAAGAGCACACTGTAAAGCCTCTGAAGAATAAGCGTGGCGAAAGCTTCCCCTCCCAATTTCCCTGACCGATTGAAAATGTCTCCAAATTGTACAAAAGTGAACGAAAATGTTGTGAACGTGGAGAGTTTTAGCTCTGTTCTTCATTCCTCTGCCGATCCAATATGCTTTCACAGAGTCTGTCTGCAAGCTGTTTTTATTACGAAGGCTTCAAGCCTCAGGTCGGTAGATAACTCGTGTAACTTGACGCTGCAAACACTCCAGCAGGAGTGACTCTGTGAAGTGCACAAACTGGTTCGTTTGCCTGGCCGCCGGTGCTGCTGCTGCTGCTGGAACATCTACAGCGTCAACGGAAGGAAACTGCAACACTGACGCGACTCTTCACTCATTTCAGAGGAATATCGCGGCTTTTGCACATTTTCTTTAAGGCGTTCATACTTAAAGAGAAGAGCCGAGTCCTTCGTCCATGGCCAGTCCGGTTGCAGACCTTGGACAGTCTCATCAGCATCACCCTGTGTCGGAGTGGGCCGCCGACTCTGCGTTTCTGGAGGCTCAGAAATGGATCGAGGTGAGTTCAAACCCGAATGCTGAATCACCTCATCAGAACCTGCAGGTGTTTGTTGATATAGCGTGGCCTTTATGTAGCCTCCTGTTTAAAGTGCACTTTATTTGATTGTTTCTTCACCTGTTGAAATAAGAAATACAAAAAAAAAAATCCTTTGCAGGTTCATTGTAGCCGCATGCATAACCTAAATCCTAACTTTTACCCTTTAAACATAAGCTGAATATAACACCAATCGTATAGGAACAGTTTCAGTTATTTTGTCCAGGCCCTCCTCAAATTTGCAGAACGGCCTTGCTGTTGTCCAGTGGCTGTTTAAAGTGACCTGGTGCGTGTTTGGCTGAAAACAATGAATGCATCATGTGGAATGGATTTTTGCCCCATTGCAGGCCCAGTCAACAATAATCACACACAAGCGAGATTTTGTTCAGGGAGAATTTAAAGTTTGCCAACATCCTGCTGTCAGCTGACCTCTGGTCAAATCACAGCTGACTGATAACTGCTTCATGATTTTAACTTCTCTTATGAAGTGAAAATTAAAATGGAAACATTTTGATGAGGCATAGTTTTATTACCCTGTGGCATAAAACGTTTGACTGTCTTGGACCGTACCCGATGTTCTCTGTTCATGTGGCCTTCACGGTTGCCCAGTAGAACCTGCTGTCCGATGTGGTGAGACTGGAGTCCAACTTGGAATGAGACAGATAAAATACATTAACAGTGGGGAAACTTCTGGAAGTGAAGTGATTAAAAAAATACAAGAAACTCCACTGAAACATGCCTTCTTTTTGTTTTTTAGCTATTAATGTACCTAATCCACATGCCAAGGGAAAATCTAAGGCTTGTTGCTAGAATGCACTTTTTTTCTGATCATTTCCATCTTTCTCAGAGGTCTGATCAGCCAATTTTGATTTTAACAGATTTGATTTATTTTACAATTGTGACAAATGATCCCCAAGTTCCTTAAAAGATGTAATAGTTCTGAATCCAACAGAAAAAAAATAAATTACAAGCTTATTTCCAAATGCAAATTGTATGTCCCATTCACTTCTGGTTGATTGGTGCATCTCTGTTCCATATTTCTAATTTTGATATTTGTATATGCTCACAACACTCCATGTTATCTACATTAAAAAGACACAGATAAAAGTGTCAGGTGCCTTGCAGGCCTATTTAGCAACTCCAAACTCCTCAGAGGGCCATGTCACATCTTTAAAAAGCCACCACTGACCTAGAATTCATGAGGCTGAGAGCAGATCAGTGGAAGTGAACTGAAACTGCTTTTTTGTTGTTCTCCTCTCAGCTTTCTCCCTTGGGATCTGACTTCATTATCCCCACACACCAGCTGACAGTCACTCGCTCCTGATTGAACCTAAACACACAGTTTCAGTCAACATCCAGTTATATCCAACTGCTGCACCAGGTAAAATGTCAGCACCTGATGCAAGAGGTTATGCCAGCAGTTTCCCCAGTTTGTCATCTATTGTCACAGACAAATCAAACAATAGTAAACAGTTGAGTCTGGCATGTTTGGTTGTGTATCTTCTCAGCAGTTTGTTGAGATTGAAGCTAACTTTTGTTTTACGAAGGGTGTTTAGCTCACAGTTTGAAATTTTGCTCACATGGTGCAGACGTGACTGAGAAAGACATGCATGATTACTTCCTACAGCCATTGTGGAGCTAGTTCATGCCAAACATAATTAGGCTGACTTCTTTTTTCCCCCTTACATGGATCACCTTTTACTTATTTTGTTTTGGCAGGTGAGAATAATTTAAAACCTGCCATTCATCATCCAACCACACAGAGACCCCTGCATCTGCTTTCAAAGCCAGATTCGTGCCTCGCTGTCTGCCTGTCCTGGTGGTCTCACCATGGTTAAATCTTGAACCGATTCATGCTTCAACTGTGGGTTGTGTGTCAATTGAAGTAAAGCTGTGGCAGTCAAAGGGCTTGTCATGAACTACTGGGATGTGTCTTGCAAGGATTAGATGTGAAAATAATTTTTCACAGATGTTTGATGAACTCAACGATGGGAGGTTGACACAGACTTTATTTTTTGTAACAAAAACTATTACATTTCCTTTAAAATTACAAACAGAAAATCTAAGCATGATTAACAGTGAGAAAAACTGCCAATGGAGAAATGCCCTTATTGGCTAGAAATGAGCCAGACATTAATTGGCTATAGTGAGACTTAACCATTGATAAATGGGTTTGATTGCAGCCTTGCAATCAAACCCATGTTAACCTAGAATTTATGTAAACCTAGAATCGCTGGATTCTAGGTTTAACCTCCATGGCTGGGGCACATTGTGATGGCAAAATTATAACCAGAGCAACTTGTCGTTGGTCTGTTGTGGTCAGTAGCTAGAGAACAGCCGACGGGTTCATGGGTAATTCAGTCTTACTAATGAAGGAGTGAAGACTGCCTGTAGTCCAGTCCAGGAGCTGAACTACTATGGCTGATTATACTGAGGTGTTACACAGTGCATTACATTTGGACCTGCATAGCTAAAGGCTAGTCAGACTGCCTATGCTGACTCTTGTTTACTGCAGAAAACCCTAATAATGGGTGCATGAATATCAAAACTGCACCAGGAAGCAGTGGAGAAACGGCTTGGTCTGACTAAATACGTTTTCTTTTAAACTTGTTTGATGCCTAGGTGCCTTATTTACTTGGGAACAAATGGGACTATGAACAATACACCATGGGAAGATGACAAGAAAGTAGAGACACTGTGATACTTTTGCCAATCTTGGACTGGAAAACCCTGGACATCTGCCATTCATGTGGGTGTTATTTTGACACATCCCACCATCAAGTATTGTTGTATACTGCGTACACCCTTCGTAACAGTATTCCCTGATGGCTGTGACCTCTTTAAGCACAATAATGCTCCCTGTTACAAAGCAAGAATAGTTCAGGAACAGTTTAAGTACCACAACAATAAGTATGAGGCGTTAACATGGACTTGAAGTTCCCACAATTTCAATGAGTCTCACAACTTGCATGACATGAAGGCTTTGCTAACATGTTGGTTCTGAAAACTACAGCACACCTTCTAGGGCCTGTTGGCGTCCTTGCGTCAAAGGTTCAGGGATGTCTTTTAGCAAAAGGGTAGCTAACACATTATTAGACAGATGGTCATAATGTAATGAAAATGTTATGTTTGAAAACAATAATTATCGTGTTGAAATGACAAACTAGTCATGTAAAATATTCCTCAGCTACAACTGCTAGACAAAAGGCATACAG
Organism: Poeciliopsis prolifica; assembly: GCF_027474105.1. NCBI lineage: Eukaryota > Metazoa > Chordata > Actinopteri > Cyprinodontiformes > Poeciliidae > Poeciliopsis > Poeciliopsis prolifica. The sequence goes on from NW_026562381.1 coordinate 6,575,557, forward strand.
CAGCATTCTTTGGAACAATCCAGAACTGCAGTGAAGCATCGACACCTGCAATTATTACGTCTTTGATGGTGCTTCTTCACACTCGCAACCCTCTCTAATGATGGTGCTAAAGTTCCTCTGAACTTCAGAGGAGTCTGACTGGCCCTTTGAAGAGAGCAGACGCCCCCAGTTGGTCAGGTTGAATGATTTGTGTCGAACAGCCATGGGGTGTTTTGCTTGAACAGAAACCTAATGAAACCGCCTTATTGTGTCTTCTTTTCTCTGAAGCGTCTCAGTAGTTTGATGAATTGGCTTTTCTCTAACTGGCAGTTCAGACAAGTTCTGCCTCTAACAGAATCATGTGAAATTATAACAAATGACAGGTTGTGTCATTTCAACAGTTATGGAGATTTTTCTGAACTGAAGACAAATTTATTGCAAAACAGGCAACTAGAATTATTAGAAACAAATTAGAACAAGAAAAAATGCAAATTATGTAATGTTGTCTAATCCAAAACCTATACTGAACTGAAGCCCCAGAAATCAAGCCATGTTTTACTGGCAGCTTGATTACTGTTGGGTCCATTTAGCTTTCAGCTAAAAAATCTGTCTCAAAATGGGATTAGTCAGTCTGTTAATTTTGTTTGTTCAGATAGCTTTCAAACATGAGTTTGAGTGATTACAAAGTGGAATGATTTGATTTCAGTCTTAATACGTGATCAGCAAGGTGACATCTGTCTGGATTGGTTTGTTTGTTGGCTGTTCTCCAACACGTTCTAGTCTAAACAAGGTTTCTTGACTCAATGTTTTTTTTTTCCTGAGCATGTGTGAGCAGGTTGGGAGTCCCTTTTCCTAGCCAAGTAAATACACATTTGGAAACTTTGGAATAATATAAAGATGCCTGAACGGAAAAGTGATATTCTTGACATGCCAATTGACTCTGCTCTGAGCAGACAGGTCAGGCATGTTTAGAGATTATCTTCGATGTTTATATTACTGTGTATACTATATTTAGACTTACTGCTATTATAAACCCAATTATGACATACACTGATGGGGGAAAAAGGGTTGAAAATGAAAATAAGATGTGTACATTTTTCTCATCTTGGATTATACATCTATGCATTTTTATTGCCCTGTGACAGGATTTCATGTCACCTGTTGAAATTTGCTGCTTCCTGATCCAGGCCTTTGTCTAAGTAATTCTTGCTCTTTGTTAATGGACTTTGATCCAGTCTTTTGTTTTGGATCAGGTTGCTTGTTTCTGTCAGGATCTGGCAACAGCTCTGGCACAGTCTGTGCAAAACAGGATGAGTGCTGGCAAAAAGAGCTCACCCTTCTAGAGCAAAGGGGAAACCTGAATAACTCTCAGTATGATGATGGATGAGCACATAAATAATCAACCACTGCTAAATTGATTACTGATGTGCATATAAATAATCAACTTCTAACACCATAATCTAATGTGGATTAAGTGAACTCTCTACTTGACATTTGCATGCTTTCAAGCAACTTGTATCCACTAAAGATTTCTAAACATATTCTTCTTTTAAAAGCTATTCAAAATTATGTTTAGATATTTTGTTTTTGATTCTAAAAGCAAATTTGTCCGATTTGCTTTTAGAAGCATTTTTATTTTCTTTACACCGCTAAAACACTCTTTAAAATTCTTAAAGAACTGATTTTTATTTTCGAATTTTAAAGAATTCTTATAATACGTTTTATCTACACTCACCACTGATTGAACCACCAAAAACTCAAAAATTTGACCTTTCTTCAGTGAATGTACTACACAGGTTGCAAATCAAAACTTTACAGAAACTGGAAATTGGCCTTAAAATTTCAATCAGTTTTTATTTAACTGAAATTCTCTGAGGGCTTTATGAAAGACACCATTTAAGGTCTTGTTTGTTTTTTAAGTTAAACATTTTTCTCTAGTAGAACAAATTAAAGAAATTCACCGTTACTTTTTTTTCTATGGAAACGAAGAGGAGCCCAGATGGAGGGATGTCAAAGAAGGCGGACCATGATGCATGGTTGTTTACCAAGGCTGCCGTCCGCCCGGTGTTTAGTCTTCGTTGTTGACTCACACAAACTGTTCCCTGTGAGATGTAAAAGAATGCAGATATTTTTTCTGGTCAGATTGATAAGGTATCTTTTATGTTCAAATGTACACTTCAGTCACATTTTTAATTCATTATAATCGACTGGCTCTTAAGCTGTAATTAGAGGCTTGTTGTTGTTCAGGACGTTGTTTCCTTGAGCAGAGGTCGGCCTCAGAAAGCATAAAATCTTGAACATATCTACTTGGTTTGTTTATCAACTTATGTAAGCAAAAATCTACTTAAACATAAAATTTTCACAAATTCGCCCTCATTGTTGCAGTTGGTTAAATGATTTATTTGAGCTCAACAAACATCTGCAATTACTCTGTCTGTGTTTAGTTACGACCTGCTGCATGATATCATTTGCAGTTTCGGTTCTTTGTAATTTCAGCCTACAGAATGGACCGTAATGTTAAGGGTTGAGCTTTCTTGGCAGTTACCGTTGGAGTACTTGGGCTGCATTGCTATGACTACAAGCTGTTGAAGAATGTAATTTTAGAAGGAAGTGTCGGTCTGAGAAGGATTTAGGCAACTTGAAGGATGCTCCATTCATCACTAGTGCTCTTATGAGGTTTAGACCCATGATGTACAAAGACATCCCTACCTTTACCACCATGATTTATGAAATCAGGGTGTGCATAGTTTTTATGTTCTCTAAAATATTTAATCATCAATTTGTAGTGTTTTTCATGTTGTTGTTTAAGGTAGCACTTCTTTGTTTTCAGAATTGCAATGTTTGATTTAAAATAAGATTAATGAAAAACTGTGTTGAAGACCAACATTTGAAACATAGTATTTAAGAATAAATGTTTAGTCTGCTAGGAGTGTCATTTTTTCAATGATAACAGAGAGCAGACGACAGGAATTTGCATCTTCGAGTACACATTAACATGAACCAGACATGGACTCTGTTGAAGATCTGAGCTAGCAGTTAGTTGTTATCATTTCCTAAAATGTGTTTTTTAAGTAACTATTATGAGTCACGGAACTGGAGAAAATTATCTCAAGAATTATTAATTTTTTCTTCCAGTGCATAATGTTTATTCTGCACAGCTGAGCTATGACGAATAATAATGTAGTGTGAGCTGAAGGATTGGTCATTGGAGATATTATTATTATTATTATTATTTTTGTCTTAAGTGTTGTGCAGCTCAAATAGACTTGTGAAAGTGACAGATGAAAGTTAATTCTGTGGCAATCACCAACTCACAAATGCAAATTTCTGCCCGCCACTCAGTAAGAATCTGTCAATCTTTTCAAGTTGTGTTGCAAATCACTGCTATCTTGACACAGTTGAATTAGTGAAAATGGCACCACTGAGGAAACGTGTTTGAAAGATATCATCAACTTTTATCTGCAAGTACCAAACTAGATCTTGCGTTAGAGCTCCTTTTACACTGGTTGTAAAAGACAGAGAAGAACACAACCCACCCAGACAACCACTGGCAGAGAGCCACATGGGTGTAGCATTATTTCTTCTTCAGAAACCATTTCCTTCTGAATTTCTGTATAGGGACACAGTGCAGGGAGATTTATTAGTTAGACACCATTCTGACCTCTCAGAGATAGTGATTTGTACTGATTATTTTTCTGGCAACTATATCCTGTATTATATTAGACAGCAAATGGACATTTTCCCCCAGAGTTGATCTCATAAAAACAGAAAAAAGTCTGCAATTGTAATTATTTCAGCAAGTTTGATCAGGACAAAGTGTTAGTAGTTTGTAAAATGATAGTAGTTTGTAACTTGAGCTACAACATTTTTATTTTTAGTTGTAAATTTCCACATAAGTTACGTACATTAAGTAGTTTGTTTCATAGTTATCCTTATGTTGTTGGGGGTTTCAGTTTTTCCTCGACTGTAATGAGAATTGCTTTCTTTAATTGTCTGCTTTTGTGGCTTTTTGCTCCTGTGAAGCATCAGAGTGCAAGTTTGAAATCAACATTTGCAAATATTCTCACTGAGCTCACAAATCAAATGCAAATCAACGTTTGACCTTTTCACCCCTTTCATTTGACTTCTTTTTGGTAGTTTATGGGAACCAGTAAAACTGCTCTTTCCAGTCCTTTTTCAGTTAATGTTTAGCTTATGAAACATGGGGACACATGTCGATGTTAGTCATATTTATCACTTCTTAAGTTGATCAAAACCTATGAACAGCAGATTTAAATTTATTTCTGTAATTTAATAATTTAACATTTTTAAATCAAATGTAGAGATCTCTTGGCCTCATTATGTTAGATGCAAGAAAATGAGAGTGTCAGTCTATTTCAGTGGATGAAATGCTTCTGAATAAAGTGCAAAACTGAAATTATTTGTACAGTACGATTTTAGACTTGTGTGGATCACAAATCTAACATTTATGATTCACACACAAATTATTGAAATGCATTCAATACTTTGAATGCATTTTAAATAATGCTTATCTAGCTCATGTTGATTCAGTGACATTTTGATGGCAGTAATTGGTAAACCAGTGAAGCATTGCCTCAATGTAACAGTTGGAAAGGATGATGTCTGTTCTACCTGTAGCTGACTTTTTAAATGATTTGTTCTCGAAGAGCCTCCAGATAAAGCAGTGAATTGAATGGTTGCTGTTCATGTTCAGTAGAAGCAATGTGGATGTTTTAAAGCTCTATCTGTCTGACGTAAGGAAGGTTGACCTTATTTGGTGACGTCTCCAGGTTCTTCATTTCACAACCAAATATATTTAAACTAGGTGGTTGCTGGACTTGGTGACAGCAGCGTTATTCTGTTATTCTCATCACAACTTAGACAATAGTATTTCTGGAAAAGTTTTTTATATATTTCAAATGAATTGTTCTGGCCACATTAGATGTCACATTTTGCCAGGATGTATAAAAGCCTTAAACTATTTTATTGATTGCAGTAGTGATCGAAGTGGAAAAATATAGAAGGTTAAGAAAATTTGTCTTTAACAAAAATGACAAGTGGCACAGCTAAAATATCTACTAAATAAATAAAACTAAACATTTTTCTTTTATTTGTACATTCCTTTTTATATTTGTCAGATGTTCTGTGGCATTTTAGTAATCCAGTATTTTGGGTGATGAACAGAGCATGGCACATGACGTACACTTTTCTTTCAACCATTGAACAGAAGGCTGGATGAGCATCTTGAACATTTCATTATTATATTTTTCTACTGAATTTAAATACAAATCTGATGAAATCTACCAGAAAACTTTAGAAATGGTGTAGGATTTTTCTCTCTCATCACTCCGGATGTCTGAAGCTAAAACTACATCTGTGAACATGTATCAAGTTTTTATTATGACAGATTGATTTCCCTCCTATTTCTCTCCTTGATTCCTCCTGCATGACCAAATTAAAACAGTAAAAAATAAAGATCAATTCAATTTTTAAATGCCTGTGAAGAACACAACCCACCCAGCATGTCATCTGCTCACTGTTTGTGTGTCTGTGGGTACGCCTCAGAGTGTGTGTCTCCTGTCTGATGTCTGAAGACTGTCTGTGACAAGGTGAACAGAGTCATCTTGTTCAACTGCTGTGTGTGTGTGTGTTCATGCTCTGAAAGAGAAAGCTTTCAACAAGAGAGATTAAAGCAGGCTAGCATTCAAACTGTGGTGCAGCACTCACACACGCACACACAGTGCCGTCTTAAAGAGAGGCAGCCGGCCGTGTGCCAGGCTGCACAGTCATTCTCTGCAGGGAAGCTGTTAGGTAGGGTTGTTACTTAGCACGCTTAGAAGTAAATCTAATAAAAGGGTCACCCTGAGAATGAACTGATAGGCGACAACACATAAAGTGCCTTAGTGTTAGGCTTTGATCTTTTAAGCCTAAAAACATTGGAAAAACATTCTTCTGAAAATAATTAATACAAGAGGGACATTTTTGGCTTTTTTATTACTTCATTAAATTAGTTTTGGGTTTTGAAGAACCCAAAGTGCTTTGGGAATCAAGCTATCTAAACAGAGATAGAATAAAGAAGCAAGTTAAGTTTTGAAATGATCCACATTAATTTAATGCTGATTTCAGTTTGTGGTGATTTTTATACTGCTACAAGAGTAGCAGTATAAAAATCGATAACAATCTATAAAATCTATAACAACCTATAACATACAGGTTGTTATAGATCATTAATTAACTTCAGATCTGTAACATTAACAAGTCAAATGGAAGTTTAAACATAAGAATATGCACATCTCTGACAGAAGTATGGTCTGTGGTTGACAACTTTAAATAAAAAACACCAACTCTGAAATCACCATTAACTCCTTTTACTAGCTTGGACTGTTAAGAAGTATTACAGGGAATCTTAAGGAAGCGCACAATGTCACAATAACAACCAGTTGGTGTAAATTACTATAACCCAAACAAGGAGAGAATCATTTACTTCCCCTTCTCCCATGAAATTGGACAAGAAAATAATTGTTCATGTGATGACCCTTTAGAAGGGGAGTCCAAGTCAACTTTAAATTCAATGTTATGGTGGCTCAATTAAGTTAATTGCTAATGTCTGCTATTTTGGAAATGCATGTAGTACAAGATCATGTTTAAGCATTCATAAAGTGCAATTAGCATTAACAATGACAATATTTTCACTGGAAAGTTACTACATACTGCAGTTAAGACATTAACTCCTCATAACTTTACACCAAAACCTCACTTCAAAAATACAGAACCAACTCTTTATCTATGACTTTCACAAGTTTTAAGTACAGTTAGCATTATGTTTGCTTTTTTACCTGAAACCTAAATCTGCTTGCTCCTTTGTTTTCACCAGTGCCAAAAGTTGGTTGAAAGTCGACCTACTTGAGTTACAGAGTCGTAATTCTTTTAGGCTTTAGTGGGAACACAAAAGCTAAGGAACAAGTAAAACCTAATTTATCTGTCTTTGTAAAAGGAGAACTCACCACCATTCTCTTAAAGGAGAACAAAGTTGATTAAAAGCATCTTCATAGTAAAGCTATTCATGCCTTCTTCTTGTTATTTACTGGCCTTCTTACTTGTGACAGGAAAAGTAGGGCCTCTGGAGCTGTTTTGAGTTGTTTCTTTGAACACACTACAGAGGAAAAGTGTTTACGTTCTAGTTGAACACCCCGCTTCTATTTAATTAAACAGGAGCAACAAATCAAAAGTGAGCCAGAAATATGTTAGGTTACATAAGCCTTGTTGCTCTACGTCACTTGTCTTGTAATCTGCCAAAACTATTGATTGTCCTCATTTACAGGCTGGGTGGTCACATTGCCTGCCGCTGATTTAATTCTGGATTTATGCATTCATGTAAGGACTCTTACATTTTGTATACAGGTCAGTTCAGAAGCTATAATTAAACATTTGCAAATGTGCAAGAACTCTTCTTTTGCTGCTGTTATGAAATAGTATTGTGGATATGTACCCTTGCCATCAGCTTAAAGTCATTGCATTATGTGTTATTCTGAAACCTTTTTCTATCCTGAGGTGCATGAAGCTTTTAACAGCAGATAAATGGGACCTTTTGAGGGAAAAGGCAGTGACTGATGTTTCATCACCATCCAGGGGATGTTTCTAATTAGGTCATGCAGGATGAGCTGGTTTCCTAGTTTTCTAAGCCGGCACTCTGGGGAGCTGGACTCTTTCTGACTGCCAAGAGATTAAGTGAAACGTGACTGACAGTCATAAAGCTGTAATGTGAGAATTGTTTAAGAAACACAGCGGCTTTTATCAGAATATTGGAAGTATTACAAATGACTGAAAAGAACAGAAACAAAACATGTCTCTTGTGCTTACAGATCTTGAAAATCTATCCTTCCCACCCATTCCCTGAATACCTTTCAGATTGTTGTTCTTATACAACACAATGTTGGCAAAAGTTGAAAGTGACAGGCTAGTGATAGAAATACAGAGGGGTTAGTTAAAACCTAGATATATTAAAAACTGAGCATTTGGAGTTGTTATAAAAATGATTGATATGAAGTACTTTGATGTTTTATTTTGAGTTAAATAATCAAGTCATTTACAGGACTCTGGAGGACTTGACTGCATGCTGAGGAGGTAATTCAGCTATTAGCTTCAGGTGTGTTGGATCATTGACACATCTTGATGCTCCTGGATACCAGCCTTTAATGCCTGTATAAAGTTTTCAAGTCGATCAAAGGGTCCTCAAATTCAGATGCTCCATGCCTCCTTCTCTGTTTTTATTACTTTTTCATTAAAGAGTTATAGCACCACTTGCAGGCCTGGAATAGTTACAACAGCTATTTTAAGCTTGTTTTCATTGTCTTCATGTAGAAGTCACTTCTTTTAGAGATTGTATGTTCAGAGAAATCTTGTAGGAACAACATAAATAATGGGTATACAGTTTTCATCCAGATAAGCCTTTTCTGTTTGTTGGCTGTTGAAACAAAAAGCTAAAGTAGAAGGCCGTCTTTTTGAATTGGAGAGGTTTAGATGACTCAGGTTTGTCATGAATGGAAGCTTTTTGAACTGAGTGGGATTGCTTTCATTGTTCCTCACACAGTGTGTCATACACATTACTCTGTGCCCACTGCGTCCAACATTCCTAAAACCCCCTCGTCCTCATCCCATTCAGACAACATCACACACATGCACGCTCTCACACACAAATACTGGCTTCACCCCATTAACAATGTGTGCAGCCATCAGACTCTGGGAAGTGACACAACTGTTTCTCAGATGACCAACACTTGCCCAAACTACCCTGCATGATAACAAAATATACATACACTTGTTTTATATTAATGCAGGCAGATGGCATCTTTTATAAAAGGATGGAAAAAAGGTTTTATCTGATCATTTTTAACTTTATCTTGAAATGGCATGAAAAATATAGCAAAATAAAAACATCCATGCATCTGTGTCATGAATGAAAAGGAGGAGAAAGATGTATAAATGTTACTATATTTGCCCTCTATACTTTCTGCTTTCATGTTTTGTTTTGGTGAGGAAATGAAAAGGTTTATAAAATGCATAATTTTACTGTCTTTGCTGACCAATTTGACCATATTGAAGACATGCACTGGATTTGATCAGGTCTACATCTAGTTCAGATCTTTGTAATCTGGCTTTCCATACGCTTAAAGAAGGGGTCAGATAGTGTCAAGTTGTTGTAATAGAAGTGAATCTACATTTCTGTTTGTAAAATCTATGAAACTATTAATGCTCTAATAATATCTTCTTTTCTGATCTTAAAGCTGCTTGATTGTACATTGAATTCAGATTTCCTGCTTGATGTTTTTTCTGCACTCAGGTATGCATAAGCTACATTAAAAGTGAAGAGGATAAAAGCTTCTTTTAAAATGACTTGGACAGTGGAAGTCCTGTTCTCTGGAACTGCAGAAGGTCAGGCTGTGTGTAGCGGCAGCAGCAGGCAGAGGTCTCCTCAGGCTTCTTCAGAGCTGGTTCACTGCCAGCCCTGCAATTTAGGAAGCTTGTTTGTTGAAAACTGGCAGCAGTTTAACTTTGGCAGGCCTTTTAATATTTCACATTGATTGACTAAATGTTCTCTAAAGGTGCTGTTTTTTGTTCTTTCTTTGGTTTTTCCTTGATATTATCTGCAAAAACTAGTATTTAATCACAGCAGATAAGAAGAATATTAATATTAAAAGAGTAGGCCTTGACAAGCAGTAATGTCACAAACATGTCAACTATTCAAGGGAAGAAAGGCCCAAGTTATAAATCAGTATTGCATCTAGATGCAAAAGACAACTTTGGAAAATGTGTTTTGAAGTTAGTTTATTAGAAACTTCTCAGCATCCTTGTGTCATGTCTTTGCCAGCAGCCATTTTGTACATTCATGAACATGCATATCAAAATTACTCTTTTTGAATCACCATGCAAGTGTGGAGAAACTATTATCTATAGGCCAAACTCTGAATTGATGGTTTTTCTACATTTAATTAAGATCAAGAATACTTGGGCACAAACCTGAAAATAGTTTCTTTGCTAACATGCTAATATGTTATTGATTCTGAATACATCCATTAATTTGCTGTTAAGCAGAGTCAAGTAAGATAGCTGAATATTAGCTTATGTGTACTTGAAAACAAAGCACAAAATGTGAAACTGCCCTAAAAACAAAGCTTGCTGAGAAATTGCTACTAGCATTGTTCATTAATACCAGATATTTTAAGCTTGAGGCTTCTTTATTATATTACAAAATTTTGAGGAAAGCTCAAAATTATGTCAACAAGGTCAATAAAAGACTGCCAACAAAATACAAACAGGGGACTTTTTGTTTTGTAGTTGTACATTTGAGGGCCTTCATCTTCATCCACTTCTGGAGTTTTAGATAATCACTAATCCTGACTGTAAATCTCAGCCCAAATTAAAACCCCAACAACATTATGCTGTATCATTGAAACTGTCACATGCCCAGTAAATACCACATTGCCAACCCTCTCCCAAAATGCAGAGGCAAATAAGAGGGCAATAAATATTGTTGATTAATGTCAGTCCTGTTTCATTCATCAGACCGGCACTGATACATCAAAACATGTTTAAAATGTTTTGATGTATAAATATAATGGCATTTTATATTATTGCCATTATATTGTGCATCCCTAGGAATGCATTTGAGAAACAAGTCTTGTTTGATCATTTAGTTAAACTGTTACCTGAAATGCATAAAACCTTAAACAGCTACACACAGCAGCAGTCTTTGTTGGGATTCTCAAGAGGCCTGAGAAAGCTTAGAACTCATTAATGTTATAAGCTTTGTAGCAGTATATACTAATCATGTCTACTGTCTGAAATTGTTATATGGTATTTTGACTGCAGTTATCTTCTGGAAAGCTTACAAAGTGATAACACAAAACAGACTATTTAGTGCATGTAAACTGTCGTTTGTCTGAAATATTTAGGCTTAACATTCCAAAGCTTGAATGTGTTTTTAGGAATGCTCAGTCCTGTTAAATTCATTGTGTTGATGAAACCAAGTTGTAGATTTTTTAATGTTGATTTCTATTGGACAGAATCACCTTAAATGTCATTAAAATCTGTTGTAATAACCTGAATAATGCCCTGTTTTGATGTTGCTGTTGACAGAGAATGTCAGTGAAACTCCTGATAAGACCTGCTCTGTGAGGATATGAAGAAAGTGCATGTAAGAACATGCAGACGGGGGAGAAAAGAATTTTTTCATGCTGACAGATTAGGGGGTTTGGTTTGTTTTGACTTGTGTACTTGCCTGGCTGTCTGAAGTTGACAGTATAGAAAGGAATCTCATTTCTATTATTGCTGTTTTTAATAAACATCCAGGGTCTGTTGCCAGGATACTGATCTGACCATTGTGCCTCTTGTGAATAAACTCTAAATCCAACTTTTAATACCCAGGAAGAAATGTCAAGTCAACACATTTTTACTACAATTACTCTATTTTGAGCCTGAAGCATTCTCAGGTCACTAGTATAGCTTACAAATACAAGACAAAGAAGTGAGAGCAAAAGACAAAACAGAGTAGGCAAGTTATTTGAAATTTCATATAGACTCAGTATTTTCACCACTTGATCAAAGTTTATAACCAAATATGGGTCTAAATATGAGTTTCTTGTCATGTTCTGTCAGCAAATTGTTTCCACACACTAATGACTGCCTGGTGGCAAAGGCAAAGTGTTTTTTTGTTGTTGTTTTTTTACACCTCTGAATGTGGCAGAGGGACAAAAACAAGGCCTGTTGCAACACTCCATCGCTGTAGAGATTGGTCATAATAAGACAGACATTTTAAAGTTCTTAAAGATCCTGAATTGACAGAAAAGTCAAGTGATCCTGAAAACATTCACATGCACTTCATAAATCCAACAGTCTATCTATGAAGACTGATCCTGAGCCCAAAGAAGACTCTTGATGCTGACTGTGTCCAATTACTGCACGACCATGTCTGAAATGGAAGGGCTTAAAGAAAAAAAAGCGAAACTCGACTGTTTCAGGCATAACCTGCACAGGCAGTTAGCGGTAACTGCTGCTAATATTGCAGCAGTTATCATCTTGACTATAGGTGTTTGTCTATACGACAAGACAACAGTCAGGTCATCCAGGAAAATAACATCTCTCTTTTGAATCATCCTGCATGTTCACTTTTGCGGCTGGATGGCAAGGGAGGTTTTAAAAAATGGTTGTTATAACATGACTATAGTTGTCCTTGATGATGCTAGTTTCACCATATGGAGTAACACTCTCATATGTCTACTGAAAAAGATTGCATCATGCAGGTTACTGCCAATGAGCTGTGTATGGACTAGGTCAACATGAGGGCGCCTGCTTGTCTGTCAGGTTTGACTTCACTCCTTGTGTGACCACTGGGGAGATGTTGTTTTGTGTGTCAGGAAAGCTGTCAGCAGGATATTGGAGTCTAGGGGAAGCACATGGAAAAGCCCCGCTGCTTAAGTAGCTTAGCTCAGAGAACCCGTGTCGATATCGAGGATCTTTGTTTCCTATCCGGGTTCTTGAAGAGCCTGTCTCTAAAATCCTGTCAGGTATGAGAAAAATGGTGAAGTTGTACTTTTCTGTGGACTCCATGAGTTGGTCAGTGTGTATTCCTTACATTGTAGCATCTGCTTACTGTCGTTCCAAGGAGCAAGGTGAAACATCTGGTTCATTTTAAAATATTAATAAAAGTATAACTATTGCAGTGGTTCTAGTAAAGGTGTTAATGCACAAGAATGAAAGTTAGTGAACTGCTAACTGTCGTAAAGTCATAAGTGAATGAGAAGTTGTGATTTAAAAAAAAAATCAAAAATCAACTCAAAGAGCAAATATAAAACTTTTATACCACTGAGTAAAATACCTAATATCTGTTTGTCTGCCACTCTGCTTTGTGAAGTAACATTCACAATCTGACTAAAGTTAGCTATTCCTTTCTTTAATACATTAATGTCTTTTTTTTTTCATTTCCAGAAAAATTCCCAAATAGGTTTGTACACTTTCTTTAGCAAGGAAAAGGTAGATTTTCCAAGTTTAATCAGAATAAACGACTGGCAGTTTGCACTGGTTTTTCACATTTTGTCAACTAAAATTGCAGTTGATCAGCTTCAAGCGGGTTTTCCTGAAGGATCGCCCTGTATTTACCTTCATCCATCTTCTAGAGGTGTACATTAAAATCATGGCTCAGCTGGTATTCGGGTTCTAAAGTCACAACAGTAAACAAAGAAGTCTTGTCATTTTTTAAAAATTAGATTTTATTTTGGTATAAAACAGTGTTCGAGTCTTCAAGGACCTCTACATGTTTTAGGCATTTCCTTTCTCCCACACACCCGACCTGAATAAGTGGGTGATTAAGAGGTGTCTGCACCAGTTGATGACATGCAGAGGAGGTCATGCAATCACTTGAATAAGATGTTCTGGAACAGAGACACAACTAAAATATGCAAGGCAGCACCCTGATGACTGGAATTGAGAAACTCTGATTTAAAACTTAAAAATGTGAAAAGTGTAGAACTGACTGGAGAGTCATTGGAGTTTTTTTTTTCTTTCCAATAAATGTAGCAGTATGAGCAGGTGTACCCACTGCCTGGATAGATAGACACAGATAGATAAGATTATACAATAACATAACAGCTTTTTAAATCAAACTGTGCCCATATTTGAGAATGAACCTTGTTTAAATCTATTTGGCATTGTGTTGGTATTTTGACAATCTAGAGTACCAATTGTATCTGAACTCTGCACAGCAGCTGTTGGGAAAATCCCAGTTCATCAAGGGGATTCCTCCCACTTGCATTGTAGGAGAGTTTAGGCTTATCTGATACTACCAATCTTGATGGAGTGTTTTGGTCATCAGCTTATTTTCTCCAGTACCAGTGACCTTTATTTTCCATCTGAACTTGTTTCAAGTGAGCAATTCAGTTCAGAGCAAACTTATTGCTTTTAGAAAAATGATTCAGTTAACTTTTTTTCCATAGTGTGGCAATATGAGAAACTTATTGTTCCCAAATAGAATTTAGTGTTAGCCAGGCATCTTCCCTGTTTTGTTTTTGTTATCACTTTTTAAAGTGGGACTACAAAATGTTGCATTCTGTTCAGGTAGAAAGCAAGTCTGTAATCATTTGACCATCTACCATTTTTGGATTTTATGCGATGAATCACCACGTTTGGCACAACAGATAGCTTTCAGAATTTGTACAAATAGCTATCTAAAAAATTGGTGGGTATTAAAAATAAGTTGTAATTCACAAGCGGAAAACAAAGTCTGTCCTCTGTAATAATTTATCAAAATTTTCCCTGGCGACTGCCTGCCTAATCTAAAACCAGGAAGCCCCTCCTTTGTCCTTCATGCCCCAAGATGTCAACCCATGGGGGTAAAATGTTAGAAGGAAACGTGGTGGCAGAGAACGGCACCAATGGAGACTTGGAGTGCAGTTAATCCACAACAAAAACATTGTTCCACCTTCTAATCAGGATGTAAACGGGACAGACAGTCTAGAAAGCTGACATTTAGATGAGGGCTAGTCCATGTCAGTCACAGGAAATTTGTCTTGTTCAATCACCGGAGCTTATCAAAAGTAAAAGGGAAGGAAAGGGATAAAAAAAGGAGCTGGGTTTTGGAATTCAGGCAATTTAAGCTCCAAGGAAAACAGATTTGTAAGAGGGAGCAGCCTCTTCTGATAAAATGCCAGTTGTTTGCTATTGATATATGTTATAGGTCTTTAAGTAAAATCCAGTTCGTATTTCACAAAGTTAGAAACTCCATTTTAATTTAAGGCTGTTGTTTCTGAATGCCCAAGCGGTTCTTACCCACGGTCCAATAGCTACATAACACCAGTGAGTGAGACAGAGGACAAATGGCACAGACTAGCATGTGAGGTGATGTGGGAGTGTGTGGTAGACGTGTTAAGTCTTCAAAGACTACATGTGATAAAAATCACAAGCAATAAAACATGAGCCTGTTTTTTTTTGTATTTTGTTCATATAGAACAGTGTTGTAACATCTCTTGAATCTGCATGCAGAAACTGCAAATTATCTGTAGTTTTATTAAAAAGGCATGAAGTTAAGTTCAAAACCTCCTTTTGGAAACATCTTCCTGGCTCCAAGTGACAATTCTTTAAACATCAGAGAGTAAAACCAAGTTTCTGTATTTTCTCCATGAATTGAAAATCTAATCAGTATGTTCCTTTTGACAGATGGACTCATCTCCAGAGACAGATGTGTGACACCAAAAAACTATAAGAAACCATTTTCCTGCAGCTTGTCGCTGATCACAGACCAGTAGTCACAGAACTCTGGAGTCCAGAATATGCTTGACCATTACTTTATTATGTGGTGATAATTTTATTGCTGATTATAACTATGTTTGAATATTTATTTTTACTGCAAACGTCTGCTGACAACTGAACCGTAAATACAGCGATGAAATCAGTGTGTCTTGCTGAGTAGGAGAAATTCATGACTAACCGGGGCTTGTGTAAGGTTTCCCACGCCAGCTGACTCTCACAGGATCCACTGTGTGCCTGGGAACATTTGTGCTTTTCTGGTAAAAATGAGACAGTGACAGCAGAAAGATTCATTTGTTTGTGTTTCTTAATACATAAAAGCAAGTTGATCTTTTTGAAGCAGAAATAAATGTACTTTTTATTCTCCAAAATGGAGAACAGATTTCAGTGTTGTAAACTTTTTTTATGGACCATAAACTCTGAGCTCACAACACTTTTATTGAGCCTTTCTGTTTTTAATAACCCTAAGAAAATCATTTCATTTACAGAAGCCTTCAAAGTGTAAACACTCTTATTAAAATGTGATGTTTTGTGATGCCTGTCAGCATTCAATAGTGCAGCCTTTTGATGTTTCAGACTCAACCAGATTTGTACTCTGTCTTGTCCACATCTGTGGAAATATCACTAACTTGCCAGAATATCGTCCAAGTTAACAACCTTGCTTTCATTGTATCGTACATGCTGATTCAAATCCGATCAATAATGTGACTCATTGCTAATTATATATTTTTGTAATTGCTGTCATCTATCCCCAAACCACTCCAACAAAGTGAGCAGTGGTTGCAGCAGGAGGAGATGTCTGCAAAAACGTCAGGAAGACAATTTGGCAACATAAATCATAAAGAATGCAAAACATCCAGAAGAAAGCATACATCTAGAAGTTACTGTATATCATTATTTAACTAATAATTAGAGAATTGTTTGTTGTTCTCTACATAACAATAATGGCTGCTGCTTGCTTGGTGTGATTGGCACATTCTAATTTATCCATTAATCCTTTAGAAAAGTGTTTTATAATTGTCCCACACATATGTACTTATGTTGTCTTATGTTAGAAAATTATGTAATACTTTGTAGCTGGATACTGAATGGTTAATTTAGATTTGTTCTTTTGATGATGACTGTTTTTCTTGCACTTCATGGTGGTCTTTCAAGATGAAAGCTGATATAATCCATTAAAGCAGGAGCTCTTTAAGGCAGGTTAGACCTAAATTCTCTTCTGTCATCAAGTAGGTTTAGATGCATCACAATGTATTGTCTTCCTCTGGGATTAGTCTGTCACAGCCCAGTGATAATTCCACTATCTAATACTATGGTGATTACATTAGATAAACCTCTCATACATGTGATGATCCCTGTATCCCAGTTCACTTTTGTTCACTTTCTCTGGCCTGAGCAGTGAACCTTTATTTGGACTCAGCGTGTCTCACGGCTTCAGGAGTTCACATGCTGCCTTTAAAGTCATCCATCTTGTATCCCGCCTAAAAGAAAACATGCTGACAAAAATGGCTGTATTGAATGATTAAGTACTTGCTTTATGTGTGGTCCATTGGGGGTCTATTAATTTTTTGCAAGTCAGTGTGTGTGTGTGTGTGTGTGTGGGGGGGTGTGTGTGTGTGTGTGTTGGAGTGGGGGTTTGGGGGGGGGTGAACATTCATCTTCAACAATCTTTGTGCAAAAGAAGCTGGTGATTTTAGTACCAAAATAATTCAGCAGGCATAATCAGAAAATCTCTGGCAATTGAGAAAATCTTGGAATAAGAAAAAAACTTACAACTAATTTTGCCTTTCAGACACACATTTTATGTTTTCTGTAGTGGTTGTAAAAGGTGGTAGGAGACTGTTTTCTCAGGGAGAACCCAACAAGAGTTAATAAAAATGTACTGTTTCTACTCACCGATTCCAGTTGTATATCTGAGGTCTGTTCTGCTGACTTCAGGCACTTTATTAGGTACAACTTTTAAATTGTTGGTCAATAACCAGTCACATGACAGCAATACATCCAGGTAACTTGGTGCAGTATAAACCAAACATGAGAATGGGAAAGAGAGGAATTTAAATAACTTGGATGAGAAATTATTAAACACTGCTGATAAACTGTGATTTTCATCCATAGTTATCTATTGGATTAACAGAATAACCCACAAAAGAGAAAGTATACAGTGAGTGGCAGTTGGACCAAAACGTCTGATTCAACCAGGTAACCATTTATTAAAACCGATAACAAGTGGCATACTTTCAATGTACTGCTGTGATTTAGTTAAATTTAGTCATGCTGACCTTAAAACTAAACCAAAAATCAAATCTCAAACCAATTTAAGCAAGAAGATGTAAAGATTTTTCAGGTTAAATCTGTAGTCAGTCCTGGACCTTGACTCACCAATTTCTCATTGCCCTTCCCTTTTCAGAAGGTAGATTTCTGAGGAATCAAATGCTTCCATGAAAGACCCCCACAGGGGTGGCAGTGGTGACCGTTGAGAAAAGGTCCAGATGACTGATTGTAGGCAGATACCACTCCTGACCTGTGGCTGAACTCGTTGGAGGTTTAAGTGTTGGCTGGATCCCCTCTAATGCTCCGTCACAAGGACCACTCATGCAAACCCTCTGATCTGAATCGATGATGCATGTGAAAATGTAACACATTTATAGTTAGTTCTGTGCCACAAAATGTTTTGGTTTCTGGTAATGAAAGCAACAGGAAGTTGTTTCTGGAAATAAAACACTGGATGTCTAATCACAAAGCCAGAAAGCTGTTTGTGTTTCACCCCGCTGCTCATTTTATCAGCTTTGTGTCCTATGTTAGCAGGCTGGACTCCCTTGTCTTTGTTTTGTTTTTTTAGAACCAGAAGCTTTCACAGTTCCAGATCTTGCCAAGATGAATTAACAAGATTATTGGCTGCTGCCCAGAAGATGTGTTTACGTGCGTTCTGTGATTTATGTGTGCTTTGTTGGATTATGCAATACACTTAACTTGTTGGGCTTTAATGCAGAATGCGTTTGACTGCAAAGCAGGCATGTGGATTCAGAGCAGGCATGGTGCTGGAAAACAGGCCTGTTGGGGTTGAGAGCAAGTTTCTGTTTATGTTCAACAGCCTTTAGGCTCACAATGTCAGATCTGCAAAAGGCCTAGCCTCAGGGGCCTTGAAGTAACTAGAGTTTTCGTTCCCCAGGTCAAGGAGTCCCAGCCATTCTGAATGCTTATTGGTGTCCAATTTGGTTTAGGTAGCTGTAAAGTTCTGGGTTTCTCAGGTTACTTCTGTCTGTTTTCATTGAATGGTCATCATAATCAAAGAAATGAAGTGATCTGTTTCTGACTGGGAGCAACACTCTGGAGTCATGAACTCTGTGGCTATTCAACAGAAAAAGTTTTGATATTGTTATATTGATTGAACGATCTGTGTTGCATTTAATTTTTTCTTGACATCCTTCCAGCAAAGACAATTGGGAATCTCAATCAGATATGAACCAACTGTAGAGGAGCAAGGTGTCTGTTTTGTGATTTATATTTTATCAAAGTGATCTGAATCACAAACCCTCCTAGGGAAACTGGATTTGTCAAAAGCTTAGTTCTGCAAAGATTATTTGTGTTTTCCTAAATCAGCAGCGCGTTCATTTCCTTGCAAATGCCAGAGTGAAGGGAACCGCTGCTTCATAAGAAGGACTTTGGTCTAGACATGAAGGTTTCCCAAAGGGAAGGAAGTGAATAGGTGGAAAACAAAGCCAGGGGGAGTTATGCGCTTGTTTGTGAAACATTTTGAGCGACATTCCACTGAAAACAACAAAAGCAACACATTCCTCTTTTTAATTGAATACTCTGCTGTATGACCGTGCTTCACTTTCAGATCCAGACTTTTCCAGCTCTGGATTCATCCCTCCTTTCAGAAATTTGATGTGAAAAACTTTATTTTTATTTATTTATTTATTTATTTATTTATTTATTTATTTATTTATTTATTTATTTATTATTGTTGCTGGTTCCATCACAGCTGCCATTGATTCTTTATGCTTGATTTTATTTTATGATCAGACAAATATTCCCACTGTCAGTTCTTTATCACCTCTTTTAAGAAATAGACCTGTGGCAGATTTAGCTCATTCTTATATATAAATTTTTTACATATATTTTAAAACTGTCACTATGTCCCAACACTATAATAGTGTTGGGACACTTACTGGGAGCATTTCTGCAGATGGCAGTAGGACTGCAGGAAGGAGCCAGAGGAGCACTTTTTTTTCCAGAATGTCTCATATTGTCAGGACATTTTTTGTATTAAAATTTTAGTCATATTTTATGTTTGGGGACATTGGTGTTCTTTTAGAATCAGTCTACATTCATGATCACACTCATTTTTAGATATTGGATACACTCGTATCCCAAACTGGAACAACAGAACTATAGTTTAATTATTTTTCTTCTTAACCCATATAAGATGCTTCTGACATTTTCTCTGTTTCAGGAGTGGCTTAACACAAGGACAAATAAACACAAAATATGATGTCTGTTATGATTCAGAGCCTACCTTTTGCCCTACTTGGTGTCACACCGCAGTCTGTTTCATTTGTGGCCCCTCCGGAATCCACAGAGACCCGAAAACCTGATAAAAGCACTCGGCCAAATACTCTACAAATCTGCACTCTTCCCACAGCTGTGTAAATAAATGTAAAAAAAAACACTCAGGAAATTTAATCTTGTAATTGTTTTGGCTTCCTTAGCAGCGAACCAAAAGACGTCTCTTCTTTTCATGCAGAATAAATGGATCTTAAATGAGACTGGAAGTCATTCGACAGCACATTCTTTGGCGCATGCCACATCTTTTCATTATGTTGTTTACTTTGTCTCTAAAGATGCTTGAGTTCATGTTAGATGTAAGAACCATTCATGAAATGTTCAATCTCACAAGATAAATGTTTTATGATCTGGGGGTGGAGGGACTGCAACTGTTTAAATTGTATACTGAAGAAAAGCAGTTTGCTAAAAGACTTTCTTCAACAAATATGTGTTTGCACATAGTCATGTCTTACGATCAGTTGTCAGGAAACCCGTAGACTGACTTTGTCTCGGATGGTCTGAGCCTCTATTAACCGATAAATCCTCTGTCACAACACATTAGCCCGTCGCAGCCATTTGGTCAGGATGATTGCAGCTTATGTCAAGCTTGTTAGTGTTTAGAGCTGTTACACTGCAGAGGGACGTGATATACAACTGTTGTGTTTGTGCTCATGTCTGGTAAGAATAAAAATGTGAGGAGAAAAATTCCAGCTCTTGTTTTGTAGTTTTCTGACAGGCCATGTGTCTAGTGTCTAGTGTTCACACCGTGAACCTGGAATGATCTGCAGCCCTTTTGGTGTTATAATTGAGTGACTCACTGCTGTTGTTCAATCTGTAGGCTGCCACTGGACGGTGCTTTGGTGACAAGGATTTCCGAGGAGGTTTAGAGAACGGGATTCTGCTGTGCGAGTAAGTTTTTCCTGCATTTGTTTAGCTCTCTATCTAACTATGATGATTATGACTATTTCTTTTTGTCTTTTTTCTATCTTCAGCATAAGTCAGTGAGAAGCATCTAGTTTATTTGTGGACCCCACCTTATCAATATGTTCTTTTAGATTTTTGCTACATTTTGTTTTATCTATCATTTTGTAAAAATGCACATCGAGTTTTCAAAGAATAGGTTAAATAGGTTAAATTCTACAATGTCACAGTTGTTGCCACTGTTTCTTTCCTGCAAGAAAGTCATGAGTTTGAATCCCAGGCTGGGGTCTTCTCCCTTTACTGCCTGAGCCCACTGTGGGTACTCAGGCTTCCCTGGATGACTGTTAGTTTAGTCACTATGAATTATTTTGCAGAATTGCAGGAGGAGCTGAATCAACTTTCAAAGTGGCAATGGGGAAGACAATAGCACTAATGCATGACTTTTCACTGTCCATTGACATCGAGTCACGGCAACTACCGTGGAATGGAGGTCAGCTGAGTGCAGTGACTGTGTCTCAAGTGATTGTAGCATAAAGACAGCAGAATCTGTAATGTAACAGGTTTTATGTTTAGTATTTTTGTTTGTCATTTTAACATTGAATGTTTTTTTTAATTATTATTTACATATTAGGTCAATCCCCCTTCCTCCTTCCCTTCTGTATTTCATTGTTCATGATTGATTTGTAAAAGGAATTAAAAGGAGAAAACATCCAGAGGATGCTATACAGGCACTGTATGGTACTTTTTCTCATATTGACTGCTGGAATGCGGTCGACATCACAGGTCCGCTGATACCTAATACTACGAAACCAGGAGAGGGGGCTTTCCCTTCACAAGGAAGGGTCATTACGGTGCTTCCTCTGATGAAAACAGACACAAAAGTTTGAAATGCAAGACAGGGAGGGAGATCCGGGACTGCAAAGCTGTTTCTTCATGGATGTTAGGAATGCGCTATAGTTTACCCAAAGAAAAGATTGCTTCTTGCGTGATGAGAGATTGCAAAAAAAATACAAATTAAATAAAAATAAAAAAGATTACCCTCTGCATTTATGCATGTCACTGTGAAACAAAATATATGCTCTCTACATTTGGCTTCCTACCACAGTGCAAAAGCATGACTGTTAGTTTTAAATCAATTAGGTATGAATCTGTGTGTGCATGGTTGTTTGTCCTATGTGAGGTATAAACCATGGAGGGCTGGATGGTAGACATGAACAATTTAGGGTGCAATCGCAGAGTGAAAAGAAAATGAATCTGGATTTTTGCATTATCACCAGTGCAAACCTACTTAGACAGAACTGCCTCGCTATGATTTAAACATAGATGAAGAGTTGAATGCTTCAGATTAATTCATGCTTGTGTTAGAATGGCCCAGTCAAATTTAACCCTAAAACCTCACACTTGAGAAGTGCGCTATTTGACAAAGATTTGGTAAAAATGTTAATTTCCAAGATGTTCAAACCTAAACCTGTCAGATGTACCTGAAAAGACTGTAGCTGTGACTGGAGTGAAACGTGGTTCACAAAGTCTTGTCACAGGAAAATGCATGTGCGCTCCACACCTTTCAGATTTGAGTTTGTAAAATATTTTAAAATCCATGTATACTTTCCCTTGTACTTCATAACTATTTTTCACTGTATGTTGGTCTTTTACATAATATTCTGCAAAAATTTACAGAAAAAAGTTCAAGCAGAGTGAATATTTTTTTGCAAAGCATTATATGTACAGGCACATTTTCTTCTGCTGTCTGACATTTTTCTGTTACAAAAGCTCTAGAAAACTCAATTGTCTTGTTATAATGCAACATTGGACACATTAGGTTTAAAGCAACATCCTGTATCTTGATTTATGCCAGTAATTTTAATTAGTCAACATTCTTGAATAGATTTAATTAACAAATTAGAAAGTCTAGTATTCCTTTCTTTTTATCTGGTCACTATATGCAGTCTGAGCTCCTTTATGGAAGAAAATAACCATATTTCTTCAAAACACTCCTTAAGTTATATCTGATTCTGAACATGTTGGAGTTTGAAATTATTTTGTGGTGTGGTAACCAAAGTGGGATAAACGATATGTTCCCACTAAGGAACAGCTGTACCTTTTTAAAACATGTGGTAGTCAGAGTTCAAATTTTACAACAGTTTTATGAGTTTGACCTTCTTAATCCTGTAAGTTCAAAGGTGAAAAGGAGAAGTTCAGACCCAGTTGTCTGATTTAGAGTCTTTATCTTTATCAGTCTTCAAGAAGGCACTATGAGGCCTTGAGGTTGTTTGCACAGATTCTTTGTTGTCAATGTTTGAGCTTTTAATCACAACTTGCTATCAGCTCCTGTTTCAAGTTCGGATTCTGCTTTTCTCTAAATTCACTTGAAGATCTGCATTGATTACTCTGCATTTGCTTTCTTTTCATGAGGTTACTGAGCTCCATTAGGCCTGGCTTGGTAAAGAAAATTAACCGACTGCCAACACCAATAGCTGGCCTGGTAAGTTCTTCTCTTTTATATTCAAATTTACAGCCTTTCACCATGAACTTAGAACAACCTCTGGGCTTGCCTGCATGTTTTCCCATACTTCTGGTAGCTATTTGTCATCTTTAGCATAATGCCTAAATATATATAAGCCCTCATTTTCTGCTTCTGTTTCTTTAATACAAGTTCCAATAGTTGATTGTCTGAAGGTAAGATTTTCTGTAACCTGTCATCATATTATATTATGTCATGAAAGTGCAAAATATATTTTGTGACTGGATTTCTATGGTTCAATGGATTGAATAAAAGTCAACATACTCCTGCCAAACTGAGGTTTTTTTAGTGTACAAAAATGACACCAAAATGAACAATTTCAAAATTTGTTTTCTACTTCATTGTCACATATATTGTGTATTATTCAATTGTAAATGCACACATGTAAAAATAAAATACCTGCTATAACTTGGTTCCATGAGTTTCAAAACTAAATTGTTTCAAAACTAAAATTTTGAAACTATTTTAGTTTATTTCAGTTTTTTGAGAACATGCTGTATCTACTAGAGTTATGCATAATCTGATTAACCATAAATAAATTTAAAAAATAATTTTCAACCTTTTAAGTAAATCTCTCATTCACATATTTTTATTAAATTTGAAAACGCACTAAAATTCTCAGATTTAGATATGCAAGAGCTGCACAATATGTCACAAATTTAAAACAATATTTTCTAAGCAGTATGGACACGTCTCTGCAACATTCAGCGAATACAAATAGACGTCAATATTTTTCAAGAGACACTAATTCAAACCATCACACAATATATTGACGACCTCTAGATAACATGCAAACGTAGTTTGAGCTCTCTGTGTCATTTCATGGTGTATCATGAAGGAATGAGGTTGAAAAATGATGCATGTTTGTCTATTTTTGAAGCATTGCAAAGTGAATCTCTGGCTTTAAAAGGAGTTGCATCTTAAGCTACCAGGAGTGCAGTGAGCTTTAAATTACAAATGCCTGCAGATGAATGATGTCAGGTTCCGTCTGATGATAGAAAATACATCCAGTAATGCATGACAGCAAATCCTCATTCAGAAAGTTCTTCACAAAATCAGATTATCAATAAACATCCTGTCTGCTAACAACCTGGAGAAATACACCAGTTTATAAAAAGCTCCGTCTCCCAGTTTTACACTGCTTTTGTTTAACCAGAATACCCATTTCATTCCAGATGTGAGAGAAGTTTCTTTTTTCAGAAATATGAATATTACATGTTGTTGTCTGTGGTTGCTCTGGTTTCTCTGAGGAATTCTCAGTTTGAGTCTCTTTGAAAGAGAGCTTGTGAATTGAAGTATATCTCAACCCTGATAGTTTTCAGCAGAATCTAGTCAAATACAGTAGAGTTCTTTCATTACGACCTATGACCTTGATTTGAATGAAGCAGCCATTCAAGACCGACGCTCACATATAAACAGAGACTAAGAAAGTTGATAGCATGGGAGCTCAACTCACACTTCATTTTAAATTACTGCTTTTACTTTTGAAGAGATTCCAAGAGTTGCTTTCAAGAAAATTATAAGAGTTAGTCTTTACTAATCTGACCTCTAAATACAAATGTTCAATGTGATGGAGTAAAAAACGAAATATTGTTAATGAAGTTAGATAAAAACCTTTGTAACTCACATATAAGGGTTGCTTGTTAAATTTGTCAGGATTTCAAGTGAGGAATTGTAATTAGAAAATATTAGTTCTATGATAAACATTAGAACTTAGAGAATCATGGCTGAATCCAACATGTTCAGGGTGGGTGGATATATCTTCTTGTCTAAGTTGCTGCCAGTGAGTTTTTTCTGGATTTTCACAAGCAGTACTTTATGATGCACTCTATCTTAAGGTAAAAAAATACTAAACTTTGAAAAAAAAAGAACAATCACTCATCAGTGCAGGAAATTTGGGGGTAGGTGTGCTTTGTTTTGCAAGACCATCCTTTGTATTATTTTCATAGTGGGTGGGAGGTTTTCTGCCTACCCAAGGAAGAGCAACACAGAGTTTGAATTAATCAGGATTACTGAGTCTCATACAACATTTAAAGTCATTCTGGTCATTTTATTTTGCTAAATGCATCTTTTTTTAAATATATTGTTTTATCTGAAGCACAAATCACTGAATCATAAAACAACATTAACAGAAACCATCCAATCATTTACAGTACACAATTACAAGACCAGAAAAAACAGGAATTAGCCATTAATAATTGGCCCAAAGGGACAATAAACAATCTCCTGGAAAGACATGTTTACATAAGTAATTCGACATAAAAAGTAATGTTAAAAGAACCTTACGCCTTCGAGGGTTTTTTATGTTTGAACAATGGGTCCCTTTATTCTCTCTGAGTTTCATAATGCTGTTGCTTTTGCACACCTTTCTCCTTTGTCTTGGCTGTGATTATAGAGGTGAGAAACACATAAACAAGGAGTTTGCTGTTATCTGCCCTATCGTAATAAAACACAACCCTCCCCCCTTCCTCTTCCTGTTTGGAGACTAATGGGAAAATAAGTCTCTGTGGGGTTTAGACAGTTTTGTAATTAGAACAACCACCTCCTGGCTTTTGGCAGTTTGACCTCTGTGACCGCGGTAGCTGTTTTCATCCTACTATGAATTCTCTTGTGTTTTTCAGTGTAAATAGTCACTTCAGCGAGAGATTCCCTTCCAAGATAATGAGCAGTAATTCTCATTTTCAAAAAGCACTCCTTGCCAGTCATGTAGATCATTTAAAGCTGGTATTTTTACAATAATCATGCAAATGGCATGATTAGTTTTAAATTCCAGCTAATCTGATTTTTATGAAAAATGTGTGCTTCTTGGGGTGCAGTGGTGGCGCAGTGGGCAGAGCGTGAGACCCACGTACAGAGGTCTCTGTCCTCGAGTCACTGCCACGGGTTCGAGTCACGGTCCATTGACCTTAGCCGCATGCCTTCTCCCTCTCTCATAATCCATTTTCCTATCAATCTACAGTGAAATAAAGGCCAACAAAACCAAAAATACCTATAAAAAAATTATGCTTTTTAGAATCTTGAAATTCTGTTTTTCATAGTTTTCTGCGTCAAGATGAAGTTTTCTCTCACTTAAAATGTTTCATGTGTTTGAAACAATGCTTCCTCCCTGACAAAAACTATTAGAATTGAGCATTAGATGTCTTGCTTTATTTTATGTTTTGTTTTGGAACATTTTCCTTTGTTTTGATGCTTTTTTTAATTATATTTGATGCTCTTATTACATTGGTTTGTTAAGAAGCCTGTCTCATTTCCTGTCAGAAACAAACTTCTTGGTTCATCTCAAATTATTTTACTTTCTGCCAGGCAATTATGTGGTGTGTCATTTTGCTGTGCAGGAAGTCTGACTTGGTTTCCATTATGTTACCATATTGTTGGAGTTCTGCTGACTTTTCTTAAGGTTATTTTTTCTTTTTTTTTTTGACTGAAGTAACCAAAACTTTTTGTTGACCTTCGATCTTGCAGTCTTTCTACAAACATATTCAGCTGTCACTCATCTGTGTAGGTAGACTCCCAGTTTCCTGCCTCCTGTCTAACAAAACACCCAGCTCACATAGGGGCCCAAAATTTTTTGCAATTTGGTGTTTTGTCACTTAATAGTGTCTGATTTTGTTATTTCTAAGCCAATGACCCCCCAATATGAAGATCAGAGCTCGTTGTTGATCTTACTTTCTGGCAGAGAATTTGTCATGTGAAAAACTCCAAACTGCCTATTGAAAGTGAAATAAACTGAAGAAATCTGTCATGTTAAAAACAAAAACAACGAAAACTTGCAAAGGAATATTTTCATAATGATTCAATGGATTTATTTATTTTGTTTGCACTTGTCTTTTGTGCAAGGTAAGGAAACGTTTAACAGCCTTATTCAACCAGGTTTTTGACAGTACGTAGCAACAGGTGGGGGAAGGGCACATCCACAACTCTGCATGCAGCAGAAGAAAACTGGTTACATTTCTGTGACATCTCATTAGAAGGACTTGAAACCAACAGAGCAGGTTGATGGATGTGCTGATACTCTAAAAACAAAAAAAATAATAATGATTTTGTATGCGGTCCAGTTGATCCCAGCTTTGGTGTGCCCTTTCCGAAGTTAAACTGATTGAAGAAACTGCTGAGTCCGTTTGTGGAGAGATGTGTGTGTGTGTGTGTGTGTGTGTGTGTGTGTGTGTGTGTGTGTGTGTGTGTGTGTGTGTGTGTGTGTGTGTGTGTGTGTGTGTGTGTGTGTGTGTGTGTGTGCGTGCGTGCGTGCGTGCCTGGGTGGGTGGGTGGGTGTGGGTGTGTGTGTGTCAATCTGTGGGTGGGATTCCCCCACCAGGAGAGCACAGATGGCCCCGTCCCAAAAACACAGGAAGCTGCAGGGTGGGTTTCGAGGCAGTGTTTTGCTCCAAGTGCAAAAGGACCGTGAGAACAAGTGTTTTCCATGCTATGCTTATGTTTGCAGCCATACAAGTGTAGAAAACTAAAACAAATATCCTTTTGCTCAAAGTTTTGCTGCAAATCCCAAAGGTTGCACTTATATCCACTTTTCATATATAACATGAATAATCTTATGTCAACCATGAATATAATTATATAAGAGGGAAATGGGGCTTTGCACAATTGAGGTGAAGAGGAAATGGTGACACCCTGAGAGGGAAAGAGAGGGAAGGGCTTTAGTTGCAGCCCTCTGAAACAAACACAAAGAGAGAGTTAGTGAGAGAGAGGGGGAGTACCTGGGAACATGAGAGAACCTGACTCAGGTTGCATCCAACAAAGACATTGTCAGAGCATACACAGGGGAAGAGCGAAGGACTGCAGCGATCGGAGCAAAGTGAAATCTAAGCAATGGAGGAGAGGAATGACCAGTGAGAAAGGGGGCCTGATGACCGATTATAAGGTTGAAAATATTTTTCTCAAACCAGAAGCTGAAGAGTGAAAGTTGGTGGAATATAAAAAAGATGTCCAAAACTCAGGAGTAAAATCTGGTGGTGTCACCTTTCATTCAACAGGTATCCAGATTTTCATTCTAACCAGAGGCAGATGGCTTGTTTGGCTTAAAGATGCAGAAAACTTTGGATTTTTATCAGAACTTTGATGTGAAACTTACCTGGCTGGCCTAAAAGCTCAAAAAGCTTTTTGATATATTTATGCACAGAAAATGCTAATAATGACCTGATTGCAGTCATGAGCTGCTCTTGAATATTGCAGTTTATTTTTATCACTAAAACAGACTATTATGGGCAGTTATTGCATGCTTTGATTTTAACCTGCTGTTTGTTTCCTTTCCGCATAGGACAACCTGAGTGTTTTTCTGCGAGGCTGTGAGGAGTTGGGACTTAAAGGGTCGCAGCTGTTTGACCCAGGAGATCTGCAGGACACATCCACACGTCCTGCTGCCAAGTAAGACTCAAAGCTTCATTGTTTTCTTTCCTACTGTCCTACATTTTTTGTTCCAGAGCCACTCATCCCAGAATAAACTACCTGAGGGACATTTAGTTTATCTTTTTTTAGTTCTATTTTTTTTTTTTTACAAAAAAGACACTTGACCTGTGTAAGCAGCCAATAAGGAATGTAGATGATGATTAATGTATTGGAATCACTGGTAATTATATGAAAAATACTTTAAATTAAATGAATCTTGTATAGTAATATATGACTAAATATAGTCATACATTTAGTAGGAGGAAAATACAATGTTAAGAAATAATTGTCTTTAACTAATGCACTTCTAGATTTAATGCTACTTTCAGTTTACATGAAATGTGTCTATCAGAAGAATTTTATCCCTGTATGACAAAAGGTTGTTTGGGGAACATGCCTGAAATGTACTGTTCAAAACACGTGAAGATGTAAAATTTGATGAATGCCTTTTAGACTTTACCTGAAGCTACATGCTTTGGTCAAATTAGACCATGATTGAGCTTTTCAGAAACAGTATTTGTTTCACATCAAATCATATGTGCAACAATGGATAAATATTTGAAAAAGAATCTGTGATGTTTGAGGTTGTTTGTCTTTGAAAGGCCGGAGAGCCATGGTAAAAGGCGTCATGGATCTCTGCAGTCCTGGATGATTTAAAAGTAAACTTCTGCTGGCCTCTGCCAGGAAACTGAATGAGGCATCACTGGATCTTTGAGCAGCAGAAGGATCAAAAACAGATAGGCAGTTCAACAATAAGTGTTGTGCAAAGCTTAAACTGCAGAGATACAAATAATTCTTCCACCAGTGATTTTCACAACATAATTATTTATTTATTTTTTGGTATGATAATTAATTAATGTGTTAATATTAAAGAAATTAAAAGGTGTTTCGACTGTCTTACTGCAACAAAACTGTTTCATCTTAAATTTTTATAGGTCTTTGTCAAGGATGCCAAAAAAATGTGTCTGTAACAGAAAATGAGCTGAGATCAAAATAAATGTTTTGACATCCTAATTGGCCAAACATTTACCTCAAATGTTCTCTGATTCTGAGATGCTGGTTACTCTTCCATGCTTTCAGGTTATGTTTGGAACTTTTCACAAAATCTCCGGGGTCAAGTATTGACTGCAATTTTAAACTTCTGTCTCTAATCTGGCATAAAAAGATGCTGGATTACCATACTCCTGGTAGTTACTTTTGTCCAAGTGGAAATAAAATTTCCACCTGGAAATTCCATTTCTAAACCACTGGAAGCAGCACAGGGTCACTGGAACAATGACTCTTAAGTTTCCTCTCTAATCCTGCAGACTTCTTTTTAGTTTTACAGAATTGAGAAATTAGCCAGACATAGAGATGCTTATTCCCAGTGTCATTTTAAAAGTTTGTGTTTTAAACACAAACTTGAATTTTTCAGACAGGGTTGCTTCACACAGAAGCAAACATTTTCTTTAACAACAGACTGGAGTTATTTATGAGGAAAAATTCAATAATTTTGTTTTATCTTGAATTATTTTTGGAAAAGCAACTAGAACTTTCTGACTTTGGATCTCTGCTGACTGTATTTATTGCTCACTTGATTGCAGCAAAATCTGATTTTCCAATATGGCAGTAAGCAGTCGCAGCCATTCAAACTGAAAATGTGCCAGTTCAGGTCACAAGCTGAGAATCAATAAATCATAGATAAAGGAATAGTCTCTGTTGTTGCTGTTAAATGTGGAAAATATCTATTTTATTCAGCTGAAGGACACATAGCACTTCAGCTGTATGTCAACAGAAAGCTTTTGTTAAACACTGATTGTGCTTTTCTTTCCCTGTTTCGTGCTGCCAGTCAGCCTGCATTAGACAATCATGCAGTTCACAGCAACATAAATTAGTAAATGACAGAGAATGGAAGTTTGGACAAGCCTGTCAATGCAGAAACAATGGGATGTCTGTTTGACACAACTGGTCTCTGTCAACGTACAACAAAAGGCTTTGCATCACTCACTCAGCCATGACTTCTGCTTTGTTGCTTGGTAACAAAACCAAGTACATGTTATGCTTTATACATGTAGTCTAAAGTATCTGTGTGAATGTGCAGGTGTTTCTCCGTGTGCTTGGCATGCTCTGTTCTGATGCTAAATGTATTTAACAGGGTTTCATTCACAGAAGGGTTTAGGAAGCTGCTTCTGCAGATCAGATGAGAGGATCAGAGCTAATCTTAGCTGGTGTCAGGAGCAGCTGCTTTAGGGATTCTGTCAGGATGAGGGAATCTTTGTATGTGTAGAAACTAATGTTTACATAGGTTTTATAACAAAACATGTTTGTAAATGTCACTTGTTTTTATTATTTGGAGATATTTACATCCACATGGCTGTAGCAATCCATTATTTGTCAGTTTGTATTTTACCAATAGTATAAAAATGAATAACTCATATTTTTACTTTACACATATATTTTACACATTTTCTAAACAAACTCATTTCATATAGAATTATACTAACAAATAACAATAGTAACTTCTGATTTGAAATTAGACCTCATGTGCTTTAACTTTTATGCAAGTAAAAGTAAAAGCAATTGATAGATATTGATCTTTATGAGAGATGCCTGCATATTTGTGTGAGTAAAGTACCTCTTATTAGCTGCTGCTGAAAGGCACTTAACCTAGGTATGCAAAGCTAGTAAAATCCAAGGAAACTTCAGGAACACAATCTACACTGGGGGACTCATGGGAATAAGGATCCTTATGCCTGACTAATTAATCAATTCTGTAAAACTTAAAAAAACAATGGAAGTCTGCAGCATTAAGTCAGATCTGAGGTGTCATTGTTCCAGTGACCTTGTGCTATTTCCAGTGGTTATGTAACCCTGCGTTGTTCAGTTTGCTGTTTACTTGTCCTTACGTGAAGGAGACACTGCTTCACTGAAGAAAATGACATTTGATCAAAGAACTGAAAAGGCAGATTCTGGTTCACCAAGTTCATCTCAGAACGTTCCTTGTATGACATATTTACAGAACAAAAGACAATAAACTCTGAATTAAATAAACTCTGAATTAAATAAACTCTGAATTAAATCTTTCACTCAACATTTAAGAACCAAATAGCTTTGAATAAACATTAATATAAAGTTTTCCACAGCAAACTTATACTGAGAACCCACAGTGGCCGTGTGTCAGATATAAATTATACTAAATACTCTCAGCATTTAGAGTACATTTAGAGTACGTTTTGTTTTACTAAAAAACAAAACAGTAAATACTTGAGCAAAGCCATACAAAAGGCCAGGAGCAGATGCAGCAGAAAATTTCAGTCTTGGAAATTATTCATGATAGTGAACATGGAGAGAGTAAAATGTACAAAATGTGAGACCCTTATGTGTGAATATTCTTATTAATTCTCTAATAGACCACATCTTATTAATTTACAAACACCTAACTGAAAAAAGTAATTCACAAATTTTCTTTTGAATGTCTTTTAAACACATCTGGATGCGTGGTAAAAATGTGCTTGAAGATAAAAATGATATGCATAAAGTATTGTTTGCCTTTACAATACATAAACAAAAGGAAATTAAAAACTCTACATCTCTGAAACCTTGTACAATTTTAAAATTTCTCCATAAAATTCCTGACTGACAAGGGACGTAATGTTACGGATGTATTCTTTTAACTGTTGCCTCTATGTGATCTAATGTCTTGTGGAATGTGAATTATTAGTGCATCATCTGAGTAATGGCAGAGAAAAAGCAGCGTGCCCTCATCTGTTCGACTGACAGCGAACCAGGTTGAACAAAAGAACAAGTGTTTATGGATCATTCCCTGCAGCTATGTCTCCTTCTTCCTCACCTTCAATCTCACTATTTGTTTCTTTGGTCTCTGGGAAACTCAAATACCTGCTATTTAGGTGTCAGTTACCTGCTGAGTGAGTTTGACCCTGGAGCCTACTTAGAAACATACTCATAATGTAGGAATTTGGTTATATCACCTCAACCCAGTATTCATCCTTAGTTATGGTTTGCTTTTTTTGTGCTTTTTTTTACCTCAAGCATGAAATGAATCTCTGTCTTCTGCAATTTCTTAACCCTTTGTAAATTGTGCACCTTTATTATTTTACGTGTGTTGTTGCTATTATTTATGTGTTGCAGCAACACAAAAAAACTTTGAAAAATGTTAATTGTGGAGAAATTACAATAAAATCTTAAAATTTAGCATTTTCAATAGTTTCTTATTTACTATGTTTGTTTTCATTTGGGATAATATAAATATAACTGGAATGTTTGGGAAAATATGAAAGATGCTTTTAGTATTTTTAGTACGGCTGCCTTCATACAGATAATATTTAACTTAATACTGATCAAAGTCATTTAAGACATGAGTCGATACCAAGTTCCAGTTCTATACTTTGTTAAAGTTTTTATTAAATAATGTATCAAAATTATTTTAAACTTGGAAACAAGTTGGAAGCTTTAACATGTAGTGGAATTGGATCAGTGCAACATCAGTGTCGTTCAGGATGCTGAATGTTGCATTTATGTTTTCTGTTTTCTCCAGAATGTCTTGCTCTCGAATGATCATAATAATGAAATAAGTAAATGTGTGTTTTCTTCTCTCAGCACCAGTGTCCCAACTGAAAAATATTGTCAGTATCACTTCATAGCACGATAAATTCACTGATCAAAAAGTAGATTTTTCAGCCATTCAACGTAAGGCTCATTAATCAATTACAAATTAGTCAGCATACCAAACTATTAAAATCAACCTAGATTAATGTTTGACCTTTTTACAGATAATTTTTTTTAGCACATTCAACAAAGAAGAGATTTTCTGCACGTTGGAAGTTTTTTCTTCACTTAACCTAAAGTTTAACAAGGACATTTGGCTAACTTAGAGAAAAGTATTTCCTGGAGGTAAATGACTAATGTGAGTCATTCTTGTTCACTATGGGGCTGATCAAGCTGAAAACAATCTGATTCTGATCATTAGCAATTTATCTGAGTGTTTATCTATTATTTCTCACTTATTGATTAAAACTGCTGAGTAAAAGGAGAAGTAACAGTACTAGTACATTAGTCCTGCCTGAAATCTGTGCAACCTATATTCCAATGTCTAAAACATCTCTGTCTTTTTCTCCAGGGGAAGCGACTGCAGCCGAAGGCTCAAGAATGTAAGTGTTGCCATTGGATTAGATTGTACTTTGTTTGTGAGCTAAATGTTTGATTGGTTTGGGAACTGGTATTTTGACATGCTGTCTGTTTGGACTCCTGTGACTGTCTTTGTTCCCGTCTTCCTTTTTCTGGTGAGTCTTATTAGGCTTGTTCAGTTTTATGGAGTTATTGTCTGTGTTGTTAGAAAACATTTCTTTCCTGCAGAAACAGGATTTTATTAACCTTACGTTCCGTGTTTATTATCTGCTCCAACATAGCTCTCTCTCTTTTTTATCTTTTAAATGGCACTTTAAGAAGCAGAAGGAGTTGTGTTAGCCCTGCCCACTCTGCAGTCAGCGCAGTTCCACTCGTTCTCCGTCCCTTCACTCTCTCTGTGATGCTGGTGTGCACTGAGCAAGTTCATGTGTGTGCCGTTGCAGAGCTCACCTCTCCTGCTGGCTCATTTAGCTGACTAAACACATTGAGTCTCTGCTGTGTTAGCCAGCATTTAGAGCTGCAAAGGAAATGATTCTCAAATTGGCAGTCGGTGATGGTTTAGCTGGGATCTGCTTGTGTGACGTGCACTGTGGATTCGCCTTGCATGCTGAAGACTGAGGACTAGGCTTGGACAGCGGCTGTCTCTGCAGCTCATCAAATATTAAGAGGTGAAGAACCTGCTGTGAGAAGAATCTGCTGATATGGTCATAAAGCTGTTTACCAAACAGATTTGATGTTACTTTGAAAAAAGGCTTCCTGGAGGAGTGGAATATCGCTGCAATGGTTATGTGCTTATTAAGCAGGAAAAATGTGAACAGCCAGTAGAGTGTTTTTTGTTTCTTTGTATTTGAAACCAGACTTAGTGTTGGTTAAAATATAAGTGCTCATGTGAATAGTTGTTCACATTCTAGTTATTTTTTTGTTTTTTGGTGCTTAGCGACCGTATCTTTCCACTAGATCCTCGTTGACAGGCCACATGTCACACCAGACAGCTGCTGAAACTGATGAGGTAAAGTAAGTGTGACAGTCATCTCTCGCTCAGGCCTCTTGTTGATTTTGCTGCCACTCAAAACTCCACTGACTCGTTTTAAGCAAATATTTCCTTTCACCTGGTGCTTTTCAGCGCTGATGTCGAAGTTTTGGTTTGACACAGTTGTCAGCATGTTGGTTTGGTGTTTCTTGTGTACATAATGCTGGAAATGACATATGATGCTTTCTACTATGGTTTTGTATTTGGGATCAATGTGGATCTATTTAGAGCTCAATAGTGAGCATGTGGAACACATTTGGTGGCGACCTACATTCATTGGCGATGTGCCCATTATGCTGGTGACACTGGAGTGCTGCACTTTGCTGCTAAGACAGCGACACGATACTTGTGATGAGGTTTAAAGGTCATCGTTTTTCACAAGTTTTCCTTTTCTGTTGCGTTTAGGCTTTTAGCTTATGATAGTTGGGTAGATAATACAATTTATTACCAAAACTGAGAAATGTATGAGGTGTATGAAAATAAATCAGAACAGCAGCCAATAATGCAGCCAAAAGTCATCAAAGACTTGTTGGGGAACTAACCTGCTGAACTGGTGCAAAACACATCCAAGGTAGAAATCAGTGGTATTATTGACTTCTACCCCAATTTGAGTTCTTAAATCAGAAGATTTGAGACCTTTCAGACTGGCATCCTGTGGAGAGATTTTAAAGTTCTGGCATTAGCCTAAAGAAACTTCATTGGGATAGGTGTCATACTCATTGTCTGTCTTGCTAATAAGAAGCCACACATAAATTCAACCTAATTTGTAAAATAAAATGTTTTTTTATAAAAATCACTGTTCATGTCCAATGTAGCAGTAGCTCCTCTAGATGAGATGCCATTCTCCACATATGGTACTCACCTCCTGTTTTTTCCTGTTTGTTTTATTTTCAATGCTGCTTTTTATTTGCTTAAAAAATGGTTTATTTATCTTTCAATATGTGTGTGTTTTATGACTCTAAAATTTGATACTTACCTGCTAAAGACAGCAATTTCTGAGTAGCACTGCTTATTTTGCTTGTTTATTTTTCTTAGCAGGGCCAGAAAAATTTTTTTAAAAAGTATTGTGCAATTTTATGGATCTGATCACCAAAAACAAGATTTAAAAAAATATCACTTCTTAAGCTTTTAATTAGTTCTTTTACAAATATTATGTTTTCCATGAGTGCCACTAAGTACTTTTGTCCTGTTACTCAAAATAAAGAAGTTGTTGCATTTAAAGTTCACTCAGGATCACAGCAAGCGACTCGTTTGGCGTCATGCTTCCATCCGTTCAGCAGGCCCAACCCTTTGCTTGTCCTCTCTGTGTATTTGAATGGGAGAAGCTGTTTACACTGACAGTGCAACTGCAATTACCACAGTAAGCCTGGCTGAGCCTTCTTATCAAAGCTGTCCCTGTGGAGTGCAGGTTGACATGGACACTGTAAATATAGCTGGAATCACCCCGCCAACAGTGCTAAAGGTGCAGCCCTGTGTGATGTCAGCCTCAGTCTGTACATTCTGCATTTTACACATTAAGCTGAATGCAAAGAAACTTCCAATGAGTGCCGTAAGCTTTGTTTCCTCTTTCACGCTCAGTGGAACCTTGGATCATTGGGTTGCAAATGGTCCAACTAAATAGCAGAGTAATCCAGCTGCTTGTTCTGTAATATTTCTGTAGTCTAAGGGAGGCAAAACTGACCCAATAATTTATTCAGTAAATCACAGTGGCCAAGTCAAAGGTCAGTATATGAGTCAGAGACCTGAGTGTGACTTACCTGAACTGCTGAAACAGTGCGATTTTTGATCATTTTAACAAATCTGCAGTGGACATTTTTTTATTATTTACAGTATACTGGGAGTAAATACTGTATATTTGACTCATTTGATATCTGCCAAGAGGAGAGTATTGAAAGCTCTGTTGGTTTGATCAGGCATATCAATCTGCTGTATTGTATGTGTGTTCCATGTTTACATCAACCCAACAAACCAAATGTCACTTGAGTATTGTGATAATTTTATCCATTTCTGCCCTGCAGGTTTTAATCACCATCTACTGGCTCGGTCGTGCTGCCAACAGCTGCACCTCCTACAACGGGCCCACGCTGGACCTAAAAGAGTTTGAGGGATTGCTGTCACAAATGCGAAAGGTCTTTAAAGTCATTTTAATGAGAAATTATGTTTTTCAGTTTTTTATTACATTGATGTATTGTTTATCTCAGTATGAGAAATTTTGCGTCTAACCAGTACGGCCATAAATGAGAAACAGCAGTCTCTGCTTTGTCACTTGATTCAGGAATCAGTAATGTTTTTGGATGTCTTGATGTCAGGAAATATTTGAGAAATGATCTCAGAGAGATGATAGCATCATCAACCTGAGGTCCAGTCATGACCTTCATAAACTTGATTTCCATGGAAATCCTGCTGTTGCTGTCCAGAAGGACGGAGTATTGTTGGACCTGGTTTTACAAATTTTTCTGTGACAATCATTCATAGCCATGATGTCACCCTGCACAACATTTCTTCCACATTGTCACATCATTTCACTATCTATTAAACAGATGAATTACTGCCAAGTCAGAAGAATTAGCTTTCCAGATGTTCATATGTTGCATATGGACAAAACAAAACCTTTTTTTCCAATAAATAAAATACTGGAATAACAGGGGAGCACAATAAAACTGCAAAATCAATTCATTTCTGATTGGCAGCACATTATATATACTCAGTGTTTCCATTATTTATTAAAGCTGAGTGAAAAGCCTCAAGCAGGTGAATCTGACTGCACCAGAAGGAAAGAAGCCCTGGTCATTCTTATTTGGCCAAAACAAATAAAGAATATGTCACTGTCAAACACAATTCCCACCCGCTGTAGAACATTCAAGAATACAGAGATTTATGCAAGGCTGGAGAAGCTATAGCAACGCGTTATGGGGTCAGAAAAAGGAAGCCATTTGGTTGACAGGAAAGG
The DNA here is from genome assembly GCF_027474105.1 of Poeciliopsis prolifica. Taxonomy (NCBI): domain Eukaryota; kingdom Metazoa; phylum Chordata; class Actinopteri; order Cyprinodontiformes; family Poeciliidae; genus Poeciliopsis; species Poeciliopsis prolifica. Next base: position 6,613,324 of record NW_026562381.1, read on the forward strand.
TCTTTCTCCACCTTCCATTAGTACCAAAGACACTATTCAGCTGTCGGCAGAAAAAGGAGAAGGTCACTAAGGTGAAGAGAGAGTAATGAGAAAGGATGTAGGCAGAAGATAATGAGGATATTTTGAAAAGGTTGTTGACTAAACAAATGTGGGAGGACTGTGGAGTTATTTGAGAGGTTTCAAAATCTAAAGAACAAAATTTAGATGTTGGATTTATTTCAATAAATTGGATTAAATTATATTTGTTTCACCCATTTTTGTAGTTCACATTTTAGAAAACAAAAAACCTGATTGTGTTTTTCCGATTTCCTCAAACGTAGGAGGCAGAGGTGGCAGAAAGTCCTCAACGCAGCATTCGGGACAGCGGCTACATCGACTGCTGGGACTCCGAACGCAGTGACTCGCTCTCCCCGCCACGCCACGGACGCGAAGATTCATTCGACAGTCTGGACTCCTTCGGCTCGCGCTCGCAACAGACTCCGTCGCCGGATGTCCTGGTCCCACGCGGCAGCAGTGATGGTAGGATATCATTCATCTCTCTTTATTTAGAATTTTTGCATACAATGAACCACTGGTGCTCTGGCGGGCTAGAGTTCCCGCTAGCTACTAACTATTGTAATGAAAAGCCAAAATATGTCAAGACTTCAGATCCTGTCTAAAAATGCTTAGAACTTTCTATATTAAACTCAAAATATGTTTTAATATTCATAGTGGAATCTGTCTTGGCACTACCGCAGAAGCTGAGTCTCCCTTCTCTCCTCTTCTGGGGCCAAAAGCAAAACTATATAAGGGGGCAAATACACATAGTAACCTTTGCATCAAAGCAGCTTTTATTGTTTTTGCTGAAATTGCAAAATGTGTTAAAGTTTTTTTATGATGCCAAACTAAACCATCTGCTGTAGCTAACAGCTGTTCACTGCTACACTGTTTGCTAATTAGTGCCTTTTAAAGTTAACAGCAGCTTATAAAAGCCTGTAGTAGTCGTCATGATGTTATTTCTGTTGCCAAACTGCATGAGCGACAATTCAGAACAACACGTAGCTTCCTGTTTGTTTCTCCTTCTAGGAAGAACAAAGATAAATTGCTCCCATCAGACTCGAGTTCTCTAAATGTGCCATACTTCTTGATAAGTTTAACTAAAAAAAATAAAAATACACACTGTCTCCATCAAGTAAAAAGACAGAATAGGAGGTTTGTAATCTTACAAATTTAAAGGCAAAAAATGACACACAGAAATCCTTGATCAATATGAGAGATGATGTTTTTATCCTGTTAGGCTGCTGCAGTAAATCTCATTGCTAGACTGCCCTGAAGAATCATCTCAAGGATTTTACTGCACAAGTTTCTTCTAATCAATTTTTCTGAGCATGAAGCTCAAGATGATATTTTATTCTGTCAAGCATATTCCCCAACACCAGAGTTTCAAATTTTTGTGATAGCTGATGAAGTACAAGGAAGCAGAATTTGTTCCTGAGAAACTACATAAAATTACTTTACCTAATTGCAGCTGTGTAACAGGTATTTCAATGCTCGGGGTATTTTATCAAAAAATGTACATGTTCCTTAACACACAAATCTTCAAAAATGTAGATGTAATTGAATGAAAAAATTAAGTGACTAGAAGAAGAGAAGCGTATATCTGTGATCACCCAGTTGCATGAAACCTTGGCTCACTGTGAACAAATGCATCCATTTACCAACATTCATACAAACGTGCCAGGATTTCCTACCATGACCTTCAGACAAAGCCCTTGGTTTATTCATCAATGAAAATTGACTTCAGCCTGAGTAATTAGGGGACAGATGGAAGAGTTTAATTCATTCTTTGAATGAAATTCAATATTGGCAACATGGTTTTGTCTCTGCCAACTTTGATTCAGCTCTGATACATGAGATTGTTTTTGGGTAGCTTGCATAATACAATTTTATCTAATTCCCTCATGTAGATTATAGGAAATCTATTCAGTTAAGCAATTAAACCTTATGCTCTGAACAAATATTTGAAATCTGAAAAACAGCATTTCAGAAGAGATTTGATCCCTGGTTTCATTATATTTAATATTTGTGCACATTTCTGAAATCAGTTTTTCACTCTTGCTGAATTGTTCAATTTGTTAAGTGTTACATAATGGAAATTGATGTTAATACCCAATTTTTGGCTGCTATAAATACTCATCCTGCAGACAAAATTAATATCTGGAATCATTTAATTCCACATCATCGGCCTTAGTTGTGAAAAGTTCAATCACTCTTTATTTGTGGACTTTCCATCATTTCAGTTGCTGCATTTCAGACACTGATGTTTGTAATCTGGTACATCGTAGCACTGACGCATGAAACATTTTCCCTCAAGCCTCAGTGTTACCATATCTACAGAGCACATCATCACATAAAAACATATGTTACTCCTTAAAGATGGATTTACATAGATGAAAGGGACACTCATGTTTCCTATTGATGGGTTAGGAGTCATAACCAAATCATTTACAGTTGGAAGTATGGATATCTCCAGGCCTTTTTGTTTGGAGCTTCATCTGTTTCAGACCAGAACTTTTCACAACTGTAATGTGACATTTATTTCCACTAACAGACACGGCTGCTTCCATATGTTTCTGATCAGAAATAAAGAACTATTTTATGGATCAAATCTGGTGAAAGTTTTGTGTTTATAGTTAGGAAATGTTTACACTGAGTCGTAGCTCACAGTCTGAACACAACAGCACTCGAAATGAAGAGTCAGTGGCACAAGTTTGTCTAAGCTACCACAGGTATCTATTTTACACTACTGATTTATTGGAGAGGTTTTAAAATAAATGAACAAGGAACCTACTGGTATGCCAGGAGTAAATTACAGAAATTACACATGTGACTATTTCTAAGAACCTGATTTTCATTCCTCTCCTCTGCGTATTATTCAAGGATTGAATTAGGACATATTGTGGAGGAATTTACCCCACGCATTAGGGAAAGTCCATGAGCAGTGCACGTCTGCAAAGCCAGGTGTTGAGAACATTAAAGACCCTGACGTGGGTTTAAACTGTGAAAGGGAGACAAATTGGTATCCAGAGTGAAATGCTAAAATGTCGTAAACTGTTCAATGTTAATTTAGTAATGATTTATGTTACTGTCTTTGTTTCATAAACACAGCCTATCAGCCTGTATGGGCTTGGCTGATGCTCAGTCGATGGAATGCATTGTATTTTATTACACTGTACGATTGCTGTAAGGCTCATAACGTTTACGAACTGAAGACTATAAACTGTAGATTTAAAGAAATGGTTTTTCAGACATCTGCCACAATTGCAAGTCTCTTCTTAAAATAATTTTACACCTTTGTTTTCCCCCCTTTGGTCTGTTCACAGTTTTCCTTGTCAGTGGCTGAGCTAGCTGTTTTCTACTGTTTACAAGATACCCAAATTAAACAAGACCTAGAAATGTGTTACTGTATCTGATTTAAATTATACTGGTAAAAATATTGCATACTGTTTTAATCATATTTCATTTTGTCTATTTTCCGTGATAGGCTAACACAAAGTAGCATTGGTTGGTTTTCTTGTTTTTTTTTTTTTTTTTTGTATTTTTTTGTTTGTTTGTTTGGTTTTGTAAAAAAAAAAAATCTGAAATGATTGTATCTTTTTTGTAATTGAGTTGAAGTGATTAAAAATCTACAGCGTGTAGTATCTACTCGTATGTAGAGAATAGAAACGGTTGGAAATATTTGCCTTCATTCCAGTCGAACAAGATTTGGTTAGAAAAGTCTTGCTTTAGATTCTCATCTGAATTCGGGTCTGGACTGGAACTGGTCCATTCTAACACGTTCATATTATTTAATCTGAACCGTTCATATGTCAGCTCTGGCTGTAAAGTTTGGTCTGCTGGGAGGTGACCTTCTACCTTTCAAAGGTTTTTATTAAGTTTTTTTATTAGTTCTGACAAGCTGACAAATACATTTTTTAATGTAATACAACAAAATGTGAACAAGTTCTTAGGATATGAAGCCTTTTACGAGGTGCTTAAAACAGATTAACAGTTAAGATTATACTCCAAAATAACACTGATAATGAGGACAATCTGTTATGAATTTAAATATCTGATTCAATAATGCATGTTTTCCAATAATTTACTTGTAATTATAGTTTGCAGCTCTTCATTGCATAAGAATAATGGGAATCAGCCTTCAAGCATTTTGTAACTCTGCTGAATCATCCAGTTTTTTATTTTTTTATTTTTTTCTCTAGCCTTTCAGTCTGATGTCTGCTGAGGCCTGGGAAAAAACTAGAACAAATATGTCCCTCACCTTTACATGAAAATAAAAATCTTTTAATTTGCTAGTCTCCGGAAATTAGATTAAATCCTTATTCAGCAGTGAACAACTACTTTCTGTGTGAAAATAAATGAAGTAGAATGGCCAGTATTTTCCACAATGAGAGAGATTATCATTATACAACACTAATAAAGATCTTTTTTTGTACCTCTATGGCTCACGTTAGGCCGCGGCAGTGACTCAGAGTCCGACGGCACCCCTAACAGGAAGATGCCGGACCTCCACAAGGACGACATGTTGGCGCGCCGGACATCAGTCACTGAGCTGCGCACCGCCATGCCTTTCAACCAGTACCTCCCCAACAGGAGCAACCAGAGTGGATACGTGCCAGCTCCGCTTCGCAAGAAGAAGAACGAAAAGGAGGAGGGAGGCCACAAGAGCTGGAGTACCGCTACATCACCTGTAGGGGGAGGCAGACCCTGTAGGTGAGTCACGAAACGATGAAAAGAAAAGGTTAAAATAAACCGATGAAAAATAACACCTTCACTGATACTCTTGTTTGTTTAGTTTCATTGTTTTAATTTAATGAGGTTATAAATATAAATCATCAAAATATGAGTTAGAGTAGATGGAGCTAAAATAAAAAGTTTTTTTTATTTTTTTTATTTGGATCAGACACCATGTGCCAATGTACATATTTCTGATATGAAACCTTTTAGCCACTGATTATTTTTCTCCATCTCATATTGTTCTGATGGGAGTGCCTGATCGAGGCCAGATGTGTGTTTTCGTTGGCCCTCATTGAACCATGCTGCTCAGTTCTGAAGGGCTTATTGGGTATATATTGGTATGGCATGTTAATGTTAGGGAGAGCAATGTTCAGACTTTTCATCGCAAGTTTTACGTTTCTGCTTGCTCAGTAAATTCTTTCACATTTTTCTCTTCACTAACTATTGGGTCTGTATGTGTCATCGCTTCAGAGGTTGACTGAACTTGCATCAGTCACTTTAGTTTTATTAAGAGATAAATTGCAGATAATTAACTCAAAGCCACTTTGTTTGACAATTAGTCTTATACATTGTTCTGGTTTCCATCATCACTCATTGTTTGCTGCTAAAATGTTTTTTTGTTTTTTTTTAATCAACTTATGTGGTCTCACAACTGTGCATTAAATATGTTTTCCTTTCATGTTTTACCTCTTGTCTTTTCCTGCCTTTAATTGTTCACGTTTCACGTCTTGTGATCATCACACCATAATCCTCTTCATGTCACCAATTTTCCTCCAACCTGATTATGTGCTCCTGATTTTTCCTCTGTGTGGGGTAAATGATATAATAGTACAAATGGAATCCCTGTTTTAGTACTCCCACTCGGAGAGTCCCTCAGCCCTTCTCCCTCCCCAACCATCGAGTCACAGATTCAGGAGAGCAAGAGTAAAGATGAAGAGGAGAAGGAGAAGGAGGAAAAGCTGAAGGTCTTCTCACCTTGCATTAATATCCATGCAGTGGGAATACGGAGGAGCAGCGAGCCTCCCAGAGACACCATAACTCAGCTGAAGGTCAACTCTGAGCAAAGGTCAAATTCCATGTCCAACTTCTCTTTCCTAGACAGGATTCAAAGAAGTGTTTCCCATAAATCTCTTAAAGAGTTGTTGTTTCTTGTATCTTCTGAGAAAGAAATAGTCTTACATCTGGGATGCCCAAGTCGATCCTCGAGGGCCGGCATTCTCCATGTTTTAGTTCTCTCCCTGGGGGAAGTAACAATCTTTTCAGCATGTCAGTCTCCTTCTTAGACCTTCTAATAAGCCATCATTGGATCCAGGTGCGTTAAACCAGGGAGAGAACTAAAACATGCAGGATGCTGACCCTTGAGGACCAACTTTGGGAACCACTGTCTTACATAGTATCTCAGTTCTCTCAGAAAATTTGGTTCTGTTCGGAGAAATATCCTTTCTCTAGCTAGGTTCTTGATGCATGAGGTTGAAGAAGAGTCAGTGAGTTGAATTCATGAAATCCATTTATTAATACTAAAATACAGCTGGTCCAGTTGTTTATGCTATTCTTTGTTAGCCTCTATCTAAACTATGCCCTATAGATAGCATTCTCTAGTCTAATGTGTCATTTCTTTTAGTTTTAGCTTTGCACACATGTGACCTATGTGAATGCATGGATGTGTATATGAGCATACAAATAGCTAAATGAGATGGAGGAAAACAGAATTGTTATTTATTCTCAACATTTCTAAAACTATTTAAAAGTAATCACAAGAGTTTTCCTTGTGTTTGAATTTGCATTCATTCATTCAGCAGTTTTCAGAACCACCTTCAGCAGAATTTACTGTCTTTATTGGAATCACATATTTATGGAGGCAGTCTGGGTCAACTCTTTCCAATATGACTTACTTTCCTAACAAGTCATGTACAGCATTGCTGCTGTACATTTCAGCAACAATGCACCTGGAGTGCTTTATATAATAAGACATAACTAAGAAAGAAAAAGAGAAACATTACATTACAGTGACATAATAAACAGAAGTTATGAAATGTTTAATCCAGACGAGAATTAATGAATGTTCCAGTTGTTATTGATCAAAGATACCTCTAAGCAAATGAAGTTTTTGCCTTAATATGAAGGAACTCTGTGTTTTAGCAGTTCTACAGTTTTCTGGACGTTTGTTCCAGATTAAAGAAGCATACAACTGTAAGTGAGTTTGTAAATTCAGGAATAATAAGTGCTCAAATTGCATACAAGTTCATTTGATTGCATATTATTTTCTGAAACCTTCTTACTACCAACTACTTTCTATGAGAGGAAAGATTAGGAAACCTGATGGAACTGATATCGTTCCATCATGTGAAAGATTTTGGTTATTTCAACTGAGTATTATCTTAATAGTGTCAGTTTCTTTCCATCGGAATATCTCTCCTCCATTCATTTTAATTGTCAATAGATGCCACATTTTCTGAAATGATGCTCAAGGTTATTCATAAACATAACGATGAATGGTTCTCATCCTTAGAAAACAGTTCCAATGTTACAGCTGGTGCTTTAATCTGACCCTTTTACACTTTGGCACTGTAATTATCAGATGAGATTTTACACCATCGCTCCTTTTCAACAGCTTAACTGTAAGCTAACAAGGCTTGTGCCAATTCAAAGCTGGTTAGGACACACTGTCCTGAACTGCCTTTCCTTTATTGAACCAGATTAAGTGTGCACCCAGCTGGCCACCCAAGTTTTAAGTAAGGGGATCTTTGTCAGTTGTCAAGGCTCAACGCCGATTTTTATATTTCAGTTCTCATCATTTCTTGCTTGTTCTAGAATTGGCAGTATTTATTACTTGAGAATTTAATTTTAAGCCTTAGGTTATATCATAATCCAGCCTTATCCTGTGTTTTTGTAGTTTTTTTTTTCTAGAAAGTTCAACATTTCATTCAGTCCTGTTGGTTTGTTATTGTGAGTCACATCTCCCATTTTCCCTTTTGTTTTCTTCAATTTGGCGCAGTTGTTATAGCTTTGATTGATTCTCAACATTTTAAGAATGTGTGTTTTTCAAAGGTCCTGCAGGATTCAAGGATTTTATGCAAAGCTCCTACATGAAGCTCTTGGCATAGATATTTACATTTGAACACGTTTAGTTTCACAGCAGATTTAAAGTCTTTTTTTTTTTCGTTGTTGTTGCTGCTTTCTTTTCTTGTCACTCATGGTTTTACCAAAAGTAGATGAATTGAAAATGGTTTCATATTACTTAAACTTTTTCACACTTAGCCTTTTTACAATCATTAACAGAATATTTTTGGTATTTTACATATATGGCCAACACAAAGTAGTACATAATTGTCAAATGTAAGAATAATTTTGCAGAATTTTAATTTTTTTCTTTTGAAAAATACAAATCAGAAAAGTGAGCTATTCATATGACTCTGACATCCAGAAATATCCATAGTAACAAAGATTGCTTTAGGAATTGTAATTTAATTTCAGTATAAATGCACATGGTGGTGTCAGCATCATTCTGTAAGAAATTTTTATTAGACAAATGGAGTTAAACACAGGACAATCAAGGCACAGGTTTTCCTTCCACTTAAAACATATAGCCAGATCTATAATGAAATGGTCTAGTCAAAGTCCAAATCTTTATCTAGTTCAGAATGAGTGGCAAGACTTGAAAATTGAAGTTTATGGATGTTCTCCATCCAATCATATGGTGCTTAAGTTATTTTAAGAGGAAGACTGAGGTGAAATTTCAGGTTGTAGATAAGGTGGTAGAGACAAATCCCAAAATATATGCAACAGTAGCTAAAGGTGTTCTCAATGTATTGGCTCACAAGGGGCTGCAAAGCGTGAAAAGGTTTGGAGTGGATATAAATGTGTTTTCAGGGCATGTGTTGGTAATAACATTTTCAAGAATCAAAAGAAAATATTTCCCCTGTACATTCCAGTAGATTAGTTTTAATCTTTTCATTAAAAACAACCATCAAAGAAACATGTGTGCACATTTAAACAACGGGCCATACACACAAAACTGTCCCACATGTGTACATGTATCAAAACATACTCAAAACCAGCCTGCACATGTGACCTGCCCTCAGGATGTGAGGAAATGAAGTCTTCTTCCGTCCCTGACCCCGAGCAGATTGGGACTGAATGCCGTTCTTCTCCCTGCCAGCAGCTGGCCATTTTCTCTCTGCATGCTGTAGTTTATTCAGGCCAGTAAAAACTACCAACAAAGCAGCTGATCACAAAGCGGTGACAAAACAATAAAAAGACTTGAAGCGTTTTTGGGTTTGGCTGTTTTTGCCCCCAGCTGCTCTAAACAGATCTGTTAGCATGCTGTGTCTCCTCTGATTTATGACCTCACAACCGTTCCACATTCAGGCTGCTCCAGAGGAATGTTGTCTGATTATATAGGGAGATACGAGGGAGCCAAGTGCTTCAGTTTGCTTTGCTTTCTGCAGTATTCCAGCTCGCTCGTGCTCAGAGGAACTCTTCCAGTACTTGGCAGCTGTGTCACCCAGCGCTACCAGCCGTACTGGGAAACGTCCGACCGCGACGGACCAGGAGGATGCGGGATGTGCAGGTGCAGATGAAGATGATAAACGGGCCTGTCGAATGCTGACCTCACCCAAATATGCTTCCTCTGAGTTCCTTCCTGTGCCCACTGTCATGGCAACCACTTTAGCAGCTGCAGGAGCAACCGATGCAGGCGGATTGAAGGGAAGGAGTGACGGAGAAGAAGCAAAGGAAGAGAAATCTTGTTTGGGTCGTTGTCTTCCAGCAACGTGAGCCGAGTCATTTTATCAAACTCTGATGCTTTGGGCTCCAACTCCTTGATTTGCCTATTACTTGAAGGATCTGTCAGTCCGATGATCCTGGAGTGCACTCTCTATCAGCATGATGTTGACCTTAGTGTGCACTGCTTTGAAGGGATGATGATCTAAATAGTGCATGATATTATCTGCATAAACTGAGATTAAAAACGCTGTTCTAAATGATTAAACATTCATACAATGCATGAAAATGTGAAAATAATTTCAAATTTTCTTGCTTTTTTGCTTAAAGAAGCAGACAAGGATGCTGCTTTTTTTGTTGTTTTTTGAGGTCATCCAATTGGGGAAATAATTGATTAATTTATTGTACATTGATACACATGGAACTATTTTGAGACGTATTCCAGGTAGATGTCCTACCAAAATCTTTTGGTAGATTGATGTTTTTCTGGAGAATACCATGTGGTAAACAGATGCTGCAGAAAACAATCTGGGTTTGGTTTTGAGATTACTCTCTAAATTTAGTTTCCCCTGACCACAAGCCACACTTTCTTTCACACCACTTCAACATAACAGCTGCAGCTGCATTTTAAAAAAGAGAAGAGAGAAACGTTATGGTTATAGTCGAGTTCATAAGTGGTCACTGAGAGGAACTTTTAAGCTGCTCGTGCTGATTAAAGATGCATTAGTTTTCTTTCATTAGCTTCTCTTTGCGAAATGCATCTTTTCTTTTTGCTCTTTGTTTTGTTTTGCTTTGCAGTGCTGCAATTCTATTTGTATGTTTGATAACACTGCCCTCTTGTGTTTGGTTTATATTTTTAATATAAGATAATTTACTAAACAAACCATTACGTAATCCTCCTTTTTCTAAATTGGAATATTATCATCTGTTACCTGTCATTTAACACTCAGACATTTAATTTTTTGTATATTTGCGTGAGAAAATATTTCTTTCTTCAGTGTTGTGTTCATTGGTCATTGTTGTCTTTTCATGCTCACTATGTTTTCAGCCGCTGTGATAATTTTTCAGATGAGCCACAGTAAGTTGCACTTTCAACAGTTGAATGCTTCCAGTTTGTGACTCTTTCCATTTCTTATTTATTGCCAGAACTGATTTTTTATTGTGAATGGGCTGGAGTTTTTTTTTTTTCTTCCTTTTCTTCAAGCATTTTGAGTCTTACTGATTTCACTTTAACTCTTTCCACACATTCTTCCAGATGTTATTGTAAAAATAACATCTGGACACAGATAAAGGGTTCAGGTTAGGATATTTTTGTACATATTTATTCATTGTAATAACATTTTTTCCCTTTTGTCCGTCTATTAGATTAATAGACTGTGCAAACATTTGTACCCTTAGCTGGATTGAAAAAAAATCACAATATTTAGAGCTATATCAAGCAAAATTTGGATGCAGCAATACAAAAATTGTTTTTCTATAATCAACAGCAGAATACCTGTGTGCTGTTTTTCCTTTGCATTTTCCAGAGATGAGGGTTAAGGGGTTCAATAAATTAGCTAAAATGCAACATTGTGTCAGAATATAGAGTTACTGTTAAACAGAGTTTTACTGCTTAAAAACTGAGTCACAAACATTTACCATTATGGTGACAATAATTTAGCTTATTTGAATGAGGTAGAACTAAACTGGTGGAGCCAATAGGCAACTTCAGATTGTTTCACTTCAATCACAAATCGTAACTTCAAACTGTAAGTTTACTGTTTGGACTAAATCAGTCTGGACAGTAAAACTGCTTTGCTGTGATAAAAAATGATGACCATATGCATTCTCTTGTGGCCTGTGATTCATGTTTTGCTGTGGAACGGACTTGGCTCATCCCTCGCGCTTCAGCCAGTTGCATGTCTTGCCTTCTGCTGCTGGATTCAGAGAATTTATTTTCAGATGAAAGCTTATAAAACAAAATCTTTTTGCTGTGAGTTAAAGAATCAGCACAAATGTTTGGTTCATAAAAGAAGGCTGGCTTTCCTTTACGCTGGCTGCTCCTGTTTTGGGGGTCTCAAAGGCAAATACCAGGTAACATTGTAGATTTGAACAGAAAATGATGTGAAAAAAAAACTCTTCAAACTTTTCAGATGAAGCTAAAAAAAACTGAATTCTGCAACTGTTGAGTGGTTTCTGAATAAAACAATATCATTTCATAATACTGAAGCCATGTTTCTCCATTATGCACCTTTAGGAGTTTGAGTATGATCGACATGCGTGGTGAAAACGAGGCCATCCTGCAGCCGCACAGTCACATTCGACATGAGCTGATGCACAACCAGTACAACAGAATAAAAGAAGATGAGAATCACTGGCAGGAAGTAAATGCATTAGTTTCCTCTCTTTTCACTATTTTGTCTGCAAGTTTGCAGAAATATTTGTTCCTTCAAGCTGCTGGGCATGTTTTATCTGATCTCTATTTCCTTTACTTATTTATTTTTTTGCACCTGTCAGGACCTGGCTCGTTGGAAAAGTAGGAGGAGGAGTGTCTCTCAGGATCTGATAAAAAAAGAGGAGGAGAGGAAAATGATGGAGCAACTGATGTCAGGAGACCGCTGCATCTCTCAAAGAAGAAAAAGCATCAAAACCTACAGAGAAATTGTGGAGGACAAGTAGGTGATGTCCACAACACATTGAACACTTTGGTATCTGAACAAAATCCAAAGTGATAAACACACCCACATGTGAAAAACCTTTCATTTGCTGTAATATGAGCTTCACACATTCAGGTGAATTTGACTTAAGGTCATCACTTAAAAATCAACATAAAGAAAGCTGCAGTTTATAACTTTCCTTAAAGAAAAGTCACATATTTGTTAAAACCGTCACAATGTAGTGACAAGTAATCTGTGAAAAAAAATCTATCACTTCCACTCCTCCTGAATTGCTGTCTAAAGAAATGCACTGCTCCCGAACCAAACAATCAGTCAGAGCCAAGAGGAGGTTCTTAGTGGTGTCAATCATTCCCATGTACTCGTTGCTCAATGTGCTAACGGCTGAGAAACAGCCTACCTTTACAGCAAAACCGCCATCATCAGTGACCATGCTGACTTCCCTTAGCATTCCTGTCAGGTTCTGCTATCAGGAAGAAACTGCAGCCTCTGCTACACGGAGGGTGATTGGCAGCACTATGACTATACTCCTGGTTCTTTTTAGTTGGCACTGGGAGAAGGGAGATTAACTTTTTTGTTTTACATTGCTCATCTGTTACATACCACACTGTCACAACATAATGACAGTTTTAATAAATATGTAAAAAAATATATATTTTTTAGAAAAGTTACATACTGTAGCTTTAATGCTTTCCATAACAAGTAAAGAAAATAATGACAATAAGATGAAAGATGTTTGTTTTGCCTCTGAATGACAAATTTATTTTAGTCAGCCTGACAATGTCTGCCTTTTGTCAGGGAGCGGCGTGAGGAGGAGCTGCGGGATGCGTACCGGAAAGCAAGAACTCCAGAGGAGGCGTCGGCCATCCTCCAGCGCTACGCCCAGCGTTTCTCCATCAGCGAGGCCGTCTTGGAGCGCCTTCAGCTGCCCAAGCTTCTGGACCGCAGCTTGTCGGCCGACCCTTCCTTTTCCACCTCGCCCTTCTCCCTCTCGCTCTCCTCCTCCCCCACAACTCCGGACCCTTTCGACGAGGCGCCCGAAGGGCCTCTTAGGTACCTGCGGCAGCAATCTGCGCCGGCGCCACGGTTTACATCCACACTGGAGGCGCAGATTGAAGAGTTTCCCAAAGACTCAAGCTCACACCAGCGGCCTCAGATCCGCTCTCGCTCTTCTGAACCACCGTCCACCCGGGCCCTGTCACCCAAACCGGTGCCTTTGCTGACACCAAAGCCTTACTTTCAGCCCCAACTGTCATCTAATGAAAATTGGAATGGCAAGGTGAGAATTACTTGCAAAGATTAGCTAAGTAGCATTTAGCTGTTGCAAATCTGCAACATCTGCCTGGAGAGGGTTAACATTACATTTAAAAGAACCTTAAAAAAATGTTAACTACTGCTTTCAAACTATTCATCTTGACCTCTCTTAAACTGTCTAAAATTTAGACTCTAAATTATTTTCAAAATTACGTTAAAGCTCTGATAAAATGTAAATATTAAAATGTTCTGGGTAGAAAATATTTACAGACAAAGGATTTTGTTGTTATCTTAAATGCAAAATTTGTTAATTTTTTTGTAAAGTCTTGGCTAAATTACTTCTCGAGTGTGTTGTTGCTTAAGTGAATGGCCTTTTTCTTAATGATTAATCAACTGCTATATTAGTTAATGATCACTAATATTTTGCATCATAAAAGAAATCCGGCATTTTCACATTAGAAGGTAACCTATAGATGAGCCACTGTATTCTTCCCTTCTGAGATCTTTTAACATTTACATTACAATGTCACAGAACAACCATTGTGATGACTGACTGGTGTGTATGAAAACCGAAAACCTCCCCTCCCTTTAGAAGTGTGTAATGTTCCAATTTCACCCTCAAAGGATCCATTCCCCTTTCTTCTGGCAAAAAATGAGCAAAAGGGAATATTTAAAATGAGCTCTTGCATTGCGGAGTGGTTTAAAGGGAGATGTAAGGCATTACCAGATCCAAATGCAGCAGAGCACTTTTTCTGGAATTTCTTGCCAGGAGTCCCATCTTGAATGGAGCCCTCTGTTCGCTATTGACTTAAGAAGTTGACAAGTAGGACCCCTCTCAATGTGAAGTGGGCTCCCAGCGGACAATGAGTGTCCACACAGGCTGCAAGGACAGGGATGAGGAGGTGGAGGAAGAGGGGGCCGACTGAGAGACTGCATTCAGCCGACTCCGGCACCGTGTCTTAAGTTACCGCTCACTGGGAGCTCCTCACACATATATTAGTGCTTCTTTGTGGCAGAGGCCAGCAGGGTGTTTTCAGCAGATGAACAGATAATAACTAACAGAAGCAAAGTTCATAATGAGAAGGAATGAGGGATTTTATACTTTAATTATTTAAAGTTTTTATTTGTCATAAATTGATAATTTTTTTAGCTGCGAAAAGCCACCAGAAAAATACACTGTGCTAAAAAGTAATTTAACTTTTTCAGAGTCTACCTTTTTTTATCTCAAAATTAAACCTATTTAATTGGGATTTTGTGTAACTTAAAATCATTGTGTGGCTGTTAAATGTGAAATAAAAGGAAAGCTGTAAAAACTTCACAAGTAATAACCTTAAAAGTGAGTAAAACCCACTTTACTCTGTCGATTCAAATCCAGTTTGACCAACTAAGATGAAAAGACAGCTAATTTGTAAATGGATTCCACCTGTGTGTGATTTAATCTTAGTAGATGCATTCTATGAATTCCTCAGTCATGGTTCTCTACCTGAGAAGCAGTCAAGAGTCACATGGTAACTCTGGTGGAGTTAAATAAAGGCCAATCATGGAAGTAAAACATTTACAGCTGTAAAAAAAGTTGAGATCAAAGTTTTTTCATGTCTTCATGCTGCAAAGGGTGTCTGTGTGAAGTAGTGACTGAAATAAAAATGCATCTCACTTTTCAGATTTTATTTGTAAACAGTTTCTAAAACAATGGATGATTTTTCTTCCACTTAATTTTCCTGTACTTTGTATTTATCTAGTGTATAAAATCCCAATAAAATATATGGTTGTTTGTGGTAGCAATGTGACAAAATCTAACAAAAACCAAGGAGAAGGAAAATGTTTGCTAAGTACTACATAGTAAGTGAAATTAAATCTGATGCCTCACAGCCAATATAGTTTTATGGTCATAATAAGTAGAAATAATTGTTAACTCTGTGCTGTTGCTCTGCAGGCGGACGGATTGCTACGAGTAAACGGCGACATCAGAAATGATGCCAGTTCTATGAAGTCGGAGAGCAAAGAAAGGGACTCCCCTCCCCTGTTCCAGGCATCTCCAGATGCCCCCCCATCAGACGCCTCACCCACTCGCGATCCGCCCGCCTCCCCCGAAAGAGGAAGTCCAGTGTTAACAAAAACCAGCAGCAGACAGAGCAACATGGAGGCAACTTCAGTCACTGAGGGTTCGCCCACTCCTACTCGGCCCACTTCTCTTCCCGAGGTCAGATTCAGGATGTTTATGACTTACATTCATACACCATCTAATAAGGTTACTTTGAAAGCATTAGCAGGCATCTGAGTTATGCCAAACAGCTTGCTGTGGTGGAAAGAATGATTTGTTGGATCCAGTGAGCCTTTGTAAGCTCAAACGTGCTGCATCAGTTCAGTTTCTGTGGAAACGGGCTCTGTTGGTACAAAACACATAAAATCTCACAATATTCCTGCAAAGACATGCCTTTTATTTGAGACCTTAGGTTATTATTACAACTATTACATTTATTTAGTTTTCTTGTTCTTTCTCTGGATCTTTGCCCAATAATTCTTGACATCTGACTGTTTTGGTTGGAACTCTAGAAAGCAACAATTTCCTCCTTCACTGCTGACTCAGTCTTCCATCCAAACCATCTGTGACCATTACAGGAGCTGAAGCAGCCAGAGGACAGCTTTGTGGAGACAGGAGGCCAGAAAGAAGCTGTTCAACAGGAAGAAAAGTCAACTACTGCAGCTCAGAAAGCGCCATCTACAGGTCTTAGCAACACACTAAAATGCTCATTAGCATGCTTTCTGTTTATAGGCTATTTTTATTTGTGTGTAAAGCTATAATTTCTAGAATTTAGTTTGTATTGTCCTCCAGAATCTAAATCGGAGAAGATTCTTCCAACTGAGATAAACACACCAAACGACCCGGCCGTAACATCAACAGTAAGAGAAATTTAGTGGCCATTATACCAGAAGTCATCCAATCATTGTAAACCAGCTTGTAGGTAAGAGTTTCCTCTTTTCAGGGAGAGGAGACGGAAATGAATTCAGCTGCACCCGTATCGCTCGGACATAACCCCCTGAGGGAAACGTCATCAGGTGAATTCATGTCCTGAAGTCCACACATAGTCAGCAGCTTCTTTTCCATCCCTCCCTGTATTCTAAGTTTGATTATCATGTCAGTTTTGTTCGCTGTTTTTTCTTTTAGCTTTTTAGCACTTTCTTCTGACATAAGATGAAATGATTGATCACAACCTATTGTAGTCACTTCTTAGTTGTGTACAGATTTTTATCCATGTCAATAAGACACTTTGAAGCATTTTAAAAGCAAAACGTTCAGATAACAGTTTTGGACCAACGGAAATATATTGAAAAAATAAAGCACATATCCTAAAACCAAGAGTCTACTTATTACTAACTAAAATTCTATTAAACCTACCACATTGGTAAAAATACAGAACTTTTCCCTGGTTTGACTTAAAGTCTCTGCTTCAGCTCCTGATTTTCACATCTATCCCTCATTATTTCCTTCCCTGTTTTCCTTCTCTCCCACATTCCCTGTTTTTCTTCCATCCACGTATTTTTATCATTTTGCTGTAGAGTTTGAAATCAGTGTCAGGTCCCCGCAGTCCTCCAGTAACCCTAAGTCACGCTGGGAGTTCTTCGCTCCGCCAGGTAAACCTCTTTGTTGGTGGAGGTCTTCTTACCGCGCTAACATGCTGATGTACATTTTTCCCTCGTCCTTTTACTTTCTGAGGTATCTTTGAAGCTTTCTGTTTGAACTGCTTTTGTATATTGCTGAGAGTGCTTTGAGTTGATCAGACTGATCAGCTGATAACCAACTTTTGACAGTTTTCTTTTGAGTGTTCATGACTGATTTCTCCACTAAAACCAGCAGCATCTGACTTATATTAAACAAGCTTTAACAGTATGATCACACCTACATTGAACTATGTACGAGGTTCAATGTAGGATTCAATGAGAATTTTATACTCATAACTGTGTATGAAATTCGTGCAAACCTCATCCTGACAAGAAAACATTGAATTAATTACATTTTTAATTGTAGAAAAATATTCTTAAACTGCAAAATTTAGAAAAGTCTTTCATTTGAGTATTTTTTTTCTTTAGTGAGGAACATTTATTTATTTGTTTGGTTTAACTTTCATCACTGGTGCCACAATCCATTTTAGAGATGCCTAAATTGTTTAGCATCTCTAATGGTTTCCACAAAATAAGTGTAACTAAAGCATTTCTTTATTATTATTTTTTTATGCTTTTGTGATCTATTGTCCATTTCTGTAATCAGTATTAAGTATGTTGGAGGGTTATTGATGATACGGGTCTATTTCTTTGTCAAAGACACCTGGAACCCTAGAATAATGAGAAAATCAGGTAATTACTGGGTCCTTCAGCAAGAACGATCCTCCAGACAAAAATATCTGCCATTTTCCATGACCCTCTTGCTTTCCATACCCATGTCCCATACAATCCCTGGGTGGCATCTGATGTTTTGTAAAATAATAATAATAATACAATTAATTATATTTTGTGTACTATATTTTTTCTCTGGTTTAAAAATTAATTGATTTTTAGGCTCTGATCCAAATATATTGGTGTTACCAACAAGCAGAACCTAATCAATATTACATAATTTATAGTCTTATAAAAATTATGTATCGCTTTCATAATATATCTTCTTTTTGTTTTCATTCCAATTTGATATTTTGTAAACATCTGTCCCATCACTTTGTATTCAGAATATTACTTGACATTTATTTATCTGTTCCTTTTTTATTTACAGAAGCTGCAGAGAAAGATCGAGATGGAAATGTGAGTAACTGGTTTGCTGAGCTTTATGTTGCTTCTCTTCAGGCCTGATACTTTGTGCTAGAGAAATCTGAATGATGCAGTTTTAGTAGAAACTGTGATTTGGCTCAACTTCCTAAAGCAGCTACACTAGCACCGATATTTGGAAGATGTCTTTTGATTCGGCTCCTTTATGGAGAAAATAACATGTTTAACATTTGAAATTGGCTGTGTCACATTTTTTGGTAATGAAGTTGCTTCATGTGTATATGAAGTGAATGCATAATGTCATCAGCTATTTAATTTTATTCTAATGTTTGTGCTGTTGGTTTCTGCAGCCTCTGTGTTGAACTTGTGTGGATTCACCAAACATTTTACCTTTAATTCAAACTACAAACAGTTATAAACAGTCAAGCAGATGATAAACCTTCTCCAAAAATCTAAACCTACGTACAACTTTTATTTAATTTTCCATAAACAAAGCTCCATCATACTATGTAGTGATGCAAATGGCAACATTTTTTTCTTTCTTTTTTTTTTTTTTTGTTTTGTTTTGTTTTGTTTTTCTTTAGCTCATTTTTAGCTTAGCCTTTGGTTGTTGTCGCATTGGATGGTACTGAGCTAATTACTGAAGGTCACTCGGAGCTGTTGATGTAGCATGCCATATGAGGATGCTGCAGTTGATGGCTGAGACTGCTTTTTCCTTTTTATTCACCTCCAGCTCTTTTTCTCTGTCTTCTCTCTCCTTAGTAGGCGTCCTTTGGCTAGCAATGGAGTAGTGCTGTTGTGGTAGACCAAATATTTCTGTCTCCTCCCTTCTCCTTTCTTTTTTTCTGTGGTGGATGTGTGTGTACATCGGGGTCTATGTGAATGGGTTATGTGTGGACATCGATGTGTGCATGTATCTGTCGTGTGTTTGTGCATGTTGACCTGTGTGTATACGTGCGTGGGCCTATCAGGTGTCAGTCCCGGTGTTGGCCAAGGCCAGGCGGGGAGACCGCTGGTCTTGGGACCCGGATGAGGAGCGAAAGCGTCAGGAGAGGTGGCAGCAAGAGCAGGAGCGCATGCTGCAGGTACATGGTAACCACGCAGGGAAAAGCATGGCGCATGAGTGTGCAAGACCAGATTTAGTTTGTCATGTAGCTTGGTAGACAGAGCACAACACTAACAGTGAGTCTGGTTTTCTGTCCAGTCTGGAAATGTGTAGAGTTTGACTTCAGTACCTTACAGGTTTGAGAAAGAAAAGCAAAAAAATAAGCAAATACAAAGTAAATGAGAGAATGTTACATCTAACTCTGCCAGTTATAAAATGTAGATAATTGGAATCAGACCAACAGAGTGAGTTTAGTTTCATCAGACTTGCTTCATCTTGTTTGGACAAACCCGCAGAATCCACTCAGAAGTTATTTAGCCAGTTGTTTAGAGCATCTTTTTGTCTGGGATGGTTTGTTTATCACAGTACTCATCTAGTGCACAGTCACAGAAGGACTAACTGCACCTCATTGCTTTTTCCTCCCTGACATATTTTTGTTAATATTAAGCAAATCTCAACTGCCCTATGCTCACTTGAACCACTAGATGGCGAACTTGCACAGTGGAAGAAGCCCTGCTTTGGTCGTCTTCCATCACCGTCTCCATCTCATGCAAACACAAAGGCGGGGTGTTGTTGCTGTTGTTGCTGCCCCAGTCCCTCTCTCCCTCCTCAGCCACTGAGCATCTGTAGTCTGCACATGTTTAGACGTTTAAAGGAGTGAGGTCTGTTACTGACAGCGTTCATTTGCGACCTGAAAACAGATTACACTCCTTTCTGGTTGTTTGTGAGGATATCTGCTCAAACGGACGAATGCCTGACACATCAGTGTGCTCTCCACCTCCTCGCTGTTTTTCGTCTTTGTGCTCCAGTCTAACTCCATTATAAATGTTGATAATTCCTCTAACTCTCTGGGGTTCCTCCACACATTTGCATAACAGAGCGATGATTTGTCTTTTCTGGCAATTTTGCCGAAAATGATGAAAACTGTAAAGCAAATTTTCAAAAGATGATTGTGAAGGAACTCTGTGCTTATCAGCTTCTGCATGCTTTGGTATTGTCTGTTTTCTGCTGATCTTTCGTTTGATCCTTAACAGGCACATATCTAAGTAAAGAAAATAAAAATGCAGGCTTAAGTTGTTTTGGGGTTTTTTTGTCGTATTATTTTAAGGTTAGAAAATCAGTAGTTTTAGAAAACTAAAAATGAAAAGTTTTTCAAAGTGAAGGCTGTGCCAGCTAGCTGTGCGCATCTTTTCTGTTTTTTGGCCCAAACATCCACCTGCACAAAGTTCAGTTTTTCACTATACCTTGGCTCTCTGCTGTATGTCATGTGTCTGTTGCCATGGTGACAGGAGAAATACCAGCGTGAGCAGGAGAAACTGAAGGAGGAGTGGGAAAAAGCACAGAGGGAGGTGGCAGAGGAGGAGAGGAAGTATCATGAGGAGGTGTGTGCATGTGTGTGTGTGTGTTTGTGTTTACACATGCATTAGCTGAATTGTTACAACATACTAACTGTATGTTTCTGTGGCCATTTTAGATCTATAAACCAACCTACTGTGTTTATGTCAGTGTTTGGTTTGGGATTTTCTCCTTCCAAACAGGAGCGTCGGATACTGGAGGAGACGGTGATGCCTCTGACGCCCCGCTCCTCAGCCCTGCCCTCCCCCAGCCGAGGGGGGCTCTCCTCCACCTCCGAGCCACAGGATACGATCGTGCGTTCGCTGGCAGATTGGGAACGAAAACAGGAGCTACTGGAGAGACAGTCTGTGAGGGACTTATTCATTATGTTTTATGAATTATCTTGTTTGTCCCATTTCCCTGTACAAATACTTTTTATTTTTTTCTGTTAAAATTATAAACCTTAATGTATTATGAATTTGACTAACACAAAGTAGCACATGACTAAAATAAAAGGAAGAGGTGATTTACCTCAATCGACTTGCAGATATGATTGTAGAACAAAGTGGTTCTACAACAGATTGACTCAAAGGCTCTGAATAAAAATGCATGCCACACTTTTGAGATTTGAGAACCATGTATCATTTTCCTTTTATTTTATAATTATGTATTACTTTGTCTTAGTTTGTGATAAAGAATCCAAGATTCTGTTGCAGATAGTTAATATGACACTTGTAGCGCTAGAGCTAAAAACTATTAAACTATTAACTATTAAACTAACCCTAACCCTATTCTAGTTTAGTGATTGAAATGTATAGACAAACTCTCAGTAGTTATGTTAGCTAATGAAATATCTGCTGTTTTATGATTCAGAGAGGAAGTACAGAGAGTGCAGAATGGAAAAGGAAGGAAAATGACAGAACCAGTGACATCAGCACTGCTGACGACAGCATGAAGACGGGCAGAAGGTTAGTGAACCGAGACCTTAAGTAGCTAACAGTGTGGCTCAGATGGCTGTCTGATGATTTTGCTCAGTGAGTTGCTCCAATTGACTTTTGATGTTAATTTTTCGTTATTTACTTCACTCATGCATTCCTAAGTCTTAAAACATTTTCCATGAATTTATTTATGTCAAACGGCTTTTTATTTTTATTAGTAAGAAGATTCATGTGTTTTAATCTGAATTTTATTTTTATTCAAAACATATTTAAGTCAAAACATTCAAGATTTGTTCCTAAATATTAGGAGCCAATTCATTCTTTCTGTGTCATAAAGTCCAGATTTTAACATTATTTTGGACGAGGCTTTGAACATAAATAGAGATGAGGCTCTTGATCAAAGTTTCTGTGTTTTTCTTTCTTCCTTTATCAGCTTGGTGAGCCAGAACAGCAGTGAGGCAGAGAGACTTGGTCACAGTGTTCACAATGGCCAAAAGCTTCCTCCTCCATCCCCCAAATGTTCAACTCCACCCAAGAAGCAATCAGGGCCTGAAGGCACCAGAACCAGCCGGCCTGCTGGAGAACGAAGGTGTGTATATGTTTGAGAGACAGAAGAAATAAAGAGATTCATTCAATTTTATTAATCATTTATTTCAATTTTTCATAAACATTGTTTCCGTTTTAAGAAATTGCCTCCTTTTTGATTTAAAGGAGCCACTGTTGCATCCAAAAACGTCCAGCAGGTGGCATCTGCTGCCTGTATTTCCCTCCATGAATTTCCTTCACACAAATAACCCATTGCATTTCATGAAAGTGTTTAGAAAATATTTTTAGACAAGTCAAGATTTATAAAAACATAAAAAATGTTGTACTTAAATGGAAATGTGCTGTCGAATCTTCCAAAACGGTTTCTTGCGTTTGTGGTTTTGATTGATCGTGGTCCGTCTGTGTTGTCCAATCATGTTGCTGTTTCTAGGAGCCATCTTCATGTTGCATGTTGCTGTCCATTTCCAGGTGCGGCCCCACTGATAATAATGTAAGAAGCTCATCAAAGTCCCTCGCAGCATGTCCATCAGCACCAGACACATTTCCCCCACCGCCCAACAGGTACTGCAGCATAGAAAGCCCACCAAGACCAGGAGGATGGGCGCTGCTCGTTTCTGCATTGTCATTTTCTGCTTTACTCCCCAACCCCACCTTTATTTTCCTCCACTCATCTCATGCCATGTAGCACTGCAACAGCAAACTTGCAGTCTGCCTTGAATTTTAAATAGAGTGAACAGTTGTTTTTTTTGTTGTTTTTTTTTCCCATTTGAAACAATAATGTCAAGAAAAGTATTGTATTATATTTTGTTCATTTTAAGGAGATTCTTAAACCTTGCAGGAGAAATTCAAGTTTTCAAATCTATTTGAATTTCTAGGCTTTGATGAGGTTTCAAATAAAAAATAAAAATAAAAAAAAAGAAAAAACAGTTTAGGAAAAGAAAGGACAATGGTGGTAATTTAATCACAGGTAAAATATTTAGGCTGTGCATAGAAGAAACAGACTCTGTTTCTGAATGTTGGTTTGAAGAAAACCTTAACCAGGTCTTTTCTCCCTTTTGTAGGTCTGTCAGTGGGAAGAAGCTGTGCTCCAGCTGTAGTCAGCCTCTGGGGAAGGGAGCAGCCATGATCATAGAGACTCTCAGTCTCTACTTCCACATCCACTGCTTTAAGGTTGGTTGGCCCACAAGCTGCACTTTATCACTACAAGGTTTATTCACTGTAACAGATTCAGACCTCTCTGTTTTGTACAAGCAAAAGCTTGAATATCAAATGAGGAGAGTTAAAGAAGATGATTTAAATACAGTTTCTGCACAGTGCCTTACAAAATTATTCATATACATGAACTTTTTCCCATTTTGTCACATTTCTACTTCAAACAGTGTATTTTTGTTGAGGGTTTATGATACAAGCCAATACCTTCCTAATAGTATGGCGAGCTTTTGTAGTCAATGAACTTGAGTCAATTACATAGTTAACAGATTTAATTTGAATATCAGTATAAATGCAACCGTTTTGTGAAAAAATGTAAATATCTGGGTTGAAGTGTAAAGAATTGTTTTAGGAAAACCTATAAGAAGCTGGAAAAGGCTTGAAACTGGGATGGAGTTTCACCTTCCAGCAGATCAAGGTGCTTGGACATGCAGCCAGAGCTACAATGGATAAAAGTCTAATTTTTCCAGAACTGAGAGGGAGTTTTTTATTTTTTATTTTAATGTATTAATAAATGAATAAACTATATTTGCTGTCTTCTCCTTGCCTGTCTCTTTGTTAGTGTGGGGTATGTAAAGGACAGTTAGGCGACACAACCACGGGGACAGACGTCCGGATCAGAAACGGGCTCCTCAATTGCAACCAATGTTACATTCGTTCCCGCTGTAAGTTTCCAAACTTTCTTTCTATCCCCATCTATTGTTTTTTTTTTCTTTAAAATTTGCAGTTTCTACTTATCCACCTAAAATGTTATTCAAATTAACCATCTTCATGTCCTATAGCCTGTCTATGTGCTCCAGAATTAAAAGTTCTGTTAAAGTTTAACAAAAGGATACACACTGTGAATTGCTGTATATATGTTAATTCTGGTTCATCGATTTAGTGTTTTAAAGGAAACTGATTCTGCTTCTCTCTAAAACTTTTAAATCAGAACATTCTCTATTACTTAAAAGTTGTGATCCTGGTGAGTCACCAAGTGTTTTATTAAAAAAATCTCTTCACTATCCCTTTAATAAACGCAAGTCAGACTCTGTGAAGCCTCAGAAGGAAGTCTGAAAGGAGATGACAAAATTAAATCAAAACCTTTTGTTGGAAAATTTACATTTTTATTTCTTTTTTAAAACTTCTGCTCGTTAAAATTGTTGGTTTCTTTTTCCTTGTCTTTTCTCTGAAGCGGCCGGACAGCCGACCACATTGTGATGCTCAAGTGAAAAGCACAAGGTTTACAGAAGAAAGCCTCATTCTCATTTTAACCTAATTATCCACCAATCACGTCCTGCGCAGCCTTTTGGGATGTGTGCTTCCTCTGCAGCTCTATGACCACCGAAGATGCATCATATGGGCCAAATAGACATCTGGGAACTGTTGAATGTTTAAAACAAGGACTTATATTCTCTGTGCTCATTTCATCTGTTACATGAGTGAATTCTGGATTCAATTTATTCTCGTCTTTCCATAAAACATGCTCCATCATGCAGTGAGTTTGTTTTAAGGCGGCAGCCATATTGGAAAGAATCCACATTGAACACACTGAGAAAAATCTGACTGCTTTTGAAACTGGAAAAAAAATCACAAAAATATGATGCAATCTGTTTTAGATTAAAGATTGATGTTGTTCCAAAGGGTAAAAATCGATGTTGGGCAGAAAATGAGATCAGATAACTCATTCTGAATGTTCTAAAGGTATAAACACTACTACTTCAGGTAAATAATATTTGAATTTATATGGTAAATTACAAAAGTACAATGAAGCTATGAATGAACCTTTAGAAACACATACAATATACAAAAGTAAATATTTTTTTCACCTTTGACTGTCATATAAAAGCTTTTGTTTCTGTAAAGAATGTGATTAAATTCTACTATAAAGGTATAGAGCAATTTGGGCTCATTTTAAAGGCAGTAATGTGAGTTGTGAGCTATTTGGTTGCAGCAGATTGTTCTTTATGCAGTCTGTCTGGTTGTATAGCCAACAGTTTAACGTGCCTTAGAAGGGGAAAGGATCCACGAAGTAAAGCACCAGATGTATGGTGTCTTATTTCTGCACTATTTTCATTTTGTGACAAGTGATTTGGTCAAATTCAAAGTGGGAAAGTGCAGAAAAGCAAACTCCATCCCGCCGTCAGCCGCTTAATCACTGCTGTTTATTTTCATACAAACATATTCAATTTCATCATCTCCCTTTGATTGCCCTGTAATCTGTAATGGTGAATGACAAAAGGAAAAAAAAAACATTTGTTACACAATATGCTGTGTTCTCCATACCACAGGGCAAATCTGGGTTTCATTTTGAATGTTTGTGATATTTAATGTGTAAAAATCAGGCTTATTTTGGTCATATCTCAGCTGTATAGTTCCTTTATGCACCTGAAAAAGCATAAACATAAACATTTGTTGTATCTGAAACATCTATCATCAGTAGAGGTAATATGAAGACATACCAGCAGCAGCTGCACCTCTGCAATATTTGGTTGGTTTAAAACTAAAGACCTATCCTGCCAGCTGCACATTTAGGACTCTTGCTAAGAGCTTGGTTATATGTTGCGGGTGTGTTGAAAAAAAATGCATGTTTAAGCATAAAACCAAATGATTTGCTGTATGAAAGTAAAGCAGCCTAAACTTCCTTGTGCTGAACAGGCTTCACCTCCAGGGTCTTCTCTCACTTTTTCTGATCTGCAGTATTTTAGGATCATTTTCCAGCTGTTGTATTTTTATTTTATTTTTTTTTATCCTCATTTAGCTGATGAGTAAGTCAAGGACGAGTCTTTTATAGCAGTATCTTTGAGTCTGAGCTCCTCTCCCAGAGGGTTTTAACAGAACAGTAGGGGAATGGAAACCTTTTGCATCTGTACTGTATTTATTGTATAATATTCACCTTGAACACTATTCGGAATATAGTTTCATTTGATGTTTAAATGCAATGGCATTTATTATTACATTACTGTATGTTTATAAATAAATATTATAAATCAAAGATATATTTCTTTTCTTTTTATTGCAAAACAAGTGGCTGGTATACATTTGGAAAGTCCTGGAAATGTAAGAATAAGTCCATCCCTCCCCCAGCTCATATTTGCTGGAAAATCAATGTCTGTTTTTTTTTTTTTTTTTTTTTTTTTTGCAGCATCAGTGTTGAAAATACAAATCCTTCCACATCATTTATTTCCATATATATTTTACATGATTCGAAATGGTGCAAAAGCCTAATGACCAACTGAACAAAATGCATATATTTAGTTTGGAGATATAGTAAATGTAGAATGATTCTGCAGAGAATGTGGTTTATGCTTGGGAATAATTCAACTATTTACTCTCAATTTCATATCGATTGAAACTATAAAATAACATTGATTTTTATTATTTTGTGTCAACTGCCTTAAAAATTCTTTCTGAAAAAAATTGATGGGAGTGTATTACTTTTGGTAATTTGTTCTCTTCTTATTTACTGTGTTAAAAGAGAATTTAGTAAACTATATATAATTTTTTTATCCACCTAAATTTTTCTTACTGTGTTTTATTTGTTTGTTTTGCTTTGTTTTCATTTCTGTTTGTTTTTCTTGACTCATTTCCTTTTCACTAAGCAGACCAAATTATTCTAAATATTGCTATTATTGTTTTTTTTTATTTTAAGGTTATGTTGTTTCATTTAGCCTATTTTCACTCGTCTGGTAATTTGGTCGTTTTGTGTGTGTATATATATATATATATATATATATAATATACATATATATATATATTATATATATACATATATATATATATATATATATATATATATATATATATATATATATATATATATACATATATATATATATATATATATATATATATATATATATATATATATATATATATATATATATATATATATATATATATATATATTCATTTGTTATTTTTGTTTGTCACTTTTGTTGTTATTTTCCATAAAAATTACGAATAATAATTCGTCTAAAACAACATTACCAGAATGCTTTGTTTTATTTATTTATCTACTTTTCGATGTGTAAACACTTCAAAGCTGATGAGACAGAATGCCTGGAATGTTTTGTCAAGTGAAAACCATATTTTGTTTTGTTTGTTTTGGGGGAGTAAAGATGTGGTTGTTTGGTTATTATTAAAGAATCTATGGGGCCAAAATGAATTATAAACCGCGCCGGAACTGTCCCTGGTGCTGAAATCGACGGCCGTTGTTAACCACCGGGATGAAAGTTACAATATAGAATAATGTTTGCTTCTTGAACTTCTTTAAAAAATGACAAAAGCAAGTTTGAACTATTTTTTTTTATCATCAACAATCATTTCAATGGTACACCTTGAAAACTATGTGCACATGTAGAAATATTTCCTTCTTAAATATAAGCATTCATTACCTACATATAAATAACTTTCAGATCCTGGACAAAAACATGTTACATTATGCTCACAAAATGGGAGAAAATCATTTTAAACCAGACAAAAAGACAACATGCAAATTATATAGAAATAAATACAATGTCTGCATCCATCCCCCCTTTTTTAATACCCAAAATAAATTCTTTCGAGGGAATTTTAGTAAAACATCAAAAAGACTTGTATGGTCGATCTACGAGGGAATATGGCCTATGGTTCAACTATAAGAGACAAGAATACGTAATAACACTATACAGTTTGAGCCACAAAACACTGCCGTAGAAAGACACACAAAACATACAGATTTCCTGTCTGAGGTGAACATTGCAGTAGTTTGTGCCTTTTTTAATATCGAGGAAACAAGTGTGTTTGTAGCGACAATTTAAAAAAACTAAACTCTGCAGCCCTAAGAAACAAAATAATACCGCAGTTTCCACACAGCTGGCTGTGTATGGAGGGAAGAAACAAGCGCGTCGGTGGATGTTTGTGTCGGAGCCTCAGTCATGGCTATCAGGCGCCTCTGGACCCAACAAAAGCAGCTGTTGGACTCTGACTCTGAATGGGATTTAACGAGGCTCCTTTGCGTTCTGATGGCGTTTCCAGTGTGCCAACCGTCGTTTTTTTCCCCACATTGAGAACAAAAATAAACAACTGAACAAGCCATTTGCTCCAACATTTTTTTCTAAAACTAAATTAAAGTGAGGTATGACGCCGTTCTATATTTTAAGTGAGAGTGTTTCGCTGTTTTGTAGGTAAATAGCTCTGAGACTTGACTAGAAGGTGTTAGCAGTTCACCCAACTTGCTTCAGTCTCAATGTGAAAGTGTGACTTGTCAAGATGGATATTTTACAGGAAAAGTGTTGACCACAAGAAAATGCGCGAGGTAAAAATAAAATAACCATATTCATCTGTTTTTCTATCTGCTTTTCATTGTCCTCCAGTCTGTGTTGGGCGATTGCTTTTCAGTCTCCAAGAACTCTGCTCGGGTTTTCTAAGCTTCATTAGAACATGCTGGTCTTTACTAGTGTCGCTTTAGCTCCGTTCTGTCTTTGCAAAGACGACAGTACGCTGGCGAATGGCCCGCCCAAAGAGTCCGGGATGGATGTGATGGTCCCGGGTGCGGCGGCCCAGCCTTGGCTCGGTGCCGTCACTCCCATGCCAGTGGATACGGAGGTCTTCACTTGGTCCACCTGTCCGTTCCCGGTGGTGTTGACCTGGCCTGCGGCGGGGCTCGGTCCGCCGCAGTTGGAAGTGGGAACCGGGTTCGGTCCCGGTCCTCCCGTGCTGTCTGGGTCGGTAGTTTTGGTGTCTTTACTGTCTTCGTCTCTGGAGTCGGACTTCTTCCCGGAGCTGGACTTGGCAGCCGCTGCGGCCGCTGCAGCTGCGCGCTCCTGCTTGCGGAATTTCGCGCGTCGATTTTGGAACCAGACCTGGAAAAACGTCCAAAAGGTTTTTACCACATACACAACATTGAAATTATATTTCTGTTCAATTGTTTCATAGTTGTGATACAAGAAATATTAAAATTTAAGTTGCATAATCTTGTGTCTGTTTGTGTCAATATTAGTAAAATAAAAGATACAAGCTTTTTATCTAATTATTTACTTGAAAATGATTAGATGAATCGTTCGTAAAGGCAGCCCCCAGCGGTGGGCG
This sequence comes from Poeciliopsis prolifica, assembly GCF_027474105.1. Lineage (NCBI taxonomy): Eukaryota > Metazoa > Chordata > Actinopteri > Cyprinodontiformes > Poeciliidae > Poeciliopsis > Poeciliopsis prolifica. The sequence goes on from NW_026562381.1 coordinate 6,642,666, forward strand.
CCTGTTGAACTGTGGGGGTTTTGTACCTGCACTCTGGCTTCAGTCAGATCGATCTTGAGTGCCAGCTCCTCTCTGGTGTAGATGTCCGGGTAGTGAGTCTCTGCAAAAACCCGCTCCAGCTCCTTTAGCTGCGCGCTGGTGAACGTGGTCCGGATGCGCCTCTGCTTCCTCTTTTCGTTCAGCCCACCATGATCGGTGAATAGTTTGTAGGGAACTGTAAAGCAAAAGGAAAAGTCAAAGGAAATGTCAAGGCTGACAAATGTTATCCGCTCAGGAAAAATGGAAGGAGATTGTTTAAGTGTGATGCTGTCAAATGGAAGTAAATTGAAATTTGGTTATTTTGTGTAAAATCCAGTTACGCACGCTGAGTTGGAGCTTCCAGTTAAATCGTGTATTTGATTACCTTTGAATTAGATCAGAATTGATAACACTGCTGACCTGTGAAGCGGCTAATTGTAAAATTAATTGTTGCTCCTCAGATTGAGGCTCCTGTTTGAAAACTTGTCATAATGTTGCCGTCCGCCTCGCTTGTTGCTACTGTAACTCCAATTTGGTGTCAATAATGAGCTTTAGTCTTTGGTTATCTAATTATTTTCGAAGCTTTATGTCTCATCGCAAAGTAAATAAATTATGCCTATCATTTTGGCAGCTTAAGATAATTCTGTTGGCGGTTTTGGGTGTGACTGGGATAGTATAACCCCATAACCGAATTACCTCTTGCCTGCAATCGCTTCTAACGTGATAAATTCTTTCATTTGTGTAAGCAAATTTCGTTTGGTAAATACTAAACACATTTCCATTTTCAAATGCAATCAAGGCGTCCTATAATACACCAGGTTGAGGCTGCGGAGCTCTGCTGCTTACCTGCGGCATACGGGCTGCTCTGGTGATCCCGCAGGGTCCCCAGACTGCAGGACCCCGGCGTTAGGGAAGGACAGCCGGAGGTGGCCCGAAAGTGGTCCTGATGGGATTGTACTGGAAGCCGCTCGTCTGACTGCACGAACTGAAGTCCGCGTAGGCCGATGCCAAGCTCGACGTGTCCATCCCGGCCATACATGACTCGTAGGCAGAGGAATTTAGGTAAGAATACTCCATTTTATACATTTGAGAAGGCTCGGTTGCGATTGAAATCTGCACTTCCCTGGGAAAAAAAGTCAAACAGAAGCACCCAAAAATGGGTCTGAAATGAAAAAAAAAAAAAAAAACAAATAAAAAATCAAAACGAGGAAGACGTGCGGTCTGAGTTTGATGACTTGTTTGGTTTGGACTGCTTAGAAGAAGGCTGGACGGTGAGTAGATGTTCACTGCTCAGCGCCTGCTCCAAAACTGGCCTCCTTTATACGAACCTAGCCCTGTTTTATGAAAAGCCCCCTAAGAGCCGCCTAGCCCGAGGTCTCTAGAGCATATAGTCCTCATAATAAACTTGGCTCTTTCCGCTTGGACAATAGCAAAGCGTTTGGTCTTATTGCTAGCGCTTTTTTACATGACAATAACTCATCAGTCTATTGGGCTGGCACTGGGGGCCCGGGCTGTCCAACCTCCCTATCATTGATCCCCTGCATCTCTAATTAGAATTTAATACCACGCCATTACGCAGCCCTCCACCGCCGCCGCCGCCGCCGCCCACCTCCTCCACCCATCCACCCCACTCCTCTCCAACCAACATCTTGCCCTTTAATTCAATCACACCACTTGGAAATAATGAAAGTTGGGTGACGATTCTCCCTGATCCAATTTTCTCCAAGCTTTTAAGCCTTTTAAGCGACCGTATACCTTGGGCAGGATTTCACAGAGTATTCCCACTCTGCCTCTTCTTTCTGTCCGTATGCTCCGACATTTTTTCCCTCCTGTTTCTGCCTCTGATCTTCTGCATTGAAGCGGTAAAACATGTCAATTTTTATCCAGTAAAATGACCTATCTTTACGCACTAGGATCCGTTTCAAGTGCACTTGATAATAATGCAATCATTGCGCAAAAGAAAAAGATGTAACAAGCAAATATGCACTCGTGATTTTTTTCCATATTGACTTTTTTTTATTATTATTTTGCTCTGCTTGAGAGTCTGGCTTTAACTCTGAGATTAAGTGACTCGTCAAATTCTTCAAATAAAAATATGAATTTTATGACGAAAATAAAAACCAAAAGATCAAATTTTCAAGAAATTAATTTAAAGAAATAAAACATGAAAAATGAACACATTTACATTCCATTTAATAACTTGCCATTTTTGCTAAAGTAGGCCTCCTCCTTTGCCGTCTCTTCTGCAGAATCAAGTCGTGCCGCGTGTGTTTTCTGTGTTTCAAATGACTTTATAATTATCTTTATTACTTTCATTATTTCGTTTATTTGGCAAATAACATCTTTGTAATGAAAGTAACGAACTGGCGCGGCAGTCATCGGACCTCTCCGGCTCCCAATATTGGCTGAGTGGTTAATTCGGTTTGTGTAATAAGGTGAACCGCTTTGTATGGCGCTTACACACACGGTGTTTCTTCTTCTTCTTTTTCCTCCAATTTTTATTCATTGGATCGAGTTCAAGTCCTGCTTGTCGAGGCTCCGTGTTTTCCCTCCAAATTATCTATACACAAAAAATGGCGCAATAGTAATTATGGCACATCAATCTAATTTTGCAAATGGTCATTTGGTGCCTAAACGGGTTCATATGGTGGTGTGTGTTGATTGGAATATGACTGTAATATTGTTATAATAATCCTCGGGGGATTGAGAGCATGCATTTTGCAGCAGGTGAGTTTGGTGTCAGTCTGGACAGTGGATATTAAACGCGTTTGTCTCGCTGCCTGTTCAGTTTTACAGAATTATTATAGATTCTTTTTCTTTCTGAAGCGCTTCAGTCTTTATTTTATCTGACTTTTTCGCAGTATTGATTGTGTTTTATCACCAAAAGAAATGTGTCGCTGTTATTAAAAATGTTGGCGGTTTGCAGGTAAAATAAAAATTTGAACGGGTCTTTGATTAAATTCTACATTTTAGCATCTAAAAAAATTACATGCGTTGCAAATTTTAGAATTTTAGTTTCCTGGAATGTTAAACTTTTATTAGAATATAACTAGATCGGACGTGCTTCCGTACAAATACGAATTTTGGTCCCATAATTCATGGATTTTCCATCAGTTATTTGTGTCTCTCCAACTGCTGACACCGTGCAGTGTGTTTCTGTCTCCTATTTATTCTTTACTGACACAACCCCGTCCCTATTATGTAAATGCTTTCTTTTTTATCTTCTTTATTCGCTCTGCACACGAGCTGGGACCCAAAAGTTGTACCAAATGGTTAATTTGATTATTGAAACCAAAGAGCCAAATGGTTCACCGTCCTCCCTCCACGCGTCTGGCAGCGAGAAAAGAAACCATCTCTGGGAATTAATCTAATAACGCTCAAAGAAACGAGAAGTCTTTTCTGATATTTCGCCGAGGCAAATACAATTATAGCTTTTAGCCATCGGTTTCTTTCACTGAGGCCGCTCTTTATTCCTGCGCTCTATAGCCCGGTCCCCTCCACCAGAGTCCACCAGCTATTGAAACGCCCCTTCTTTTATAGTTTCAACATCTTTTAATTCTATCAACTGGTTCTGGTGAGACGAAAGGCCGCAGACTCCATTCTGATGTCGGAATATTGAATTCAAAATCTCGCATGCTGGAGTCTGAGTTTCTTTACATGAGTCCTTTTGCAAAATGGGGTTTTATCCAATGTGCATTGCAGCGTTGCTTGTAGTGATTTACAGTAACATGATAGCCCTTTCAGGCAAATAAAGCGCTAATTAAACTGTAATTATATGGATTTAACTATATAGCTTTACCTAAATAAATCAAGAAAATGGGATGTGTGCAAGACCCTAAGTTCCCTTGGCAAGTGCCGAACAATAGCCGGGATGCAGGAGGAACTCCTCTCCATTTAGTGCGCACTATCGTTGCTCAGCAATATAGGAATGCGGATCGACAGGAGGAACAAAAAGAGGAACAAAATGCCATTGTCTGCGGATGGATTGGATGGATCCACTCCCCTGAAAAGGCAAAGGAACAGAAGAGGATAAAGAGAGGGAGAGAGATGGGAGGGTCCGGCTGTCACATTTCACCTACAACGTCTCACTCCTTCGCCCGAGGAAATGCCGGGCTTATCAAAGCAGTTATTAATAAGGCCACGTGTTGCAGGGGAGGGGCTCTGGGGCAAATAAAAAATTTATTTTGGGGACACTCTCATGGCGATTTAGTCTGATGTCTCAATTTGACGGAGCAGAAAAATATCCGACATAATCGAAAAATCAGAGGTGCGATAAAATCTTCGCAGATTATTCCATTTCTATAAGTCCCATCCGGAAAAGTAAAAGCATTCCTTCACCGCAGTTATATATTTTTCAGATAAATTTTTTTTTTCGATTGATGCATTTTCAGATATGAGTAGAAGAAACTAACGTGTTCCAGGCTGGTGCGTAAAAAGCGCTTCGCGTTTCCAACTGCACAGATGGAAAGTGACATCTGGGGAAGAGACGAAATTAAATTAGGAACTGGTGTCTTCCACCAGTGTCTGCAGACAAGAAAAGGAAATGTGCAGCACAAAGAAAGAGAGGGGTTTGCTTTGCATGGTGCAGCCTCTATCACATTTGTTCTGTATTTTTTGCGCACTTTTATCTGTTGCATATTCTTTCTGACATAAATTGTTGTGCTGATTGCGTCAAATAGAAATGTAGAGATAATATTCACCTTTTCTGCAAATATTTGTTTTCTCTTCTCGTTGAAAACATTTAAATTTGTGCTTTCAACACACAGTCTAATTTTAAGTATCTTAATTACACGTCTCAGCAGCGATTTCGATATGATTGAATTTCCATGCGATTCACAAAGCTCATAACATGATGGTTGTCAGACTGGAAAGATGGGTGGGACTGAATGTTACTGTGCTCAGACTCCTCAGACTGTCTCATTTTGCAGTAATAATTTTAAATAAATGACGGTCAAGTGAGGGGTTCTTCAAGGCTCCATTCCCAGATCACTCTTTTTCAATTCATTTGAATTCTCTTTATACATTTAAATGAAATATTTATGTATAGCAAATGTTATATCAAGTCACTTTGCCAGACAGACAGACATTAATAGAAATATATGTTCAAATCAGCAAACATCCAGATTTCTGAGTTGAATCAGATAGAAACTCTTTGGAGGAAGCTAAAGATTAGGATGGTTGCAGGACCCCCAACCTCCAAGGCTAGAAGCTCATCACCAAAGTTAAATCATTAAATATCAATGAAAACATGCAAAAATGCTACTTGACTGCTGTAAAGTCAGCAAATGTGTAACTTTGCTGTCCTTTGAAAAATATCTGCTCCATTTCCTATCACAAACAAATTTATTAATTGTTTAAAATATGTTTTGAATCTAGGAGAATAATATATGTATGCAATGTATGCACTGTCTTATTTGTATTTTCACTTTCTGTCTTTTATCTGATTCTTAAACATCACGTTTATTTTATTTATTAATGTCTCTTTGTGCAGGTCTGTGCATCTGTTCCTTTATTTTCCTATAAAACACTTGCTGTTCAATGAACGTTGCCCTGCCTTTAGAGGTCTCTGTCGTGTGTAATAATGTTCCTTTATTCTGCAATAATGCTTGCCACTGTCTTCCAGATGTTGCAGCCATTTCCTGGAGCGCCTGGCTCGTCCCTCCTGGCCTCATCGGCCCCTCCGAGCCTTTATCTGCGCTCTTCGAGTGACCAAGAGACCAGCCAGCGGATTAACATAAAAATCTTATTCCGGGGGATAAGATTAGGAAACATATTACCCTCTAACGCGGCCTTGGCACGAGCGAGAGCCAGGCAAGGAATCAATTACTAAATTACTCCAACCTCTAAGTCGACATTAACGCAGAGAAATGCCATCGACCGCTTCTGAAATAAGATTTCGCTAAGATGCGATCATTAAATCTCTTGCCAGTGTTCAAGAATTTGATTCATAAAATCGTCTGAAATGAGATGGAATTAAATTCTTATCGGGGCTCTTGTCATCGTTTCATCCCGCGCTGTTTAACGGTGGTCAATGGCCATCATGAGATTTTCCCTGTAAATAAACTTAGTAATCGAATCCGCCTCTCCGCGACACATTGTTTGGTTGTTATTAATTTATTGCAGCCGAGCAGGGCGGTGGGGTGGAGAGATGCAGGCCATGAGGCTGCAGGCTGAGAGCCTGGCTGCGGGTTTCAGATCACACAAACAGCGAAGCTTTGTGGGTTTGGACTCCGTTTGGCTGCAACAAGCTTTGAGAGGAAGAGGTGACTGAAACATCATCTGTCATTTTTTTTTTCCGCATTTCACCCCCAGTGGGGTCAAAGCATATTTTATTTAGCGTAGTCCACTGGCATTACCCCCTACCCCCCTCTCTGCACCCACCCCGACATTAGCAGTTGACAATTATTATCCCCAACCCCATAAATCAGATGCGTGACCCGTTATTATTGTTGAATTGAATAGCTGTTGGGGAAGTGAGGGTCAGTGTCATTAACTTGCCTCCAAAGCCACCCCTGCCCTCCCCCCCTCTCCCCTCCCCTCCCCACACACACGCACACACACCACCCTCGGGCCCCCTGAAGGCATTTGGCCCTCTATACAAGGACCTGCTGGCTAATAATGCCGTGTGGCCTGCCCAGAAGCTTAATCACACATGCATTAAGGGGAAGACAGCGGTCCTTTGTGCGCACGTAAGTTTACTGGAATTAAGCGATTAATGGTCATCTCTGCGGCAGGCGACGAGGCAGCGCACAGAGCACGACGCAGCGCTATTTTACGCCAAAAAACGTGAAAAACGGTTGGACAAAGAGAAGAAGTAAAGGAAAGAAGGGGATGAGATGCAATTACAGTAGTCCGTGTCCCCCAATCCATCATGCAACGTCAAGGTCATTGTGTATTATATTGATTATGATACAAGGCTTTGTGATGTTTATTACGCCCCTCCTGCTTCCATATAATAATATGCAAAAATGCCGCATGTAAACACCTGCTATCAATTTCTAAAGCTGCTAATTTGCCTCGCCTCGTGGTTCCTTCTTTCTCTCCCAGTTTCATATCCCTCACTTGTGTTATGACTGAACACGTGGCCACGCATTAAACTGTTTTGCCTGCAGCCTCCATCTGCATAAACCATCAGGCAGCTCATATGAATTATGATTTCCATATAGTCAAAAAGGGGAGGAGGGACCCAATGAGAGCCAACAACAGGGCTTCTCAAATATATTGTTTCTTATACAAATGAGATGTCAGAGCCGTTAATTAACTTATCAGTGACACACTGGGTTAACTGGGAATAGAGGGTGATGTAACAATGCTAATTTAATAGTATTAGAAAAGTTGAATTTATATCTGGAGGGAAAATATATAGAAAAAAAAACTATAACAAATATTTTGTGAAGTATTTCGATATCATTCACCTGCCCACACAGGTGTTGGGAGTCAAGTCTCCTCCTCAGGATCACCTGGCAGTTTATGGATGTACCAGAAAACTTTCTGTCTTTCTTCTATAGATTACTGGTTTCCTAATAGTTTTACTTTTTAAATGTTTGATTTGCAGCAGTCGGTGAGGCTGATCTGCAGTAAGCAAAGCAAACAAGTTTGGAATAAACTATTCCAAATCTAATCCATTTGCTATTTTTATTACTAATGTAAAATTTTATTTTCCTTTTGTTTATGTTTTAATGTTGTTTATTTAATTTCATTTCTAACATCTATTTTATTTTTATATTTTGTCTGGATAATTTACTTCCAATATGACTTATATTATTTAATTCTAGAACCACCAGTCACACTTTGGAAACCTTAATGATACAGAATTAACATATTCTGTATCATTATGATTTTTATTCTTCCATTTGTGGGATGAATGAATGGATAAAACATGCAATGTGTGCACTAACTGGGCAGTATGTAGCTTTAGGTTGTTTTCTGCTGGTAAAAATTCAATCCTGTCACTCTTTTGGATCATGCATTGACACATTTGATCTGCTCCAGCTCTGTTCCAGATGAGTGGATCTTTTCATGAAAATGACTAACAGAATTTTTCATCTTTAATTTGGGATTTTGCACAGTTCCTCCTCAGAAGAACCAACCTGAACATTCTGAGCTGCATGGTAGACAAGGAATGCAAACTCTTGACTTTTATGTTCATCCTTTTATCATTGGTCTTTCAAAGAATAGCTATCTATATTGAAGGCAGAGGGTAAATTATATTGCCATGACCACCACCCAATGGCAGAGCTTGTTGATCAATCAAACCTAATTTGATTGGATGGAAGTCTTAAAGAACAGCCAGATGGGAGCTATCAGAGTGGGTCTGTCCACTGATTCACTTCCTGTTCCCAGAAGGCGTTGTCTGGGCTCTGAAGGATGATGGTGCACCACCGAGCCGGATGAGACAGATTCCGTGTTCTGGATCAAATCAATACATGTGAACAGAAACTAAATACAAAGCCATCATTTCTTCATTTACCTTTTGCGACTGTTTCCCCTGAGGATTTTAATTGAGGGTTGCACCTTATATTAAAGGCAATAAAATTTTGTTTGCTCAACAAGTTGATCCCAACCACAGTGTATCTAAAAAAAAAAGTAAAGACAAGTTAGTGATTTGATTCTGGGGACACAAAGTAATCTCACACAGGATGAGGGTCGTCATCAAAATTCACTGATTAATTGAAAATCTGAAAAACACAAAAAATATTACACAGTTGATCTATTTAAAGATCTATGTCTGATATGGGCAGCAATCTCTGACTGTGACTACACACAACCGGGAGCAAAAGGGGGCTAACACAGAAAGTAAATATAATTTTTTTTTTCTTACAATTATTATTTATTTATTGTGGTTCTTTTACTGATTAATTGGTTTTGAATTACTTGCTTTCTGGTAGTGAATTTTTAAGCCAGACATATTGTATCATTAGTTACAGCAGTCTTATTTCACTCAAATGGCTAAAGTCAAATTAATATTGTCAAAGTTATACTATGAATATGGTGTTGTGCACATGAACAGCTTAGATTTTGACCTTTCTAATCTGTTTTCATTTGTTACTTTTAAATGCCCTTTCAAGACGTTCAAATAAGCTCTTATTGTGCTCATGTGGTGTCCTGAGATTTCATGAGCAGGATATGACTTCATTAATTGTTTTGCTCAAAAAGGTTTTGTCTGAATGCCTGTGTCAAAGGTTTTTTTGCTTTGAGATTTTTTTCTGAATTTGCTTTTCAAAAATCTATCTGATGTTTTGGGATTTTTCTATTAGCAGTTCAATATGACATCATCTCCCATCAAACTACAAGATTCTAAGATTGTGACTAGTCAAGTTTTGAATACTTAATTGGGGTAAGTATTTTTTCTTGGACGATATCCCATTTTACATTTCTCTATTTGTGTGTAAGGTCACTGCAAAATATTGTTTTCTTCCACATGTAACCCACATGTACAGCATCATTTAGATTACAGACACACTGCATTCAAAGGTGACACAAATGTAAAACTATTTGCACATGTGACCCATGTCAGATTCTTATGACATGCATTAATGAGGCTTTGAGAGAGAGACTGTTGCAGAGTGCAGGGAGCCAAGACACTGAGGAAAGGTAAGAATTAAATCAGGAACACATAAAATTATTACTAACCCAACTGAAAAATGCTAAAAGAAAAGCAAGAATACATAAAAACCCAAAATGTTACAGATCATGATAGTCACTGATTCTTGACAAAACAATCACTGATTTATCAACAGAATTACAGCTGACAATAACCTCTATATCACTAGTTACTGTAAAATCAGACCCAACTTTTTAATTCCCTGTAGGATTTTGTCCTCTAATACTAAATGTTTGTATGAGACCATATCTTGCTCGCTCTGAGAGAAAGAGAAGTCAAGTGGTTAAAATATGATGCCAGCAGTCTTGGATGCCTGAAAGTAGATGGTGCCTCTCTGAGCTTCTGTTCTATATCGTTTCTATGCTGTGCATCATTCCTCCTCTGCCTCCCCTGTGGAAGCTTGACGTGACAAATAGCTGGATCTGCACTTTTCTGCAGCAAAACTAACACGCCCCTCATCATCGCCGGGTGCAAATTTGATCAGAACACACCCAGAATCCCCCAGCTGCTTGATGATGAATTGGCATATTAGGAACAATGTTTATGCATCAGGCCACAGCCCCCCTAGAAAATGGCAGTAAATTGCCTCTCAGACAAATCTCTGGTCTGGGATTCCAGGCGATGAATTGCACCTCCTTCCTGGATCCCGTGTGTTCCAGGAAACTTTGTTGAAGAAGCCAGATGATATCCCTAATCAGTTCAGATTGGATGGTTGTTTACATTGAAATTAGTGAATTTCTTGAAAACCAGGCTAAATTTGTTTTCAAAAGCTCTGGATCTGTGTCTGCAAACTTTTGTGTCATTCAACAGGACATGTTATTAAGTTGAGCTTGGCTGAAATGTCTAATTGTCATCTTTAACTTGGGACATTTGGAAAAATGCATAAACAAATGAAAAAAAAAACTGTTTATCTTTCTGTTACATCAGTGTTTATCTTCCTGTTACATCAGTGTTTCAGGTGTCATTTTCCACTGAGAGAGTGAGTTTGTGAAGTCAAAAGTTGGACTCAGCTGTTCATATAAATTTCATAGGAATTATCATCAGGGGAAACTGATCAACCCAACCTGGTCCTGGTCCAGACTGAGAAGTGTCCCAATGAAAACCATATGAGCCCTAGGCTCATATGGAGCACCAGCAAGAAGACAGAGGGAACCATAAAAGGAGCAATAAAGCTAATGCGATAGAGAAAATGGCTTTCTGAATAAAGGTGTGATGAAAGCCATACCCCTGAAATCTGGGTGTGCAGGGCTCTGCGGAGGTGACAGTCTGATGAAGTTTATATTGGATTTTCTGAGAGTTAAATCAAAGTAACCTTAAAATACCACTACTTGTGTTTCATAAGAAATTGATCGGCAGTATGTGTTCATAAGCTGAATAACACTGGAGGAACTGGCAGTGATGTCGGCCTGTATATGAGTAACATCCCAAAGTTAAGGAAACAAGAAGACATGACAAGAATTGGTTAATAGTTGGATGCAGCTAGTAGGTATGTAGGCATGTTAAAGTGAAGTATAAGAGACAAGAAAAAAACATATAAAGCACCTGCAATATAATGAAAAAGGAAAGATACTTTATTAGGTATTAATTTGAATACATGAAGAGTTTTTCATCCTTTGGGTGAAATTAAACACATTCAGTATGGAAGCAGATATGGCTTTCAGTGACAGTGGCCTGAAGATTGTTGTCGCAGTAATGACAACTGGTGGAGTCCAGCTGTGATGAAACCATGAAGCTAAAGGTGCAAACTGTCTGGGAACTCCTAAAGCAGTAGACAGGCACTGAGCTTGAAACTAAAGAAAACTTGAATGTGGTAAGAATTTGGAGAAGGACATTTGGTTGGAACGCTGCCTGATGACTCAAAAATAGGAAACAGGGATCATTCATGGGTGAGTTTAGTTTTCCGGTATGTATATTGGAATGCCCAAGTTTGGCATTCCAATATAATGTCATCAGCTTTTAACATGTTTTTACAACTTATAAACAAAAATGATTATTAAAGGTCTGAACATAACTGCAAAAGAAATGTTAAAAAAAGTGATACAATGAAGAGTAATGGCGAAAAACAGAGGACCTTCACCACACATAGTATTTTCTGTTTTCACTTATAGCAAAACATCATGTCAGTTTGTTTTTACATATAAATTGTATAATGTTTATGTAGTCCAGGAGCACTACCGACGCATTAACCAGCTAACGTTCAAATGCTACGCTGTAGCTACAGCTACATTTAAAAAATGAAAGGTGTCTTCCATTTTTGTGGAAGACACCTTTTTGTCATAATTTCATATCTGGTGGGCATGTGTCCTGTCATTCAGACAGCATGAAAATCTCGTTCATTGTCCGTTTAAATGCAATCACAAAATGCCCACCAGTTTGCAACCAGCATTCATCCCACCCCTCTCCATCCCTCTGCTTGTGTTTTCAGGTTTGCATCTGAATCACAGGGCTGGTGGGGGCCCAGCACTCGGCCACGTGGACCAGATTGATGTCATTGTCTCGGCACACTGACCTTTGCTGTAATACCCACGGCAGACATCACAAACTCTCACATCAATTTAGTCCAATTGGATGTGGCATGTCTTGGCTAACTCAATTTGTGGAGAAATGCACCTGTCTCTGCCTTCCCTCCCTATAGATTTGCTAAAGGGAGGGGGGAGGCAGAGAAAGGGAGAGTGAAGGGAGAGCTTTTGGAGTGAGATGCTCCTGGTCTACTCCCCGTCTCCCTCCTCACCCCTAGAAACACTCACCCCTATGCATATAAACACCAACTTCTTTTTTTTTCTCTCTCTCCCTCAGCTCTTTTTCTTCGGCCTTACTTTGCAGATGCACAGTCTCTGCACCAACATACACCCCAAACAGCCAGTGTTGGTTTGTTTGCCTCTGTGTGTGTTTTCCAAGGTCTGGGCAGAGTGTCTGGGAGGAGCAGAAGGAGAGCCATTAGCCCAGCAGTAATCAGATTAGAGAGACGTTAAAGGGGGATGTGAATTTAAACAGCCAGCAGAGAGAACAAGAGGAAAACTTGGAGGTGTTATTAAGGTTGTTCATTACTCATACACCCTGAATGTGCATGCTTATGTGCAGCTTATGATAAAGTGTGGCTTGCAAGGTGACTTTATGCAGCTTCTCCACATTTGAGCAGTGGAACAGTTTGTTCCCAGAATGTTAGTTTATTGTAACGTTAAAAATAGTTCAGCAATGGTTTTCAGTCATTTATAGGTCAGATTTACAATATAGACTGTCATTATTTACTAAACCAACAAGGAGCCAAAATTGAAACTAAAATTTCTCTAGGGAGGATGAAGGAAAGGGATTTAGTTTAGATGCAGTGAAGTTTTGGTGTACACTCAGCATGAACAAGGTTAGCTGTTTCTTCTCAGGTAATGCATTGCATCAGTGTGTGTCCTCAGAGAGAGGGGGCTCCATCTGTGTGTTTAAGATTGTGTGCTTTATGCAAAGTGTTCAAGCTGTCAAAGATGAATAATATGTGTTGGGATCTGAGCATTAGGTAATGAACAGCATGCTGTGAGGAGAAGCATAACACCTACCAACTTCCCACCCTTGTCCCCTCCCCTCTGGTTTGCACACCCATACTGTTTACTTGTAAACACTTTCCTTGTGAGAACCTGTATTTACTCCCTACTGGGTTCACTGAAGATAAAAATCATACTAGGTACCTCAAAAGTACAGAAATGTACAAAAAAAAACATGCTGAAAGGCTTGGAAGTAAACATTCTTGGAGGTAATAATGAAGATGATGTGTCTGAGACTGAAGCCTAAGAAGTGAGGCCCAGATTTTCCCCTGATTGAACTCTGTGTGTAAATGTCCTGTATGACACAGTGCTGTGCAGATTTTAGTTTTACTGTTTACAGTGAAACAAAATGTTTAGATAGGTTGAAAAATATTTTACTGTTTCCTTTTAATCAACACACTCAATCACAACTATGGTTGAGGGATGGTCAAATGTATGGTCATTTGTGACTGAAACTGTATTATATTTGGATTTTTTTAATACATGCTCGTTGTATTTTAATCCCTGAAGTGCTCATGTCAGCTGATCCAGAGACTATAGTAAGAAATTAGCCTTTTTGACTAAACTAGCATATTTACAGTAATGTGTATTAATGTGCTCTGTCTTTGCATTTTCTAAACATGTAAACAAACATCATCGGTTCAGCAGTGGAAGTTTGATGATACACTAAATAGGAATCCTTTTCCAACCTGTTCCATTAAGAAGTGTCTCTGTTTTCACAAAGCCACGCATGGCTGAAGTCCAGTGCTCTGTCTTCAGCAGGATGTGACCAATTTGTATTGTAAAAAAATTGAAGGCACAGACAGACTAACTGCTGTGATCCTTCTGTCTAGGGATGGTAGAGTTTTAAATTGATATCATATTAGATAATAACACCATAGAATTAGAACTGTTTTGTATTCATGTTTGACTTGATGAAATTTGTTTTTGTGCAATAACACTGAAATTAATACAACGATTTCACTGTTTTACGATACTAACCAAAAATGTCAATTCTTTGAAGTTGGTTGCTATTGAAATATTGCAGTTTGGGGTCTTTTAGTATCCATAAAAGGCTGTTTGCAAGAGTTACTAGAAGCCTCTGGTAAATATTTGCCAAAGGCCTGTCACATTTTAAATACTCATTTTGCTCAGAGAGAATAGGTTGCAACAAAATGTAGCATTAGAACCATGTAGCATAAATTCACAACCCTATTGTGAATTTATGCTGAAAGCTCTCCTTTGGAGAATGAACTGATGTTTGTGTGCATTTCAATAAAGGAAAGGTCAATATTTAATTTTCATAAGATCCTTACTCTTTCAAACCCTTTTCTCTACCCATATGCAGTACAGATTTAACTATTTTGAGAGACATTTAAAGCTATGTACAGACATGGAACATACAAAAAAAAAATGTTGAGATAACATTCGGAGGTCTTATAGATTTTGCCTGCAGTGGTATTGACAGGTGAGTCAATAAGCCAGCAGGGTAAAGACAAAGCTAACCTTACTATTCACTTAATATCGACTTGAGTGGAGTCTCCTGGAGATCACAGTGAAAAAAGCAATGCAAGGCAAAATACCAGAAGGCTGTGCATGATGTTCTCGGTGTTCATGTGATGACTGATGAAGGAAGAACTGCTGCAACATGACTCACAGAGCCACTTTAACACCAGGTGTGTGCATTATTAACTGAGTTGATAAATTTAATTTCAAAAGAAGCAGTTCTGTGTGCCCTATGTTTACTTTCTAGCATTTTATCTAGAAGTCTCTTTAGTATTTTATAACCTGTAACAGAACCTAAATGTTATCATAGCTCCAGTAAAGGTAAATAAATGACTTAACATTGATCTCCAGCTGAGGTAAAATCCAGTAGTAGTAGAAACAGTGGAAAATAATGTGATGCAGTCATTCTGCAAACTCATTCAATGTACCCATAAAGTAGGTAATTTATCTCAAAGTCATGTGGGCTAAAGTTGCTTTTTGATTTTTTTTATTACTTATTCTTTAATTCACATGAACATTTTTATTAAATAATGCCAAACTGCAATAGAACATAAATTCTGGAGAACTCAGGGCTGAGAATTCACAATCCAGAAAGTTATGAAAGTGTGCTATGGCAATTTAAAGATAAAGAATAATAGAGTTACTTGTTTTTTGTGTTTATTTGAAGATGTGGACTCATAGTAGTGTATCCACCCAGTTTAAGCATAAATTAAAGGTTTGTGTCTCCTGTTGACCTTTGGGATTGTTTTGCCGAGCAGTGAGAGATTCGTTTACATCACTGCTACAAACGCCAAAGTATTTTACTTATTTTTTGAATTGTAGACAAACACACTGCTTGTGGCACATGGTTTTAGAGTGGAATGGAAGTGATGGTTTTAACCTTTGTTTCTAAATACGGATCTGAAAAGTGTGGTGCGGATTTTTGTTAAACACTCTGTGTTCTGAACTCCAGTACATCCAACTGGCTTCAGAGATCACAGACTTCATCTGTGTGTAATATTACCTCTATATGACTCTAACGGTTTTGTGAAAGTGTCAGAAATTTGTTAGGGAACATTAATGAGTAAACAGCTTAAAAACCACTAAGAAAACCAGGTAAGATACAAAGTTGTTTAGATTTTTAAATCACAATTAGGATATAAAATAAGATCACAAGCTCTCAGCCACTCACAGTGCTCTGTTCAATCCATCAATAATTAATTGTGTGCTCCACAAGTTTAATATTTGTGGAAGTCATTATCCAGAGCCAAGGAGAAAGGAAGAAAGTTGAGAAAAAAACATTCTTTAGGGTTTCTTCAGCAGGAACAGGGAAGTTGAATAGAGTAGATGGAAACTCTGGAATATAATCTGTTGGAAGTTGTTAAAGAGTTTAAATACTGGAGGAAATTCACCTTGAAGCAAAAACAATAACAGTAAACATGCAGCCACTAATACAATGCAGTGATTTAGCTTAAAGCAGACTCCCCTATAAAAATAGTCAACCAAAATCTAAATCCCATTAGAATCTGTGGTTAGACTTGAAAATTTCCCCTTCACAATTATTTGTTGGTTTATCAGATTATATACAAATGAAAAATGCAGACATATGTGGTCATTTGACGAACTGAGAAAAGTTAAAGACATATAAAGACTTTTACCCAATGCTTTTTTGAATAATAATCATGAAACTCAATATTTTTCTCTTTATCTTGAATTAGATTTTTTTTTAATCTAAATACATTAGAATACATTTTCTGAAATGTCTTCATTCCTGGCTTATTGGAAAAAGTTAATCAGTCATCTAGTATTATTCATCTTACTTAATCACAGCTCAATTTATCAGATTCTTTGTTGAACATGTTACTAAAGGAAAATAAATGGATGTTGGGCCAACTGTCCGGCCACCCTGCTCCAGAGGGCATAAGGTCAACCAAATAAAGAAATGTTTGCTAAAGCATGAGGAATGTCTGCCGCGTTCAGAAGAAATCCATTTCATAAAAAATATTTGAGGTTAGAAAATATCATGGTTGAAGTTCATTGAGTAAATTTCTGATACAGTGCAACTGAAGACAACTATTTTTGTTTTCTAAAATCTCAATTTACTTCTCAGCACAGTTTCAATCAGCTTGCTGTTTATTATTTATACAATGCTTTAGCCTAAAGTGTAAAACCCACCAGCTGTTATGTTTTATTTTAATAGGAGAAATCTGTAAAAGCTTTGCGAACTGACACCTTGTAAAATTATCCATATTTTCATGCCAGCTGTTCAGGAGACCTCCATTTTGTATCAAAACATTTGGTAAATGATCATTTAGGTTTTTAAACTGGCAGGCTGTGCAGAGGTTATCTGCAGTTTCTATTGGAGGTTTTGTTTTGCTGGTTTTACATACTTCATTTATCAGAGAAAATATGATCTACCTTGAATTAATATTGCATTGTAGTAGGAGTATCCCTTAGGATTCCCTCTCGAAGAGGTGAGCGTCAGCACACACATGCCTAAAGCTGAACGTACACAAGGAAAAAAATAATAATTTCCTAAAGTTTTATCTCCATCATTTTTAATCTAACATGAGAGAGTGGTCATTAATCCTCCATCGACTGCAGCAGATTCAGTCTTCATCCATAATTCTTTCTTAAAGACAGAGGAATTCTGGGAAATGTAGTGAATCACCAGCTGAGGTAGACGGAGGCCAGTTTTCCTCACTTGGAAGAATAAATTACAGCCCGTTATCACAAAAATTAAATCTACTGAGTGTTCGTTTAAAGAGAACAACAGCACGTATTCACAAAGTCATATGAACTATATATTTTTTCTTCCTTTTGTTTCCAGCCAAAGGTCCAATCAGTGATCTGTTCAGGCCACATAGCAGAGTGACCCCTGTGCCCCCTCACACCACTGCGGCGACCCGTCCCTTTGCCTCGCTCCCCTCCAGAATGCTGAGGCATCACTGCTCCTGAGCACACAGTCCAGCAGCACCCCCTGACCCCGTGCTGTCCCCCATTATAGAGCAGTCAGAAAGCTTTTAGGGGCTCCGGTAACGCTGAAAGATTGATGGCGTAAAATGGGGTGGAGGAGGGGGGAAGAGCAGGTGGTTAAGAAGAGAATGTCCTGCTTAATGGGTTGCCAGGAATGTAATTCAATAATTATGAAAAGTGACTCAGGAGAGCTGGCTGGATGGATGGATGGCTGGATGGCTGCTGAGGGAGGCGGGGGCTCGTCCAGTCTTCCTGCCTCAACGTCCTCAACATCCTGAAGCGACAGAAACAGGTGATCAGATTTCTCGCTCAGTCAGTCTTTACTTGTAAAGAATATACAAATACAAATAGTGTGTGACCTGCATTATTATCAAAATATGATTTTTACTTTGTAGTGTTGGACTTCCCTGACATAATTTACCTAAAATCAAAAAAAAAACTGTTAAACGTTTTTTAAACAAAATAACACCACTCATCTAATTGTGTGATAATAAACAATTAACATAGATGCCAAACATTCAGATTAAACTATTTGGCATGTTAACATAAACTATACAGGAAAGTAAGTACAGGTTGTAAAAAAAAAAAAAATAAAACAATAAATCTTTCCTCAAAGGTGCAAATATCACAAGAAAAGTTTTATGGATTTGGTTTTTAATCTCACAGAGTATCAAAATGCAATTCATGTCCTATATAGGATAAAATATTTGTTATTTAAATCCTATTTTTGTAGATAAAACTCTTATTAAAGTTACTCTAACTCTTATTAATTATAATTAGATTTTTATAAGTGACTGTATGTATGGAGCCCCCACTGTATGTAAAGCATATACCATAATAAAAATAATATTTTTGTTTTATCTTTAATGTAGTAAGTGAATTTTCTCAGAAAAAAAACACCAAACAGCATAAAAGAACCATGTAAAGCAGAAATTTATATTCATGATTTATTAACTGTTATAAGTGCAAAGTTCAAATGTCTGTAAAAATTGTTATAATTATCTACAGCTTGGTATTTTTAATATGTTTAGAAAAAGCATAGTACTATAGATAAATAGTGAGTTAGTCTGTTTTTCACTTTGTGCTAACCATCAATAATCAATTAAAAAAATTGTAAAAGCATCATGTACATATACATTTTAAGATTTCATTTATGACTAGGTACTGTAGTACTACTTTCCTTCACTGTAATGCACCTTCTAATTTAATGAATTCATTTGTTGTTACTTACAGGAGGACAGCTGATGTGAAACAGCAAATTATAGTGGAGTTCATGACTCATCGAAGGACGGGATAACACCATCCAGGACTTTGAAAATGATTCAGTAGTTCTTTCAGTTTTATTCCTGCTGGCTTACTGTGCTCAGCCACACATTCTTCCATTGTCAGGTGAGTTATCCTCCTCTGAAGAGAAAGATCCATAGATGTGCACCATCTCAGATAACATTTTTTGTTTGGAGGTACTTGAGGGAAAACCACTCTGGATATAATAAGATGTAAGATCAGCTGATGTTGGCTTGTGATGTTTTCACTTCAGTTCTTTTAGTGCCTCCTGCCTGCACTTAGTAAAGCACTTTGTAATTGCTGATTTTGAGTGCAGTTTACATTAGATACTGAAGACATACGCAAGGCTCTTTTTTTCTCAAACTGAGCCCATTAGCCAGTGAAAACGTTAAATCATATGATACATTTCAGAAAGTTAGCCAGAGAAGGGAGCTGTGGTTTGTTTATAACACGTGTTGGTGCATCCAGGCCTTCAGCATCCTGTTGTCACTCCAGATCTGATGGCTTTAGCTGTTTTTGTAAAAGTAAACTCTTGATTATCTAATGAAACTATCCCTGCAATAGCTACAAATATGAGTTGAATAAAAACATTTCTGTAAAACTTTGGGTAGCTACAAATACAGCTTACTATCCTCAAACTGACACAAAGCTATCTTGTCAAAACAGC
The DNA here is from genome assembly GCF_027474105.1 of Poeciliopsis prolifica. Classification (NCBI taxonomy): domain Eukaryota; kingdom Metazoa; phylum Chordata; class Actinopteri; order Cyprinodontiformes; family Poeciliidae; genus Poeciliopsis; species Poeciliopsis prolifica. Next base: position 6,662,209 of record NW_026562381.1, read on the forward strand.
TCTACAACAAAATGCATTACAAATTTAATAGGTGAATGATTTTCTTAAGACTTCAACATTTGAACTAAGACATTTCATCCAATGTGCTTGAAAATTTTTTAAAACATATGCACTCAATCTACATGACATGCATGGATCAAATTGCATTTGCGTGTAAAGTTTTGAAACAGAGAGCAAACTTTCCACGGTCTGCCAGGTTTTCATAGATCCATAAATAAATGGTGCATTTAAGGCCTGGGGGAATGCTTGTTCATCTGGGTTGGTATAAAGAAAAGTGTTGATGAGCGAAACAGCCAAGAAGAATATTGTAACTCTGGAGAATCTGCACAGATCTGTATCTCAGAGAAGGGAATCTATTTTCCGTCCACCTCTCAAATCTGGTCATTGTGTAAAGAAAGACTAGAGGAAAGGCATTACTGAAAATGTTTCTTTGGGGTAAAATGGCCTTTTCCTTTCCACTGTTGCCACATGTGAACGACTGCTACAAGATTAGCAATCAACTTTCTACTGTAGCTGCCAGCACTGGATGAAGAGTTGCAGACAAATAAAAAATGTAATTGTATGCATTTACTTGAAGAATTTTTTTTTTCCCAGTTAGATTAAGAAACAACAGTTCATTATTTAATAACTAGTATTGAACTGGAATGTATTGAATTTCAATTAGATTTTTTTCTGTATATTTATGGCTATGAATTAGATCTGTTTGTATTAAATTTAATTAAAAGTGCAGTGAGACATCGTTTACTCTAAGTTGTTTATAAATAAATAAACTTAATTAAACTGAATCAAAATCTCAATAAAACACACAGAAATTTGTGTCTGCAATGTGAACAAATATAAAAAAGATTAAAGGAATGCAAATATTTTTGCAAACCGCTGTGTATATTTTATTTTTATATTTTGGTCAAACATTTCTTGTCAACATTTGTAGTTTTATTGATATGCTGACACTAGTTTTTTTCCCAACTTGGAACATGACCTTTCACTGCAAACTGCAGGAACCTTGGAGTTAAAATGGTCAAAGTTCACATTCTGGTAACATTTACAAGCAGAATGTTGTATCTCAATGACAATATTTGCACAGGTTTCTTTCAGTTTTTCTAGTTCTAGTTTTCTTGCCTCTTTCTGTATATTTTTGCTCATTGAACACTAAGAGTACTTTTTTGTTCCATTAGATGTTGAAAGATTTTCTTGTCTGGCATGTCTGTAGTGTTTTTCTAAATTTAGGAAAGTGATAATGTAATATTCCAAAAACAAAAACAAATGTTCTCGCCTGTTATTGTTTGCAGGGCTTCTGTTGATGTTTTCTTCAACTGTACACTTCTTCCTTTCCTCATTTCAGTATGTACCCACTTACTTACCACATTTACCAGACACACAATAAAGTGTCTACTGTGGAAGAGCAGTGTTTTACAGTTTTGATGTGATTTGCAAACTGTAGCATATACATCTGACCCTGGCATGTCAATAAAGCCCTTTTCCAGTTGGTGAAAGTCTTTTATTCTACTCCTGCTCATCTTTCATCTGCTGTATTACATCCCTCCTCTCTCTACCCAGGGTCTACTTTTGCTCTGTGTCTTTTTCCTTTTGTTCTCCAAGATGTATTGATAATTTCCAGCAAAAATACGATTTCGGGTTATTCTACAGAGCTAAAAATCTAATAGCAGACTCCTCAATTGAATTGTGCTTTACCGGAGTGGAGAACAATAAACAGGGAGGAGGGCTCCACTTCCAGACGCTCAACATGAGATTATTGTTCAAAAGAGATTTGATGCGATTACAGGAAGCAATAGATGATAATTACATCAGAACATGACTTTTCCTCAGCGAACACTTATATTCATCTGGGTTATGCATTGGCCCAAAACTGAAATGTGGCAATGCATGAGATGACATGCCCCAGATGCTATCGTCAAGAAGGGAGGTGTGTGAAGTCAGCGTGCGGTCATGGGACCATCTCTGATGTTTGAAAGACTTCTGTCTCTAAAATGGTCCGACAGTAACATAGAAATCCACTCAGCCCTAACATAAACAATAAAATCTAAGTCCTCAACTCTTCTTTCTGAGCTCACTGTTCTTTTTCCCTCATTTTTTTTTTTTTTTTGGACATAATGGGTCCAAAAAAAAAAATACACAAAAAATACAATCTGTTTTTCACCTGGTCTGTATGTATAATTAGACATACACAACCTCAAGCAAGCAGAATATCACATAATTATACTTAACCATAATGCAAATTCAGAAATTAGAAGTGTGTGAAGCAGCTATATGTTGGCAATTAAATACTTTGGTTAGCTCACTAGCAGCTAAGATAACTAGCTCCACAGAAATTTGTCAAAAGATCTGCTCCTGTGGCATCAAGATTGCTATTAACACAAAGAAATTATAGCACCAATTATGTTGGAGAAGTAAGTGATGTGGCACTTAGATTTGGGAAATACTGTAAGGCCAAACTGGTTTGGTGTCCATTATTGAACTAATTGAACGGTTTTATCATATCATGCAGTCTGCTGCGAGGAGTTGGCCTTGCAGCAGACTCACCCCAACCTCCAAGCATGTTCAGAGAAATTCCAAAAAACCCAGATACTCCGTCTTAGTCTCACAATTAATACAATTTCTAATTCATGACCATATCTTGAAAAATGTTTATACAATTATGGCTTCTTAGGAGGTGTTCGATAACTAAGACTCTTCTTTCATGAAAGCATATGGTGTCATGTATTCCATTATGTTGGAATAAATCGCAGTACAACAACCCCCTTTGTAATACTGCAAATTTGTATGAATGTACTTTATACAAATGTGAATTCAGAAATACTGTATTAATCCCAAAGGGAAATTAAATGTTGTTGTAGCTCATTAAGTCAGATTCTTCAAAAAGTTATTGAAGATGGTGATGGCTGATGGCAAGAAAGATTTCTTGTAGCGGTCTACATTCAGCATGTCATCACAATAATGCTCTGTCATTTTGCAGTTTACAACCATTCTTAGGAGTGTTGTACTGATTATGTTTGTAGGCTAAACTCAATATATGTGCACTTTTGATTCACACCAGGAATCAAAATGTAGATTTCAAATAAAGTATATCCTAAAAAATTGTGGGGAAATATCTGAAGCACGAACATCTAGGTCACCTGATGTCAGAGTTTTAAATTGATACGAATAAGTAGATAACATTTGGCTTGTGAGACACAGGCAATTTTTTTTCTCTCAGCAGGGTTATAATTTCACAGATCTATGTTGTTCCTAAAAGTGGTCTCAAAAAGATAATTAATTGTTGACTATGTTCAACACACTCGTCTGTTGGCAAATTCATGCTTGCAAGAGTTGATTGCCAGAGATGCCAGCATAGTTAAAACCTGAAGTAGAACAGGGATGACATGGTTCCAGCAGGTTGGTCTTTCCGGTACTGGAGCCAGTTTTGCATGGAGAACCAAGAGCAATACTCTGTAAGGGGTCTAAATTGGAATATTAAACAGGAATCATCATGGGTCAGGAAATCTAGGTGATCCTTGAAAAATGTTTCTTCTTGATTCTCCCATTTGCAAGGTTTTTCATCAGATTGATGCTTCCATCGAGCAGCATTATGCAGAAGTGTCACCATGGTATTGAAATGTTTACCACAATTAGTCTGATTGCCCCACATGTGTTAATCTGTGGTGCACATCACACTGTTGATTATCTTTGGAGTGGAATGTGATGGTAGAAAGACTAATGAAATGTTGTGCAGACATTTATTTTAGATTTAAGTTAGCTTTCAAATCATTTCAATATGAATGGTACTAATCTAATATTTTTTAAGTAACATTTTATTCTAAATGTTTTTGGGGTCAAATGAGTATTCCTCAGATGAAAGGGGTACACACCCTCTTCATACTTAACTAAAATGTGTTCATCTGGTCTTATGTTGCTTTGCCTTGGAGACTATTTCTGTGTCTTGTTAAATCTTAGTGCTGCTTTTAACAGTATTCTTCAAGAAAGCCTTGAAATGCTTTGAGGACCAAGGGATCATCACATAAGGTTTAAATCCAATTTAACAGATCACATTTCAGTTTGTTCATTCAAATGATGGAGTGATATTTTTTACAAAATAAAAAACTGAAAAGCGTAGTAATTATTGATTGCATCCAAAGTCTCTAACTGCTTCAATGGTTAACATCACTCAGCTACCCACAGTCAATGTACGAGGGGCTTACCATATTCATGTGGCTAGTTGATCCCAAACTTGGAATTAGTTATATTTTTAAATAAACAACTTTTTAAAACTTAAATTGAACAAAAAAGGTAGCAAAGGTAGCAGCTTTTACAACTTTATTATAGTTGTAAGCTTTATATGGAGCAGATTAATGAAGTGCTGAGTTATTTTTTGTGAGGCGCTCTGTTATGAATTTTCTCTTTACTCTGGCTCTTTCAGACCCTCAGTGAATCGACCGCACAGTCGCTGAGTTTGAAACATGGAAATAAATCGCAAAACAAACAAAAAAACAAAGTTGAAGCAATGACCCTGAGCATTTGCCAGACTTTGCTGTTTGGTGAAAAACGAGCGGTGGTGAGGGCCAGGCGGTGAAAGATGGCCGCTTTTACAAGGCAAGACAATGCAAAAGAAAAATAACTAAACTGGCCAACTTTGATGGCCCCTGAATATATTGGGCACTCTTCCTTGTCTGCGTTTGTGTGTGTGTGTGTGTGTGTGTGTGTGTGTGGGTGTGTGTGTGTGTGTGTGTGTGTGTGTGTGTGTGTGTGTGTGTGTGTGTGTGTGTGTGTGTGTGTGCGTGTGTGTGTGTGTATTGTGTGAGCAAGCCTGTAGCAGCGGGTGGGGGGCCGAAGGGTTAAGTAGGATAGAAGGCACCCATACTTCAGATTGGCAGCAAGCTGCCGCAAGGATAATCTAATCAGGGGATGCAATTCAATTAGCCAAGGTTCTCTGGGGCCATAGAGCCAGGCAGCCAGTGGCAGTGCTGCAGCTGAGGGAACCACTGCCTCCTCAGCTGACACCCCAAAGCTCGCTTCTCTCAGGGCCCTCAGCTGATCCATATGAATGTAGATGAAATTTGAAATATGAAAATATCTAATAATTTATGGAAGTTGTCAGGAACAGCGAACCAAGCTGCTGCAACTGCACCAGGTTGAAAAGAGTGGGGGGAAAAAGGGCGTTACCTTTCTGTGGAAGTAAAATTGCTTCACAGCTGCTGCTGCTGCATAAATAATGCTGTTGTAACAAATATAGAGCCATTGAATTGTGACAAGTAACACATATTTTATTGGAGTGTAAGCTAAAGTCTTTTCAAATTTGAAATAAAACTCCATTTTATCTTCACTATACAAACTTCCCTAATAAGGATGTTGAGGATGCTCCAGCTACAAAAACCTTTTAGTGAGCATGCATCACTTTCTTCTGAGGATCTTTGCACAGGTAAATGTTTACTGAGGAATAAGGCTGGTGTTGGCTCTCTTACTTTGTTTTAATATACCTTTTTGATTAGTTAGCTTAAAACATATTTTCTTTGGAGTTCCATTTTAGAAAGCTGAAGAATGAGTTAAAATCATTTTAATAGAATGATTCATAAACTCCGGTGGATCTTAGTTATCAAACAGTACAATAAACAGTATATTATTTTTTATACAAATTAGTATTAAAGAAAATATGTTTTTTTCTTTTTCTGAGTCATTTTGAAATAATTATTACTCTTAAGAAGGTACACATGGTGACCATTAATGCCAGCCAAGATAACCTTGCTAATTGCGAATTTGAAATGCTTAAAACTCCATGTTAATCCTTACAACTTGCTCTGCAGACATTTTCTCTCCTCTATTTAATCTGTGTCACAGGGCTGTAACATGCAGCTTTGCAGAAACATATACGAGGACGATGAGAGCTAGAGCGGAGTGGGAAGGCTGAAGGAAGAATAGCAGGAGGAGAGGGAGATAGAATGAAAAAGATGGAGAGAGAACCTGAACAGCAGAGAGAGAGAAGCTCTTAGACAGATTATTGCTCATTAGACGCTGTCTTGCACCAAACCATTATGTCAGGAGGAATCCTTTTTCATTTGCACAAATTTGCCTGGAATTTTTCTTATTTAGCTCAGCCTCCATTATCAGAGCTGGAAATCAGATTAGTCTATGATTATTCTCTGGCTCGCTTGCCAACATTTCCCCGTGTGGCCAACGCCAGTGGCTTGGGCTTGTCTTGGCCTTTTGTTAACCTCTGCCCACCAACAATGCACTGCTGTAATAGGGAGTAATAGCTCCAACTGAGAACACACTATAATGGATATGTTCACACTGCAGATAACCATGTTCCAACCTCATTTAATGACACAATATTATGGATGCAAAATTAATCTGCATATGGAGATATGTAAACCATGGTTTACATGCATTTTTTAATTGATACAGTAAAGACAAATTTGGCCTTTTGATCAAAATACAACAACTAATTATATTTGTATACACAAAACATTAATAAGCTCATTCAGAAATGTTCTTTATTTATCCAATTATTTATTTTTAAAAATCCATAAGTTACAGGATTTCTTCCCTGCTCAGAAGAACAGTGTACCTTTTGACTAAAACAACTAGATTTATGATTGAAGGTGTAAAACATTAGTGGCAGTACAGTGACAAAGTTATTAACGCTGTTGTACCAAGAAAATAATGGATTCAATTTTTGGCCATCCATTGCAGAACCAATAATGGATGTCGCCATCTATGGAATGATTTTAAAGTTGCTGAGCAATGGGAGCCAATAGTATCATCATAAGATCATAACAAAACGAAGGAAACTAAGAAAAAAGCACAACAGTTTGTTCTCTTTAGCCATTGTATGCATTCAGATTTACCACAACTGGCATATTCTACAGAATTATGAATAAAATTTAACTTAAAATGTAAAAGCTAAATAACTTTTTCTGAAAGTTAATTAACTTCTGAACTTTCTGAATGCAGATGCTTTGAACCTGATTTAGAATAGCACAGACCATTTTTTCGGACGATCAGAATTGGACTCCTACAAAAAATAAATGGATTTGGGTTTAATTGTCTGATGTGTAAACATAGCCAAAATCTCCTTTTTAAAAACAAAATAATTAATAGATGCAGCAAATTGAGGAGCTTCAAAGTGTAATCTACCAACAGACTGGCTCATCATGACAGCTGTAAGGACAAATGTCTTGTGGGTTTGGCTATTAGAAAGGTCACTGTGAGTATTTAAACTCATCTGGTTAAAATAGGAATGTTTGGATAGAAAATTGAATGCAAATGGATTTCCAGACAAACAGATCAATAAGACCAGACTGTTAAAGCTGATATCATCAGTTTCAAAATTGAACAAGTGTGGTTTCAACAAATAACACTTTAAATTAGCTCTTAAGAATGATTTGACTATAATAATAGTTTATTTGAACAATTCAGGGTGTGACTGCATTTGTCAACATCAAACATCACTGAAGCTTCCAGATGAAGAGAACAGGTGCAGTGGTTTCCCATTGCTAAATAATTAGTCCAATTAGGCAATTAAAATCAAGTCCAAAATCAAGTTATAGATACCCCATGAATGAACACCCTCACTAATCACAAATCAATAAAGACAAACATGACTGTTGAGCTTTCATTAATCTGTTGCTTTTAAACTGCTCACACTGATTTGGTGTCTTTAATTGGCTGTAAAGCAATAAGATGCAATTTGTTGCTAGTTAGTCAGATTTAGGTTCATTAGTGAATAGTATGAGTCGTTGATTTATATCATGAAATGATTATAAAACTTAACAAGAGACGATGAGGCTGAATGCCACACACAGCTTTTAGTTGTTCTTGAACAAATATGTCAGTCAATGCCATCGCACTATAAACACAAATCTATGTTTATTATTCTCACTTTAATAAAATCTGTTTCTGCATTTAATTTTTTATCACCACTGTTTTATCTGGACATCAGATCATTCTACCTGGAGCTGTCTGTTTAGATAAACATGTTTGCTGTGAGTTTATGATAATAATGATAATAATACTACTACTACTACTACTACTAATAATAATAATAAAATCAAATGTATTAAAATCGTTCACTGCAACTTGCAACAGTCTTCTATTATCATTTTGTGTATTGTGTATTTTCATTGCCATATTGAATTCTTCAACTTACTTTTTGACATATTGGCTTATTCTTGAATCTTGAGAAGCAGTTATCTTTTCAAACAGCTTTGTCAAACAGTGTTCCATTTCCTAAAGCTTAATTTCCAGTCTTTTAGTTTTTCATGAACCTTCTTTTTTAACGCCAGTTTCCAAACTCCCAATGTCGACAAGGTTATTTTGGTAGACCAGACCTGAGTACACGTCCCCCTACATCAACAGCTGTTCATTAGAGCTGGGTTTTACCTTCTTCACCTCACCTCATCTTGAACATAACTTGGATCTGCCAGGCCAAGCAGACACTGCACTTTCAGTAGAGCCTGAAACCAACTCCATCATCCTCACATGAATCTATAGCGCTGTGGTGAAGAAAGGTTTGACCAAGTGAAACACGATAGTCCACCTCTAAAGCAGATGTGAAGTCCCTGCAGAAGAAAGTGAAGGGGGCTAAACAAAACTTTGGATTGTCCCAGTCTTCCATAGGGATCAGGCTCTGGTTATTATGAAACTATAAGTCTTTCAGATTGTTGTTAAGCTTCTCACAACTATTTTGTTGTTGGCATAAAAGTCAACACCTGCAATGAAATAAAATCAGCTTGTTAAACCATCCATCCATTAGCCCTACTACGTGGGAAATCTAGTCCCTATCTCCTGCAGTCAATAGGTGAGATGTGGGGTCACCTTGGACAGGTCGCCAGTCCATGGCATGTTTAACCATTTGATGTAATTAGGTTTTCAATTTAAATAACTCAATTTGAACTCAATTTGAATGGATTTGGATTTTGCTGTTTTTCACAATTTAATTCAAAGTGGACTTCAGTTCAATGTTAGGAAACGTAATAATGAATTTATTATTTTTATTTTTATTTTTTTCAAATTATTTCTCTAGTCGTTTGTTATTAATATGAGACCAGTTTATTTCGTCTGAGCTGCAGGAATAAAAACACAACAAACAGATACATTTTATAAAACCATGTTAGATTTATTATCAGAAACTGCATCAATATGTTAAACTTCACATTAAAATTTCAACAGGCAAAACCCCTCCTAGTTCCTGCAGAGTGAAGACGTCGTCATTGTCATCACTCGTCTCCATCCTGCAAACTCTCCAGCCAGGAAGGTCTGCAGGACTCCGTGTAGCCATGCTGGACTCACTGAAAGCTGGCTTGGTAGGAGCAGATTGGTGCCTAATTGTGTTTTTCAGAGCTGCTGTGAGATGGGGGTTACAACACGGCTGCATGTGGTCTGGAGGCACATCAGTAGATGCAACACCCGAGGAATCCAACATTGCTTTGGTTCAGCATTGATCTGCTGAACCAAAGGTCACCACAGTCATGCATTGGCTGGCTGAGTCATGACCACCAGAGTTGACGTGTGAGGGGTCACATCGCTCACTTTCTTGTGGTCAACTTTTTTTTAGCTCGTTGATCATTTTTAGCATGCGTAAACAGCCAGCCTGCTTCTTCCATTTCCCCTCTGCTTCATCTTCTTCCCTTTTTTTCCCATTATGCGCCCCCCTCCAACTCCTACCCCTCCATCTCTGCCGCTTTCTCCCCCTCCAGCTCTCCACCAGCCAACCCCTGCTATTTTCACCCCACACACATCCGTCGCTGCACTTATCCAGCCTCAGACGGCTGCTGGCTCAACAGCTAAACAGATTATCCAACAACAGAGCACCTCTCCTTCTCCCTCTCTTCCTCTGCCTCTCTCCATGCACTCCTCTAGCCGTGGGTCCTCGGAGGCGGAGGGGCCCAGGCTCTCCACTGGCCAGGCTCTTTATTGAGGCGTCTATGGAGCTTTATGCTGCCAGTGTCGGCCTTGCCCCCGCCGTCATCAATCATCCCTGGCTCCAGGGCTGCTATCACTACCCAGACAGCCGGCCAATCACAGCACTCCAGGAAGCTATAGGCGATGGGAAGAGAAGTAGAGGAGAGAGAGGGAAAATAGAGGATCAGTTTGTGTCTGTTGCTGTCAGTTGATTTTGACTTTTGGTTTTTGATTTTGTTGTTTTGATTTTTGGTGCTGTTTTGTATTCATGAAAATACATTTATTTCTTATTTCAGCTAAAATTAGTTTTGTCTTTCTGTTGTTGTTTTTTGTTTTTGTTTTTGGTTGTTTTTTTTTTTTGGATGAAGCAAATGCTGATGGTACTAAAATTGGATTAAAAGAAGAAAGAAAACTTGAGAACTACTTCAAAACAACAATTCCAATAAGCAGAACCATATGTAAAATATTCAGAGTAAAAATGTTAAATGTAATTATGAAATAATTATATTTTAGGTGAAAAAGCCATGTCTAAATCCCGCCTACATCAATTTCTCATTCTGTAGCTTCCAAATGTGGAAGTCTCAGACCTTCCCTTTCCTCTTAAAACTCTGTCTTAAACTTCAGCCAAATAGGATGAGAGTTGCTTCATTTTTACAATTAGACAAAGTATGTCTATGTGTATATCTACCACATGGAGAAGAATACTCAGTGAACCACAATTTGTTTGTGACTCCTTTCTTTTAAACTGCTGCATGTTTGGATCACTGAACTGGAATATTATTGTTGTATGTTTGCAGACTCAGTCATGACTGTGCATGGCCATTCACAGAGAATCTTGACGGATCCCAGTGGGTGGGTACAGATGACAAAATTTTCCTCCCACAGGCTGAGCAGACAGTTGTGACTTTGGTGTCACACTCACAATGAAGTTTAAGATGCGTGAAGCATCTTTTTCCAATGATATATACATAAAACTGTGAGTAAGTTTCCCCCAGTTTTGAATCCCTTATCTGTCAGATCATTGAAGATCTGAATCATGACTGAACTTTTGATTCTGCAGTTGTGTTTCAAAGAGACATGACTTTCAACTGAGAACACCTGTGGGGTGGACTTTTGTACACAGGTGATTTAAACAGTACCAAGAAAAAGATTTTTGTTTGTTGATTTCAAAGCAGGTAAGCTCCTCACAGAAGTTCTGAGCTAGATGTGTAAAAGTCCAAAAATTAATCCAAACAGGACTCAGTTAGTATCTTCTGTTAATATTCAAATCTTGTGATACAGATGACAAGAGCCTCTGCATTGTTTCATCACTGGAAAATAATTACACAGTCTCATTTGGCATTTTTTTATATCTGTACTTCAGTTTGTGAAGGATGATTTAGCACACTACATCTGCTTGTTGCTCTAATAGGAAAGATTGATTGCCTATGCAGGTAATGTTATTCCAAGAATGAGACATTTATCAGTTTGTGAAACTTTTGTAGATGTCACAGTGTAATAGTAACCTAACTCTGACTGTACTGTGTATTTGCTTCACTATTGTTTGACATAGTCACAAACAAATGATTTTCTGGCTTCATTTTCCTTTATTTTCTACTGATTATTCTTCATTATTCTTAATTTGAGTTACTGGCTGTTGTGCGATTACAAAAACTGTACCTTTGCAAAATGTGACCCTTGAATATAATGAAGGTATGAAATAAATAACTGTTTCTCAGAGATATTTTTTTATTAGTGTGTCGTTCAAATCATTTGAGATTTTCTTTCTTGTAATTAATTGAATGAAACATTCAGTAAAAGCCGTTCTGCTTACTATCCTCGTTCATTTGCTTTAAATGTTATAAAGTTTAATGGTCAGTGTTTCACCAGTGCACATGTCACAGAGAGGCAGGGACCTGCAGCAGCCAATACAGTCTCTCTACTTCTACTCAGGTAATTGTTTGGGATTGAAGAACTAATTTGTGGGGAACTCAAATTTGTGAAAACAAATATTTTTGACAATCTGTACAGCTTCACTCACTGTGTAGATATGAAGTCCCATAGAACACCAAGAAAGAGCAACAGTTTAGCTAAGGATCCAATATAGAGCATTTGAATCAGGAAGGAAGCTGTTGGTGTTTTGTGTCCTTTATTAACTGCCTCATTACCTATATTTTTAGACTTTAACCAACAATGCTAAGAATAGAACTTCTTTGGGTTTTGTTTTGAGATTTAAGAGCTGAAATGACTTTGGGAACTAATTGGCAGAAACTAATTGGAAAACACATTAGCTACTGCAGTGTTAGACTTGAAAGTGTGAAAGACATAATTTTGCTGGAAATATTATGAATGCATTATAATAACCTGTAGGTTTGCATTTATGGAAAAGGATATGAAAACATTGCAAACCAATAAAGACAAACATATTTCAAAAAGAAAGCTAGTCATTGAAGAGTGTTAAACCACACTAAGATTCAGTATAAATAACAGGTTTATTTAAGGAAAAAAAACAAACATATATATGTTTGCACAATATATGTTTCTTTAGCAGGCTATCCTCTCTTTCATCAAGTATCACCAGTATGTTGAATTTCTTTCTCAAGGCTTAACTTTTTTAATAATGATTTCTTTCTCTCTTCTTCGCTTTCTTTTTGGCCCCCATCTCCGTTTTTCTCTGCAGCCCTGAGCTCTCATCCTGCTCCTGGAGGAATAGGCGGAATCTGATTACAGACCTATTTTACAGCAGACGCCAGGGCGCAATAAAAGGAGAGAGAGCACGGAAACGGGACTCGGCCCATCAATTAGATCTCTATTAGCAGCCAATGCAGACCTCACCTCAGGAAACGCCAGGGCCCTGAAATTAAACAATTCTTCAAGCTCGACAAGCCAGTCAGTTCTGTTATATCTGCTGGAAGAGGATGGAGGGGATGGAATCCATACTGAAAATAAGCTATATGGAAACAAGAACGTTCCTTTCCAGATAGATAAAACACGAAGACTAAAAATCATCCTGCTGTTCAGAAACAAATACAAAGAATGATTATTTCTTTTAATAATATATTGGGATGTATGTTGAATATATGGTGCTGTGAGTAAGTTCCCCCCCTCCTTACATATTGCTTCTGTTTTTGTTTATTTTGTCAGTTTTATATATTTCAGATCATCTCTAAAATGTTACTATCAACAATTTTACAAGAAAGTTCTGAAACAAACATGACTCTACAGGGAAACATAATTCCCGTACTTGCAAGATGTTTAAGGATCTAATAATTTGATTCAATTTTCTCAGCCAGAAATAAGAAATCACATGAATATAAACTGTCTGACAACATGAAGTAGGTTAATAGATTGCAAACAGCAATGCATCAGATCACAATCTAAAGAAATTCAAGAACAGATTAAAAATGGAGTCAAAGACGTCCATCGGTGTAGAAATGATTATTAAATCATTTCTAAGACTCAAGGAAACCAAACTGAGAACCATCTTTCACAAATACAGACAGCATGGAACAGTGGCGACAGAATGCTTACCAACATTGCTGCAAGAGGACATTAATGACATTTCTGAAGAACCTAGAGGAACATCTAAGCACTATAGGCATCATTTGCTTTAGTTACCACAAAAATTCATGTTACAACGGTAAGAAGGAGACTGGACAAAAATGATATCTATTGGTAAGTTCCATGTTATAATCACTGCCGACCCAAAACAGTATAAAGCCTGTCCCACATCCTCCAAAAAGACATCTTGAAGATCCCCAAAACATCAAGAGTTGAACTTTTTCCAAGGTCTGCATCCCATTACATTAGTTTAAAACTCACATTTGGAAAAACAATGTATGCACAGTCAAACATGGTAGCGGCAGTGTGATGCTCCAGGCCTGTTTTGTTGCGTCACAACTTGGAGAACTTGCCTAGATTAACATAAATTCTGCTTTCCACCAAAGAAAATCCTGAAGGAGAATACCTGAGCATCAGCCTGTGACCAAAAGATCAAGTCCACTTTGCTATGCAGGACATCAACAACTGAGGGGTAGCTCAGTTCAATAAGATGGCTGTTTTTTTGTTTGGTTGGTTTTTTTGGGGGGTTTTGTTTTGTTGTTTGTTTCTTTGTTTGGTCATAGCTAGTCTTACTTTACAAATCTGCTTTTCCTGTAATAAATTAAAGCACAATTTTAGTGGGATTAATAATTAATAATTCCCTGACCTTCAATTGAGAACTTTCAAAGTAAAAACAAATTAGAAATAAATCATTAACTAAATTACAAACCAATATAAAGATATTACAGTCACTTTCTTGTTTCCTTCCTGAGATGCCATTAATCTGCAGCTGTTGACCTGCTGACCCCAGGCAGGACAAAATGTCAATGCTGGATAATTAGGTGTAACATTAAGGCCATTTGAAAAAAAAAACACCTTGAGACATATCCATATTAAATCATTATTGCTTTTTAGGAAAATAAGTAGGCTACTTTTTACTGGGTTGATTTAACAATAGATATTTAGGTATTAATGTCTGGTAAGTGAACTTTTTCATAGTAATAGGCATTTATGCGTTTGGAGTAAGGACTCTGGAGCAGCTTCATGCGTTTATCATGGGTTGTAATTCAGGTTGCTACTGCCATAGCTCAGTAAGAGGATAGTTAGCTTGTCAATCAGAGTGTTAGTGTAAAAAACGGAAGAGAAAACCTTTTGAATGTTGTGTTTCCAGTATAGTATGTAACGTGGTGATAATTCTGCTAAATGGCCACTTAGTTTCATTTCCTTGTGTGTTTCCCAGGACAGATTATTTGCTATAAAGTTCCCAGATTTTCTTGGTTTGGGAAAATGCACTTACTTTTAGAGCCTGTAATGTCGGCCTGCTTTTTATTTCTCATGATCAGACGCAGGACAACACTTCCCCTCTTTCAACAACCTTAGCCTGTTTCTCAGTGCTGCGGCACGAATTTGTCTATTTGCGCAATCAAAGGATGGCCATTTATCATCGAGAAGGACAGCTTCGTATTTTCTACCTTGCTCGCTCGGTTCCAGCACCAAATTTCAGCATTTTTATGGAAAACCGCAGTCATTTTGATTGATGAAATCCAAAGATGTCCAAAACAATCCGAGAGATCCCCAACCGCGGCGCACCGGCGGGGTGCTCCAGTGTTGTCATTGTTTCTGAGAAAGAAAGGAGCGCGTCCGGAGATCACCAGGGAAAAATCACGATTTTCAGTTCAAAAGGGGCCAGAAAAGCAGCGTTTCTTTACAGGCAGTGGGAAAGTTGAGGAAAACCCTTTTTCACTCGCAGACCAAAACAATACTTGCTTTGCTTTTTCCTCTTGATGCATTCAGCCATAATGGCATGCTCTAATAGAAACAGACCAGAATAATGAATCGATCATTTTACTGTGAGAGTCGATGTTATTTGTGTCTAAGTCAGTACAATGACTGGTGCACACCCCCCCCTCCTGCATTCATGCAATTTGTGCACATAAGCTCACTGTGCGCCATGTAGCTGCGGAAAGTAAAATAACGCTGCCCTAAAACCGATTTCCCTGCGCTTTTATTTACTCACTCCTGTCTTGTTTGCGGTGATTTATAATGTCACAAGAAATGTCACCTGTCTGGCCTAATTGCGACCTTCTGTTATTAATACCAGGAGCGTGGCTCCCCTTTGCACCCGCGGAAATAAGCCTATATTGCGTACTTAATACACCGTTACCCAAAGGGAGATTCAATAAATCTCCCTTTAGCGGCGTTTCCCCTCAAAACTCCTCCAGGCGAGTGGAGGCCGTGTCAAGATTGCGATTGTGCGCCAGTGCTTAGGACCAGCTGCTCCCAGGACAGACAAGCCCTTGTCAATTAGGCGGTGACAAGCAGGTCCTTCAGCTGCCTGCAGGCGCTCCGGCAGCCAGCAGTGTACAGTCCCCGCAATTAGTATCAATTTCTGTCGAGACCTCCGCAGAGCGCGGAGACACAGCTTGGGTAAATGGCCAGACATTGTCCGAATAACAACCGAGAGCCGCGGAAGACACCGTGTAATGGGGCCGGTGTTAACCGCACTGCGCGCTGGGGAGGAGGAGGAAAGCCAAAGGACGGTCCAAACCCTGCAATTTATGTCACCTTGTTCACGGGAATATGAGGACTTTTACCAACATTCAACTTGATGAGATAAAACCCAGTGCCTGACTTCATTTTAGCCAAATATTGGCGTTTACATATTTTCTTTTTTTTTAGTGATTTGTAGGCTACTCATTTTGTCTGAAATAAAGATTAATAATATTTTATCAGCAGGCCATTCACAATAATTTAGAACAAACGGAAAAGTTAACTATTTTAAGTGAAACTCATATTCTATATTTTAAGGAGTTTGTTTCTATGAGTTTTAATGACTATGACTTAAGTCTACATGTCAGATCCAGGAAATTTTGATAAGACCAAAGAGTTTAAAGAAATGCGAGCTTAGACTATCCACATATGGGGTAAAGCACAACAGGTCATGAATAATTGATGTTTTTTTATAAGCATATTATTGGAATGTTAGATGGAAGGGAAAAAGTACAATACAACAAGCTGCACAAGCAAAAGTGTAGCCTTAGGATAGTGAGGAAAAGTTGTGTGATTAGAATTTTTGAGAAGATGAACATGATTCTGGACTGCAACTGAAGTCAGTGCATCAGGTCCTACCACACACAGCATGTCCCAGTCAGGATGTGGTGGACTACAACTGTTGCTTTCCTTGTATTAATGCTAACCCAGTTTAATATTAATATATTAATTTAGCATTAAAATAATATGCTAAACTAAGGAGGTCAAGGTCTGAGAAAATTTGCAAAGTTCTCTTTGTAAATTTTGCATTTCACTTCAAAATCAAGAAGTGATTTTGAAGTGAAATCAGAGTCAAAAGGGAATGGAGAGGCACAAAATCCAATTTGCTTGAGGTCCAGTGTGAAGTTTCTCCAATCAGTTATTATTTAGAGAACTGTGTCATGTGCTGATGTTGGTCTACAGAATCGTTTTTCAAGTCCAAAGTCATTCAATCCAATGAAATTAAAATAATACTTCATTGATTCCAAAGTGAAATTAAATATCTCATCATTGTGTTCTATTAGAAAATTTTAGAGCATTTCATACTTTACTTGGCTGAAAAGATTTATGGAGATACTTATTTTATTTTCTAAAAGTGACAATATCTGGTTCAGTAACCTTATCATTCCCGTGCTTGATTGATTAGAAATGGACTTTGTTTACATTCGATCTTGTTTTTGCTTCGGAGGAATTTGAAACCGACTTTTAAACATCTACCAATACGGAAATTTTCTCAAAAGGCACAAACTTTTTTTGGTTTATTTAACTTGTATTTATAACAGCACATGACTTTTAACTCTTTTCGTTGTGCAGAACTCCACTTTTTGGTCCAGTGAGCAAATGCATGTCAGTCCAGCTCTCTCACAACACTGACAGCCCTTAGAAGGATGGTTCACCAAGCTTCTTTTGTAAATGGTGTCACTGCAAGCAGCTGGTGGTGGCATTCCCGGGCCTTGGACGTTGCCCTTTGGCCCCTGGGGGGGATGGACTCCGGCCAGGGCGGTCCAGGAGTCTTCGCAGTGCCATGATAGCTCAGGTCAGTGGGGCCAAGTCTCCAGCAGGAGAAGCTGGTGCAAAGTAGGCGAACAAAACCCCAGAGCTCACCAGGCCAGTGGGATCATTAGTATTAGCGTTTGTTTAACTAATTAGCAAGCTGGGCAGCCAGAGGGAGTCTTGTATAGGCAACATGGACGTCATATATAGCAAAGGTGTATGGACATCCGTCACTCTCTGTCTGTGGAGGGGAGGGTTGTAGAACACGACTGAAGTGCTTAGCGCCTCCAGGATCAGCTGCTGCCTCCTTAAAAACCTCAAAGTCATCTGGTTTTCTTCAAATGACTTCAGAAGTTCATGAACACTGAGTTGTTATTTTCAAGGAAGATTATTGTGCAGGGTTCAGAGTACAGGACAGGGACAGGGCAGCTCAGTGAAGTTCAAGAACAGTGCAAACAGCACATGCCAACAGAAGGAGCCACAGAGCATTGAGCAGCAGAAGGAGCCTCCGGGAGGGAAGCTGCGGCTCCCGCCTTAAATATGGGAAAGTTTGGGGAACAGGGTCAATGGGTCAAGAAAAGTCAACAAGAGAGCAGTCTTGATGACAGAAGGAATTTAATATCAAAAATACATAAATCTTCAAGTGAGGGCAGGCGCATAATGGCCACAATGGAGGCGAGTGTTAGAGTCAACACAGTTTTGTTGTTGCCGATTAAATAGATCAGGCCAAGTTGTTAACATTTAACACAAAACGTTGGCTCTAGAATAGAGGTTGGGTGGGACTGAAGGGGGTTTCCTGGACAAAGACGGGCTGACGAGGCACACAGATAGACAGCTCATGTGTGGCGACACGTCTGGCGCCACTGCATGCAGTTTTGCAGCTAAGTGGAAGTCACACTTTTAAAACTGAAATCAAAGGTTCAGTTTCAGATAATTTTCTTACATTTTCAACTACTTAAACAAATGTATTGATGTAGTTGGATGTGGCTCAACTACATACTACTATATATATATATATATATATATATATATATATATATATATATATATATATATATATATGTGTGTGTGTGTGTGTGTGTGTGTGTGTGTGTGTGTGTGTGTGTGTGTGTGTGTGTGTGCGTGTGTGTGCGTGTGTGTGTGTATGTATATATCAATCAAATGGCCATTTAAAGCCTTTTTTGAGCCCCTCTTAAAAATTATTATTATTGATTTTAAAATGACTCCAATTCAGTCTACCATCCATATATTACCATTTTATCCATTACTTCTTCTATTTTATACTTGAAAGCAAACATTTTCATACTTATGTACAGATACAATACTTTTGGAGCTATAAGTTATAAACTTAAATCTCATATATAATTTAGTTTACAGCTATATTACTACCCCAAAACTTTTGCTTTACTCGTTATTCTAATGTATTTTGGTTCTACACCCTTTTTGGCCAGCCTACTGTTGATGAGATGAGAGATTAGGACATCTGATCAAACCAAAGCCACAAAGACAGACTTTTTTCTCTGAATCAGTTGAGCTACGGTAATGATGGCAAATGTCTCCACTGAATCGGATTCTCCCTTTGGATGCTCTTTGGGTGACTTCAATAGCACCCAAAGAGCAAGTTTAATAGCACATGAACTTTTGAGCACACAAATTTTGCGCAGTTTGCGTAACTGCTGCACACACGCAGAGTCCAGAATCGGAGTGGCATAGCATTGATGTCCTTCGTCTTGGACAATGTGGAAATTAATCTTCCCATGGCGCAGCAAATAGACCCGCATTTGTCTGCACATCCCCTCTGACTGCTGCACCACACTGGTCGCAGCGCTGAGAACTCTGGCTGACCTTCGCCCTCGCCCCGTGAAACCCTGCAAGTCCCCCAGCAGTTGCAAACAACTCTGAATTCCATAATTCTTCACCAAAAGGCATTATTAGGGGAAAATCCTTCCTTTTTGACAATTTAATAGTGCAAACTAATCATCTGGTTGACACGGGCCATTCGTCTTGGTACAGGCAGACAAAGACAAGGCCTTTTCCATAGGTTCATCTGGATCCCGCAGTCAGACCGGCCTCTATTTTCAGATCAAGTGCACAATAAAAGCATTGTGACTCCTTAATGGTTATGTTTGTGAAGCCACCCAAAACCCAGTGTATTAAATGCATTTTTTTTAAAACGAGAATGAAAAATAGGCAAACACGTACAGATGGTCGCAGAAGTGAGAATAAACAGCGGGATGCTGCAAAAACTTTGTATGCTCGAAGCAATCACAACCTGAAATAAAAGAAGGAGTGAGGATTAAAAACTGGGCGCTGCGGAATTGCTTAAACGCCTCAAGTTATGAATTCGTTTCTGAATCAATTTAGCGGTGCAGGCATTTTCCAAACATCCTCTTGCGGGAGTAACAAGACAGGGAAATTGATCCGGTGAGACCTCACCTCTCGGTGCGCCTCAATAAAAGAGACATCAGCCTCTCCCGACGACTGTATAATTTTTAATATATATGCAATAAATGTTCAATTTGTTTCCAGAAATGACGGGAAATAATAACGTCAAAATTTAAAGCCATCCATTACAGCCAAACAATGCTCAGGCATAGGTGCTCCAACGCAAAGAGCCTTGATTAATTCACATTTAGATTGTGGTTGATAAAGCAATAATGTTAACGGTTTGCCAGGAGGGAACTTGTCTTAAATTTAAGAAATACTTATATGCTACTCGTATAATTGATAAAGCTAATGGATTTGTTTTAAAGCCTTACATGTTGTGGTGATCTCCAGGTGGCCTTTTGCTTCTTCAAGCATGAATAAATATCTGTGAATTAATATTTGCCAGTAGAAATGAAATGTAGGCAAATCCATACATTTCTCAAAATTCTATCACTTTTTAGAACTGCAACAAATAAACAGGTTTTATTTTACCTCAACACAATAGTTATTACATGCCAATTTATGGATTATTAATCAAATGAAAGTATAAAAGAACTGCGCCCTCAACAGTTTGTAAACAAATCTATGTTTGAAAATATTAAATCTAGAATGCAATAAAACATTTTGAAGGCTATTAAACATTAGCAATTTATAATTGAGCACAATAAGTCTGGAAATGTAATGTTCAGTAAAGGTTAAATTCGGTATCCGACACAGCTATGTTACAGGTATGTTAAATTTAAATCTTCTGCTGCAGATCTCCACAAGCCCATTGGGTTTTTCTTCAGGGAGCTTGAGAACCTTTACAGTTAAACACAAAAAACATCTTAAATACTGGTTAAACATTACTTACTTCTGAAATTACTTCTTTTGGGAGAAAATTTAATTTCTTAACTACAGATTTACGTCTTTTTTACTTTAAATCTTGCTGTTCTGTGATCCTACACTATAAAACTGACATTTTGGAAGTATTAAATATTACCCATCAAAATATTTAGATTTTTAATAAGTTGCTAAGTTTGGTAATAAATCCCACTTAAACATTAGTTAACATTGGTTCAATCAACCATTAACGTCGTTTTTCCAGGGTGTTCACAGAAGTTGTTTTCGAAATTCTTATATGAACTTTTCAAATTCAAGAACTGTTTGCATCCTGATTTTACAATTTTAACACATTGTTATTTCTAAAGTCCAGCTTAGCAGCGAACTTATCCGGTCCTTAAACAAGTTTTATGCCACCAAACAGATTTGAAAAGTTAATTATTGTTTCTGTATATTTTTTACACATTTTTTCACATTGGAGGGAAAATCAGTTGAGCAAATTCATTTTCAGTCAGATGAAAACTTGCTTACTGTTTAGCTATAATTCTTCAGACATACTGATTACCCAAATAAAACACCTCAATGTCATTATATGTTGTTTTGTTTGTTTCATCAACGTGTTTACCCCAGTGTGTGGGTCGGGCTTGTTGAAAAAAAGAGTAAATATAATATATTTTAAACATTATTGTACAGTATAACATATGCAATTTAAACCTGTTATAATTTGAACTGTTTCCAAATTTCAGTTTTGTATGTAGGATAATTGAGGGTGTTTTTTTTTTTTTTTATTACAAATGCAAGTATTTAAAGATTTGTAAATTTGAAATGAAATTGACTTTTAAAATGATCAAATTTAGGTAGAAATCAAATTGTATTAATTGCATAAATTTTTAAGAAGTTCCTTGATGCTTGAAACAAGAACAGCAAAGACGATCAAAGGAGAATTGTGGAAATCTTTTGTTGATGCCAAATAAAAAGAAAACTTTTTTCACACAATCATTTCTCTTTGAAATCTTTTGCTGGATTTGATCTTTAACAGCAAGTTGGAGCTGTCCCTTCAGGACCACGAGAATATTTTCAGTCTGCAGGTACAGGCAAAGATATTTCGGGTCTCGGATCACTGTAGATCTCGACATAAAGTGCATTAGGATGCCCGATCCCTCTCAAACCATATGATTAATTCACTCCCATTGAAACCCGACCGAGCAAGGAGTGGAAGGACGTGACCAATGACATAATAGGCTCTGTCAAACAGCCCAGCAAAACGCCCAGACCATTTGTGGTGACAATCTTGATGCCATCAGTTCCATTATGGCCCCCCATTCAAGTCACAAACAAACATAGCTTTAGTACGCAAAAGGGGGAAAAATAGTGCTTTTAGGCGGAGCCCCCGTTTTCCTTGTGTCAGGCTGCTCAGGTCCGGGGGAACCCATCAGATATCATCTGATTAATCACGAAACAATGAGCTGTTCTCAGAAGAAAACCAACATCAGCCGACACATCCCGTCTGTGTAATCTGGAGTAGACTGACAATATGACTTCACATAATAAAACACACTTTTTTCTTAAATTATGTTAATTGTATCTTCACCGATCCTTCATGTTGCCTCGGTGATTTATTTTTATTTACTTTATTTTATTTTTCATAAGGAAACCTATGTACAGGATTTTCCATGCGCTGGAATATTTTCCGACGTGTAATAAAAAAGACGATCTGATGAAGAAAAGTTAAAGTATTTAAAGAACTTGAGCCCGTAAAAAATAACATTTATGAAAACGTTTTTTTTTTTTTTTTTTTTTTTTTTTTATGGGAAACTGGAAGGTTCCTGCAGGTCCTTCATGACATGCGCTGAGGCAGGACGTTGAGTTCTCGTGTATTTATGGATATAAGCTAAACAGCAACAAACAAGATGTTTTGGATAATGACCAGCATTTTATTAAATTAGTCACAGTTACTTATTTGTTTGTTTGTTTCTGCAGTTGCAATGATTTTAATGAAAAATAAATGAAGTGTAAGTCATTTTACTATAAACATAATAATTCTATAACATACTTTAGTACTCGGTATTTTTGGGTGGTTATAAACAAACCAAACGTTAAAAAAGACGCGTAATTGTCAAACTTCACTTACAGTTTTGTTGCGAAAATATTTTAAAATGTTATGACATTTTTATGTCTGTAGGCCTGTACCTTAAATTGTCAATGTTAAAAAAGTAACGAAGACAGTCGATTTTTATCTTGACTCAAATTAAAGACAAACTAATCCCTCAAACCGGAACACGCCTTTATATTCTTCATTACACCATCATATAAGTGAAAACAGAACAGCGTCACTGACGGAGCAACAAAGAGGAAATAGAGCAGAAAGATCTGCTGCAGACCCGCCTTGTTTCTTCGGGGAAAATTCACCGTGTCTTTCCTCTCATCCCCATCAAACTCACGCACTTGTTCCCATTTTCACCTTCCTCCACGCCCTGTTTGTTTTTGGCTGAATTCATGGAGGATCTGAGATCCCGACACGGTTTATTTCTTTCTGAGGTCTTTTCCTTTCGTTCTTTTTATTTCCCTCCTCATTCTAAAATCGATTGAAGCTTTGAAGGAAAAGCTCGAAGAAAGAGAGAAAAAAAAAAAAGCCGAGATTGTTTTTTCTTTTCTTTTTTTTTTTTTTTTTGCCTGTTGTCGGTGTTGGATGCGTAAAAAAGCTTCTGAAAACAAACTTTTTTTTCAAATAGATGATTATTTCAAATACCAATTTAGAAGTCAAATTAAATATTGACGATGGTATTATCAATTTTGTAAGGTCTGTTAATCATTTTTATTAAGTTACTTTTTCTATTGAACATATTCTATTAAAGTGTGCCATTATTTTATGGAGCCACATCGAAAGTATTCAAATCATATGAATATTTAGAACTTTTTGTCCTTTCATCTCTAAACACCCCTCAATTAGGTAGGCTCAACTCGCATTTTATTCGTTCTGTGTTTTTAAACAAATAGGCAAAGCTCACCATTAGATTTTTCTATATGTATTTTTTAAAAGTCCAGTGCTCAAAATTATTAATCAGGAATATGAAAATTGCGCATATTTACACATTTAGATCATTAGAAGTCACCGGATCTATTTCTGCCTCATTTCAAAGATGCGAAACTTTTCAAAATATAGTATTAAAACTGTATTCGTATAGATTCTTTAATTATTTAAATGGCGTAATGCTTTCGTATGGTTAATCGGTTTGCGGCGTAATCCTCAGTTTTCCCTATGGAGCAGCGCCAAATTAAAACTCGGCCAGAAAATATCTCATTTAAATTCTCACCTTGAGCTCTCTGGTGACTGTTAGCGGTCCGAAAGGAGCTGACGCTTTGGAAATCCAACAGGCTGTATAATAATATTTGAAATCTATTTTGCTACAGCGTAGTGAGGTCTTTGATGCCCAAACATTTGGAGGAAATTTTAAAGAGAAAATGTTTTGCAGCAGGCAGGCAGAATCATCAATTAAACATAGAAAATGCATGCAAAGCAGGTCGGGCACCGCAGCTTTACTTACTCTGTGCGTTGTGCTGAGCTGAGTCTCCGCTGTTTAATTACCAACCCCTAACTTTCCCAATCGGAGATAGTGTCAAAAACCTGCGACTATTTCTCAGAGATTCCCTTTAACAAGTGGAAACTTAGTGTCCTCCTGCACCATTTTATACATGATGAGCCGGCAGTAATGGGATTATTAAACAAAAACGTTTCAGGCGCTGGCGTTAACCTTTTTTAATGCCTAATTAGGTTTTGCAAAGAAATAATTAGATTCTACAGTGCTTACACTGCCTATATTTTCAAATGGCATCTGCAGCAAACATATTGTTCTGCGACACTGCTGCCAATAACCGTGGTGTATGCACCTCAGAATCGGACATATGTAAGATTTTAAACATGTTTCGACCAAATAAGAACACTAAAAGTTAAAATAATTTTCCTTGACGGCTCCAGGCCGACTTGCTGCTTGGTCACAGTCTAGTCGACTACGCCCCCTGGTGGTTTTAAAATGTATGGTAACAAACGCAACTGCAAGAGGTCTGAAAAAGACGTGCAAACATATACAAAAGCTTTACCACGTAGGTGATTGTATTGTTTGGTGATAATGATGGAGTAGGAAATCCTTTATCGTGGGAACATGGTTTTGGTGGAGCATGGAGTGGACTTAAGCTGAAATGGGGGTGGGGAGTTGGCGCAGGCGCACTCTTGTGAGTGCGGTAAGCTTTATGCGCACGAACTCAAGCTTTGCAACAAAATCATCACAGTGTAAAATCATTGCCTTCAATATTGTATATCCACAATAATATTTTCCCCAACCTGTTTGAGTATCGTTTCTTAACAGAATTATACAATAAGCAGATATTCTTTAGGTAATATGATTTTTTATTTTGAAGATGAACCGGCGTTATTAACTCTGTGATCGCGTTGGTTAGTAATAGAGTTCACCACCAGAGGGCAATGTCCTGTGAATTACTGAATCCTGAAATTACCTACGCGACACTAAGATATCGCGAGACGTGGCTCTGCTTTATCATTTCAAAAGGTCAGCTGATCATTTACTACACAGGAGTGACAAGCGTAGATTTGCATGACACGGAAATATTCGACGCTGTGACCGGCTTTATTAGATCCACATGTAAGATCGAAAATATATTTTTAAGCTCCATCCAAACATGTTGGAATATCTCGGGCAGCTTAAAAATATTTCCTAGTGAGAGTAACGTGACTGCTGGTTATAAGTTGATGCTAGGTGCCTAGCTTTAGCTGAAACCTTAGAACGAAGCCAACGGAATATTCTAGACCATCTTCTGCTAATGTTAGCTACAGATGATAAATGGGTATTCACTGTTGGTAGATTTTATTTTCAGAGGGTGTATTTTTGTGCTTTTTTCATTCATACCTTTGGTATTGAAACTATCTAGCTAACGGCCGGCTAGCTCGGTAGCACATCCTCTGGGCATATCAAACGCAATTAGCAATTAGTTCTTACATATGTCCTGGTGATTACCACAAATAGCCTTTCCTTTCGGTATCTGCTCCGCAGATATGTGTGTGTTCATTTTTTACATGCTGTCACTTTTAATTGAATTATATTTAACAGTGTATAAAATAAATTACCATTTGTGATTTATAATTATTGATAATTTTAAGAATACTGAAGCAGCGTCTATGGTCATATAAAATATGAGCTCAATAAAAAAAATGGTAATTAATAATTGTCAATGTCACGTTTTAATTCCAAGGAATTTCTTTATGTATATTTATTTATTTTTATTTTTTTTTTTTTTTTCAGTAGAGCAACCTTACACTGAAATATGGCAGACAATAACCAGGCAAACCCTCCTCCCCAGCTGGGGCCTGTGGTGAGTTGGTTGGTTCTAATCTCTTCCTCTTTTTTGCCATTTTAGAATTAAGATCATTGCATAATAACTGAAATACTGGGGTAGTTTAAGTTACACTGAAAACACAAAAGTATTTTGACCAAAGTAAGAAAAGATTGTTTTAACTCTAAATATGTTTTAGGTCTTGTTATGAAATGTCAAAACAGTCTATCTATGCCTTCTCTGATTGTAATAAATGTCAGTGAATTAACCTGCAATAGTACTTTTATTCAGCCAATCTGTGACATTTGCTGCTGTACAATATGATATTCTTCCTTAAAGCGACAACTAAATGTACGTTCAGCTGCCTTCTGTTCTAGATTAAACTTTGTGGTTGCATCCTAAAAGACCATGGCTTTCCAATTTTTAATTAAATCCAAGTTTTTTTGTGTGCGATAGGAAAACATGCTGTCATAGGTCAAATTGACTGTTTGGTATGTAAGGTACAGATTATCGGGTTGATTTAAAAAAAAAAAAAGGAGACCTGCCCAACTGCAGGTAAATAAACCATAGTTGTGTTGGACTAAATTTGCCAGGCTATCTTGCTGAAAGAAATGGATAACTGTCAGATGGCCAGGCATTGGACATCTATTGCAGATCCAAGTTAGATGTTGGTTAAGTTAGTGACTTAATTATGGAGAGTTAAAAGGAGCTTTTATTTCCCTATTACTGTTCTTCTTTTGTAGTTTACTTTTATTGTCATAGATCATTTTCCTTTTTCTTAAGTGTCTTTGTAATAATCAAATGCTGAAGGACTTATTGAAAGAAGCTTTTGGTAGAAACGATGTTTAAACAAATCCACCCTTAGAACAGTGATTGATAATTTTAAGAATACTAAAGCAACATCTAAGTTTTGCTGTACAATCAAACTCTTCTACAGCAGAGCCACAATTGCACAAAATATGATCATTAAAATGAATACATGCACATGTACTGACCCATGTACAGAACGAGTCTTATGAAGAGATAATTGGCCAATTAATACATTCTGGTAAGTGGCATGGTGCAGTATTCTTTATCACAGTACCCCTCAAATCCAAAGAAGAGTTATTGTGATAAGAAATGAAAGTTGAAAGCCTCTCACTAAATATTAAAAGCACTAATAGCTGTTTATACAGAGGAAAGTTAGTAAGGACCAATAGGGTCAAAAATTCCTTTGTTCCCTGTGCAAAAGTTTTCTATAAATATGTGATCGTATTATTCTTTTAGTTTATTTTTGATACATTTGTGCTTTTGTGTTATGTGGATTGTTGCACTGCTTCTTCTGGAAGACTTTTTTTTTATGAAGTTTCCCATCTGGGGCAATAAGCTGATTTGAATAAATCCCTAAAGCTGGTGATGATACAAACTGAAACCTGTAACAATGCAAACTGTTCATAAATTCTTCTGATTTTTGCTTTATAGCCTTTTTGTTTTAAAAAAAGTTGTACTTTCTTGAACAAGGACAATAAAGGGATTCTTACTCTTTTGAGATTAATTCATCTTACGTTCAGTGGTCATCTCAGACGTGTTTATTTTAAAGTCATGCATATGTTTATTCTCCACAGCAATTCTTAATGAGCAGTAAGCTGGAAACAGCGATGTGGCTTTCCCGTCTCTTCACAGTCTACTGCTCTGTAATGTTTATTCTGCCTATTCTGGGGTGAGTACACCTTGTTGCTTTATATCACAGTTCAGCAATTTCAGCACAAAGCCAGCATCACTAAAACACTTTTACGTCTCTTTTTGTGATTTCAGGCCTCATGCAGCAGCAAACTTTTATCAAAGAGCCTTGTTAGCTAATGCCCTCACCAGCGCGCTACGTTTACACCAGAGACTTCCACGCTTTCAGCTCAGCAGAGCGTTTTTGGCCCAAGCTCTGCAAGAGGACAGCTGTCATTACCTGCTATACTCTCTAATCCTGGTCAACTCTTACCCCATCACAAGTATCCTTCATTCACATGGTTTTCATATCAGGTTTCCAACATTATGTTCTTTTAGTGTTACATTTTTAGTAATTGCCATGAGGTGTTCATTTTGCATTAATCTAAGCCATTTTAGCATATCACATCACTATATTTATTACATTTATTAACATTCCTGAGTGATCTGAGGAGCTGTAGTTTGATCCTTAACTTTGTGTTCAGTGAGCATCTTTCCAGTTTTCTTGTTTTCTTTACTTCATGCAACCACCTACACAAAGAAAGTTCTTGATGTGAGTATATATCATTAATATGACTAAAAATGTTTTTTCCAAACACTAGAATGCTGAAATGGGCTATTAGAAGCAGTCAAATCGAGTTATTTATGTCTATCCAAGCAGCCGTTGTTTGGAGATGCAAATTTCATAAAATGTCTAATACTAAGTAATAACTAGAATTGTGATTGGTTTTGTATTTACTCAAGGTAAACTCTGTGCCCAATAATTGCTGCACAGCTTTGTCAACAGTGCTTGACTTTTGTTTCTTATTACTGCAGTCTGTGGGTCCAGGCAGCCTGATGTTCATCAGAAATCTCCTGGACCGACTAACAGCCAATCAGCAGAACATCCTGAAGTTTATTGCTTGCAATGAAATATTCTTAATGCCGGCTACTGTTTTCATGCTCTTCAGGTATGTTTCCAACTTAACTGATGTTATTGTCGCCATAAGACAAAGCAAAACCTGATTTTAGTCATATGTATAAATATTTCGCGTGATATGTCAGACTGTATCACATTATACCAGGTTCCTGTTGGTTATAATTGCAGTTTAGGTAGGAAATGCACTGTTGCGCAATATATTTATGGTTTATTTATGAGTCCATTCAGATTTTGAGTTTTAAGACGAACATATTCACACATAAAATATATATATGATTAAAATTTCTTATTTTATTGTAAAGTTCCTCAAGATGACATGTTGTGAACATGTTTAAGTTTTATGACCTGCTAGTTTTGAATTTAATCTTTTTGAAGGGAGCTGTAACTCTGACTGCATGTCGCTGCAATCAAAGCCCCACAAACAAAAATACAATATTGCTCCGTGCTCTTACAGTACATCAGAGTGATTTGTCATAAAGATGGACACAGCAACTGCATTTATTCAGATTCTGAAATTTTTTTGTATTAATTTGTATTCTTCAGGAACCAACAATGATTGAAATAGTACAAGTAACAATCTTGACAACAGTCACTTTTGGAGGTTCCAAGACATCATTAAGTAGAACTTATTGTAAAATAAATCAAAATTTTTAATCACAGTAAGGTATTTTTCAAAATAAGTGACACAATAAATCCTTACATACTTGTGTAAAACTTGTGATTGAAGTTAATTGTGTCTTCAACAGTGGTCAGGGAAGCTTGTTGCTGCCTTTTATCTACTACCGCTTCCTCACACTGCGCTACACATCCAGAAGAAACCCTTACTGCCGGTAAGGTGTTAAATAGATGTTGTTCTGTTTTATATCAAAAGAAATATCAAAATGTGTTTTTTATGTGCATAGGGTGAATTTATTTCTGCTATCTTCCATAGGTTATGGACAAATGTAAATTTTATGTACCCTTTCTTACCAAAACTTTTTAAATATGCAAATAACATTTATGCATATTGCAAACAGTTCATACAGAGTGTTTGTTTTAAATTCAGTATTGGATTATTTCTTCTCTGCATATAGTTTGTGTGATTCTAACTTATATGTGGTGGGAATTAAATATTTAGAAATATTTTATAGGTCGCATAACAAACTTTATCAACAATAACTTAGTGAGTTTTTTTTTTAACTTTTTAAGTGTGTCACTTTATTATGACTCTGTCTTCTTTATATAACTTTTATATAACTTTTAATCCATTTAAGTTTTAATCCATTTAGTTAGTTACATTTATTTAATAAAAAGTAACATTAATAATATAAGATTTATTTGAACTTTGGCAGGCTTTATATAACTTTATATAACTTTTTCTTAGCACAATTCTCTTTAGGTTCCACCTCAGCATTTTACAACAACAAGTAGCAGCAAATTGATTAATTACTTTTTAAGGGTTTTAGGTAGATTTGCAGGTGCATTTGAGATCACTGTCCAGTTAATGACCCACTTTAGGGAATGTTTGTGTCGATGGTGTCATTAGTGTCTAGAATACTCTGGCATAGAGTGAAATCCTTGGTCAACTCAATTATGGCCCGGTCACAAAAAAGGCTGTATCATCACATCTCTGTCACCACATTTATAGCAGAAAAACACAATATTTTTTTGAAGGTGTCTGAGCTGCTTTGCAATGTAAATAAATATACCACCAATCTTAACTGGAGGAATATTTAGTCATTTGTTTTTTTGTAGTGACACATTTCAGATTTTTATTCTAACATGGTTTTTCCTCTGTAGCACTTTGTTCACTGAGCTACGAATTCTTCTGGAGCACTTCATCATGAAGCCTTCATGTCCAGCTTTTTTGAGGAGGATGTGCCTCAGCAGCATCGCCTTTATCAGCCGCCTCTCCCCCACAGGGGTCTGATTAGACTAGATGTTGTTCCATTTTAGTTTTTCAGCCATTTGCGATGTGACTTTAAATTATGAAGGGGACAGACATTGCCATCAGTGGAAGAAACCTTTTTTTGAATGTCAACTTTACTGTCAGACCTCCCTTTTTTTTTACCTCTATTTTGAAGACAAGCCTGTAAAGCACTGAAATCTGATAGTGATATTTCTGTTTTTGTTGGCTGATCAGAATACAGCAGATATCAGCTGTACTCTGCATGTTTTGGCAGGTTTATTTTCTTTCATGCCATTATTTATTTATAAAAATGTTTATTCTGTGATGGAACAATAACATTCTAAGATTATAGAGACTTGAAGCATGAATATGTTTTTATTGATGAAATGTTTTTTGTTAATTATGAAACGTCTGAATGCCTCACCTTCATTTTCCTTCTAAATAAGTTTCATTAACATCCATAATTATTTTACTAGATTGTCTGATGGATGTGTAGCTGAGAAGATATCTGCTGTATTTTTAAAAATATTTTATGGTACCACAGTTTTTGCTGTCAGAGTTATGTATAATATAATTTGCACAATGCATGTCATCCTTACATTGTTTCTCAGTTTTTATCACAGCTCTGAACTTTTTTAACTCAATGATGTTGCAGTAGGTTTCCTCCTCAATTCCTGCTTTTCTTTATATTTTATGTGCTTCTATACCGAAGGAGACACCACATTTTTATGACAAGAATAAAGTTATCTCTTAAATAAAATCTCTAAAATATGAACTATTTTGAATTGCATTAACTTCTCAACTTAATGACTAAGAGATTTTAATCAGTGACCAAAAAAAAAACGCACTGCATTTCTTATTCTAAGAATTTCTGTACATAGGATATGCAGTTTGTTTTCCAGTAAATTAAAATATTGAAAAATCTTTTCCCTTCTAATCCAAAATGTTACTCATCTATTATGTAGATTAATTTCACTATATTTTAATTCTATTAATTCTGATTGTCATAACCTGCACCCAATAAAACCCAACATTCAAGTTTTCAAAAATATTTAATATTGCACAGTACTTTAGAACAAAAAGCTGAATTGTTGCAGAATTAACTGAGGAGTTAAGGAAGCCTTGATTTCTGTATTGGCATTGTTGGCTTTCCTCTCTCAGCATAGATTTACTATGATTTTGGTCAGGTCAGTTTAGTGCCTAACCAATACAGATGCATGGTCATTATACCAGGGGTTGGTGGTTGAGCAGACTTGAGCCAATCGCTGCTGGCAAATGAAATATGCATCCATTTTGTCAGCAGAGGGCAGCAAGAATATCTAAAATTTCCTCTTATCCCCGAATTTGAATATTTATCTCTTGATATAAAGCAACGAGGCTTCCGTGTTCCTAAATTATGTATTCAAACTCTTGATTTTCACATGAGATTAATTTCTTAATTAGTTTTCTTGGATTTGAAAAGAGGATTTTTGGCCAGTCAGCAGGAGTCAAGACTTTTCTGTCCTCATGTCAAAAAAGTTTGAATTAAAAATGACTTAGATTAGACTGCTCAATTTTAACTTTAGTTGTACGGATGTTCAACGTACATATGATTAAGGTCTTGATGCTACGAAACCCCTACGCCAAAGTGACATGTGAAAGCTGGATTCAAACGTAAGGCACTGCAACCAATCAGCATTCGGTGTCAATCTCCCCGCTCTGCTTTTATCCAATGAAATCGTAGCTTGGAGAAAGGAAGTCAATGTTGCCGTGGCAACGGGAGTTTGATTATACAGTTCGCCGTGGAAGATTTATCTTACATTTTTGTCGTTAGACGGGGCCTAATCTCACATTTATTGCAAGCAGAGACAATTTTTATCTTCGGTTTTTTATGTTGTTCATTCTGTGTCTTTATAATTAGTTTGTGCTCACTGACGGAGACAGATGGCGGCTGATTTAATCGTGTTAGTCAATTAGCTTGCTAGCTAACGTTAGCACGTCGAGCTAATCTCTTCGCTGAAAGTAATCCCAGCCTTGAATGGCTCCTTCGTTCTCTTGGTACTCAGCTTGAAAGAAGCAATCTGAACAATCTTTAGGAGTCAAGCAAGCAGACAGTTTTCTTGGTCGCAAAACGTAGCTGGGACATTATCTAAAAGACTGAAATTAAAAGAAGATGGAGCTCCACCTACATAGACTCGATTATACCCAGGTAACACCATTTATTTGACGCTGTTTTTGCCTTGCTTGATTTAGAGTAGTTTTAGTTGCTGCTGAACTAAAATTAATCAATGTTATGTTGCATGTCTGCTCTAGGTTGGTGTGACATCCCAGAAAACTATGAGGTTACTTCCAGCGTTGGGAAAAAAAACAACCCAAAAGGTATTATTACCGAAGACCACTGCCACATGTAATTAGAAACCTTAAAAAACAGTTTCCCTTTAAATGTGACCGAGTTTTAATCCATTTAGTTAGTTATATTTATTTAATAAAAAGTAACATTAATAATATAAGATTTATTTGGACTTTGGCAGGCTTACTTTTGGTGTGTGCAGTTTTGTAAGTCAAGTTGTCTCCTGTGAAGAAAAGTGACACTGATCTCTTTAAGATGTTGTTGCCATATGTAAACCATTAATACATAGAAGTAATTAACATGATCCCTTAATCCTTGAAAAAAACGATCTATGCAAATTTCCGATGCATAGATCAGAAATTTGAACACAATATGCTACAATGATGCACTACACATTGTAAAGTACACTGGATTTGGAGTTTGGTCCTCAAAAAAAAAGATAAGAAATACAAAACGGACACCGATACTTCACTAAAAGAACAGGAAATGATATATATATATATATATATATATATATATATATATATATATATATATATATATATATATATATATATATATATATATATATATAGGCCCTAAACACCAGAGCAATAGAGGCCCAGATCTACCACACCAGACAAGACCCAAGGTGTAGGTTGTGCAAGGAGGCCCCTTAGACAGTCCAGCACATCACAGCAGGGTGCAAGATACTGGCAGGGAAAGCGTACATGGAGCGACATAACCAAGTGGCAGGCATAGTGTACAGAAACATCTGTGCAGAATATGGACTGGAAACCCCGAGATCAAAGTGGGAAACACCCCAAAGGTGGTGGAGAACGCCAGAGCTAAGATCCTGTGGGACTTCCAGATCCAGACAGACAAAATGGTAATGGCGAACCAACCAGACATTGTCGTAGTGGATAAACATCAGAGGAAAGCCTTTGTGGTAGATGTAGCAATACCAAGTGATTGCAACATCAGGAAAAAGGAGCACGAGAAACTGGAGAAATACCAGGGCCTCAGGGAGGAACTGGAGAGGGCCTGGAAGGTGAAGACCACAGTGGTGCCTGTGGTCATCGGGGCCCTCGGGGCAGTAACCCCCAAACTGGAGCAGTGGCTACAACAGATCCCAGGAACAACATCAGACATCTCAGTCCAGAAATGTGCAGTTCTTGGCACAGCCAAGATACTGCGCAGAACCTCAAGCTCCGGCCTCTGGTAGAGGACCCGAGCTCAGAGGATAAGAACCACCCGCGGTGGGTGAGAAGGGAATTCTTTTTATATATATATATATATATATATATATATATATATATATATATATATATATATATATATATATATATATTTATGTATGAACAGAAGCTATATATATCTTCTGTTCATGCAGAAGAGAAAGACATAGTTCAATTAGTAAGCATTGTATCGAACTGTGCACCCTCATTGGGAATTGTTCATCTGAAGGACAGCCTGGGGAGAGATTTTAATTCTGACAGCACTCTGTTATGCTGTCCTGTGTCCAGGATGTGTGGGCTCTTCTTAGGTAAATGTCAAGTGACTTGACTAACATTTTCTCAACAAATCATTATTTTTATTGTGCTCTTTTATGCTTTCTATCAACTTTAGAAGCCTCTGAAATGTGCTATGTAAATGAACCTCAGCTCAGCATTTATTCAGTCTTTATGACAGAAAATTTGGTTTGTTGAGGTGGACTCAAATAAAAGAGTTCATGTTTTTGGTTTGGTTTTTGTCTTGTTCTTTTTCAGGTTGCCATTGCTGATCATGATGGTGTAGTTACATGCTTTGGGATGAAAAAGGGAGAAGCTGTGGTGAGCTTATTTTTATATAATCCAGCTGTTGTTGAATTCTGAAGAGACATGTTTTACTGTAAAGACATATGACTGTCTGTTTCAGCCTGTGTTTAAAACGCTCCCTGGAGCAAAGGTAGCCAGAATGGACCTTGGAGGTGCAGTGGGAACTCCCCAGGAGAAGATCTTTGTCTGTTCTGGTTCTCAGGTTCGAGGATTCACTAAGAAAGGAAAACAGTTCCTGATCTTTGAGGCCAACCTCACGGAGAGCATTAATGCCTTGTAGGAACCTCTACCTTTTATTACTTCTTATTCTGTTTCCTTGACTTTTATGGTATGTTGTGACTTTAACCTGTGTGAATGATAATGACAATGTTTTTTCCTAGGCATGTCTCAGGTGCTGACCTTTTTGTGTGTGCAAGTTACATCTACAACCACTACTGTGACTGCAAGGACCAAGACTACTTCCTTTCTGGAGACAAAATTAATGACATCACATGCTTATCCTCAGAAAAGCTTCCTCACCTCATCCCTGTGTTAGCTTGCCAAGATCGAGTAATCAGAGTCTTGCAGGTAACTCGAACTCACACTTAAATACAAAATTGTTTAACTGGATACTTTCATGTTGTCATACCTATGGCTAATCTAGATTTAAAATTATTTTCATTCAAATAAATGATCAGTTTTAAACTCTTTTGCTCTACCCATTGGCTGTTCCTTCACTAATGAGGTTTCTCTTCAGTGATTTACTCTAACTCTAACTTCAGGGATCTGAACTATCTTATGATATTGAAGTTCCCAGCCCTCCATCTGTTCTGGAACTTTTTAATAAAGATGGAGGCAAGTCAGCTTCTTGTCTTTAGTTTATTTAAATTATAAATCCTCCCACGGTTTCATTTAAACGCTATGTTTTTCTTCAGGAGAGGAAGTCCTTTATGGAACCACTGATGGAAAAATTGGACTGGTTCAGATTGGTGACTGTGATGCTGCAACCAAATGGGAGATTGAAAATGAAAAAAGAAAAGGAGGTATGGTTCAAAATAGAGCTGATCAAAAGTTAAACATACACCAATTATTGGCATGATATCCATGTTAATTTAGGATTTTTAATTATTGATTTCAACTGTTCATTTTCCATGCAGCTTCAGTAAGTTTTAAAAAGAAGAATTAGGTGAAATAATTTGGATTTATTGTGAATTTTCTCTAATCCACAAATGTTTAAAGTTAGACATGCACACACAAGTATATACACAAACTTTCTGTAATTTTTCGTTAAGTTTCCCTTAGCATGTTTTTTTCCAGTCAGCAGTAAGTCACTGGCATAATTTTGGCCAGATAATTTATTCACCATCCTTCTTGGAAGGAAGCTTTGTGTCAGGTTTTAAACGTTGCCAGTACATTTTTACCATGGTTGAATCTTAATTCTTTCCTGCTTCGTTTATTTTAAAATCAGTTTCGATGTGTTTGGTTTCAGGATATTTAGGAACAACTAGGAAGCATGAAGGCTCAAGACTTCCATGAACTATAAGTGGTTGGCATAACAGTGCAACAAAGCTTTCAAACATAACACTGTACCAGCTTCCAGGCATGGTGGTGGTAGCATCATGCTGAGGGCTTTTTTTTCCAGCTGGGTATTGGTAAATTAATTGCACAATAATACATGCAAAAATACTTTGAATCTGAGTCTGTGCCAGATAAACAGCCAATTTCAATACTCAAATCTAAACCTTGCCATTCTAACAAGGAGGTCAAAAATGCACCTGAATGCATCTTGCTGATGGACATTTAACCAGATATTAATGGAGATGTGGGAGTTAAGTTCAAAGCCTGTCTATATTTGAATTTTGTGTGGATTATGGGAAATTTGCAATACATTGAAACTAGTTC
This sequence comes from Poeciliopsis prolifica, assembly GCF_027474105.1. Taxonomy (NCBI): domain Eukaryota; kingdom Metazoa; phylum Chordata; class Actinopteri; order Cyprinodontiformes; family Poeciliidae; genus Poeciliopsis; species Poeciliopsis prolifica. The sequence continues at coordinate 6,698,751 of NW_026562381.1, forward strand.
ACCCAGATTTTGTTTTTCAGTTTAATTTTCCAAATTAATATATGAGGCAATTATTAGAGTATGTAAACTTCTAAACTGATATTGTGCACAATGTTTTGTAAGTATTTCATTTAAAAAAATTCACGTCATGACCCATTGTGGACTATTCTTGTAGTTTTGGACGACTCTCAAAGCACCAAAACTCTTTTCTTTCGTCCATCAGGAATTCTTTGCATTGACACTTATGACATCATTGGCGATGGTGTGAATGACATCCTGGTGGGCAGGGACGATGGGGCAGTAGAAGTCTATGGTTTTGACAGCTCCAGAGAGCCTTCGTTACGCTTTGAACATGTGAGAGTTTGTCTTTACCTGTTCTAGTTAGATTTTCTTCATTAATAGTGGCAAACAGTTATCACAATTAAATGCTAATTGACCACATTATAGGTCAGGTACATGTTGCTAATATGTTTTATTGGTTTAGCTTTCAATCCTACAGCTGTTGATGACATTTGAATTAATGCATACATTCACTCCCAGTATAGTGTTCCATCATGTATGCTTGCAGGGAAATACTATAAAAACTTGCCAGTCCAGCCTATATTTATGAGCAGATTGCCTCCACATGTTGGCTGGTTTCTTAATTAAGATAACATTTCTTCTCCTTTCAGGTGTTGACAGAGAGTGTGACCTCCATCCAAGGGGGCTGTGTGGGGAAAGAGTCATATGATGAGGTCTTAACTGCCACCTATACAGGTTAAGAGATGTGATTTACCTTTAGAAATGAAAGAAATTATAAAAATGATCTCAGACTTAGATTTTTCTAATAGTTGTATCCTTGAATGTGGATTATATCTTCAGGCTGGGTGACTGGCCTGACCTCTGAACCCCAGAGGGCCGAGGCTGTACAAGGAGACGAGATCAAGATGAGCAAGGAGACCCAGTCTAAAATAGAAGCACTCAGGTATGAGCACAATTATTCATTTGTCTGAACTTCTCATTTTACCTTCTGCATTTCAATTAAATTTGAATTTCAGAACAAATTTGTTTCTGAGTTATATCATTGTCTTTTAGTGCAGAGCTCGAGCAGTTGCAGGTTAAAGTTCTTCAGGGGCGTGAGCAATACCAACAGTCCAGTCAGTCCAGCACGGCCGTCTCTGCTGTACCTGTTTTCAGCATCAATGACAAGTTCACGCTTTGCCAGGATGACGCCAGCTACAGTCTCACTCTGGAAGTGCCGACGGCCATCGATAACCTACTCTTACAGGTATCTGGAGCAGTTATTTGCTGCTGATACAAATTACATACTTTATTTTTAATCATATTATTTAAGAAGGAAGAATGTAACTTTAATTTGAGTCTTCATTTTTCTCAGAGTGATGTCCCCATAGACCTGCTGGATGTAGACAAGAACTCAGCCGTTGTCAGTCACAGTGAATGCGACTCACAGGTGAGCTTTATAAATCAGTCTGTATACATGAAGCATGAATAACCTGCTGTGCTCTTACAGCTCTGACTGAATATGTGTTTCCAGCAACCTAATGGAAACTACCTCCTGGCCACGTACAGATGTCAAGCTAATACAACCAGACTTGATCTTAAGGTAACCATTAAATCAACGTTGAGTGAAGGCATGTAGGATTTTCCTCATTATAACTCACCGCTAATGGAACTCTTAGGTTTGTACAGTGGTTTGCAAAGGCATTATTAACCCTGAAACCTTCCTATATTTTTTTTTCTAACATTGCAACACCACACTGTTGTAGGATAACACAAAGCAGTGGATGATTTTGCCATGGAAAGAAGCTTATGCAGTTTTTTTTAAAACAAAAACCAGAAATGGATGAAGAGTGGTGTGCATCTATATGAAACCCTTCTTGGTCAATATTTTGTAGAATATCTAGTCACTGCCATTACAGCTATAGATCTTTAGCAGCCTTTCACATCTACACACTGATGTTTTTCCCCATTCTTCTTCATGAAAACAATTCAGGCTCAGTTACATTGGTTAGAGAGCATCTGTGAACATCTACTTGAAAGTCTTTCCGCAGATTCTTAGTTTGATTTCCATGATGTTGTTCGTTCACTAATGAGCGCTAACAAACCTTAGGGATTTTCACAGAACAGCATGAATTTTTCCAAGATTAAATAAAGGCTGAATACATATTTTTATTACTTAAAATGTAAAATAGTAGGTATCATTTTTCTTGTTCTTCACATTTATGGAGTATTTTTGCTTGGGTCATGTAAAATCCTAATTAAATACACTGAAGTTTATGGTTGTAACTCAACAAAATATGAGAATGCTTAAAGGTGTAGGGATACTTTTGCAACACATTTTTAATTATAGTTGATATTTCACTTTTTATTGTATCACTGCTTGGTTAATTCTTCAAAAGCGAAGTCTCTGTGTAGGTTTATATGAATGCCGGGGGGAAAAAATCACTTCTCTGTCTACTTGATGAGCTTAAATGTTGTTCTGTATAAGATCCGGCAAATAAATAATCAGTTTTATCCACAATCAGGTGAGATCCATTGAGGGACAGTATGGGACTCTGCAGGCTTACGTCACACCCAGGCTGCAGCCCAAGACCTGCCAGGTTCGACAGTATCAGATCAAACCGCTTTCTCTGCACCAGCGGACACACAGCATAGACCCAGACAGGTAAGGGCTTTATGTAAGAATCAAATAACAATTTGACTGCTTGAATATAAAAAAGCTGGTATACAGTAATGAGTAGACATTTAGTAAGAAGTCAACTTCCAGTTATATCAGCTACATTGCAGATGATCTCTGTCCATTTCTGTTTCAGGCCAATGAACCAACTCAGTCTGGTGGGGCAGTTCAGTTTTGCTGAAATTCATTCCTGGGTGGTTTTCTGTTTGCCAGAGGTGCCTGAAAAAACGCCTGCAGGGGAAAGTGTGACCTTCTACTTCCACAACACGTTCCTCGGCACACAGATTGAAACCACATACTGGTAAACTCAGGAACATACTAAAAACAACTCAAGTTTTGTTTAGGAGTGTCATATTAAAATCACAAATGTCCTTGAAAGACCAGTTGTCGCAGAATATATTTATAAAAACCATTAACAAGTGTTAAAATATTAATAAAAAAGCTCTCTCTCTGCATTCCACAAATACTTCTTGAAATTAAATAATAATGAACATCTTTTCGCTGTAGTGTAATTTGGCATTTTACAGACAAAACTGCTTTGATTTGAGTGATAAAATAATATCTAAGCACACAACTGTTATCTTAAAAGTTCTATTTATGTGGAGGCTGACAACATAAAACCTTGTTTCGTTGTTAATTTTAAAAATGCACAACTAAATTTGAAATTTTCACCTGGGTTTTACAGTGTCTTTTAGGTATGTTTTTTCAATTGTCTGATTTATCTTTTCAGCAAAGGGGAGGGTCACTTTAAGTCAGACAATATTTCTACCATCTCTATCCTCAGAGATGTTCTGTCTAAAGAGGCGACCAAAAAGAAAATAAATCTAAATATTTCTTATGGTAGGTCTACTGCGTATATTTGAATTTCACCCTGATAAATTGATATATACAGGAGAAAATAAATCCATTTGTTGTGTATCTTCCAGATATAAATGACGATTCAGTCAGTCACACTCTCCAGATGATCCATCCGAAACTGGAGTACCAGTTAGTGTTGGAAAAGAAAGTTCAGCTTATCGATGCTCTCAAAGTAAGTTTTGGTTAAATGGGAACACAATGTCTCAGGGCTCATGTGTGACCTTACTCTCCTTCCTTTTTTCTATAATCATAAGGAGCTTCAGGTACATGAGGGAAATGCTGATTTCCTAATCCCAGAATACCGCAGCATCTTGGACGAGTCTGACAAACTTCTGGAGGAATACAAGAAGCAGCCAGCACGCCTTGAGAGGCTCTACGGTAAAGTCTAGGAGTCACTCTGAAAGTTATTTTTAAAGAAAATTGGAATTTTGGAAGTCATTTGGATTGCACTGACTTGATCTGTGTTTATCTTTCTTGCAGGGATGATCACTGATCTTCTTATTGACAAATTCAAGTTCAAGGGCAGGAATGTGAGAACAAAAGTGTCATCAATGCTGGAGATACTTGAGCATTATGACTTAAATTCACTATTAGACTTTTTCAGTGAACCATGAAGTCAAACCAGAAATGTATATTTTTCTGATTTATCTCTGGGCTGCTCTGTCCTGTAATCACATCACAGAATGGTAATTATCCAACACTGATGTTTATGTTGTCTCAAATTATGGTCTTTTATTGTATTTAGAAACTATTTCTGAATATAATATTAATATTGCATAATAATAAAATATTTATTCAGTCTTTTGATATTGCTTAAAATAATAATAATGCATGTTTAATCAAATAATGACTGCCTTTTAATTGAGGCTAAATGAAACTTTTACAGAAATTTGTGAATTCAGTTTTAACATTTATAGAGAATTTGCTTTTAAAATGCTTCAAAAACATCAGATCTGACATGAATATTGTTTTTCTCCTGGAGAAAAAGAATATTCCTTGTACTGATCTAATCAGTATGGGGATCTAATCAGTCACCATACTGATTACGTCAGTATGGGGCCTGAATATTGGGGACTGATTTAATCTATCTACAGACCTATAACCACTGTCCCTTGGTCTAGGTTTTTCTAACTCATTTATAATGAAATAACAAACATTTCACATAACAGCTATTGTGTGTGTGTGTATTTTGAGGTTAAGAAAAACTGTAATTTAATTTAAAAAAAACAAAACAAAACAATAAAAATGCAAAACAGGTGGTTCAGTCTTGACAATTTAAATAACCAGTGTAACTTGGAGCAAATCCACAACAAAGGTGCAATTTCTTAAGAAATGTATAATTAAATTAGTTAAAATACTATCTAGTCACATGAACAGCTGGGGAAATTGCCAATAGGTTAAAAGTTTTTTTTTTTTTTTTTATTAAAATAATTACAAAAACCATAAGGATCACATCAAACTCTATTTCCATAATGGGGAAATTGAAGGTGGTGGAAAAGAAAACTTATCTTGGTGTCCACCTGGACAACAGGCAGGACTGTAAAGCTGCGTACAAGAAAGGACAGACTGATTGTATTTCTTCAGGAAGATGAAATCTTTCAGTGTTTGAAAAAAAATTTGCATGTCTTATATAAATCTATTGTGGAGAGTATAATCCCTTCTACTATTATATGTTGGGGTATCAGATGGGGACTCCAGAAGGCTTGGCAAGATGATAAAGAAGATAAAGGGACTGTTGAACCTCTGGAAATGATGTTGCTGCGAAGGATTCTTGATAAAATGAAGAAAATTACAGACAACCCTGACCATCCTCTTCGTGAGACTGTCATACAACAATAAAATGTCTTCAGTCAGAAGCTTCATCAGCTGGTGGCGAGATATATATAATGTACTAATATTCTTGTTTTTTTTTAACATTGACAAAAGTTAATGACCATATTTACAGTTGAAATCATTCAGTTTCAAATTAAATTATGCATGAACCTCCGACAGTATTAACTTTACACAGTTTTTGTCAAATGACTTTTTTTCAGCAATATAAGTTGTTCTTTTCAGGCAGTCTAAAACTCTTTCAACTTTACAGAAAACGTAAAATCCTAAATGTTTAACAGCATCTGAAGTAAAATACAGCGGTTTGTGTGTGTTTTCTGAACTGAAACAGTCGTTAAAGCCATGTAACGTTTCTCTTGAGGGTGATCTTTGTTTCAAACCGGTTTTGAATTTGCAATCAGATCAATGTTGCCCTGTCTCGGCCGCCGTAGAAGTACGACGTGAATCGCTCTCTCTCTTCTGATTGGTCCGTTTCAATCGTCGCGGGCTACTTGAACTGGGACAATCTTGCGTCCCTGCATGATTCCCTGTAAATAGATCCGAGCGCAGTTGCTTTGTCTGCAGGTTGGTACAACTTTGAGACCGCTTAAAATGACAACTTAGCGCAGTTTTCTTTGTTTAGCAAGCCTCCTGCCGTACATGCGCTTTCTGTTTTTCTTTTGTTTTTAGCGCCTCAGTTTATAGTGTTGTTGCCATCTCAACAGTTAAGTTTTGATTAGAAACGACTGTTTAGTCTCTACAGTAACTGCTAGGACACGATTTCTTGTCACTGAAAGATCATCGTGATTTATCTGAGCAGTTCTAACACAAGAGTATCAGTTTTTTGGGGGCTGTTTGAGGGGGGAAACATGTCAGCAGCTAACAGACAAGGAAGCGCGGCTAGCGAGAATCACAACCAGGAGAACATGCTAACACGGCTTAGAGGCTCACTCAAACACCGAGCTGCAGCCAACGAGAACCTGGAGAATCTTCCTCCGAAGCAAGTTGCCAACAGAACCGTCCTGGGAGCCCTCCAGAACAACCACAGGAGCAGAGTCCAGAACCAGCGCGGCGTTAAGCAGGTATAGCTAAAGCTAACAGCTACTTGCATGCTCTGAATAAAATAAAACTTAAAATTCCTACAAGTCTTAAAAGAATCGCATACAGATGAAGTGACTCCTGTTAGACTGCCTTAATCGTTCCATATTAAAGTTTCAATTTAGCCTGAGATTTCATTTGGCCTAGTTGTCCGCCATTTTTATGTCGCCCAGCGCAACAGCTTTCCTCTTCTTGGAACCAGTTAAAGCAGTATTCACTTCCCAGAGCTTGCTCCCGCAATCAGTAACTAAATATTTTTTGTAAAATGCAACATCATTATAAATTCTAATGCTTTTTTATGCTCAGTCCGAGGAGTTTGCTGATTCAGTCGTTGTTGTTTCAGGAATCATTGCAGCCTTTCTTCTGCAAAAATGAAGATGTTGCAAGGAGCAATATTGAGAAGCCACCTACCAGACAACCTGCTTTCCAGATCCACGTGGATGAGCCTGATGCAGCTCCAACCAAGGAGGCTGAAGCCAGCAAGGTGAAGCCCACTGTGGAAGAATCTCCTCTGGCCATCAGCAATGCTGTGGCACGACTCCGCCAGCCTCTGGCCCCGATGGACATCCCATCATCAATGGATGTTAGCATTGGTGGGTTTGAAATGTTTTAATTTTTCAACTGTTGGATCTGCAGAGCATTCAAATTGTTTTCTTTTCCCAGATTCTCCCATGGACACGTCTATGGTTGATGGGGATAAAAGAACAGTCGATGTGAACGAAGTTCCAGAATATGCGGCTGAAATCCACACATACCTTAGAGAAATGGAGGTAAGAAACGGGTGGTATGTGAATGCTAGTGTATTTGAACTTCAACCAAATTGCATATTTGTCCTATAGGTGAAAACTAGACCTAAAGCAGGCTACATGAAGAAACAGCCAGACATCACAAACAGTATGAGAGCCATCCTAGTGGACTGGCTGGTTGAGGTCGGAGAAGAGTACAAGCTCCAGAATGAGACCCTCTATCTGGCTGTTAACTACATCGATCGCTTCCTCTCCTCCATGTCTGTCCTGAGGGGCAAACTTCAGCTTGTCGGAACTGCTGCCATGCTGCTGGCTTCGTATGTACCCATTTACGACCTCTTAATCAAACAACGTACACTTCTGCCCCTGTGTAAAAGTGATTGTTTAATACAGGAAATTTGAAGAGATCTACCCTCCTGAGGTGGCTGAGTTCGTTTATATCACAGATGACACCTACACAAAGAAGCAAGTGTTGAGAATGGAGCATCTGGTGCTTAAAGTGCTCTCCTTTGATCTGGCTGCACCAACAATAAACCAGTTTCTCACACAATACTTCTGCCATCAGGCTGTTACCAAGCAGGTGGAAAGCCTGGCCATGGTGAGTATCAGGAGCTTTTCACTTTAGCCTAAACCAGTACTTCTCAAATCCAGTCCTCAGTCCTCCCCTTTGCTGCATGTTTTCGTGCCTCTGTTGCAGAACAGCAGATTTAAATTACTGCATCACCTTCAAGTACTGCAGAAGCATTTAGTCACCAAGTTATTTAATCCAGAGAAACGCCTAAAACATGCAGAGCAGGGGGACATGAGGACCGGAAATGAGAAACAGTGGCCTAAACTTGTCTAGAGGCATATTTAACTCATAAAACTGCATTTGTTCCTAGTACCTTGGGGAGCTCAGCCTTGTCGACTCGGATCCCTTCTTGAAATACTTGCCATCGCAGATGGCGGCTGCTGCTTACGTTCTGGCCAACAATACGATGACTGGCAGCTCATGGGTAAGTCCCCCAAAAGGCTAGAGAATCTTCCCTTGGAGCTGTAAAATTTGTGATTTACTTCCACTGCTCAAAGTAAACATGTCTGCCAATGTTCCGCTTAATCTTAAAGATTGAACAATTCACTGCCAAATTCTCTTAACCTGGATGCATTTTCCTAGTCTTGGGATGAGATTAATCAGCCTCTGCAATAATTAGGAAAAATTGGCTTCATCTGGTTTGGACCAGACTGAACCACGTTCTGTACTTGAACATGCTTTTCTGTTGCATGGATTCTTGCAGTAATCTGACATTTATTTCCCTCCTCAGCCAAAGTCTCTGGAAGAGATGAGTGGTTACACCCTGGAGGATCTTATGCCATGCATTGAGGATCTCCACCAAACCTATGTTGGTGCTGCACAGCATGCCCAGCAGTCCGTCCGAGAAAAATATAAGGGCTCAAAGTAAGTGGTTGGTATTAATTTCAAAACTTGATTCTGTGACTCGACACTGTTCTGACTCAGTTTTTTGTTTTGTGTCCCCAGATACCTTGATGTTTCCAGTATCAGTCCACCAACCAAACTGATGTTGAACTGACTCCTTCCTCTAATGTAGAGGCATACCTCCTGTCACTTTTTATTTTGGTTTTTTTAATTTTTTTTTTTAATGATGTGCAACATTTTCTATTACGCCCTGCTCTTTTTGGAGTAGTGCTAGATATTTTAGAGGTTTTAATATTTTTTTTATACTCAGAATCCCGATGTTCATGCCACATGTCAGTTTTTGGCTAATCAAGAAGTTTTAATGGGTTTATTTCCAATAAGACAAAATGGTGAGGTTTAAAACACTGTTAATGCGAATTTGGCTTTCAGTGTTAAAATACTGGGCTGTGCAATGTACCAGAACCCAGACTTTTTTTGTTTTGTTTTTTTTCTCTAAGCAGTTGCTTCATTTTACAGTTTTCTAAGGTGTAAAGCATTTGACCTCATGGGATACATATTAAAGTTTATCTCTTAGTGAGTCATCTCTCATTACAACAGTGTCTTAAAATGGCATCATTTTTGTGGCATCCTCTGAAATGTAAAATATGGCTCTTGTAAATAAAACCCCTTTAAGCTATAACTTGTTTGAAGCATCTTTATAGTGGTGACCTCATGGGGGCAGCAGAGGATACATTTTGGTCTTGAATGACAAGATGGGGAATCTACCTACACCCATGAAACTGGAAAGACTTTAAAAAGTCTGTCCTAGTGTTTGGTTAATGACTCAATATGAACTTAATGGAACATATTGGCTTGTGGTCTTAATATTGAGCCCAACAGAGCTTACTTTCAACAGGAAAGACAAATGAAACTAACCTGATTTTGTTTTGCAAGTAAAACGAGCCATACAATTAGATGTGCAGTGCATTTCAGTATTTATCAAATCAAGAATGTGCCAATGGTACATATTCAATATCTGACAATACAGGATTCCTTCAACTCTGTTGCATTGTCTTTCAGTTAGTTCACAAACGGAGAATTGGCTGAGGGACAGTGCTTGTACCAGTTTTTGTAAGAGGTGACTAACAACTGAGAGCAACATATCGGTCTGCATCAAGAATATTTCAATTAAATGAAGTCACAGAAACAAAATGAACTGCTCCACTTTTCCTTTAATAGAATGGTAAGTGCACCAAGCAAAGATTTAGATTTGAGAACCATTTGGTTGGAAGGTTTATAAGCAACCAACTAGCAGAACCTGATTTTTTTGTTTTGTTTCTGGACTGATCTGTTTCCATATTTCTCTATAACAGCTTCCCTACTATTGTCAACAGGGATTCTGGTCCAATGTTGGTCTATTGATGTCAAGTAATTTTTTTGAATTTTGGCCAGTAAAATTACTATTTTCTCTCATGCTATTTGTGTGTGGACAATCATTTTCCACATTTTTTTAAATTTATAATTCATAGTAATCAAATGAGAGTTGGAGATTTTTTTATTTTATTTTTTTTGCTTTTCATGTGTAATGTTTGCTTTTCAAAATATAAAATATTACATCAAATTAAAAAAAACAAAACTGTAGTGCTAATCCAGAAGGAGCTATAGCGCCCCCTGCCGCCCTGCCTGCCACTACCATTGTTTGGGAGCACCATACAAAGAGCAACGATGTCTGAGATTCACATCCAGTAATAATAAAACACTGCTCTGTAGCAGACAGAATTCAGCCTCGTTACAAATAGGCCAACTTAACCAGATAAGGAAAAACAGTTTCCAAATGTTTATTTCATTTAAAAGATGAAGCAAGATATACTGTAGAAAAATATATTTGCCTTGAGCAAGAAAATTCAAGTGATGGTCACTTAAAGAAACTCCAAAAACATGATTTATTCATTTATATTTTACATCTTTTAGGGTGGTTTTTAAATGACTAATTACCATAATGATGCCTAATTTTTTTTAGGATAAATGTTACTCTATTTCAGGTGGAAAGCAAATATCAAGAAGTTTAAATTAAAAACAAAATCTCAGTCTGCTCATCATGATCTTCCCAGTTGCAAATCTAATTACTCTGGGCTGGAATCTGATTTAAAAAAATGTGGTTTGCCTTTTTGCTGCCTCCCATTCAGTGACTTCCTCTCTGAAAGGGAGCTAAAGGCAGCCAATGGCATTGAATTTACCTCACTCTCTCACCCTCTTGATAGATAGGGGGAGGCTGGCTTTATGCACAGCATCTGACAGAAGGGAAGCAGAGCCCAGCTGCAGAGAGGATTCTTATCTTGCAAGAATGGACAGCTCAAATGCTCTGAACTCAACAGGTCTGCTTTATAAGCATGATACTGATTGACTGGGATACAGCCATGAAAAGCATTCTATGAGGTACTTTTCCTGAATAATGGCTACAACACAGCATCTGAGGAGACCCAAGTGTGGCTGAAGACCTGGTTCTGGAAGTGGAGAGCTAGGGCAGGTTGTAGCCAGAAACCAATGCCTGCGCCCAGAACATTTCTGGTGGCATCCACCTCGCTGCCCCTGTCGCTGGGATGGGGCTGGAACCTGAGCTTGTACGTGGGGATGCTCTTTGGGCTCCTGTTGCTGATGCTGCTGCTTCTCTGGATGCTCTTTAAGCAGCTTGGGAACTCGGTGGGGAAATCGATGGTGCAGCCCGCTCGCTCTTTCAGACAGACTTGCACTGATCAAAGGTTGCAGCGAGTGTTGTGAAAGATGTGATAAAAATCTGCCAAAAACTGTGCCAGGACTTGGTGGAGAGCTTGAAGGTGCCTTTTCACTCATGTTTAAGGATGCTGATTTGCTCTTAAACACTTCTGTGTTCACACAAAATAAAAGAAGATGTTATTTAGAAACCTTTTTGTGTATTTTTTTGACAGTTGCAGGTTTACTCTTCTCAGACATGTAGAACAGTATTTACTGCATGCATCTTAGTAATTAAAAATACAGTTGATTTTGTGCTGCAGCTATTCTTTTTCATCTCACCAGTCATCTTAGACAGCCAAACCTAAACAACTAAATTAGTGAGTAAAATCACAAGGCAGAATTAAATCTGCATCCTTATTGATGGTGATTAAAAAGAAGCTTTTAGGGGGCAATTTGCACTGCTCTCATCTTATTGGTGAAATGCTTGGGCGATATGAAAGAGGTGCAGCACCAGCTATCCTCCACTCCCCTGTCCATGTCCTTGTCCATGCCAAAGAACAGAGCAAATGAGACTCTTGTGGGAAACAGATAACATCAACAGCAAGTGTTCACAACTTTAATGCTGTTTGATCTCCATGCAGTGGTTGATCACACTAGTGGTTGTTGTGCTGTGCACAGATGGATCACTTGTCAAAGGTGGAAATATACTCCATTTGTTTGGAATGGATTGATAAATGTAACTGTTAATGTGTTTTAGCTTGGGTAATTAGTTAGAGGTGGGAGATGTGTCTTTTATTTTCATGTCTGAGAGGAATCTATCGACTCCTGACCTTCAGGGAGAGAACTGCCATTATTCTGACAGCTAATTTTCCTTCTAAGATTCACAGTTCATTAATGGTTCTCAGGGTTGGAAATATTTCTCAAAGGTTGACATGTCTGCATTAACTCAGAGTAAGAAAGTCGGATAATTAGAGGGGTTTAAGCAATTGTTTAATTCAATGACAGCAATCTTGTAATAATTGCTGACATAATAGGGAAACATCCAGTTCAAAAGCTGGAAAAATAATCCATCTCCCTCAATTCTCAAAGCTCATATATACAGATGTGACAGTTGAGGGAGGCAATTTTCTCTTGTGACAGCTGGCAAGAAAGCAACAAAGAATATTTCCCCAAACAATTCCTGTAAACATATTCAAAATTATAATGCAATGCTGATGCATGAGCATCACACATTTTAGCCTTGTAGTTGGATTAAACTTCAAATGCCATTTGAATAATACTGAACATCATATCAGTAACAAGCACTGCAAATACAATCAGCAAAACATGAAATTCAAGTAACATCAAAGAATTATAAATTAAATTATATTCACTAAAGTGGAATGTAGGGTAAAAAGTAACTGAACGAATGTGGGTAAGCAGCTAAAAGAAGCAAGAAAAAGTTGAGGGGAAAAAAACTGCAATCAGTAATTATTTAGAAAGCAATTCTACCACCTGTCAGTGCAAATGGCATTGCATGGTTTAATTCTAACAGACGGCTAATAAAAAGGTTTCATGACCATGGTGTCACACAAGAAGCATCTCAAGACTGGTAAAGGGATTTCTCAGGATCTTTGCAACCTTTTGATGCAAAACATGTTTTTGGGTGTAAGCATGTGACTGAATGTGTGCATCTCCCACTAACCACTACTGGATTCAAAATCATAAAGTGGAAAGACTATATCACCCAAAACCAGCTTCCAGTAGGAGATTTATGTCAGCGGAGTTGAAAGAATGTTTTTTTAAGATTATCCAAGTGGCTCCATGTACTTACGAAGAGCTTCAGAAAGACTTTGAAACAGCAGGTAGTTTTTCATGACAGCAAATTATGCATCCAGCCACCATGATCTCTGTTTCCACTGCCTAAGAAAAACATGTTGGAGCTCAATTATGGAACAAAAGATATCTGGGGACCATTTTGCTAAGCCAATAAAATACTTGAAAAATGCAGTCAGGTCAGCTGGGAAAAATAAAATCTAACTGCTGACCAGCATGTTTGGATCAGAAAATGCATGGACACACCCCTACAATCACCATGCCAACAAAGAAATTTGGTGGTGGGAACATTGTGATGTGGGGCTTTTTTATTTAGTGGTGCAAGCTGATATTTAATTGAGGGATGGTGCATGAAGAAATGTACTTAGATGCTGTTGATAATAATTTAGAGCTAAAATGTGGGTACATGTTTTAGCTAGTGAATGACCCTAAACACACACCACAGAAATTTCTCAGTTGGTTTCAGAGAAAGAAAGAGAAGACTCTTGTGAATTCAACCAAATCCAATAACTGCAATTACCTGGGTAATTCCAGGTAATTCTAAAGCCAAGGAAAGGGGTCAGATTTCCAGTTCAACAAGGAGCTGAACTGGATATCCTGATGTGAGTTCAAGCCCTTTTATTTGACACTGCATGCACAGTTTACGTCAGGCAGCTCTTTTCATGCAAGAGGGAAACATTCCAAAAATAATTAAGAGTATGAAGAGCTTTAGATTGACAACATAAATCATCAGGCTGATGATGAAAAAAACTATTTTTTTGTGAAAAAGTAATTTATCCACTATGACAGATAGAAAGAACTCCTTCCACATTGATAGTGGTGACAGTTAAGGTTGTTTACATGGGTGTGAGGGATACTTAATCATTAAGAGTGAACCAAGTAATATTCGTTGACATGGAGCCTGCTCTCTGCTCAGAGAAGGTGGCAAGCAGAGGTCATAAGTGGTAGCTGGGGAGCCATTTTGACTGATGATGGTGGGTATTGTTTGTCAGTCAACACCAGACAAATGGAGCTGCCTGCAAGCAGCCCTGTAACTCAGCTGTCGAACAAAGCTCTCATAAAAACACTCTAATGTTGTTTTGATTCAGAAATATTAAAAAAGTAAAATCAACCAGACGTTTTTAAGCTTCTGTCCTTAAATTGCTTCTGAAGAGCTGCTTTTTTCTTCAAGTAGAATAAAATTAATTTTAGCTCATGAGAAAAGCACTTGAAAAAGCAATTTAAAAATATCACCTTGGTGATATAGAAGGGGATTAATTAAAAATCAATTTTAACAACTTCTGGAAAATGTTAATAATCTTTGCTTTGCTTCAAAGCTCAGTTAATCACAAATGGATTTGTTAGATTATAAAATTCAAATGTTTCTCAAAAATTGTTTGATTTCAATTTTGACCCTTCCAAGTCAAAATCTAAATTAATATATTTTGTCTGACATCAGTTTAGTTTATTACTGTTTTTCTCAGTCACTGTGTATGTTTTTCACATCCCCATTAACATATTCCATTTCACAAAATAATTAAAATAAATTGCAAAACCTAATTGATAACTAGGAAAAACATGTCACTTGCTCTATGGATAGTTAGTTCCTACATTTTGCAGTTTGTAATTGTTTTGAGAAGATCACTCATCTGTTGTGTAAATGTTTATGGTGGTGTGAGATAGATATGCAGTGTCCAGAGAGTAGCTTATCATCCATTGATGTTGTCCAGATAACAGTCCAGAGACCAAATCTCTGTAAAATGGAGAGATTTTATGTAAGAAAAAAAACTCTCCATAGGATCTGATATGCTTGTTATTAGCCATAGCACACTTGTTTATTGCGATTAAAGGAAATTGGTTTCATGTCAGCCTGGGAGTATGTGATATAAAACGATGCGCTCTGTCACCGGATCGTCTCCCAGATGGTGTTCACACGCTCATCGTCTCACAAACCCTCACTTTAATTAAGGTTTGCAGGAAAGGAGATGGCAACAAGAATATATGAGCCATCACTTTGTGCTGGGCTCTCTGGTCCCATCAGGAACCTGTAAATGTCTTATTTGTTTAAAAAAAAAACAAAAAAAACTATCCTTAACTAAGTTGTGGAGATTGCCTTCCATGAAGGCAGGTGTGTTTGAGTCCTGGTTGCTTTAACACACATTTACCTGCCTGATAGGATGTCAAAAAATAAATAAATTATACTTAGGGAAAATGAGAAATAGCACCAAAGTAATGACATATTGATGACTTATTATTCAAAACATCAACAACTTCTCTTGAGCTCTCATCCATCACAATGAAAATAATTGTGGAATATGAGATTGACCCCCTCTAGACATTTGCTTGGGCTCACAGGCTTTACTTCTACTCTCTAAGTTTAGATTTTACACAATACCCTACAAATAAGGCATTTACAGACATAATACATTTCCAACATATTTTAACATTTTTAAATGAGTTTGACATGTTTGTGTAAAATACACAAACATTTATTCAACAGTACTTGTTCACTGTGTCTGAATTCTGAAAGTATTTTAATATGATGTTTTGGAGATTAGTCTCTGATGAACTCATATTAGGAATGTGAGGTTGGCAGGGCTTAGCCCCAAAGCATAATCAGGAAGCAGACAAACAAACACTCATCCCAGTTAATGGTGTTTTTATGTCATTTATGGTCTTTAGGTCCCAAACACAAAATATTGTCTTTGTGTTTCCCCATCGTTTTTGTGTCTTGTTATTTTACATTTTCTTCTAAGAAGGACATTACTTAAAAAGTTTTAAAGCTGAGCCACACTTAGTGTGAAGTTTGTCGGACAAAGAAATATTTACGGTCTCTGGGGAAGGAAGGCATCTGTTTAATGTCTTTTAAAAAGACTCACGGAGGTGGATGCATGCGGTCATTATCTCTTGTTTCACTGATGTGGAGTGAAATGCAACACTTCCAGCAGACGAGGTGAGTGCCTCTTGCATGCTTTCTCAGTTGAGGAGGAGCTTTAAAGACCATAATAATAATAAAGAGCTCACCTGAACCACAGATCAACTGTGAGGAGAGGAAGACACAAACCTGTTGGTAAGAACAAAAACCTGTTTAGTTATTTTCTATCAACATTATTGTTGAATCAATTGTGTTTAGGTATGATAACTCACCAAAATGAAGTTTAATCTATGTATTTTTATTACTTTCAGTTTAAAACATCCATCCAAATAAAATGGTAAGTGCTGTTCACAGTTGTTTTATTTTTTGACTGAAAACAATAAAAATGTTTGTTTAGTAATACTACCTTACAAAATAACTTCTGTTTTACCCAATATCTAAGATTTGGTGTAGTGTGTTGTAGTCACACAACTGGGCTAACCTTTATGTTTGACTAATGAAGTATGCGTTGCCTGTGAAAGGTCATTGCCTAATCACTGACACTTCAGGGTCTCCCTCATTTCCTCATTCAGAAACACTAACTTTTTTCTTTCTAACCCTAAAAGTCATGATTAGTTCTCCAGTTAGTTTTTTAATTTGCTGCTACTATACCAATTAAAAAATGGCACAGTATATGTGCAAATGATACACTCTCTTTTAGCTGAGCCGTATTTCACAGTTAGAACTTTCCACAAAGAGATGCTCATTACTAAAACAAGAGTTTTTCTCCAGTTGAATACTTACATGGCAGAATAGAGAAAAGAAGCACCTCCATCTGATACACTTGATTTAAGCTGTCGAGACACTTTAGACTATCTGATAAGGATAAGTAGCAAGAACTTAGTTTCAGGTGATGTCATCTGTCTAATTTGTACCATATTCAATTACATGTTTATGGAAACACTATGGGCACAATGGACTGAAGTTTACAGTTATAGTTTTGAGACAACACTGCTTGGGAGCATTTTGGTTGACAGAGAAGAAGTTTAGTTCTATAATAAGCATGGAAATTATACATTTTAACCGTAAACTGTACTCACTTTTATGTCTGTATAGTTCCTTGAGTGACTTATTTTATTGTCTTTTTGCTACTTATAAGTCCAGTGTTACAATGATTACTCTTAAAACCAAGACATTTTGCCAATGTTTTGGTAAGCTGACCATAAACAGAACCTTGACTGCGAGGGATAAGAGACTACATTTTTTACCTTACATTTTTTGGTTGAGGCTGCAGCTGAGGAAAATGTTTTAATTGCTCATCATGTAATTTTTTTTTTCTTTTCTGGAAAACACTTTTGAATACAAGTACAAAAGAGTATATTTTTAACATCCAAATGACAGAACTAAAGGTTGAGATGTCAAATTCAACGAGTAATGGGAAGTTTAAGGAAACACTGTCAATAGTTATAAAACCTACAGCAGCTTCGATGGCCATTATTAGTGATTAATAGAGCAGCTGCTGAATTATTCGCAATCATTTTCAGCATATTTAATTTTTTTTTCTTTTTGCAGCAACAAAATAAAGCGTTTCAGTGGGACATTCATTATTTCCAGCAAGACAAATTGTTTCAAAAGCCATTCAGGCTTAATGTGTTTGCTCTAATGATTGTTTGCTTCATATTTAATGTTTCTACTGATTTACTGTCTAAAAACAAAATAATGCTTAAATATTTCAGGAAAAACAGAAAATCACAGAACATGAACATGAGTGTTTCCTTTTGTTGTAATTTTTTTTTTAGAAATTAGCACACAATGACAAACAAAGACAATATATGAGAAGTTTGTTGTCACTTTTGGAAACAATGTTTATTTTTATTCCCTGTTTCTGTCTGCAGGAGTACAGAGGGAGTGTTAGACCTTTTGTTCATTTCAATGCAAAACATGATGCTGAATTTCTTCATAAAGCCATGAAAGGAATTGGTAAGAATGCTAAATGGGGGAAATACTTAAATCTTTAAATAAAAAACTCCTAACACATTAAATACAACAATAAAACAATTTATAACACAATATCCACAAAAACTACAGTAAGAACAGTAATTAATTGAGAAGATTTATATTGTGATTTTTGCAGTGAGGCTGTGTGTTCATGTTAGCAGCTCCATTTCTGTTGCATAGTTAAACTTTTGTAAATCACTGATTATATAAATTGCATAGTTTCTGCTTTATCGAACATAAACTAGGCTGTTCTGATAATACAGTTGTTGGTAGGAAAGTGACAATACATCAGAATAATAATGCTGGTCAGAACTGGAGCAAAGCTTCAATGTGTATTTGTATGCTGATATAAATTTGATTTTGAATGACAGCTGCTATCACAATAAGTTGTTTTCTTCTGCAGTTTATTACTTTTATACTTCAAATTAGATTTCCTGCCCATACATGTGGTTGTTTAAAATATTCTTTTTTATAAATTTGGCATTTCTCAAATGCAAATATATTTGGAAATCCCAACTAATTTAAAACAGAAAAAGTTTGGTCTGATATAATATTTAAATTATAATTTTATAGTATGTAAATAACTGATGTCAAATGAAACTTGATAGGACTTTCAGGTCACTCATATAATAGTAAGCTTCAACAAAAACACATAATTGGGGAACAGCATGATATGATAAAGAAATGACAGTAAAAGTGAACATTTTCACTGTCAGCCAAGTTGATTTGTTAGTGATTAAGTTTTTTGAATGATTTCCTCTGATACAAGCAGAAAGGAAGTTAAATATTCGCATACAATCACATTGTAGCTGCAGTCACTTTCTCACTGTTTGACTCAGATACGGCTAAAAACACTCAGCTAAAGCTGTTTGCTGGTCAGTGACTCAACAAACGTTTACTGACAGATTGAAAATTATTTTGAAGAAAAGGATTTCTCCAAAGCCATCAAACTCATCCACTATTAAAATCAGCTCTATTTGGAGCATCTGAGCACAAAAATACTGTATGTGCTGAAATGGAGCAAATATGTAATTTGTGACTGATAATTAGCCCCATTTTCAAATACAAATTATTTAAGCACCAAATAAAGGCACAACTTGTAATTATTTTTTTATTATACATCAAAACACATTGTCCAGAGTTTTTACAATAAATGTACATCATGAAACTGTGTTACAGGTACAGATGAAGATGCCATTCTCATGGTTCTAACTGCCCGCAGCAATGATCAACGTCAGCAGATTAAAGCGGCTTATAAAAAAGCCTATGGGAAGGTGAGTTCTGGAAAGTTAAATGGAAAACTAGCAGCAACTGGCTGTCACTAACCGAAATATGGAGATAATGTTTTACTCCTAGGATGAACCCAGAAGGGCACATGTTCATACACTACTTAAAAAAATGAATATAGAAAAATATTAATATTAAAAATATAAAACTAAAGCAACGTTTTGTCCAGCAATGTCCACAACAAAAGTGTAATGCCTGTTCAGCTATCCTTTCAGAAAAAAAAAAAAAAGTAATTTAGGTAAAGTAGTCTCTTTGGAACAGAAAGTTGTGCAGCTTGTTATAAAGAAACTTTGACATTTCATGCATTTCATGCTTTAATGCCCCTCCTGCTCAGTTTCACTGTCAATTTGTTTTATGGCCACCAGTGGAGGTTATTACTGGTTTCCGACCAAAAATAATCACTGCCTCAAGTAAGTAGAGAAAACAGAATAAAAAGATAAACGAGAAAATTGCAAAGTACCCCCAAGAATATCTTTGAATATTACAACATTATATCAAGAGAGGCCCTGAAAAAGTCATTTTTGTTTTCAGCACTATTTCAGAGCACCTTTATTGCATAATATAAAAATCAATGGCTGAACTATGCCAGTCATTTGGAAGAATTATATCTAAAGCCAGAATTGACTAAAAAATATAAATAAATAAAATGTACATGTTTTCTTTTTTTTTACTTTTTGAAAATATCAAATATGATCCAGACAAATGATAAAATCAAAGAAACCTAACTATCTAGTGTAATGAATGATTATTTGTAGGCAGATACAGGTTCTAAATTTGAGATTTAAGTAAAATATTATTCAAGTGTTTTATGATAAATAACTATTTGCTGAAGAACAGAGTGAGGACAGACATGTCTGTGAATCCTGGATGAAGGTTAGTTATTTTCTGCATCAGCTCAGGAAACAGACTTTGTACCTGCAGCTAAAGAACGAAGAGCTGAACAGATTATGAGGGAAAGGTTATTATGTCATGATTTTTGACACTTTGAATCTTTGTATCCATCCATCCATCCATCCATCCATCCATCCATCCATCCATCCATCCATCCATCCATCCATCCATCCATCCATCCATCCATCCATCCATCCATCCATCATCCATCCATCCATCCATCCATCCATCCATCCATCCATCCATCCATCCATCCATCCATTGTCCTAAGTGGGGTCAGCCAGACATTTTGGGCGAGCAGCGGGGTCACCCTGGACGGGTCGCCAGTCTGTTGCTGTTGGTATTCAATAAATATGGTTAATTTTACCTTGCTGACTCTTTTTGTGCTGGTTTAATCCTTCACATGCAGATTGAGGGGAGGTTTACTGTTCTTAACATTAGCGATCGAGCTATCTAATAATCTTCTGTTTAGCTTACTGTTTAGCGACAGTTAGCTACAGAATTGTCACACAGTCACTGCGATGAGTAAAATCTGGTTTATTTTTTCATATCTTTGAAATATGAGTGACCCTCAGTTCTCTTTTTTTCAGGTACCGTCTAGACTTTTAAATTGATTATTTCTACCTGCATCACTCATTTTGCCAAGATGACTAGTACATTGTGGGTGTAGATTTCTACACAAATAAATATATTAATGATTCTCGTCCTCTTGTTATTATTCATTCTGTGGCGGCAGGACTTAGTCAGTGCACTGAAATCGGAGCTCGGTGGGCTGTTTGAGGCCCTGATTGTGGCATTGATGACTCCACCAGTCTTATACGATGCAACTCTGCTACACAAGGCTGTGAAGGTAACTAAGAAAAGTTTTCCTGAAATGCTTCAATTTGTCCATTTGATGGTTTTTGATGGTCCATGTTTTTGATGGTCTCATCAAAAACATGGACAATACATGGACAAATTATTTTGAATTCCCAGACCAGGTAATTTGACATTAATCTTCAACATAAAAGTTCATCTTTTGGTGTTCATTATATCCCTAAAAGAACTAGTCTATGCTTATGAAAATTCCATAAAGGTGATTTTTTCCCCCTAATAAAAAAAATCATTTTCGTATTAAAAATGAATTAGATGTAATTCTAAACCTTTGGCTCATTTAGAATGCACTGACTTATGAATGGGCAAATTGGTTCACATCTCCATTTCCATTGGTCATCTGGTTGCAGCTGCTCTCCTTCATGCAGCAGAAATACTGAACAGATGTGCTGCTGCAGTAATTCAGACATAAATCTTTAAAAATAAGAAAAATTTCTGAGGAAGGAGGAGGATTTGAAGTGTATGTCAGCCCCTTTTAAAGGCTGTGCAGCACTTGGGGATTTTACAACAATTCAGCTGTTCTGTCTTGATATTTTCCAAATTACACAAGTTTTTATTCAACAGTCTTTTGCTTTCCTTTTTCTTTATATTTTTGCAGTGTCTTAAAGTAGTTTTGAACAAATATCTCCAGGCTTTTTGAAAGCCCTTGAAGGTTTTTTTTAGACTTTGACTGTAATTTTTTTATTTGTCTATTCACGCAAAATAACACTCAAAATTCAATTCAAAAATTCTTTTTCAATCTCAAATGGGAACTAAGCAATGTTCCCCTTTGAGGAATCCACTATTATCCAAAGTGGATGCTATTTCAAAATACACCACATAACTTAGAAACACTTTTAATTAATGTTCCAGAAAATTGTGATGATAAAACACGTGTTTTATAATTAATTGTTATTGTTGAAAGCAATCAGTCCTTTGGAGCAATCATCCCTTAAAATCCTCAGAGACTTTAATATTTATCAGAATGTGCTAATTTAAATGGAAGCCTTATAGTCTTCCATTGTTGTGAGCAACAAATGATCATAAAGCAAAATAACAGTAACTTAAAAAGAACTGTCAGCAAATTATTCCTGTTAATAATGTGGCACACAAACAAAAAAAGTGGTTTTGAAAATATGTGCTCTTCTGTAAATCTCTTTGCTGTTGTTTTCATCCTTCCTATTTTCGTAAAATCACATTCATTATGTTGCTTATGGTCAGATCTGCAAATAATTATAAATATTTTTTTCATTCCTTTTTTCAAATGCTGTTTG
Source organism: Poeciliopsis prolifica (assembly GCF_027474105.1). Classification (NCBI taxonomy): domain Eukaryota; kingdom Metazoa; phylum Chordata; class Actinopteri; order Cyprinodontiformes; family Poeciliidae; genus Poeciliopsis; species Poeciliopsis prolifica. The sequence goes on from NW_026562381.1 coordinate 6,720,973, forward strand.
TTCTCACAGTGAAACTCATCTGTCATGATGTGTCATGTTAATGCTGTAGATGGCCTTTCATTTCTCTCTCTGTCTGCTTTGGATCAAGGCTGAAAATGTTTTTCTTTACCTCTCCACATCACTGACCCTAATGTATTTTCATATTTAACATTAAAGCTTAATGTTTTCTTTGGTTTTCTTCTAAAACAAATAAAAGCATAAAACATTTAATGATTTTCAGGTCAAAGACATTTAGAGACAATTCACCTTTTTAAATCCCTCTGAATTTAAAAAGTGTTGCCTGAAGCACATCTGCATTGTTTCATACTGAACTCCAGTATTCATGTACTATGTTTGCTTCCCAGGGTGCAGGGACTGATGATCAGGTACTGATTGAGATCTTGGCCTCCAGGACTGGTGATCAGATTAAAGATATCAGCAAAGTCTACAAGAAAGGTAATGTAACGAGGCAGACCAGAACAGAGAAATTATGATTACTGGAACTGCAGTCAGGGAGTGGAAGCCATGATGGATTACACCCTAGAAACATGAAACCAGTTTTGTGAAATCCCCTTGACAGACTTGAAAACAGTCTTTAAACTGGTTTAAATAGTTTAAATCATCTAAGGATGAGACTTTGGTAGGTTTAAGTAGGGTTGAGTTTAAGTCTTGAATGATGCCAAGTATGTCTGCATAGAAATATAGAGGAAAGTTTTACCGTCTGTGCAGTAAGAACCCAGATTTTAATATCTTGCATTATCCTCTCCTTCTACATTTTTACTATGTCATTCAGATGAAAGAGACCAAATTCTTATGCTACGGATTAGAGTGGGTCAACACAATCCTTTTCACATAACAGCAAAAAGATCCAAAACCAAAGAGCTGTGTTTCTCTGATCTGGAAAAAAATACATTCCTGCTAATCAGTTAATCAAATTATTCCTGTTGTAGCTGTCCTTGGAAGATAGACCACTATCGATTGAATCCATAAGCAAGTCTAAGCTTCCTTTTGTTTCTTTTTCTTATTTTTTCCTCCAGAGTTTGGTGGCAAACTGGAGAAGGATATCAGCAGTGACACCAGAGGGAGCTACGGGAGACTGCTGGTGATCCTGCTGCAGGTAGAGAGCGGACCGCCTGGGAAGACTTTCCTGTCATGATAATGAGACTCTGGTGATCTCATTACAAAGTCATGAGAGCTCTAAGTCTGAAGCAGAGAGGTGACTGGTAGATGTGTTTTTTTGTTTGTTTTTTTTAGTAGTGACAGTAAGGTAATCCCACAGTTCTTGGACCTTCTCAGGATAATTAACTCTTCCCGGGTTAAGTTCAGAAGCATCCTGAGTTCATCCACACTGACCTACTTTTGCTTTCTGTTCATCACCTTGTCTCTCTGTTTCTGCACCTGCTTGTCCTCTTACATTTCTACTGTCATTGGCTCACCAAGGGGAGCAGGGAGGAAGGAGTGGAAGAGGATAAAATTGAAAATGATGCCAAGGTAAGAAGATACTAATATTTAAATACATATATCCGCAAGCAAATTAAAAATGCATGAAGAAATGCATTGCATATTGATTGTTTTGGTTATTATCAGTTTTCACATTTTGCACCAATATTTCTTCAAAACACATATGTTAAAAATGAGAAATATACAAATTTCCAAAACTGAACTAATGTATTGGTATTATCTTATTTCAAACAGGAAATAATCAGTGATTCATTTTTCGCTGTACACAAAAGATAGACGGGGACAACTTACTCTTCCTCCATATGCTGCGCCTTAACTTGCATCGCTACAGAACATTAGTTTTAAACACAATGAGGTGCATAAGCATCCTTTATAAAGGGACTACTCCCCACATTTGCACTTTATTACTCCGATAAAAGAAAGCTATTAAGCTCTATGACAATACAAACTGTAAGAAGAGACTCTGCGGACCTGCTGGGAATTTAGCAATCACCTCGGCATTAATTTGGTGACAGATTTTACGTACTGTAACAAGCAGCACAAACAGCTTTGAAAGATGAAAATGCAGAGGTGCATTTTAAGTAACAATCCAGAAGACAAATATAGTAAATGAAAGATTAATTTAAATTTCATAAACTTCTTTGCCAACATATTGTTCTCTGTGATTGTAGAGCAGCTAAAAGCAAATCTGATTTTCTCTGTGGAGCAGCCTCAGTCAAAATGACATAGTATTAGCCTTTGGAAAGAGGACATCGACTTTAAAAGTCATTTCTTTAATATGAAGCAGCGAATTGGGATCTAACACATAAATCCTTTTCATAATGTGTCTGTTAGAACATCACAATCAGCTTTTTTTAACTAAACCATTCAGTGATCACTTCAGGAGAAAATTACAAGGTTCAATGCGTTTATCAAATGATCATGGTAATTTGTCATTTTCTAAAATGTGAGTTGTATGAGAGGAAAAATTGAGAAACTATCATTTAGCTGCCGAGAAGTAAGCCTAAGGTTAAGAATGTCTCTGTAACAGCATAGAAGAAAGTGAAACACACTTATCCTCGGGTGTTTCTCGTCAATGTGAATCCCTTCATTACTGCTGTCACACCGGCTCTGCCAAGGGGTATCTTATGCGTGAACACAGGTGTGCGCTCTGCCATTACAGGACCTGTATGCCGCCGGTGAGGGGAAGTTTGGCACAGATGAGGAAAAATTCATTTCAATTCTTGGCAACAGGAGCTCTGAGCATCTCCAGAAAGGTGAGGTTTGGCCATGGGATTATAATATCAGAATGCTCATTTGATGGTTGCTGCCCTTTGATAAGCAAGGTGGCTCAAAGCCCCAGATCTCAGCAACAACACAGCATAAATCCAGGTATTATAATGCCAAAATGCACAACAACCTCAAACTCAGCAGCTCTCCTTTGGGGCAAATATTGTTTACTGGGGTTGCAGGTCACAGAGGCAGGTGGAGAAACTTCAACTGAGTGGTAACGAGTTAATCTGAGGACATAAAGTTGGTTAGGTATGAAATGGATGAGTTTGCACAACAGAATACTCTGTTGGGTTTAATTCCCCCCACCCCCGACTAAGAGATTTGAAGTCGGAACATTGTAGAAATATTTGAGAGTAGAAAACTGTTATTTTATGAAAAACTGGAAACATTTTAGAGAAAGTTCTGAAAAAAATATCAAATGCAAATATGATAGTGGTGTAAAAGTTCAGGGAACATCGTTTGCATGAACCACTGAGGCATTTTCAAGCTTCAAGTAGATTTAGTTTATCCCTCTGACAACCTATATTGCCTTCAAATTTCTTCATTTTTGCTTAAATTCAAATTTTTCCTTCTGAATAAAACATATAACTTTGTTAGTTTTTGATGCATACAAGAAGATCTCTGGCTCTGACATAGAGGACAGCATTAAAGGCGAGACCACTGGGAACCTGGAAGACCTGCTGCTCGCTGTAGGTAAGACCCACTTTTCCAATCTGTTTCCAGATGCAATGACAAAGACGAGTACTCCCTCTTAGTTTTATGTTCCTGGCCGACATATTTTTAGCAAGATTTAGACTTTATTGTTTCACAAAATTTCATCTTAACCCTCTCAGGCTCAAATTACTTGCAAAGACTAGCTAAGTAGCATTTAACTCTTGCAAATCTGCAACATTTGCCTGGAGAGGGTTAACACTTTTTAAATTAAATCTCTTCATTTTCTCCACAGTGAAATGTGTCAGAAATGTCCCTGGATTTTTTGCTGAGAGCCTCTATAACTCCATGAGGGTGAGTACAGATATTCCATCCACACACTGCAAAAATAAAATATCTTTGCCAGGTTGGGGATATTAATTACAAACTAAAGTAGCAGTTGCAAATTAAATAGTTTAATAAATAGAAACATTGGTATTGTTTTCCACTCATTGCTGGTCAACCTTCCTGTCCAACTCTCCAAAAGAAACTAAAAGGTTCTCAAACCCTGCATATATCAGCGGTCCACTGCAATACCAATACTGTGCAAAGTCATAAGCTATTGCTAACATCTGTATATTTTCTCTCCTACCTTTCAGACTTTCTTTTAATCCCTTTAAATTGTCTTGGTTGGGCTTTCTTAATATCTTTTAAAATGTTTTCTTTGAATATTGGACACTTCATTCCTCATTTAAGGTGATTTTGAAGTGTAGGCACAAGCATCGGCCTTTAGTTTCCCCGCAATCAGTTTGTATGTGCAATTTGGAGGTGTGTGCAAGAGGCCTGGGCCTTGCATGATATAATTCTTCTTAGAAAGTGTGTGATGCTTTGTTAGACCAGAAAACCACATTACTCTGTTGCACAAAAAATAGAAGGAAATAAAGGACTGTTTATCCATGAAAGATTACATCTAATTCACAAAACAAAATAAACCTGTCAGAGAATATTTGTAACTTTTAATAAAGGTCCCCATCTTAACTCTGACCATCTGTTTTACTGGGTATGTTTAATATTCAGCGGGCTGGAACAGATGATGACACCCTGATGAGGATAATGGTGTCCAGGAGCGAGGTTGACATGTTGGACATCAGAGCAAACTTCAAGAAGATGTATGGACAGTCTCTTTACACCACCATCCAGGTACAAAGCAGAAGAATTCAAAATGTCAATATTATTTAGTTTTTTTTAACAAACACTAAATATTCCAGTCCCATTAGAAAAGACAGTAGGATGTAAAATCACCCTTCTTCCAGGTTTCACCTTGCCTCATGTATGCATCCATCCTACTTCATGGACCTCCATGTAGTAGGATGGATGGGTACATGAGGCAAGGTTGAGGTGTGGGTGTGCTGCTGGTGTCACTGCTGTGATGGAGTAGGGATTGCTAATTTACTTTAAATGTCTTGTTCGCTGTGATGAGACTGCTTTCCTGCTTCTCAACATGCCGAAGTGAATTAATCTCTCCTGCAGAGAAGAATTATCACTCTCTTTCTTGTGAAACTCCCAAATCTCTGAGACAGAATAGATAAATGACACATTAGCGAATAACCTTTGAATAAATGGAATAAATATGCATTCTCGATTATCTTTTACATTTTTCATTTAATTGAATTGAAAAGCTATTATCTTTTGAGTTATTCAGTTTACAAAATCATTTTGATAATTTTTAAAAAGATTTCAAAAATGCTATTTATTTTTACAAGAAAAGACATGTTCTCACTCACAGCTGGCGTTTTGTGTCAGTTGTTTAATTCTTTATTCTCACAGTTGCCATGATTTCCTTTTACCCTCCTAATGTAATTTTAATTGTATGGCATTTTCCTGCCACAGTAATAAAACAGGAGTTTTATCTCTCGGAGCTGTTAAAAGTTCATACAGGCATGGATTTTACATCAATCAAACAATAATTTTGTTCCAGACGCTTAGTGTTTTATTTGTTGATGTGTGTTTAGGATTATTTTCTTGCTGGAAAACTAATTAGGAAATAATATATTGTACAAATGTACCATACCATACTAATGGTATGGTAAAAATGTACCAGAACCAAAGGCACGAAAATAAACCCTTCATTCATCATTCTACCACCACTGTGCTTGACATCTGTTGTACTGTAGCATGCATGATATTTTGCAAAACTCCTGGATAAAGATCTTAACTAAACAATTAAAAAAGAATGTATGTTTTGATCAGAATGTGCAGTATCATCAATCTACCCAGGAAGAATAAGAAATCACTAAATGATTAACCAAATTTAACATGACGTTCGAGTATTCGAGCTTCAAAACAAGCAACTTTGACAATTTTGCTTAAATTACAACTCTTGACATAATGAAGAGTCTTTTCTGCCATGGCACAATTTTCCTCCAGATATGAAACGGTTTATCTGCTTCTGCCAGAAAGGATATAACCAGTTTGAGCTTGTGTGTTCTGCTGGAGGGTACATCGCCATGTGGAGAGGAGGAGCAGGATATCCAATCATGGATCCCCACACCCACACACGTCACATTAAGAGCCATTGTTACATCCAAAGTGTCTCTGGAAAAGCACTGAAGGGAAATTGATCAATTCAAACACAAAAGGAAGAAGAATTTTCTGCCTGCGACTAAAAAGGGTTCCACATCTTTTCTCTTTGTAGGAGGACACAGCAGGAGACTACCAGAAGGCGTTGCTGTACCTCTGTGGTGGGAAGGATTAATCATGTTTGAGATGAGACAGTTCTACTCACAAGGGATAAGATATTGATCAATGTTCTTCTTCCTTTATGACTTTCTTCCTTTATGACTTTGTAAATTATCCACCCTTCAGACGGCATATTTGCAGGATGAAGGTCACTTACAGTTTACTTCAGACATTCATTAACAGTAGCCCCTTTTTTTTGTAATCAGTGTTGAGGCAGACTTCAACTTAAAATGGAAAATAACAAATTTTATCCTAGATGATGAGTTAATCTAATATGTGGCTGCTTTGTCAAGCTCACATTTATGGCAACTGGTCACCTCTTTTATGCTTTGTGTAGGAGTTAAATCAGCTCACAGAAATAATACTGCTGATCAATTATTTAAGCAACATGTTCACAGCACTGCTGCTGTCATTAATTACAAATAAGATGGTGAAATCCAAACCTGCTCTTAGTAATCAATAAGTAATAGAAGGGCATTATACCCTTGCTGACTTAAAATAGGACCTTTTGATAAAGGGCACATGCAGTAAGCAACCCAGAGAAGATAAATGGTCCACTTTGCTGAAGCTGAACCACAGGGTGGCAGCAAAGTTCAGAATCTGCACAGAGATCCAATAGAAATTAACTTTACTCTCCACTGTAAAAAAGTCTGTTTTAAATTTAATATTCATCTTGAAAGTATTTAAAGTTAAATAGCTCTCATTACACTGTAAGAGATGTTATGGTTCATCAGACATACCCACCTTTTAGAATTATATATAGTTTAATGTTTCTGAAAGTCTTTCTGCTTTGTTTGTCTATTTCTTCATATGTTATTATAATTTTCAAATCTAATATTTATAATCTTTGTGAATAGTTCAATAAATGATGAAGCATTGCCCTACAAGTTTCCTGTGATATCCTGTGTGTTTCAGTATTTTATCTTTCCATTATAAAGATGTGCACTATGACTTTCATCAGCTGTGGAGCATTTCACACTAATCACACAACTAATCACACATGGTGTCGTACCAATAATACATTCTTGTGCAGTTTCATTAATTCTTTTAATCCTCCTGAGGAACAGAGCCAAGGCTCTGTTCAAACCTCATTTGTACTCATACAAAGGCATTAATATGAACATTTAGGCCATACACACACAGTCCCTAATCTACTTTGTATTAAAAAGCTGAGTGTGTTCTCATTTATTTTCAGTTTGACCGACTGATATTTGCCAGCCAATCAGGAGCTGCAGGCAGTCACACCACCTGCAACTCCACGCTTTGCTGGGTCCACACAGTAACTCTAGCCTTGTTTCTAATGTTTCAGAATAAACTTTGAAGAATTTGTGGTGTACAGAAGGAACTGAGATTATTTTTTCATTAAACTTCTTAAGTGATCAGACCAGGAGTTGCAAGGAAGCTATAAGTTGCACAAATGCAAAGAGTACATTTTTCTCAAGTTTAAGCCACATTTCAAGCATCAATTCAAGATTTTAACGCTTACAGAGCAAGAATTAATTAGGTTTTTAACACACTGAGTATCAACTGCAAAATACCCATCCTCTAATTTACAACCATGTTATATTAAAAACAATAAATTTACTTAAAATGGTCTTACTACCCTTTAACAAACACAGCTGTTCCCTGGTTTTCTGCCCAGTCAGAGCCCTAATCAGAGATTACTGAAGATGAAACCTGTAACGTCAACTCGCCATAAAAATAAAAAATATAGAAATGTGGAGTATCAAGCACAAAAGAAGTAATTTTGTGGGCCTATACTCTGTATTTCTTTGAAATATCTAATACTGGTTTCATTAAACACATTGAGTCAGCTGTTTAATTGTTAGAAATATCAGTTTTGAGTGTGTTGATTTGTGAGGTTTTTTTTAACTTGTCAAGAGGTTGGCTCAAGGTCAAGGGTGAGCAGAGAGCCCAACACTGGACTTTCCAGGTAAGATTATTTAATACTTTTCTATTTGTTTACCTTTTAGATCACTGTTTTAACCTGAAAAAAACGTTTTTTTTTTTTTTTTTTTTTTTTTTTTTTTAAGGTATTTATTTTTAAATTAGAGTTAAATCCCAAAAAGCAGATACATGTAAGGTTCAAAGGCTATAAAGAGATTTTCTAGTTTCTTGTTTCTGGCTGCTTCTTTTCACAAATTTATTCTATTCTATTCTAACCAACCTTCCCAGCAGCAGTGGTGTTCTGCTTTGAGCAGGTGGGGTTTTATTGCATTGCCTGAAGTAAAATTCCTCACTAAGTACACTTTTGGACTTCCCTCCTCCTGACTTTGTGGCTGCCCTCTAATTAGGCCCGAGCAGCTAAGCGCTGCGAAGGCCTATTGTTTTCCTACTGTTTCTTATTAGGCCCGAGCAGCTAAGCGCTGCGAAGGCCTATTGTTTTCCTACTGTTTCTTATTAGGCCCGAGCAGCTAAGCGCTGCGAAGGCCTATTGTTTTCCTATTGTTTCTTATTATTATTATTATTATTCTCCCTCCAAATGATTTGGCTTTTTGGGGGCTTTATCATATTCAAAAACTCACCAAACTTGGCGGAGGGCTTAAGCCAGTTTCAAATTTACGTATTTTAAAGTCGTCGCAAAAATCCCACAAGAAATGGCTCAATAGCGCCACCTAGAAATTTTCAAAGGACCCTTTGCTATTCACTTACTTTATCCTAGAGACATGAAATTTGGTACACTTGTAGAGCTCCCCAGGACGCTCAAAATTTACAATTAATGTCATAGTGCAAGTATCACAGGAAGTCAGCCATTTTGGATTGAAGGTCCAATTTTGAGGCCATTTTTGCCGTTTACAGCCTCCGTATTTGATCGAACTCCTCCTAGGGATTTCCATTGATCGGCTTCAAACTTGGTCAGTCTGTTCATAAGGCATGTCCCATCTAAAGTTATCAAAACGGTGAGTTTTTGAGTATGCTGAAGGGGGTTAGCAGGGGTCAAAGTTCACCTACTCGCCGTAAAAAAATAAACTGCTATATCTCCTACACAGAAACTCACAGAGGCACCAAAGTTTCTGTGATTGATCATCATCGGGTGTCCTACAATACCCTATGGTCAAATGATGACATCACTTTGGCCACGCCCCCTGAGAACAGGAAGTGTAATGTTTTACTGTGAACTTTCACTATCTGACCCCTTTGACCTCATCAACATGAAACTGTGCCCAGACACAGAAGACATGTTGGTGTATTGAGGATTCCAACCCCGACCAGCTTCGATGGAGCAGGTGGGCGTGGCGGCGTGGCGAAGTGACCTGTAACGCCATCGCCATACGTTTTGCTCTCAATTCCACAGTTTCGGTCCCAGCTGCTCCAAACTCACAAGGATGGATCTTCATCCACTCCCCGACAGGAATCCATCACAATATTTGGTGGGCGTGGCCTAATTTCTCTATAGCGCCCCCTAGAAAATTTTAAATGATCAGCCCCAAGCCATGCTTTAACCTACAATTACGAAACGTTGTACACATGTGTACCTTGTCAGGACTTACAAAAAAGTCTCTTGGAGCCATGGTCTAAACCCCACAGGAAGTCGGCCATTTTAGATTGAAGTTCAGATTTGACCCCATTTTTGCCGTTTACAGCCTCCGTATTTGATCGAACTCCTCCTAGGGATTTCCATTGATCGGCTTCAAACTCGGTCAGTCTGTTCATAAGGCATGTCCCATCTAAAGTTATCAAAACGGTGAGTTTTTGAGAATGCTGAAGGGGGGTTAGCAGGGGTCAAAGTTCACCTACACGCCATAAAAACATAAACTGCTATATTTCCTACACAGAAACTCACAGAGGCACCAAAGTTACTGTGATTGATCATCATCGGGTGTCCTACAATACCCTATGGTCGAATGATGACATCACTTAAGCCACGCCCCCTGAGAACAGGAAGTGTAATGTTTTACTGTTAACGGTCGCTATCTCACCCCTTTGACCTCATCAACATGAAACTGTGCCCAGACACAGAAGACATGTTGGTGTATTGAGGATTCTAATCCCTACCAGCTACGATGGAGCAGGTGGGCGTGGCGGCGTGGCGAAGTGACCTGTAACGCCATCGCCATACATTTGGCTCTCAATTCCACATTTTTAGGCCCAGCTGCTCCACACTCACAAGGATGGATCCTCATCCACTCCCTGACAGGAATCCATCAGAATATTTGGTGGGCGTGGCCTAATTTCTCTATAGCGCCCCCTAGAAACTTTTAAATGATCAGCCCCAAGCCATGCTTTAACCTACAATTACAAAACTTTGTACACATGTGTACCATGTCAGGACTTACAAAAAAGTCTCTTGGAGCCATGGTCTAAACCCCACAGGAAGTCGGCCATTTTAGATTGAAGTTCAGATTTTGACCCCATTTTTGGCGTTTATAAATCATTTCAGTAATTCGCCACTTGGGGTCAGTATTGCTCCACAAATGAAACAGCAGATAAACAGGATGAAGAACAATATCAATATTTCGCCAGTAGGTGTCAGTGTTCCTCCACCAATCCACGGGCGGATGAGCGTGAAAACTTTGTGAGAGCGTTGCCGTGAGATTTCTAAAAGGATATAAATGTCTCAGATAATTTTTGTTGAATTAAATCATGCAGTAAATGTAGCGTTTTCTTACTTCTTACAAACCATTTCAGTAATTCGACACTCTGAGTAAGTATTACTCCAACAATGAAATAGAGTGCTTTAGAAACACAGCTGAAGATGATGAAAAATGACGAACTGTAGTACTTCGCCATGTGCATATGATCGGCTGTAAATGACACGTGGATCATCCGACTGACGCCAAATTGGATACGTATGACCTTTGTTGACCTCTAAAGAGAACAACAGCATTGAAATATATTTTGACTCCACTGCACGTCCTACATTAATCCGCCAGCTATATTTCCTCGCTAAACCAATGAATCTGCACCACATTTTTTGCATCGTCAAGGAGCGCCTCCGAACGCATCAGTGCGTACCGCCTGGTGGACGGGCACGGAAACTGCACAACAACTTCTGTGTTAGCACGTGGACAGCGTTGATGGAATCTGAGCAACAGCTTCCGCGGTGCGGGCGGAGGAGCTGAAAACTGCGTGAGAGCTTCTGTGGTGGCTGGCGTGAGGCGGCGGTTGCTCGTACCCCGCGGTGGCAATAGGCCGGAGCGGCGCTTGGCTGCGAGGGCCGTTCGAGGCTGCTTGCAGCTTTAATTATTATTCTGCCCCCCTAAAGAGGGGCCTTTTTGGGGGCTTTATCATTTTCAAAAACTCACCAAACTTGGCAGACGCGTAAAGGGAGTTTCAAAATTTTGTATTTTAAGGTCATTGCAAAAATCCCATAAAAAATGGCTCAATAGCGCCACCTAGAAATTTTCAAAGGACCCTTTGCTATTCACTTACTTTATCCTAGAGACATGAAATTTGGTACACTTGTAGAGCTCCCCAAGATGCTCAAAATTTACAATTAATGTCATAGTGCAAGTATCACAGGAAGTCGGCCATTTTGGATTGAAGGTCCAATTTTGAGGCCATTTTTGCCGTTTACAGCCTCCGTATTTGATCGAACTCCTCCTAGGGATTTCGATTGATCGGCTTCAAACTCGGTCAGTCTGTTCATAAGGCATGTCCCATCTAAAGTTATCAAAACGGTGAGTTTTTGAGTATGCTGAAGGGGGGTTAGCAGGGGTCAAAGTTCACCTACTCGCCATAAAAACATAACCTGCTATATCTCCTACACAGAAACTCACAGAGGCACCAAAGTTACTGTGATTGATCATCATCGGGTGTCCTACAATACCCTATGGTGGAATGATGACATCACTTAGGCCACGCCCCATGAGAACAGGAAGTGTAATGTTTTACTCTGAACGGTCGCTATCTGACCCCTTTGACCTCATCAACATGAAACTGTGCACAGACACAGAAGACATGTTGGTGTGTTGAGGATTCCAACCTCGACCAGCTTCGATGGAGCAGCTGGGCGTGGCGGCGTGGCGAAGTGACCTGTAACGCCATCGCCATACGTTTGGCTCTCAATTCCACATTTTTGGGCACAGCTGCTCCAAACTCACAAGGATGGATCTTCATCCACTCCCCGACAGGAATCCATCACAATATTTGTAGGGTTTTGCCTAAGTTATCTATAGCGCCCCCTAGAAAATTTTAAATGATCAGCCCAAGCCATGCTTTAACCTACAATTACGAAACTTTGTACACATGTGTACCATGTCAGGACTTACAAAAAAGTCTCTTGGAGCCATGGTCTAAACCCCACAGGAAGTCGGCCATTTTAGATTGAATTTCAAATTTTGACCCCATTTTTGCCATTTACAGCCTTGGTATTTGATCGAACTCCTCCTAGGGATTTTGATTGATCGGCTTGAAACTCGGTCAGTCTGTTCATAAGGCATGTCCCATCTAAAGTTATCAAAACGGTGAGTTTTTGAGAATGCTGAAGGGGGGTTAGCAGGGGTCAAAGTTCACCTACACGCCATAAAAAACATAACCTGCTATATCTCCTACACAGAAACTCACAGAGGCACCAAAGTTACTGTGATTGATCATCATTGGCTGCCCGACAATACCCTATGGTCGAATGATGACATCACTTAGACCACGCCCCCTGAGAACAGGAAGTTTAATGTTTTACTGTCAATGGTCGCTATCTGACCCCTTTGACCTCATCAACATGAAACTGTGCCCAGACACAGAAGACATGTTGGTGTATTGAGGATTCTAACCCCGACCAGCTACGATGGAGCAGGTGGGCGTGGCGGCGTGGCAAAGTCACCTGTAACGCCATCGCCATACGTTTGACTCTCAATTCCACATTTTCGGACCCAGCTGCTCCAAACTCACAAGGATGGATCCTAATACACTCCCTTACAGGAATCCATCACAATATTTGTAGGGCGTGGCCTAATTTCTCTATAGCGCCCCCTAGAAAATTTTAAATGATCAGCCCCAAGCCATGCTTTGACCTACAATTACGAAACTTTGTACACATTTGTATCATGTCAGGACTTAAAAGAAAGTCTCTTGGAGCCATGGTCTAAACCCCACAGGAAGTCGGCCATTTTGGATTGAAGTTCAGATTTTGACCCCATTTTTGCCGTTTACAGCCTTCCTATTTGATCGAACTCCTCCTAGAGATTTCGATTGATCGGCTTCAAATCGGTCAGTCTGCTCATAAGGCATGTCCCATCTAAAGTTATCAAAACGGTGAGTTTTTGAGAATGCTGAAGGGGGGTTAGCAGGGGTCAAAGTTCACCTACTCGCCGTAAAAAATAAACTGCTATATCTCCTACACAGAAACTCACAGAGGCACCAAAGTTTCTGGGATTGATCATCATCGGGTGTCCTACAATACCCTATGGTGGAATGATGACATCACTTAGGCCACGCCCCCTGAGAAAAGGAAGTGTAATGTTTTACTCTGAACGGTCGCTATCTGACCCCTTTGACCTCATCAACATGAAACTGTGCACAGACACAGAAGACATGTTGGTGTGTTGAGGATTCCAACCTCGACCAGCTTCGATGGAGCAGCTGGGCGTGGCGGCGTGGCGAAGTGACCTGTAACGCCATCGCCATACGTTTGGCTCTCAATTCCACATTTTTGGGCACAGCTGCTCCAAACTCACAAGGATGGATCTTCATCCACTCCCCGACAGGAATCCATCACAATATTTGTAGGGTTTTGCCTAAGTTATCTATAGCGCCCCCTAGAAAATTTTAAATGATCAGCCCCAAGCCATGCTTTAACCTACAATTACGAAACTTTGTACACATGTGTACCATGTCAGGACTTACAAAAAAGTCTCTTGGAGCCATGGTCTAAACCCCAGAGGAAGTCGGCCATTTTAGATTGAAGTTCAGATTTTGATCCCATTTTTGGCGTTTATAAACCATTTCAGTAATTTGCCACTTGGGGTCAGTATTGCTCCACAAATGAAACAGCAGATAAACAGGATGAAGAACAATATCAGTATTTCGCCAGTAGGTGTCAGTGTTCCTCACCAATGACAGATCCACGGGCGGATGGGCGCGAAAACTTTGTGAGACCGTTGCCATGAAATTTCTAAAAGGATAGAAATGTCTCAGATAATTTTTGTTGAATTAAATCATGCAGTAAATGTAGCATTTTCTTACTTCTTACAAACCATTTCAGTAATTCGCCACTCTGAGTAAGTATTACTCCAACAATGAAATAGAGTGCTTTAGAAACACAGCTGAAAATGATGAAAAATGACGAACTGTAGTACTTCGCCATGTGTATATGATCGGCTGTAAATGACACGTGGATCATCCGACTGACGCCAAATTGGATACGTATGACCTTTGTTGACCTCTAAAAAGAACAACAGCATTGAAATATATTTTGACTCCACTGCGCATCCTACATTAATCCGCCAGCTATATTTCCTCGCTAAACCAATGAATCTGCACCACATTTTTTGCATCGTCCAGGAGCGCCTCCGAACGCATCAGTGCGTACCGCCTGGTGGACGGGCGCGGAAACTGCGCAACAACTTCTGTGTTAGCACGTGGCCAGCGTTGATAGAAACTGAGCAACAGCTTCCGCGGTGCGGGCGGAGGAGCTGAAAACTGCGTGAGAGCTTCTGTGGTGGCTGGCGTGAGGCGACGGTTGCTAGTACCCAGCGGTGGCAATAGGCCGGAGCGGCGCTTGGCTGCGAGGGCCGTACGAGGCTGCTTGCAGCTTTAATTATTAGGCCCGAGCAGCTAAGCGCTGCGAAGGCCTATTGTTTTCCTATTGTTTCTTATTAGGCCCGAGCAGCTAAGCGCTGCGAAGGCCTATTGTTTTCCTACTGTTTCTTATTAGGCCCGAGCAGCTAAGCGCTGCGAAGGCCTATTGTTTTCCTATTGTTTATTATTATTATTATTATTATTCTTCCACCCAAATGAATTGGCTTTTTGGGGGCTTTATCATATTCAAAAACTCACCAAACTTGGCGGAGGCCTTAAGCCTGTTTAAAATTTACGTATTTTAAAGTCGTAGCAAAAATTGCAACAGAAATGTCTCTACGGCGCCACCTAGAAATTGGAAAAACACCCTTTTTTACCCTCTGCTATTCACTTACTTTATCATAGACACATGAAATTTGGTACACTTGTAGAACTCCCCAAGACGCTCAAAATTTACAATTAATGTCATAGTGCAAGTATCACAGGAAGTCAGCCATTTTTGATTGAAGTTCCCATTTTGACCCCATTTTTGCCGATTTTTGCCTTTTACAGCCTTTGTATTTGATCTATCTCCTCCTACGGATTTTGATTGATCGACTTCAAACTCGGTCAGTCTGTTCATAAGGCATGTCCCATCTAAAGTTATCTAAATGGTGAGTTTTTCAGTATGCTGAAGGGGGGTTAGCAGGGGTCAAAGTTCACCTACTCGCCATAAAAAAATAAACTGCTATATCTCTTACACAGAAACTCACAGAAGCATCAAAGTTTCTGTGATTGATCATCATCGGGTCTTCTACAATACCCTATGGTCGAATGATGACATCACTTAGGCCACGCCCCCTGAGAACAGGAAGTGTAATGTTTTACTGTGAACGTTCGCTATCTGACCCCTTTGACCTCATCAACATGAAACTGTGCCCAGACACAGAGAACATGTTGGTGTATTGAGGATTCTAACCCCAACCAGCTTCGATGGAGCAGGTGGGCGTGGTGGCGTGGCGAAGTCACCTGTAACGCCATCGCCATACGTTTGGCTCTCAATTCCACATTTTCAGGCCCAGCTGCTGCAAACTCATAAGGATGGACCCTCATCCACTCCCCAACAGGAATCCATCACAATATTTGGTGGGCGTAGCCTAATTTCTCTATAGCGCCCCCTAGAAAACTTTAAATGATCAGCCCCAAGCCATGCTTTAACCTACAAATACGAAACTTTGTACACATGTGTACCTTGTCAGGACGTACAAAAAAGTCTCTTGGAGCCATGGTCTAAACCCCACAGGAAGTCAGCCATTTTGGATTCAAGTTCGGTTTTTGACCCCATTTTTGCCGTTTACAGCCTTCATATTTGATCTATCTCCTCCTAGGGATTTCGATTGATCGGCTTCAAACTCGGTCAGTCTGTTCATAAGGCATGTCTCATCTAAAGTTATCTAAACGGTGAGTTTTTGAGTATGCTGAAGGGGGGTTAGCAGGGGTCAAAGTTCACCTACTCGCCATAAAAACATAAACTGCTATATCTCCTACACAGAAACTCACAGAGGCACCAAAGTTTCTGTGATTGATCATCATCGGGTCTCCTACAATACCCTATGGTCGAATGATGACATCACTTAGGCCACGCCCCCTGAGAACAGGAAGTGTAATGTTTTACTGTGAAAGTTCGCTATCCGACCCCTTTGACCTCATCAACATGAAACTGTGCCCAGACACCGAAGACATGTTGGTGTATTGAGGATTCCAACCCAACCAGCTACGATAGAGCAGGTGGGCATGGCGGCGTGGCGAAGTTACCTGTAACGCCATCGCCATACGTTTGGCTCTCAATACCACATTTTCGGGCTCAGCTGCTGCAAACTCACAAGGATGAATATTAATCCACTCCCCGACTGGAATCCATCACAATATTTGGTGGGCGTGGCCTAATTTCTCTATAGCGCCCCCTAGAAAACAGCAGCCCATAGGTTATGTTGTTATTAATTATTTAAATATACATTATTATAACTTTTTATATATATATATAAGTTTATTTTGTGGGTTAAAGTACAAACATTCATTCATTTTTGCTAGAAATAATACAAACAAAGTCATTCAGCAAAACCTATGACACAGCGAAGTAAGAACACACTGGGGTCAGTGTTGATGGAGTACCACTGGCACCTTGTGGAGAAATACTGGTACTGCTAGTGCAATACCAGTATTGCCCCAGCAGGAGGCAGTGGTACTCCATCAATGAGAAAACAGATCAACGCTACGTAATAACAGTCAGCCGGCGACAGCTGGAGCTGCAAAGTTTTCCTGAACATTTTGCCTGCTTTTTGGAGCCACAGAAGGACTACGCTCAACATTTTGCTTGGATTTTGGAGTTGCAAATACGAACCACGCTTTGGAGCAAGAAGGCTCTGTTGGACCGGAGTTGGAGCAGTTTAATGGGCTCTTTGCACCTCAGCTTACACGTTAGGGAAACACGGCTGAAATGTTTTTCCAAGGTAACAATTAATAATGTACATCGATCCGAAACCCCAACAAGTAAGGCAAAGAAAGGTTTTAAGATGTTCGCCTCTTTATACATTCACAGATATGAAGGTGAGTTTTATTTTCTTTAAACTGCTAGCACAAGCCTGCTAGCTTTCTAGTAAAAATCTGCTATTTAATTATCTAAAGATTTCTCAGCCATTCTAACGGACACTGTTTGTGCCTTATTTTCAAGCATATTACGTGTGTTTATTGTTAACGACAATAAAGCAGCGGGGAGGGTGGGGGGCAGATTACAGTTCAGACTTTTTGCTTGAAGTATGAGAAAGAAAAACGAGCACAGAGCTTACTCTGGTATCGGAGTTCTAGTTCAGCTGACTGTTCAGATTCAGAATTATTACTTTTAGAAAAATACGGCCGTGTTGCTTCAGATTTCTGTGTTATTTCGTTTTATTACTTTTGCATGCTTGTTGTGAATGGCTCATTAAGACAGTGTTTAGAGCGGTGTGTACGGCGTTAGCTTCAAGTGGTAGCTTTAACTTGTAGCAACGAATATGTACAAGCTGTCTTAATTGAGGATGGCTTGGAAATCCATGAAAACTTAAACAAAGTACATAGTATTGTTTTATTTGTGTCTTAAGTACGACTTTGTCTTTTATAGCAGTCATAGTTTCTGAAAGTGGAAAAAAGAGCCGCATTCTGGTATACAGTTGTGACGTCAGCGCAGCAGGCGCAAAGAGCCCATTGCTGTTCGTTTAAACAGTCATAACTCGCGGTGCGGTGAGTAATTTATTCCTTCCTGCTGGTTCTGGAAGCCGTCATGTTTGGAACAGTTATTCTGAGGAGGATGCTAACCCAATGCCTGAGGCCTGCAACGTTTTTAATGCTAACGAAGCGCTTGACTAATTCAATAAACTGAATAGTGTGTGATACATCCAGTTTCATAAATTCAGAGTTGTTTGTTATTATGTATAGAAGATGTTTAAAATGTCGTTTGAAAGAGCTCTGAGAAAATGCTAAGTATCTTTTTACCGATCCATTGGGGTTGTAATATTTAGTTGCAGCACTTCCTGTGATTAATACCTAATTAATGGATGGGATTCAGCCTGTGCTATTGTTCTAATGTGCTGAAAGTTAACTGTGCTCTCTTATTGTGCATTGCCCTTGGTTTATTACTGAACAGTGCGGTTTATTAAACTGATACATCTTAACCTTCACCATTTTCCTGACTCATTTCACAATAACGTCAAAGTTGCACTGCATTTACATCTCAGTTGTAGTTAACATCAAGCATGTGGGTGTGGCTTAGTGTAAAACTTTCACTATTTACCATAAAACATCAAACATTAAATGACTTCCAAATGCAAGATCACAGCTGCATCATCACACTTCCTCTGTCTTTCTAGAGAACAGCCCTGAACACATTTCCATGGTCACTTGATGACCTCACTGTAGCCCCGTCCACTTTTAAGAGGCAGTCACATGTTTTTCTGCTGTATGTTTTACTGTTATTCTATAATTTATATGGGTTTCATCATGTGAATACTGACTAAAAACGATAACATGATGAACTCTATGAATGCTGGCTGCTGACCGAACCGCATTGGGGTGTAGAAATGACGAAATGCATTACTTCGCCACGTGCATATGATCGGCTCTAAATGACACGTGGATCATCGGACTGGCGCCAAATTGAAAACGTATGACCTTTGTTGACCTCTAAAGAGCAAAACAGCATTGAAATGTATTTTGACTCCACTGCTCCCCTACATTAATCCGCCAGCTGTATTTCCTCGCTAAACCAATGAATCTATACCACATTTTTTTGCATCTTGAAGGATAGCCGCCGAACGCATAGATGCGTACCGCCTGGAGGACGGGCGCGGAAACTGCGCAACAACTTCTGTCTTAGCACGTGCGCAGCGTTGATGGAAAAACTGAGCAACTGCTTCCGCGGTGCGGGCGGAGGCGCTGAAAACTGCGTGAGAGCTTCTGTGGTGGCTGGCGTGAGGCGGCGGTTGCTCGTACCCCGCGGTGGCAATAGGCCGGAGCGGCGCTTGGCTGCGAGGGCCGTTCGAGGCTGCTTGCAGCTTTAATTATTATTCTGCCCCCCTAAAGAGGGGCCTTTTTGGGGGCTTTATCATTTTCAAAACTCACCAAACTTGGCGGACGCGTAAAGGGAGTTTCAAAATTTTGTATTTTAAGGTCATTGCAAAAATCCTATAAAAAATGGCTCAATAGCGCCACCTACAAATTTTCAAAGGACCCTTTGCTATTCACTTACTTTATCCTAGAGACATGAAATTTGGTACACTTGTAGAGCTCCCCAAGATGCTCAAAATTTACAATTAATGTCATAGTGCAAGTATCACAGGAAGTCAGCCATTTGAATTGAAGGTCCAATTTTGGGGCCATTTTTGCCGTTTACAGCCTTCGTATTTGATCGAACTCCTCCTAGGGATTTCGATTGATCGGCTTCAAACTCGGTCAGTCTGTTCATAAGGCATGTCCCATCTAAAGTTATCAAAACGGTGAGTTTTTGAGAATGCTGAAGGGAGGTTAGCAGGGGTCAAAGTTCACCTACTCGCCATAAAAAAATAAACTGCTATATCTCCTACACAGAAACTCACAGAGGCACCAAAGTTTCTGTGATTGATCATTATCGGGTCTCCTACAATACCCTATGGTCGAATGATGACATCACTTAGGCCACGCCCCATGAGAACAGGAAGTGTCATGTTTTACTGTGGACGGTCGCTATCTGACCCCTTTGACCTCATCAACATGAAACTGTGCCCAGACACAGAACACATGTTGGTGTGTTGAGGATTCCAACCCCGACCAGCTTCGATGGAGCAGCTGGGCGTGGCGGCGTGGCGAAGTGACCTCTAACGCCATCGCCATACGTTTGGCTCTCAATTCCACATTTTCGGGCCCAGCTGCTCCGAACTCACAAGGATGGATCGCCATCAACTCCCCGACAGGAATCCATCACAATATTTGTGGGGCGTGGCCTAATTTCTCTATAGCGCCCCCTAGAAATTTTTAAATGATCAGCCCCAAGCCATGCTTTAACCTACAATTACGAAACGTTGTACACATGTGTACCTTGTCAGGACTTACAAAAAAGTCTCTTGGAGCCATGGTCTAAACCCCACAGGAAGTCGGCCATTTTAGATTGAAGTTCAGATTTTGACCCCATTTTTGCCGTTTACAGCCTCCGTATTTGATCGAACTCCTCCTAGGGATTTTGATTGATCGTCTTCAAACTCGGTCAGTTCGTTAATAAGGCATGTCCCATCTGAAGTTATCAACACGGTGAGTTTTTGAGAATGCTGAAAGGGGGTTAGCAGGGGTCAAAGTTCACCTACACGCCATAAAAACATAAACTGCTATATTTCCTACACAGAAACTCACAGAGGCACCAAAGTTACTGTGATTGATCATCATCGTGTGTCCTACAATACCCTATGGTCGAATGATGACATCACTTAGGCCACGCCCCCTGCGAAAAGGAAGTGTCATGTTTTACTCTGAAAGGTCGCTATCTGACCCCTTTGACCTCATCAACATGAAACTGTGCCCAGACACAGAAGACATGTTGGTGTGTTGAGGATTCCAACCCCGACCAGCTTCGATGGAGCAGCTGGGCGTGGCGGCGTGGCGAAGTGACCTGTAACGCCATCGCCATACGTTTGGCTCTCAATTCCACATTTTTGGGCCCAGCTGCTCCAAAACACAAGGATGGATTCCCATCAACTCCCCGACAGGAATCCATCACAATATTTGGTGGGCGTGGCCTAATTTCTCTATAGCACCCCCTAGAAAACAGCAGCCCATAGGTTATGTTGTTATTAATTATTTAAATATACATTATTATAACTTTTTATATATATATAAGTTTTTTTGTGGGTTAAAGTACAAACATTCATTCATTTTTGCTAGAAATAATACAAACAAAGTCATTCAGCAAAACTTATGACACAGCGAAGTAAGAACACATTGGGGTCAGTGTTGATGGAGTACCACTGGCACCTTGTGGCGATATACTGGTACTGCTAGTGCAATACCAGTATTGCCCCAGCAGGAGGCAGTGGTACTCCATCAATGAGAAAACAGATCGACGCTACGTAATAACAGTCAGCCGGCGACAGCTGGAGCTGCAAAGTTTTCCTGAACATTTTGCCTGCTTTTTGGAGCCACAGAACTGGACTACGCTCAACATTTTGCTTGGATTTTGGAGTTGCAAATCCGAACCACGCTTTTGAGCAAGAAGGCTCTGTTGGACCGGAGTTGGAGAAGTTTAAACTGAGCATCAGCTTCCGCGGTGCGGGCGGAGGCGCTGAAAACTGCGTGAGAGCTTCTGTGGTGGCTGGCGTGAGGCGGCGGTTGCTCGTACCCCGCGGGTGGCAATAGGCCGGAGCGGCGCTTGGCTGCGAGGGCCGTTCGAGGCTGCTTGCAGCTTTAATTATTATTATTATTATTAGGCCCGAGCAGCTAAGCGCTGCGAAGGCCTATTGTTTCCTACTGTTTCTTATTATTATTCTGCCCCCCTAAAGAGGGGCCTTTTTGGGGGCTTTATCATATTCAAAAACTCACCAAACTTGGCGGACGCGTAAAGGGAGTTTCAAAATTTTGTATTTTAAGGTCATCGCAAAAATCCCATAAGAAATGGCTCAATAGCGCCACCTACAAATTTTCAAAGGACCCTTTGCTATTCACTTACTTTATCCTAGAGACATGAAATTTGGTACACTTGTAGAGCTCCCCAAGATGCTCAAAATTTACAATTAATGTCATAGTGCAAGTATCACAGGTAGTCGGCCATTTTGGATTGAAGGTCCAATTTTGAGGCCATTTTTGCCGTTTACAGCCTTCGTATTTGTTCGAACTCCTCCTAGGGATTTCAATTGATCGGCTTCAAACTCGGTCAGTCTGTTCAGAAGGCATGTCCCATCTAAAGTTATCAAAACGGTGAGTTTTTGAGTATGCTGAAGGGGGGTTAGCAGGGGTCAAAGTTCACCTACTCGCCATAAAAACATAAACTGCTATATCTCCTACACAGAAATTCACAGAGGCACCAAAGTTTCTGTGATTTATCATCATCGGGTGTCCTACAATACCTAATGGTCGAATGATGACATCACTTAGGCCACGCCCCCTGAGAACAGGAAGTGTAATGTTTTACTGTGAACTGTCGCTATCTGACCCCTTTGACCTCATCAACATGAAACTGTGCCAAGACACAGAAGACATGTTGGTGTATTGAGGATTCCAACCCGACCAGCTTTGATGGAGCAGGTGGGCGTGGCGGCGTGGCGAAGTGACCTGTAACGCCATCGCCATACGTTTGGCTCTCAATTCCACATTTTCAGGCCCAGCTGCTCCAAACTCACAAGGATGGATCTTCATCCACTCCCCGACAGGAATCCATCACAATATTTGGTGGGCGTGGCCTAATTTCTTTATAGCGCCCCCTAGAAAATTTTAAATGATCAGCCCCAAGCCATGCTTTAACCTACAATTACGAAACTTTGTACATATTTGTATCATGTCAGGACTTAAAAGAAAGTCTCTTGGAGCCATGGTCTAAACCCCACAGGAAGTCGGCCATTTTGGATTGAAGTTCAGATTTTGACCCCATTTTTGCCGTTTACAGCCTTCCTATTTGATCCAACTCCTCCTAGGGATTTCGATTGATCGGCTTCAAACTCGGTCAGTCTGCTCATAAGGCATGTCCCATCTAAAGTTATCTAAACGGTGAGTTTTTGAGAATGCTGAAGGGGGGTTAGCAGGGGTCAAAGTTCACCTACTCGCCATAAAAAAATAAACTGCTCTATCTCCTACACAGAAACTCACAGAGGCACCAGAGTTTCTGTGATTCATCATCATCGGGTGTCCTACAATACCCTATGGTCGAATGATGACATCACTTAGGCCACGCCCCCTGAGAAAAGGAAGTGTCATGTTTTACTCTGAACGGTCGCTATCTCACCCCTTTGACCTCATCAACATGAAACTGTGCCCAGACACAGAAGACATGTTGGTGTATTGAGGATTCCAACCCCGACCAGCTTCGATGGAGCAGCTGGGCGTGGCGGCGTGGCGAAGTGACCCGTAACGCCATAGCCATACGTTTGGCTCTCAATTCCACATTTTTGGGCGCAGCTGCTCCAAACTCACAAGGATGGATCTTCATCCACTCCCCGACAGGAATCCATCACAATATTTGGTGGGCGTGGCCTAATTTCTCTATAGCGCCCCCTAGAAAATTTTAAATGATCAGCCCCAAGCCATGCTTTAACCTACAATTACGAAACTTTGTACACATGTGTACCATGTCAGGACTTACAAAAAAGTCTCTTGGAGCCACGGTCTAAACCCCAGAGGAAGTCGGCCATTTTAGATTGAAGTTCAGATTTTGATCCCATTTTTGGCGTTTATAAACCATTTCAGTAATTCGCCACTTGGGGTCAGTATTGCTCCACAAATGAAACAGCAGATAAACAGGATGAAGAACAATATCAGTTTTTCGCCAGTAGGTGTCAGTGTTCCTCCACCAATGACAGATCCACGGGCGGATGGGCGTGAAAACTTTGTGAGAGCGTTGCCATGAAATTTCTAAAAGGATAGAAATGTCTCAGATAATTTTTGTTGAATTAAATCATGCAGTAAATGTAGCGTTTTCTTACTTCTTCCAAACCATTTCAGTAATTCGCCACTCTGAGTAAGTATTACTCCAACAATGAAATAGAGTGCTTTAGAAACACAGCTGAAAATGATGAAAAATGACGATCTGCAGTACTTCGCCTGTGCATATGTTCGACTGTAAATGACACGTGGATCTTCCGACTGACGCCAAATTGGATACGTATGACCTTTGTTGACCTCGAAAGAGAAAAACAGCATTGAAATATATTTTGACTCCACTGCGCGACCTACATTAATCCGCCAGCTATATTTCTTCACTAAACCAATGAATCTGCACCACATTTTTTTGCATCGTCAAGGAGCGCCGCCGAACGCATCGATGCGTACCGCCTGGTGGACGGGGTGGAAACTGCGGAACAACTTCTGTGTTGGAACGTGGGAAGCGTTGATGGAAACTCAGCAACAGCTTCTGCAATGCGGCCGGAGGTGCTGAAAACTGCGTGAGAGCTTCTGTGGTGGCTGGCGTGAGGCGGCGGTTGCTCGTACCCCGCGGTGGACAATAGGCCGGAGCGGCGCTTGGCTGCGAGGGCCGTTCGAGGCTACTTGCAGCTTTAATTATTATTATTCTTCCACCCAAATGAATTGGCTTTTTGGGGGCTTTATCATATTCAAAAACTCACCAAACTTGGCGGAGGCCTTAAGCCTGTTTAAAATTTACGTATTTTAAAGTCATAGCAAAACTTGCAACAGAAATGTCTCTACGGCGCCCTAGAAATTGGAAAAACACCCTTTTTACCCTCTGCTATTCACTTACTTTATCGTAGACACATGAAATTTGGTACACTTGTAGAACTCCCCAAGACGCTCAAAATTTACAATTAATGTCATAGTGCAAGTATCACAGGAAGTCAGCCATTTTTGATTGAAGTTCCCATTTTGACCCCATTTTTGCTGATTTTTGCAGTTTACAGCCTTTGATCTATCTCCTCCTAGGGATTTTGATTGATCGACTTCAAACTCGGTCAGTCTGTTCATAAGGCATGTCCCATCTAAAGTTATCTAAACGGTGAGTTTTTGAGTATGCTGAAGGGGGGTTAGCAGGGGTCAAAGTTCACCTACTCGCCATAAAAAAATAAACTGCTATATCTCTTACACAGAAACTCACAGAAGCATCAAAGTTTCTGTGATTGATCATCATCGGGTCTTCTTACAATACCATGGTCGAATGATGACATCACTTAGGCCACGCCCCTGAGAACAGGAAGTGTAATGTTTTACTGTGAACTGTCGCTATCTGATCCCTTTGACCTCATCAACATGAAACTGTGCCCAGACACAGAGAACATGTTGGTGTATTGAGGATTCTAACCCCGACCAGCTTCGATGGAGCAGGTGGGCGTGGTGGCGTGGCGAAGTCACCTGTAACGCCATCGCCATACGTTTGGCTCTCAATTCCACATTTTCGGGCCCAGCTGCTGCAAACTTATAAGGATGGACCCTCATCCACTCCCAACAGGAATCCATCACAATATTTGGTGGGCGTAGCCTAATTTCTCTATAGCGCCCCCTAGAAAACTTTAAATGATCAGCCCCAAGCCATGCTTTAACCTACAAATACGAAACTTTGTACACATGTGTACCTTGTCAGGACGTACAAAAAAGTCTCTTGGAGCCATGGTCTAAACCCCACAGGAAGTCAGCCATTTTGGATTCAAGTTCGGTTTTTGACCCCATTTTTGCCGTTTACAGCCTTCGTATTTGATCTATCTCCTCCTAGGGATTTCGATTGATCGACTTCAAACTCGGTCAGTCTGTTCATAAGGCATGTCTCATCTAAAGTTATCTAAACGGTGAGTTTTTGAGTATGCTGAAGGGGGTTAGCAGGGGTCAAAGTTCACCTACTCGCCATAAAAACATAAACTGCTATATCTCCTACACAGAAACTCACAGAGGCACCAAAGTTTCTGTGATTGATCATCATCGGGTCTCCTACATTACCCTATGGTCGAATGATGACATCACTTAGGCCACGCCCCCTGAGAACAGGAAGTGTAATGTTTTACTGTGAACGTTCGCTATCCGACCCCTTTGACCTCATCAACATGAAACTGTGCCAAGACACA
Source organism: Poeciliopsis prolifica (assembly GCF_027474105.1). NCBI lineage: Eukaryota > Metazoa > Chordata > Actinopteri > Cyprinodontiformes > Poeciliidae > Poeciliopsis > Poeciliopsis prolifica. The sequence goes on from NW_026562381.1 coordinate 6,746,982, forward strand.
GAACACATGTTGGTGTATTGAGGATTCCAACCCCGACCAGCTACGATAGAGCAGGTGGGCATGGCGGCATGGCGAAGTTACCTGTAACGCCATCGCCATACGTTTGGCTCTCAATACCACATTTTCGGGCTCAGCTGCTGCAAACTCACAAGGATGAATATTTATCCACTCCCCGACTGGAATCCATCACAATATTTGTAGGGCGTGGCCTAATTTCTCTATAGCGCCCCCTAGAAAACAGCAGCCCATAGGTTATGTTGTTATTAATTATTTAAATATACATTATTATAACTTTTTATATATATAAGTTTATTTTGTGGGTTAAAGTACAAACATTCATTCATTTTTGCTAGAAATAATACAAACAAAGTCATTCAGCAAAACTTATGACACAGCGAAGTAAGAACACACTACCAGTGGTCAGTGTTGATGGAGTACTACTGGCACCTTGTGGAGAAATACTGGTACTGCTAGTGCAATACCAGTATTGCGACAGCAGGAGGCAGTGGTACTCCATCAATGAGAAAACAGATCGACGCTACGTAATAACAGTCAGCTGGCGACAGCTGGAGCTGCAAAGTTTTCCTGAACATTTTGCTTGCTTTTTGGAGCCACAGAACTGGACTACGCTCAACATTTTGCTTGGATTTTGGAGTTGCAAATCCGAACCACGCTTTGGAGCAAGAAGGCTCTGTTGGACCGGAGTTGGAGAAGTTTAATGGGCTCTTTGCACCTCAGCTTACACGTTCGGAAAAAACGGCTGAAATGTTTTTCCAAGGTAACAATTAATAATGTACATCGATCCGAAACCCCAACAAGTAAGGCAAAGAAAGGTTTTAAGATGTTCGCCTCGTTATACATTCACAGATATGAAGGTGAGTTTTATTTTCTTTAAACTGCTAGCACAAGCCTGCTAGCTTTCTAGTAAAAATCTGCTATTTAATTATCTAAAGATTTCTCAGCCATTCTAACGGACACTGTTTGTGCCTTATTTTCAAGCATATTACGTGTGTTTATTGTTAACGACAATAAAGCAGCGGGGAGGGGGGGGGCAGATTACAGTTCAGAGTTTTTGCTTGAAGTATGAAGAACAAAAACGAGCACAGAGCTTACTCTGGTATCGGAGTTCTAGTTCAGCTGACTGTTCAGATTGAGAGTTATTACTTTTAGAAAAATATGGCCGTGTTGCTTAAGATTTCTGTGTTATTTCATTTTATTACTTTTGCATGCTTGTTGTGAAGGGCTCATTAAGACGGTGTTTAGAGCGGTGTGTACGGCGTTAGCTTCAAGTGGTAGCTTTAACTTGTAGCAACGAATATTTACAAGCTGTCTTAATTGAGGATGGCTTGGAAATCCATGAAAACTTAAACAAAGTACATAGTATTGTTTTATTTGTGTCTTAAGTACGACTTTGTCTTTTATAGCAGTCATAGTTTCTGAAAGTGGAAAAAAGAGCCGCATTCGGGTATACAGTTGTGACGTCAGCGCGGCAGGTGCAAAGAGCCCATTGCTGTTCGTTTAAACAGTCGTAAATCGCGGTGCGGTGAGTAATTTATTCCTTCCTGCTGGTTCTGGAAGCCGTCATGTTTGGAACAGTTATTCTGAGGAGGATGCTAACCCAATGCCTGAGGCCTGCAACGTTTTTAATGCTAACGAAGCGCTTTACTAATTCAATAAACTGAATAGTGTGTGTGATACATCCAGTTTCATACATTGAGAGTTGTTTGTTATTATGTATAGAAGATGTTTAAAATGTCGTTTGAAAGAGCTCTGAGAAAATGCTAAGTATCTTTTTACCGATCCATTGGGGTTGTAATATTTACTTGCAGCACTTCCTGTGATTAATACCTAATTAATGGATGGGATTCAGTCTGTGCTATTGTTCTAAAGTGCTGAAAGTTAACTGTGCTCTGTTATTGTGCATTGCCCTTGGATTATTACTGAACAGTGCGGTTTATTAAACTGATACATCTTAACCTTCACCATTTTCCTGACTCATTTCACGATAACGTTAAAGTTGCAGTGCATTTAGATCTCAGTTGTAGTTAACATCAAGCATGTGGGTGTGGCTTAGTGTAAAACTTTCACTATTTACCATGAAACATCAACATTAAATGACTTCCAAATGCAAGATCACAGCTGCATCATCACACTTCCTCTGTCTTTCTAGAGAGAACAGCCCTGAACACATTTCCATGGTCACTTGATGACCTCACTGTAGCCCCGCCCACTTTTAAGAGGCAGTCACATGTTTTTTCTGCTGTATGTTTTACTGTTATTCTATAATTTATATGGGTTTCATCATGTGAATACTGACTAAAAATGATAACATGATGAACTCTATGAATGCTGGCTGCTGACCGAACCGCATTGGGGTGTAGAAATGACGAAATGCATTACTTCGCCACGTGCATATGATCAGCTCTAAATGACACGTGGATCATCGGACTGGCGCCAAATTGAAAACGTATGACCTTTGTTGACCTCTAAAGAACAAAACAGCATTGAAATGTATTTTGACTCCACTGCGCCCCTACATTGATCCGCCAGCTGTATTTCCTCGCTAAACCAATGAATCTATACCACATTTTTTTGCATCTTGAAGGATAGCCGCCGAACGCATAGATGCGTACCGCCTGGTGGACGGGCGCGGAAACTGCGCAACAACTTCTGTCTTAGCACGTGCGCAGCGTTGATGGAAACTGAGCAACTGCTTCCGCGGTGCGGGCGGAGGCGCTGAAAACTGCGTGAGAGCTTCTGTGGTGGCTGGCGTGAGGCGGCGGTTGCTCGTACCCCGCGGTGGACAATAGGCCGGAGCGGCGCTTGGCTGCGAGGGCCGTTCGAGGCTGCTTGCAGCTTTAATTATTAGGCCCGAGCAGCTAAGCGCTGCGAAGGCCTATTGTTTTCCTATTGTTTATTATTATTATTATTATTCTTCCACCCAAATGAATTGGCTTTTTGGGGGCTTTATCATATTCAAAAACTCACCAAACTTGGCGGAGGCCTTAAGCCTGTTTAAAATTTACGTATTTTAAAGTCGTAGCAAAAATTGCAACAGAAATGTCTCTACGGCGCCACCTAGAAATTGGAAAAACACCCTTTTTTACCCTCTGCTATTCACTTACTTTATCGTAGACACATGAAATTTGGTACACTTGTAGAACTCCCCAAGACGCTCAAAATTTACAATTAATGTCATAGTGCAAGTATCACAGGAAGTCAGCCATTTTTGATTGAAGTTCCCATTTTGACCCCATTTTTGCGATTTTTGCCGTTTACAGCCTTTGTATTTGATCTATCTCCTCCTAGGGATTTTGATTGATCGACTTCAAACTCGGTCAGTCTGTTCATAAGGCATGTCCCATCTAAAGTTATCTAAACGGTGAGTTTTTGAGTATGCTGAAGGGGGGTAGCAGGGGTCAAAGTTCACTACTCGCCATAAAAAATAAACTGCTATATCTCTTACACTGAAACTCACAGAAGCATCAAAGTTTCTGTGATTGATCATCATCGGGTCTTCTACAATACCCTAGGGTCGAATGATGACATCACTTAGGCCACGCCCCCTGAGAACAGGAAGTGTAATGTTTTACTGTGAACTGTCGCTATCTGACCCCTTTGACCTCATCAACATGAAACTGTGCCCAGACACAGAGAACATGTTGGTGTATTGAGGATTCTAACCCCGACCAGCTTCGATGGAGCAGGTGGGCGTGGTGGCGTGGCGAAGTCACCTGTAACGCCATCGCCATACGTTTGGCTCTCAATTCCACATTTTCGGGCCCAGCTGCTGCAAACTCATAAGGATGGACCCTCATCCACTCCCCAACAGGAATCCATCACAATATTTGGTGGGCGTAGCCTAATTTCTCTATAGCGCCCCTAGAAAACTTTAAATGATCAGCCCCAAGCCATGCTTTAACCTACAAATACGAAACTTTGTACACATGTGTACCTTGTCAGGACGTACAAAAAAGTCTCTTGGAGCCATGGTCTAAACCCCACAGGAAGTCAGCCATTTTGGATTCAAGTTCGGTTTTTGACCCCATTTTTGCAGTTTACAGCCTTCATATTTGATCTATCTCCTCCTAGGGATTTCGATTGATCGGCTTCAAACTCGGTCAGTCTGTTCATAAGGCATGTCTCATCTAAAGTTATCTAAACGGTGAGTTTTTGAGTATGCTGAAGGGGGGTTAGCAGGGGTCAAAGTTCACCTACTCGCCATAAAAACATAAACTGCTATATCTCCTACACAGAAACTCACAGAGGCACCAAAGTTTCTGTGATTGATCATCATCGGGTCTCCTACATTACCCTATGGTCGAATGATGACATCACTTAGGCCACGCCCCCTGAGAACAGGAAGTGTAATGTTTTACTGTGAACGTTCGCTATCCGACCCCTTTGACCTCATCAACATGAAACTGTGCCCAGACACCGAAGACATGTTGGTGTATTGAGGATTCCAACCCCGACCAGCTACGATGGAGCAGGTGGGCATGGCGGCGTGGCGAAGTTACCTGTAACGCCATCGCAATACGTTTGGCTCTCAATACCACATTTTCGGGCTCAGCTGCTGCAAACTCACAAGGATGAATATTTATCCACTCCCCGACTGGAATCCATCACAATATTTGTAGGGCGTGGCCTAATTTCTCTATAGCGCCCCCTAGAAAACAGCAGCCCATAGGTTATGTTGTTATTAATTATTTAAATATACATTATTATAACTTTTTATATATATATATATGTTTATTTTGTGGGTTAAAGTACAAACATTCATTCATTTTTGCTAGAAATAATACAAACAAAGTCATTCAGCAAAACTTATGACACAGCGAAGTAAGAACACACTGGGGTCAGTGTTGATGGAGTACCACTGGCACCTTGTGGAGAAATACTGGTACTGCTAGTGCAATACCAGTATTGCGACAGCAGGAGGCAGTGGTACTCCATCAATGAGAAAACAGATCGACGCTACGTAATAACAGTCAGCCGGCGACAGCTGGAGCTGCAAAGTTTTCCTGAACATTTTGTTTGCTTTTTGGAGCCACAGAACTGGACTACGCTCAACATTTTGCTTGGATTTTGGAGTTGCAAATACGAACCACGCTTTGGAGCAAGAAGGCTCTGTTGGACCGGAGTTGGAGAAGTTTAATGGGCTCTTTGCACTTCAGCTTACACGTTCGGGAATAACGGCTGAAATGTTTTTCCAAGGTAAATTAATAATGTACATCGATCCGAAACCCCAACAAGTAAGGCAAAGAAAGGTTTTAAGATGTTCGCCTCTTTATACATTCACAGATATGAAGGTGAGTTTTATTTTCTTTAAACTGCTAGCACAAGCCTGCTAGCTTTTAGTAAAAATCTGCTATTTAATTATCTAAAGATTTCTCAGCCATTCTAACGGACACTGTTTGTGCCTTATTTTCAAGCATATTACGTGTGTTTATTGTTAACTGGAGAGGGGGTGGGGGGGCAGATTACAGTTCAGACTTTTTGCTTGAAGTATGACGAAGAAAAACGAGCACAGAGCTTACTCTGGTATCGGAGTTCTAGTTCAGCTGACTGTTCAGATTCAGAGTTATTACTTTTAGAAAAATATGGCCGTGTTGCTTAAGATTTCTGTGTTATTTCGTTTTATTACTTTTGCATGCTTGTTGTGAATGGCTCATTAAGACAGTGTTTAGAGCGGTGTGTACGGCGTTAGCTTCAAGTGGTAGCTTTAACTTGTAGCAACGAATATTTACAAGCTGTCTTAATTGAGGATGGCTTGGAAAAACATGAAAACTTAAACAAAGTACATAGTATTGTTTTATTTGTGTCTTAAGTACGACTTTGTCTTTTATAGCAGTAATAGTTTCTGAAAGTGGAAAAAAGAGCCGCATTCGGGTATACAGTTGTGACGTCAGCGCGGCAGGTGCAAAGAGCCCATTGCTGTTCGTTTAAACAGTCGTAACTCGCGGTGCGGTGAGTAATTTATTCCTTCCTGCTGGTTCTGGAAGCCGTCATGTTTGGAACAGTTATTCTGAGGAGGATGCTAACCCAATGCCTGAGGCCTGCAACGTTTTTAATGCTAACGAAGCGCTTTACTAATTCAATAAACTGAATAGTGTGTTTGATACATCCAGTTTCATACATTGAGAGTTTGTTATTATGTATAGAAGATGTTTAAAATGTCGTTTGAAAGAGCTCTGAGAAAATGCTAAGTATCTTTTTACAGATCCATTGGGGTTGTAATATTTAGTTGCAGCACTTCCTGTGATTAATACCTAATTAATGGCTGGGATTGAGCCTGTGCTATTGTTCTAAAGTGCTGAAAGTTAACTGTGCTCTGTTATTGTGCATTGCCCTTGGTTTATTACTGAACAGTGCGGTTTATTAAACTGATACATCTTAACCTTCACCATTTTCCTGACTCATTTCACGATAACGTTAAAGTTGCACTGCATTTACATCTCAGTTGTAGTTAACATCAAGCATGTGGGTGTGGCTTAGTGTAAAACTTTCACTATTTACCATGAAACGTCAACATTAAATGACTTCCAAATGCAAGATCACAGCTGCATCATCACACTTCCTCTGTCTTTCTAGAGAACAGCCCTGAACACATTTCCATGGTCACTTGATGACCTCACTGTAGCCCCGCCCACTTTTAAGAGGCAGTCACATGTTTTTTCTGCTGTATGTTTTACTGTTATTCTATAATTTATATGGGTTTCATCATGTGAATACTGACTAAAAACGATAACATGATGAACTCTATGAATGCTGGCTGCTGACCGAACCGCATTGGGGTGTAGAAATGACGAAATGCATTACTTCGCCACGTGCATATGATCGGCTCTAAATGACACGTGGATCATCGGACTGGCGCCAAATTGAAAACGTATGACCTTTGTTGACCTCTAAAGAGCAAAACAGCATTGAAATGTATTTTGACTCCACTGCGCCCCTACATTAATCCGCCAGCTGTATTTCCTCGCTAAACCAATGAATCTATACCACATTTTTTTGCATCTTGAAGGATAGCCGCCGAACGCATAGATGCGTACCGCCTGGTGGACGGGCGCGGAAACTGCGCAACAACTTCTGTCTTAGCACGTGCGCAGCGTTGATGGAAACTGAGCAACAGCTTCCGCGGTGCGGGCGGAGGCGCTGAAAATTGCGTGAGAGCTTAAGTGGTGGCTGGCGTGAGGCGGCGGTTGCTCGTACCCCGCGGTGGCAATAGGCCGGAGCGGCGCTTGGCTGCGAGGGCCGATCGAGGCTGCTTGCAGCTTTAATTATTATTATTATTATTCTCCCTCCAAATGAATTGGTCTTTTGGGGGCTTTATCATATTCAAAAACTCACCAAACTTGGCGGAGGCCTTAAGCCTGTTTCAAATTTACGTATTTTAAAGTCGACGCAACAATTGCAAAAGAAATGGCTCAATAGCGCCACCTTGAAATTTTCAAAGGACCCTTTGCTATTCACTTACTTCATCGTAGAGACATGAAATTTGGTACACTTGTAGAGCTCCCCAAGATGCTCAAAATTTACAATTAATGTCATAGTGCAAGTATCACAGGAAGTCAGCCATTTTGGATTGAATGTCAAATTTTCACCCCATTTTTGCCATTTACAGCCTTCGTATTTGATCGAACTCCTCCTAGGGATTTCCATTGATCGGCTTCAAACTCGGTCAGTCTGTTCATAAGGCATGTCCCATCTAAAGTTATCAAAACTGTGAGTTTTTGAGTATGCTGATGGGGGTAAGCAGGGGTCAAAGTTCACCTACTCGCCATAAAAAAATAAACTGCTATATCTCCTACACAGAAACTCACAGAGGCACCAAAGTTACTGTGATTGATCATCATCGGGTCTCCTACAATATCCTATGGTCAAGTGATGACATCACTTAGGCCACGCCCCCTGAGAACAGGAAGTGTAATGTTTTACTGTGGACGGTCGCTATCTGACCCCTTTGACCTCATCAACATGAAACTGTGCCCAGACACAGAAAACATGTTGGTGTATTGAGGATTCCAACCCCGACCACATTCGATGGAGCAGGTGGGCGTGGCGGCGTGGCGAAGTGACCTCTAACGCCATCGCCATACGTTTGGCTCTCAATTCCACATTTTCGGGCCCAGCTGCTGCAAACTAACAAGGATGGATCGACATCACCTCCCCGACAGGAATCCATCACAATATTTGTGGGGCGTGGCCTAATTTCTCTATAGCGCCCCCTAGAAAAATTTAAATGATCAGCCCCAAGCCATGCTTTAACCTACAATTACGAAACGTTGTAGACATGTGTACCTTGTCAGGACTTACAAAAAAGTCTCTTGGAGCCATGGTCTAATCCCCACAGGAAGTCGGCCATTTTAGATTGAAGTTCAGATTTTGACCCCATTTTTGCCGTTTACAGCCTCCGTATTTGATCGAACTCCTCCTAGGGATTTCGATTGATCGGCTTCAAACTCGGTCAGTCTGTTCATAAGGCATGTCCCATCTAAAGTTATCAAAACGGTGAGTTTTTGAGAATGCTGAAGGAGGGTTAGCAGGGGTCAAAGTTCACCTACTCGCCATAAAAACATAAACTGCTATATTTCCTACACAGAAACTCACAGAGGCACCAAAGTTACTGTGATTGATCATCATCGGGTGTCCTACAATACCGTATGGTCGAATGATGACATCACTTAGGCCACGCCCCCTGAGAACAGGAAGTGTAATGTTTTACTGTGAAAGGTCGCTATCTGACCCCTTTGACCTCATCAACATGAAACTGTGCCCAGACACAGAAGCCATGTTGGTGTGTTGAGGATTCTAATCCCGACCAGCTACGATGGAGCAGGTGGGCGTGGCGGCGTGGCGAAGTGTCCTGTAACGCCATCGCCATACGTTTGGCTCTCAATTCCACATTTTTGGGCGCAGCTGCTCCAAACTCACAAGGATGGATCTTCATCCACTCCCCGACAGGAATCCATCACAATATTTGTAGGGTGTGGCCCAATTTCTCTATAGCGCCCCCTAGAAAATTTAAAATGATCAGCCCCAAGCCATGCTTTAACCTACAATTACGAAACTTTGTACACATGTGTACCATGTCAGGACTTACAAAAAAGTCTCTTGGAGCCATGGTCTAAACCCCAGAGGAAGTCGGCCATTTTAGATTGAAGTTCAGATTTTGATCCCATTTTTGCCGTTTATAAACCATTTCAGTAATTCGCCACTTGGGGTCAGTATTGCTCCACAAATGAAACAGCAGATAATCAGGATGAAGAACAATATCAGTATTTCGCCAGTAGGTGTCAGTGTTCCTCCACCGATGATAAACAGATCCACGGGCGGATGGGCGTGAAAACTTTGTGAGTGTGTTGCCATGACATTTCTAAAAGGATAGAAATGTCTCAGATAATTTTGTTGAATTAAATCATGCAGTAAATGTAGCGTTTTCTTACTTCTTACAAACCATTTCAGTAATTCGCCACTCTGAGTAAGTATTACTCCAACAATGAAATAGAGTGGTTTAGAAACACAGCTGAAAATGATGAAAAATGACGAACTGTAGTACTTCGCTATGTGCATATGATTGGCTGTAAATGACACGTGGATCATCCGACTGACGCCAAATTGGATACGTATGACCTTTGTTGACCTCTAAAGAGAACAACAGCATTGAAATATATTTTGACTCCACTGCGCGTCCTACATTAATCCGCCAGCTATATTTCCTCGCTAAAGCAATGAATCTATACCACATTTTTTTGCATCGTCAAGGATAGCCGCCGAACGCATAGATGCGTACCGCCTGGTGGACGGGCGCGGAAACTGCGCAACAACTTCTGTCTTAGCACGTGCGCAGCTTTGATGAAAACTGAGCAACAGCTTCCGCGGTGCGGGCGGAGGAGCTGAAAACTGCGTGAGAGCTTCTGTGGTGGCTGGCGTGAGGCGGCGGTTGCTCGTACCCCGCGGTGGACAATAGGCCGGAGCGGCGCTTGGCTGCGAGGGCCGTTCGAGGCTGCTTGCAGCTTTAATTAGGCCCGAGCAGCTAAGCGCTGCGAAGGCCTATTGTTTTCCTACTGTTTCTTATTATTATTCTGCCCCCCTAAAGAGGGGCCTTTTTGGGGGCTTTATCATTTTCAAAAACTCACCAAACTTGGCGGACGCGTAAAGGGAGTTTCAAAATTTTGTATTTTAAGGTCATTGCAAAAATCCCATAAGAAATGGCTAAATAGCGCCACCTAGAAATTTTCAAAGGACCCTTTGCTATTCACTTACTTTATCCTAGAGACATGAAATTTGGTACACTTGTAGAGCTCCCCAAGATGCTCAAAATTTACAATTAATGTCATAGTGCAAGTATCACAGGAAGTCAGCCATTTTGGATTGAAGGTCCAATTTTGACCCCATTTTTGCCGTTTACAGCCTTCGTATTTGATCGAACTCCTCCTAGGGATTTCGATTGATCGGCTTCAAACTCGGTCAGTCTGTTCATAAGGCATGTCCCATCTAAAGTTATCAAAACTGTGAGTTTTTGAGTATGCTGAAGGGGGGTTGGCAGGGGTCAAAGATCACCTACTCGCCATAAAAAAATAAACTGCTATATCTCCTACACAGAAACTCACAGAGGCACCAAAGTTTCTGTGATTGATCATCATCGGGTGTTCTACAATACCCTATGGTCGAATGATGACATCACTTAGGCCACGCCCCATGAGAACAGGAAGTGTAATGTTTTACTGTGGATGGTCGCTATCTGACCCCTTTGACCTCATCAACATGAAACTGTGCCCAGACACAGAAGACATGTTGGTGTATTGAGGATTCTAATCCCGACCAGCTACGATGGAGTAGGTGGGCGTGGCGGCGTGGCGAAGTGACCTCTAACGCCATCGCCATACGTTTGGCTCTCAATTCCACATTTTCGGGCCCAACTGCTCCAAACTCACAAGGATGGATCGCCATAAACTCCCCGACAGGAATCCATCACAATATTTGGTGGGCGTGGCCTAATTTCTCTATAGCGCCCCCTAGAAAATTTTAAATGATCAGCCCCAAGCCATGCTTTAACCTACAATTACGAAACGTTGTACACATGTGTACCTTGTCAGGACTTACAAAAAAGTCTCTTGGAGCCATGGTCTAAACCCCACAGGAAGTCGGCCATTTTAGATTGAAGTTCAGATTTTGACCCCATTTTTGCCGTTTACAGCCTCCGTATTTGATCGAACTCCTCCTAGGGATTTTGATTGATCGTCTTCAAACTCGGTCAGTCCGTTAATAAGGCATGTCCCATCTGAAGTTATCAAAACGGTGAGTTTTTGAGAATGCTGAAAGGGGGTTAGCAGGGGTCAAAGTTCACCTACACGCCATAAAAACATAAACTGCTATATTTCCTACACAGAAACTCACAGAGGCACCAAAGTTACTGTGATTGATCATCATCGGGTGTCCTACAATACCCTATGGTCGAATGATGACATCACTTAGGCCACGCCCCCTGAGAAAAGGAAGTGTCATGTTTTACTGTGAACTGTCGCTATCTGACCCCTTTGACCTCATCAACATGAAACTGTGCCCAGACACAGAAGACATGTTGGTGTGTTGAGGATTCCAACCCCGACCAGCTTCGATGGAGCAGCTGGGCGTGGCGGCGTGGCGAAGTGACCTGTAATGCCATCGCCATACGTTTGGCTCTCAATTCCACATTTTTGGGCGCAGCTGCTCCAAACTCACAAGGATGGATCTTCATCCACTCCCCGACAGGAATCCATCACAATATTTGTAGGGTGTGGCCTAATTTCTCTATAGCGCCCCCTAGAAAATTTTAAATGATCAGCCCCAAGCCATGCTTTAGCCTACAATTACGAAACTTTGTACACGTGTGTACCATGTCAGGACTTACAAAAAAGTCTCTTGGAGCCATGGTCTAAACCCCAGAGGAAGTCGGCCATTTTAGATTGAAGTTCAGATTTTGATCCTATTTTTGGTGTTTATAAACCATTTCAGTAATTCGCCACTTGGGGTCAGTATTGCTCCACAAATGAAACAGCAGATAAACAGGATGAAGAACAATATCAGTATTTTGCCAGTAGGTGTCAGTGTTCCTCCACCGATGATAAACAGATCCATGGGCGGATCGGCGCGAAAACTTTGTGAGAGCGTTGCCATGAAATTTCTAAAAGGATAGAAATGTCTCAGATAATTTTTGTTGAATTAAATCATGCAGTAAATGTAGCGTTTTCTTACTTCTTCCAAACCATTTCAGTAATTCGCCACTTTGAGTAAGTATTACTCCAACAATGAAATAGAGTGCTTTAGAAACACAGCTGAAAATGATGAAAAATGACGAACTGTAGTACTTCGCCATGTGCATACGATCGGCTGTAAATGACACGTGGATCATCCGACTGACGCCAAATTGGATACGTATGACCTTTGTTGACCTCTAAAAAGAACAACAGCATTGAAATATATTTTGACTCCACTGCGCGTCCTACATTAATCCGCCAGCTATATTTCCTCGCTAAACCAATGAATCTGCACCACATTTTTTGCATCGTCAAGGAGCGACTCCGAACGCATCAGTGCGTACCGCCTGGTGGACGGGCGCGGAAACTGCGCAAAAACTTCTGTCTTAGCACGTGGCCAGCGTTGATGGAAACTGAGCAACAGCTTCTGCGGTGCGGGCGGAGGAGCTGAAAACTGCGTGAGAGCTTCTGTGGTGGCTGGCGTGAGGCGGCGGTTGCTCGTACCCTGCGGTGGACAATAGGCCGGAGCGGCGCTTGGCTGCGAGGGCCGTTCGAGGCTGCTTGCAGCTTTAATATTATTATTATTTTTCTTCCCACCTCTTTGGGGGGCTTTTTGGGGGCCTTATCATATTGGAAAACTCACCAAACTTGGCGGAGGCCTTAAGCCTGTTTAAAAATTTTGATTTTTAAGGTCATCACAAAAATCCCACAAGAAATGGCTCAATAGCGCCACCTAGAAATTTTCAAAGGACCCATTGCTATTCACTTACTTTATCCTAGAGACATGAAATTTGGTACACTTGTAGAGCTCCCCAGGACGCTCAAAATTTACAATTAATGTCATAGTGCAAGTATCACAGGAAGTCAGCCATTTTGGATTGAAGGTCCAATTTTGAGGCCATTTTTGCCGTTTACAGCCTCCGTATTTGATCGAACTCCTCCTAGGGATTTCGATTGATCGGCTTCAAACTCGGTCAGTCTGTTCATAAGGCATGTCCCATCTAAAGTTATCAAAACGGTGAGTTTTTGAGTATGCTGAAGGGGGGTTAGCAGGGGTCAAAGTTCACCTACTCGCCGTAAAAAAATAAACTGCTATATCTCCTACACAGAAACTCACAGAGGCACCAAAGTTACTGTGATTGATCATCATCGGGTGTCCTACAATACCCTATGGTCGAATGATGACATCACTTTGGCCACGCCCCCTGAGAACAGGAAGTGTAATGTTTTACTGTGAACTGTCGCTATCTGACCCCTTTGACCTCATCAACATGAAACTGTGCCCAGACACAGAAGACATGTTGGTGTATTGAGGATTCCAACCCCGACCAGCTTAGATGGAGCAGGTGGGCGTGGCAGCGTGGCGAAGTGACCTGTAACGCCATCGCCATACGTTTTGCTCTCAATTCCACAGTTTCGGTCCCAGCTGCTCCAAACTCACAAGGATGGATCTTCATCCACTCCCCGACAGGAATCCATCACAATATTTGGTGGGCGTGGCCTAATTTCTCTATAGCGCCCCCTAGAAAATTTTAAATGATCAGCCCCAAGCCATGCTTTAACCTACAATTACGAAACGTTGTACACATGTGTACCTTGTCAGGACTTATAAAAAAGTCTCTTGGAGCCATGGTCTAAACCCCACAGGAAGTCGGCCATTTTAGATTGAAGTTCAGATTTTGACCCCATTTTTGCCGTTTACAGCCTCCGTATTTGATCGAACTCCTCCTAGGGATTTCCATTGATCGGCTTCAAACTCGGTCAGTCTGTTCATAAGGCATGTCCCATCTAAAGTTATCAAAACGGTGAGTTTTTGAGAATGCTGAAGGGGGGTTAGCAGGGGTCAAAGTTCACCTACACGCCATAAAAACATAAACTGCTATAATTCCTACACAGAAACTCACAGAGGCACCAAAGTTACTGTGATTGATCATCATCGGGTGTCCTACAATACCCTATGGTCGAATGATGACATCACTTAAGCCACGCCCCCTGAGAACAGGAAGTGTAATGTTTTACTGTTAACGGTCGCTATCTCACCCCTTTGACCTCATCAACATGAAACTGTGCCCAGACACAGAAGACATGTTGGTGTATTGAGGATTCTAATCCCTACCAGCTACGATGGAGCAGGTGGGCGTGGCGGCGTGGAGAAGTGACCTGTAACGCCATCGCCATACATTTGGCTCTCAATTCCACATTTTTAGGCCCAGCTGCTCCACACTCACAAGGATGGATCCTCATCCACTCCCTGACAGGAATCCATCAGAATATTTGGTGGGCGTGGCATAATTTCTCTATAGCGCCCCCTAGAAACTTTTAAATGATCAGCCCCAAGCCATGCTTTAACCTACAATTACAAAACTTTGTACACATGTGTACCATGTCAGGACTTACAAAAAAGTCTCTTGGAGCCATGGTCTAAACCCCACAGGAAGTCGGCCATTTTAGATTGAAGTTCAGATTTTGACCCCATTTTTGGCGTTTATAAATCATTTCAGTAATTCGCCACTTGGGGTCAGTATTGCTCCACAAATGAAACAGCAGATAAACAGGATGAAGAACAATATCAATATTTCGCCAGTAGGTGTCAGTGTTCCTCCACCAATCCACGGGCGGATGAGCGTGAAAACTTTGTGAGAGCGTTGCCGTGAGATTTCTAAAAGGATATAAATGTCTCAGATAATTTTTGTTGAATTAAATCATGCAGTAAATGTAGCGTTTTCTTACTTCTTACAAACCATTTCAGTAATTCGACACTCTGAGTAAGTATTACTCCAACAATGAAATAGAGTGCTTTAGAAACACAGCTGAAAATGATGAAAAATGACGAACTGTAGTACTTCGCCATGTGCATATGATCGGCTGTATATGACATGTGGATCATTCGACTGACGCCAAATTGGATACGTATGACCTTTGTTGACCTCTAAAGAGAACAACAGCATTGAAATATATTTTGACTCCACTGCGCGTCCTACATTAATCCGCCAGCTATATTTCCTCGCTAAACCAATGAATCTGCACCACATTTTTTGCATCGTCAAGGAGCGCCTCCGAACGCATCAGTGCGTACCGCCTGGTGGACGGGCACGGAAACTGCACAACAACTTCTGTGTTAGCACGTGGCCAGCGTTGATGGAATCTGAGCAACAGCTTCCGCGGTGCGGGCGGAGGAGCTGAAAACTGCGTGAGAGCTTCTGTGGTGGCTGGCGTGAGGCGGCGGTTGCTCGTACCCCGCGGTGGCAATAGGCCGGAGCGGCGCTTGGCTGCGAGGGCCGTTCGAGGCTGCTTGCAGCTTTAATTTTCTTTTGTCTTTTACCACATTGCCTAAATGTTTTTTTTTTTTTTTTTCTACAACAAAGAGCAGAAAGGAGCCTGCTGAGATTCTGAACTCAATGGATATCAGCTGCAGGGATTGCATTATGTTTCAGCAGGAGTTCAGGACTAAATCAAGAGAAAAGTATAAAATTATTTCCTTCCTAAAAGCCCAGTCTGGCCTCAAGCCACGATGGTTTCTGAAAGTCTTCTTTTTAATGACCTCTGTCTGACTGCTGAATGCTGATATTCACACTCTGCATGCTGCTGACGATTTAAGTATGAGCAGATTATTACTAGTAGGAACATTAAATCAAAAGAAGACAAATCTAAAAATATGCAGCCTGAAAATAAAATAGTTCATAAAAGCTGATGTTTATTTTCTAATGTAGATTTTAATTTCTCTCTAGAAATTAACCTGAAGCCCTCTGACTGAACTTGATATTACAATTCCTGGCATGAAATAAGATAACATTACCTGGCATGGCTGCTTCACACCTAAATACATTTGAATTAATGTAACCAACGGAAACAAACATTTAAAAAAAGATTAATAGCTAAAAGATGATCAGTTGGAAAAGCTAATCTGATAACTGCCCTGATATTTAGGATGCTTTCACCAAACTCTAGTTTGTTTGCCTAGAGTGTCAGGTTTGTTTGGGGAGGTTTAATGCACAAACTCTGGTCCGCCTACAAACCTACAGTACGTATTGGTTCACTAAAAGTGAACTCTGGCACAGTTTAATTGGATATGTAAATGGCAAATAATTCATACATAACCTGAAAAAACGTTTCACCAAGAACTGATCCTTGGGGAATGCTTACAATAATTTTTCAAAACAATAATTTTCCACAACTGCTCACAGGCTACAAAGAAAGATTTAAACTGCTCAAAGACCCATATTTCTCATTACCCATTATTTATTGTTATTTAGTATATGAATTGCCTTTTAATATCCAGTAAAACTGCTTCATTAAGAGTCCCCATTAAATAATGAAGTTGAAACTTAGCTTGTGTGGATGGCTATGATTTATTTTGGATGGATTTAATTGTTCATCATCTCAATTGGAAATACTTTAATGTTCACATAACATTTTAGTTTCTACCATATAAATACATATTTTTATGCAAGTAGAATAAAGAGTGTGATTTTATTTCCAGTATGCAGTGACTATCACTTTACAAGTTGAGTCTCTTATAATCGCTTTACAAGACCACTAGCTACATGAAGTATACACTTAAATACAGTATGTTTTGAAGTGATCACACAAGCCAAGCTTGTTTCTCTCTCAGCAATCATAATTGTTCACCATGGTGGAAAAAAATGTGCAAACACTAGACCAGGAATCACTGCAGAACTCTTTGGCCAGTTTCTTGTTCTTAGACAGGCAGGATTTGGCGTTTGTGTCTGGAGCTGCTGGAATGTGAGGCGAGGCAGTCACCGTCTTCTGCACAACTACGAGTCTGAAGTGAGCCTCTCTGGGGGCTTGTCTGCACACGCCTGCCCTCACCAATAACTTTTCATTATGACACAGGCTGTTTTGCTTCTTCAGAGCCCTGGTAATCTGCTTCCAGTAGAGTAAAGTGTTGGATGTATATTGGGGACAAAGAGCTGGTCTGCCCGTATATCTACAGATGAAGCTGGTTTCCCCTGTTTTGCAAGTGACGAAGAGGAACAATGGATCATTTTCTGTTGCAGACCAGGTGCAATGTGAACCATCTTTTGTGACCAGTTTGTCTCCAACAGGTTTCACCCGACTCAGTCCTGATCTTTCCTTGCGATGTCCTCTGTCCCCCCGTCCTCTACGTCCTTGGCTCCTCTGACAGCTGCCCAACATCATCTGATGGGAAATACAAGCGAGCACCATCAGGATGGCTATGTTGGTGAGGAGAGCCATGAAATCCACAGAACACCACCTGCAAAAGAATCCATTAGAGATATGACCCAATACCACTCACAATGCACTTTTCAATGAGAACTGTTTTAAGCCACTACTAGATTAACATTCTGGAAGAATTGAGAGGATAATCAAACTTTTGAAAATAGCATTTCACTCCTATTTGAGTTTGAGAAACTGATTTCAAAATTAGATATACACAAATATTGTAGGTTCATAAAACAGAACTTCTTTAATTTGAGTTCAGTTTACATTAAGCTATACATAACAATTTTGCAAAATAAGAAGCTTTTTCCACTTATTTAAATACATATAAAATTATAAATAACTATTCCTCAAAAATGGTATTCTAACTTTACAATGCAATATCAGTGTTAGAAATGAAGATGCTAATTTTTAAAACTCTTAAATGTAGTCATGTCTGTAATAACATAATGTTATTCATTTAAAATTGATACAAAGTGTTATGCTAATGTATCAAATGAATTAAACATATTGTAGTTAAAACACAACTAAAGGCTCTACAGAGCAGGCTTACTGAAAAAATTGGTCAAACTTACTTGGCGTTTTCAGAGAAAGTTCAGTTTGCTGTCCTGACACATTTGAGCTCTCGTCTTTTCTTGCAGGTTGCAAATGCTGCTGCAAAGTCAGCCCTCCCCTTCAAACCCAGAGCCACACACACACACGATGTATCAAATACAGGCACATGCACAGACATATATGCATATACTCAATACAACGTCCAAGCGAATATACTTACTGAATTCAAAAGTGTTTAGAAATAAATGAAGCTTAACTTTGGCCCCAAAATAAAACAAATTAACTTTACTTGTATTAAAATCAGAAACTATGACCCATACACAAAGAGAAGTCAGCTGAATTGTAATACATTGTGCCTCACTCTCTGACTGAAAGGGAGTAAATGTATATATATAATGTGGATGTGTTAAAAATTTGACTTTACCTATGCCGAGGAATCACATTTAAGAGAATTTTCCAGTTTCAGAATGAGATTCCTGCTTCAAGAAATCTAAACTACACAGCAAGAAATTCTGCAATTTTTAGAAAAGATGACATCTGGGACATTTGAGTCCTTCACTTGATCTTCTGTGAGATTCGGTGAAGTTCAAATGATTTTAAAATGTGTAAGGTGACCCAACATGAGAAAAAAATTTAACAAGTGAGGTTTAATTCATTTACATCATGACGGTTGTTCTTTCTTAGTTTACTTCAATAGTTTGACTCACGAATCATGAAGCAGGAGGATTAATGTCATTAAAACCTTTTCATATTTTGTCACATTGCAACCACAAAGTTCAGTGCATATTAATGGGATTTTATGCAACAGATAAACATAAGGTAGGTAACTGCAAAGTAGAAGAAGAGAAATGCAAAGTTTTAATTTGTTTTTACTAATAAAAATCAGAAAATCAGGTCAAGTTGTTAATATGACACAAAAAAAAGAGATTAATATTTGTAGCTTTTTATCTTGCCATTGAATACCATGTGTATGTGATCAGAAGCCACCAATATGTAGACATAATTTATAGGATGACCTTGATTTTATTCTTTTTATTCCTATGAATTAAGATTTCATCACAATGAATCCATTTAGTCTAGCCTTATCTTTTACGTTGAGCAACAGTGAATGTTAAAGTTCTGCATTTCCAATAAAAATACATATACCGTTGTCATTTAAATGATTTAGCCCAAGCTGCATCTGCATCAAAGATAAAATGGCTAACAATTACAGTACCGAGGTATCGAAGTACAAAAACAAGGACAATGGAGGCTTTCTTTAGTCTTTGAGACATTTATTTCAGAAATGAATGCTCACTCTTGTCAATAAAAATGTTCATAGGTGTGAAAGAAACAGTGTCCTGCTTATTAAGTAAGAAAAAAAAAACACTGAGATATCTGTAAGCTTCATGATGCATCATATACTTGTTGTATAAAAAAATTTCCCCTCCCTTCACAACCTGTCCTATTATATTTACAATTTTTTTTCCAGTTCAAAATTTCACATGGTACCACTGAAAATAAAGCAGATGGACAAGAATTGTTTAACTTATGGTGTTTATTTGACATTTAAAAGCATATTCACAGTCCATATATATTTTTCAAAAAATACCAGTAGAGAGAGAGTTTTTTTTCAAACATAAATTCTGATCGCTGCAAAACAATATTCAAGCTAATTATAGTAAATATCACAAAAAAACACAAACATCTATCCTATCTTTTCACAGGTTAAAGCAGTTCTAATTCATACAGGTCTACTTCATGCAAAACATAAAAGAAGCTGCTCAAGGTTTCCAAAAAAAATGTAGCATCTAAAATTAGAGAAATAAAAATGTAACAGCCACTGTAGTACCAAGATAATTCCGTAAGAGGGCGCTAAAGATGTTTCAAAACAAATAGCTGGCCTGGATTTTTCCTCATCTGGTGGTTTCAGTCACCAATTCAGCACAATCTGTATGCAGAGGAAGATATACAATCCTGATCAGTATGAATCACTGTTGAAAGAAAAAACATTTAAGCAAACAAGATTACACAGGATTATACTTGTGTAATAAAGGTTTATAGCTTAAAAAGATATAAATCCTGAATTTCTGCTGCTCACCTTTTTTGTTAATTCCGAAACCAACCAATTACAAAGGAACAGACGCCCTGCAGGGACCTCCAGCAGTACTGCCGAGCCATTGTCCTCCGGGCGTTCTCTGTCGGAGCTGCCGTCGGCTGTGATTTGGCTCTCTGTGTGGTTTTAACTATCCCTGAAGCCCGAGCTGTTTTAAAAGGTGTCTTCATTGTCAAATTAGGTCTTCCATGTGCAGATGAACTTTGGGGTTTTCCAGGCTGCTTTGATGGCTGCTTTGATGGCTGCTTTGATGGCTGCGCTGCTGGCCGAGACCTTAGGAAAGGACCGGCCGAGAAGATCATCTGAGATTCATCAGTCGCCTTCCTGCACATGTGAGGTTTGATCTCCCTTGGACCCTGACAGGCGTGTGCTTGCTTCCTGAGGACCCACATCATCTGGACGAAGTAGTGCCTGGGGTTTTTGTTGAAAGCACTGCAGGTGTAAGGTTTCCCCACATACTCACACCAGTAGGCACGTCTGTTGCCCTGGCATGACAGCCTCAGCTTTATGTTTTCTCCTTGGCCTGTAAGGATCATGGTGCACTTGTCCTTAGCCTTGGTTTGGAACTTGATGGGATCGTCCCAGATGCTTTGTCTCCTTTCGTCCTGTGCCTCAGCTGGCCAAAGGCAGCAGGCCAGCAGCAGAGCAGTGGCTTGGGTCCACATGGTGCCAGATAGCTGCCGAGAGCAGGATGAGAGTGGAACTGCCTGAGCTGAGGCTTCCTCTGGGTATTTATTGGCCAAGCAGACACACAGTAAGTTTAGGGAACAAAAAATGAGTCAGACTAAGAAAAAGTGGTTATATGGGTGGAGGAGGGGAAAGCCACGTTAGTTCCTGCTGAAATATATGTAAAGCCCACTAAGAAGCAACATGGATTCTCATGTTTGATTGTTTCACATAAAAGAAACAACTGACCGAGATGAAGAAATCTTTTTTTTTTTTTTTTCCAACATTTACTGACTTTAAAACTTTATAGGTCAGTTTCACACTGGATTAATGCGCCCTAATGCACTCATAACCACATATTGTCACAGTTTCCAATTTGATAGATTTTAAGTAGAAATGTGAAATCTGATAGAAACAAGAAAGCTGAACCTCTCTTGTTTACTTTAAGTGGCAGTTAAGGCTCATAACTGTGCAGGGTAACCTATCATTTCCCTCTAAACATAAACCCAGGACAGTGCCACAGAGAAACATGAGTACACAATTGCAGGGATAAGACTGAAAAAGGAGGCAGTAATGGCCATGCCAATTAAGAAAGCACAAGGAAATGTACAAAATAGGAGGGAAGGATGAAGTACACGGTCATGGCACACAGGGTCTAATATGAGATTAATGTTTTGACCAAAACAATTGTAATTTTTTGCAAGAATTAAACAAAACAGAGAGCTAAATTTGATGTAATGTATTTTAACTGGATCAGAAATGCAATGATTTGTGTTCATCATCTTCAAAGTTAAATTAAGTTGTTTTAGAACAAAGTGAAGGAACCCAGTGTTTGAACTAATAACATCCCAAAAGGGCAAAGTTTACAACCTACTTTAACTGTAATTACCAAGTACGATGTGATTCTGACTCATGTGATACAGAACATTTAACTGTAAATCATAATTACATATAAATCCAGAAAGTTGCAACATTTTGAGAAATTAGATAAAACTTTTAAATTAACTGAAACACCCACACAATGTTCAGTGTTTCAGTAAATACCATGAATAAAGTCAGTTTTCTCAAAGTCGGCCTCTGTTTTTGACTGGTTTTCAGACAGAAAAAAGTCTGTGTGTGGTTTTTCTTGGAGTGTTTATTTGCATCCTGCTTGGTGCCTGAGAAAACTTTGAAGCCAAGCTTATGGAAGAGGATAATAATGTCTTATTGAAATAGCTGACCGGTAATGCTACCCACAGGGTTCTGGCTTGGCAGTACAAGTTGGAATGTGCATAGTCTAAGGGGTGCAAAACCATCTGCTCCAATGTTACATACAGTTCCCAGTTAGCATCAAATTTATATTAATTTCAACATATTTTCTTTTTTTTGGCCCTCAGAATTATACATTCCATGTTTTGCCTCACAGTAAAATAGAAAAACTGACAAATTACTTTCTTTTCCATAAAATGTCAAAAATATTGTTACCCCAAAATACAGAACATGCTGAAAAAGGGTAAAGAAAGATTAGAAGTGAAAATAACTTGAAATGGAGAGTTTATTCACAATTTATACACTTTTGTCATATCCACATAAAAAACAAGCATCTTCCTGGATCCATCATCCAACTGCTCAGCATCACATTTCAAACCAGCCACCCATTCATCTGATCAACACAAAGCTATCATATATACCTAATTTAAGCACTTAAGTTGTGAATTTGTCCCCATAAATGCATTACCATACTCCAGCAAGGAGTAAAACTGTGATAGTCAACATGAGCACAGCGATCATCTAAAAATGTCCACCTTGAGGAAAACTATGTTTGTAAATGAAGCAAGCAAAAAAAGAGAGCACTGGGAGGAAACAGAGTTCACATTATGGAAAAGCACAGCTGGGACATTTTAATATGGTAAACAGTATTTCCTTTGGAGAAATAAAATTAATAAAAATAGTGTGTAAAGTCATTGTAGCACAGCAAAACTTGTAAACTGTTGGTAAATATTTTCAGTACTTTGACTGCAAATTACAGTTATTAGCTTTATAGAAGTCAGATGTGCACAAAAATCTACAAAAGTGGGTTAATTTTTAATCCTTGTCATGGTAATCTAATTAAAAGTTGTTAAATGTTAGTATTCTCTTTAGCGACGTCTTAACTGACACATTGTTTATTTTTTTATTCAAGCCCATGGACTTTGTCTTTTAAAAACAATTGCAAACTTGGATCTAAAATGGATTTGTTGGAGTATAAAACAAATGTAATATAACAATTATGGATAAAGTATTAAATTTAGACCACCTTTTCCTATTACAGTTAAAATTTTTTTTTTTTTTGATTCACATAAAAACTGACTTTTGTTAACCTTTATATATGGATATTGCATAATCTACTACCTGGTAAATGTTTATAGTTATTGTGCATTTACAGTGATGAAAAAAATCCAGATTTTGGTTGCTAAGGCAGGTATTGCTTTTTTCACAGTCCACATAAACCAGATCTGTGTAAACCATGAAAAATCCTTCTTTTCAACAATCTGATTGATGGTGCTCATTCGTCCCATAAATGGATTGTCTAAGCTCTCACTGGAGAAAGCATCTGTATAGAAATATGACATATAGGATATGTTGATTGGCCTCCCTGATGTAACAATATCAGCATATTTCCCACTCAGCCTCTACATAAAGCAATGATTATTGAATGAACACATTCAAAAGTTCTATGTATTCAGAAATATTGTTTAACAAAAAAGCAGGCAAAGGGCAAAAAGCGTGCAAGAGAAAGACAATTTAAAAATATGGGATTTGGCTTGAGAGTTAACATTCCACTTTAAAATTATGAGTACCATAAAGCAGGAAAGACCTGAAAATGAACACATGTGGTACGTAGAGGAAATAGAAGTTGATGTTATTTTTACTATTATTCTCCAACTGTACTGTATTATTTAAATGGATAGTTCAACCAAAACACATCGGTTATGCATTTGGTACAAATTTGTCATTTGGTGTTACAGTGTGGTTGTGATGGGGATTTTTTTTTTTTTTTTTACCATAACAAAGGAAAATGACTGGTCATGTGTCCCTGGCTTCAAGAATTTGTGTTTTTTTCTAAACCCACTATTCAAAATAATTCTGAAATTTGGTGTTTAAAACTCCAAGTAGAAGAATCACTTTAGAACAATTTACCACTCTGACTTACAAATAAATGGCAAATGTTAACACCTGACACAAGTTTAAATGGTACAGAAAGGGCATTTCCTAAATTTTTTAAATTTAACAAAGTGATATGGGCTTTTTTAACTGCAACGTCATGGTAAAACATCTCAAAGGAAGAGTCCTCTTCAGTGTTTCTTGCATACAGATGGGTCATGTTGCGCTTTTGCCATTTCATACTTTTCCAGTTTTGCCATTTTCACTGAATAGTTGTTGCATACCAACAATAGCAACATCTGTTGTTATTATATAACATTTGTCACTGGATGTTGCATACCAAAATTCAGTCAGGGGACATTTTGTACCCAATTTGACCATTGACTTGATGTTATTTTTGGTGTTTTGCTTCTACTGTAAAAACATCTTTTTTGTCATGGGACTGCAATGAGACCGGTCCAAGCAGATATGAGTCAAAACCAATAAAAAAAGGTGCAATATAATTTTTTTAAGAAATAAAATTGTATTTTATTTATTAAACTATTCCTGAGATTTGATCAAGAAGATACAAGTTGTGTGTTTTACAGGTAAGAAATGGAAGAATTTGGGGACAAAATGCCTACATTTGAATGAGGTTTTGAATTGTCAAAGAGGAAAATTGACCCATAGCCACCTAAAATCAACAAAACCAACATGTCTGGAAATATTGTAAACAACTTAAGAAAAAAAAATAGTCATGCTTCGTTTTCTTACAAATTCTCTCCACAAGTTGTTATGTTCACACAAGCCTTTTCTCAACTGGTAAAATATCACACACTTGTGTCTCAGTTAAAAAGGATGCATTTTTTCAACAAAACAATCAGATCTTTATGAAACCTGCCTTTTGACACTCACTTTGAAAGTGCAACACCCTTTTTAACTGAAGAAAATATAACTTTCTCCAGCTTCTCTTTTCTTGAGCACAAAGTTCATAAAAATGAGCAAACACAACAGTCAATGTTATGTCCTCTCAAGGGCTTTTTCAACTTGGTTTTGTGTCCAAACAAATGTAAACACAGACACAGCAGCAGTCCTGGAAAATGTAGATGAAACCCGGCTCAGATTGATGCTGAGGGCTGATAAGGTTAGCGTCCTGCCGGCAGAAACCAAACTGGAGAATTTGATCTGCATCATTGAACAAGCACCTTCCTTGTTCTTCTTTTGAAGTGAAGAAACCAGCAATATGTTGAAGTTCATCAAGTGAGCTACAATAAATAGAAAAGAACATTTTGTTAACTGATAAATTGTGAATACGTTTTTGTAAATATACTGCCTGGCCAAAAACAAGTTGGTAACCAAATAAAAAAAGGTCACAATAAGCTTTTGCAATGCCACAAGATTTATTCATAACCAGAATTACATACATTTTTAACCCTGATCTTGGTTTGATGATGGAGGAGTGCTGCCAACTAATAATATAACTTGATCTTATTGTATTGCTCCAGAACTCAAACATTATGCTCCCTGGCAAACTGAAGCTTTTTCTCTAGTCGGCCTCACTGATTAGAGGTTTTCTAACTTCTGCACAGCTGTTCAGGCCCAAAGCCACAGTGCGAGTCCCCTTCACACTGTGTGTAGAAATGCTCTTACTTTTACTTACACTTAAGTTATTCTGTTGTTTTTCTTCTGTTTAATGTTAACAAATATTTAACTCCTATGTTTAAATTCCTAATCAGATCCCTAATCATAATCATTCAGGATTCTTAACAGACCACATTTCTTCCTGAAAACGATGGTTCCTTACTGTTCTTCAGGTTTATAAATATTCATTCGACATTTAACCTAATTCTGTAATTTCATCAGTTTTATTCTCTGCTTACTGCCAATAATTTGACCTTTCTTAAACAAACGGGATGTGTCTTTCCACATGATGTCTGAGAAATGAAAAACAACTCATTACAGTTGGAGATGCTAGCGTGTTGCTAGAGAAGTGGATCTCCAAATTGTCCATTTTTTAAACTAGTGTGTTAACACAAAGCCTGGGAACACAAAGCCCAATCAATTCACTTTCACCTTAATACATCAGAACGAAGTTTCAAAGAGAGGGAATTATCTTACTTGTAATCAATAGAAATGACCTCAGTCAGATGTTATCATCAAGACAAAAAGCTACTTTCCAAATGTAATGCTGCAAAATCTAAGACTAAATTAGATTTAATGACAGTGGCTCTGTGTAATCCTGTGTATTGATATGTCAGATGAAACTCATTCAATTATTAGAGCTGCACATTTAATCAAATACCTGCAACCTGAAACATGAAAAACACAATAAAACATTACCATGATGTTTAGTTCCAGTTGTCAAGGGCACTGCAAGGACAAAAAACAGAGAAAGATACTTTAGATATCACGACGCAAGAAAAATATTTCAAAACAGAAATATCCCTAAAATAAGTTAAGATTTTATTGCAGTTCCTTAGATTCTTAATAAATATTTGTAATGTAGTGCAGGCTCTGTGACTCTGAGACTGCAGAGATCTTCACAAAATCCAGAGTTGGTCGAATCTGCATTTCACCAAATAATCCCATCAAAGCTAATCGATTGGTGGCTCTTCTGAAAACATGTAAAAGGTCTATAAAGGTAGTTGCAATAATCTAAAAGAAAACAACAATGCTGTAGCATTTCTCAAATGTACTCAAATTAACCCTCTCCAGGCAGATGTTGCAGATTTGCAACAGCTAAATGCTACTTAGCTAGTCTTTGCAAGTAATTTGAGCCTGAGAGGACTAAAGGTCGGATTTTTAAAATTTTTTATTATTGTTATTGTGAGATGATGCTGCTGTAAGACATATTAGACTGAAAATATTTTTAAGGCGTTACACAAAGTGATTTCATTCAAGGTGGAAGGTGCTGTTAGGTGGAGATAACTACATATAAAAGGGTTTCACATCGCTCATGCACTAACTGAACACAACCACTCACAAGAGGCTAGTAGACACATCAGAGAATGTTTTCTAAACTGC
This sequence comes from Poeciliopsis prolifica, assembly GCF_027474105.1. Taxonomy (NCBI): domain Eukaryota; kingdom Metazoa; phylum Chordata; class Actinopteri; order Cyprinodontiformes; family Poeciliidae; genus Poeciliopsis; species Poeciliopsis prolifica. The sequence goes on from NW_026562381.1 coordinate 6,773,868, forward strand.
AGGATATTATCCTAAATATAAATCAACATAAAATTGAAGGTTTCTTCTCTCTAAAACACTGAGAGTCATGAGCATCTACAGTAAATTTAGTCATTCTCACCATGATGGCATTTCAGCAAGCAGAAAAAGCACTAAAACAAGCTGTGAACAGGTGTTAAGAGTGTTACCACATTAGCAATATAAGATTTAAAACAGATGATCGCTGACTCAGCAGGACGGCTGTGAGGAGAGGTGTGAGGAAATCGGTGTTAGAGAGACAGAGTCGTCGTTTTGTGTTACCAGTACCTTTCTGGAGCCAAGCGAGAGCTGACTCTCACCAGTCGATGTGCCTCGGAGGAGCCGAGGCCCGGGGAAACCTGTTCATTGTGTCATATGTTGGGACGCTACCATCACAGGAACAAACACGCACACATGGAAAAACGTTACCAGACAGACTCAACATTTCACATTCACTTCCTTTTGATGGCAAGAGGAGAAGGGTGAGCACTTCATACAACAGAGAGCAAAACAGTCTCTGAGTAGCTTACTGTGCAAACAGAGTCATTTATTGTTGATCAACTAAACTATGCGAATTAACTTATGTAATACTCCTATTGATGCACGAGTTTCATTCCAAAAGCTTAATGCAACTCAAATAGAAAGATAAGGTTTAACAAAAAGTTGCATTAATCTTGCAAGTTCAAACTGGAAATGAAACTCATATTTTTTCAAACTGCAACAAGTCAGAGCAACCCCTCATTGAGATGTTTTACTCTCTGTGTTTATCTTGTTGGATTGTGCCAACTCATCTGCATCCAAATGCAACTTAAAAAGACATCTGGTTAGAGTCAGAAAAGAAAATCAAAAGTAGCATCATATCCAGGGACACACGAAAGCTTAACATGCTTGCCTCTCTCTGAACAAAATGATCAGGTGTACATTCATCGGATTTTGGCCGACACTAAACGAGAGGAAACAGGAGAAGGTTTCATTTCATTCCACAGGAATTTCCCAGCATCAGAAAGAAAGCAGTTGGTTAGTAATACGATAGATTCCCCCAAAACCACCAAGCAGAACATTTACAACATGACAGTGAAGTAGTGGTAGCAGACAGATTCATCAGCCTTCCAACATCAATGTTGGGAGGTGGAAGAGTCAGAATGATTATTGGAAACTGACACCCTCATTTCTCTTTGATGAGTTTAAATAAGGGTACAGCTTTCCTCAGAGTAAAGACTGTAATTTTTGATATATAGTAACAAAATGAGCTCCTTCTTTTTCTCTATTAAGATGTTTCAGCTCTTATTTTCTAATACTCACCTGTAGTTTACCTTTGCTTACTGTGTTAAGCAAATATTTTGACTAAATATAAATTGCAGTTACATTTCTTTAAGTTGTGATATTTAAAATATTGATTGTGCAAATGGCACTTTTAAAAGATTTATGTGTACTAGCTTTAGATACTCTCTAAGACAAACCTTTATTAGTATTTGTTTTCCAATAATCCCCAGTCTTCAAGTTGACTAACACAAATTGTTCTTTATTCTGCTCCATATTTCATCCCCAAAGAAAACAGCAGGGCTATGATCTGATGTTCATCAGCAAATCCCACATTTCACCCCAAATGTTAAACCACTGCTGAAATTCATTTTAAAGCACTTTTTATCATAGATCAAAAAACTGATTCTGGATTGTTTCTAATAAAAGCTACCACAACTTGCCAGTTTAAAGGTCTGCTATAATATCACACCTACTTATGCATGTGTGCATCTTGAAATGACTCCCTCTGAAAGCATGCACTGTGTTCAGCCATATTATATATAAAACCAACTTCCCAGGCATGCATCCACCTCCACCATGACATGCAGTCAGCAGGATAAATGGAAAATTTACCTTGTCATCATAGGATTAGGAATACCTTGTGAACTCTCACTATGATAACCATTATTACCAATTTCCATACTGAAAATAAAACATTGTGAAGAAAAATGGAATGAAAAATGAGAAATGCGACATGCTGAATAAAATGTTTTCTTTGTTTTCCTTTATATGTGGATGAATCTTTAAACAATATCAGGAGATGAATATGTTCTGAGTATAAACCTTAGTGTTTTATTTACACAATATATATATATATATATATATATTTTTTTTTTACAAAAAACACTTTAATGATTGCAAGAGCCCTTCATGAAAGGTACTGTAAGGGGCACTTCTTAAACATAGCACATGACAAAAAGCCACATCGCCCACCCACATGAGCAAAAATGCAAACGAGCACCAAGAATTTAGTAAACAGCTTTCTATATACATTACTTAGAAAAAAAAGCACAGAGTGAGAGAAGTTAAAATGAAAAGGATGTTGGGGAAGAACATCTTACTTTTTCATGGGAATTGTCTCAACGCTATGGAGATACACAGAAAACAGGAACATAAAAATGTTATTGAGATTTTCAGTAAAAGAAATGCATCAAAAGTCCTTCTGTGCAATCCAGCACTGACTGCACAGAGGGAGATGCAGTTGATCAGCTGAGATATTACAATTACTACTACTGTAGATAAAGCAATGAGTTCACAGAGTCTGAACATGAAAAAAGGCCCATGAAGAAGAAATAAGAATTAACTAATTTATCAGTGTCTTTTCTTTGTAAAGTGCCAAGTGCTTGACAAAGAAGAATGAAGAAATAAAATAAAAAATATGGAAGATGGAAATAGTAGGAATGGTTATCACAAGGTAAAATGCCAGGTCCCAGAAACAGAGGAGCTTAAGGGAAGAGAAAAGGGAGCAGAAAATAAATTGAAATAGGAAAGTTCAGTAGTACAGAACAGTTTTAGAACTGTTTAAGAACCCATTTTAAGGCAAACCAGAAAAATAACCAATTAAATTCAGACACACAAAAGAAAAGCCTAAAAGATAGAAGGATGTCCTGCAACCATCAAATATTTAAAATATATGTGCACTAATTTAGATCTAATAGAGCCATAACAGAACTAAAATTGCAGCTTTATAGTAATAATAGATACAATAAAAACATGAGAGAAGAAAAATAAATGCAATAACTCACTCATCATAAACATCCTCTGTGTCCATCCTGCGGTAGTACTTGGCTAGTTTCACAGCTAGTATTACGCTTGGGAGCAAGAACAGTGTGCTGCAGCCCAAACCCATCCAGAAAGTGTTCTGTTGAAAAGATAATTTAAAGAATTATATTTCTCATAAATTTATATAAAGTTATTAAAGTTATAAAGTTATATAAAGTTATTATTGCCTTGTAAAGTATTTATACCTCCTAAGCTTTTCATGTTTATTTGTAAAGACAATAAAACATTTTATAAACCATGAATCATTTTCCTTCCACTTCAAAATTGTGCACCTCGTTGTAGTAATCACTTAAAATCACATTAAAATGCACTGAAGTTTATAGTTGTAATGTGGAAAAGTTAAAGGGGTGTGGCTACTTTTGAAATGCATCAGAACTGCTGCTTTTAATTTGGCTTTGACTTACAGACATAGAATTTCGATATTGACCTCATTCCCTTTGGGCGAGTGATAACACTGCTGCACAACTAGATTTGTTTCACTTGGCCCTTGGGGGGGTTAAAGCATTAAACCTAAACTTCTGCACTGAAACACAGAGATCTGCATAAAGTTTGATTAGGTGGAATCTATTTTCATTATTGCCATTGTTACCATAGAATCCACCAGGAAACTGCAGGTCATGATCTGCGCCGTGTCCAAGATGTTGCTGAAGGGCTTGCATGGTGCAACCTCCAAAGCCAACTACAAAGGATATAAACAGGAAATGTTATCACACCGCGGTACTTCCAGTAAACACAAAGTTTCTTAACTGTGGCACAACACATCCAGCTCTGACTGTTCCTGAACAACAACATTGAGACTGAAACAAAAAAAAGTTTTATTGACATATATGAGAATCAGAGCTAAAATATCTTATTTTTCACTTTGGTTTGAATTCCTTTGGCTTCACTGCAGCAGAAACCATCATGCCTCAAAGTAAATTCCTCAGATTTAAAGGAGCTGTAGCTTTTATATTTGTCCTCTCTATATTTACCCCAAAAACTGTTATGCAAGTTTTTTGTTTTCCACTGTATAATATTGAGCTTTTTTCATAACTCAGGCTGCAGAAAATCCTTTAACTAACCATGAACAAAATAATGCATAAAACATTACATTTACATAATATGAAAATGGTACATAAACACTTACTGATGTTTTGACCCATTCTATGTACTGATTGAAATAGCCAATAATGGTTGCTGAGTATTTTCTTGTTTCCTGTAGGAAATTAGAGAACAGCTGTTAGTTTAACACAATCACAAAACTGAGATTAAGCAAACAGATACATTTACCTGATTGATTAAAAGTGTTGCATTCTGGGAGATGAGGTGCTGAGCAGCTTCAATGGTCTCAAGAACATCTGTGACTTTGTTCTGTAAAGACAAACTTGTCAGTACCAATGTGACCGTAAATTTGATTTTTGGTAGCGGTTTATTTACCGGGAGGTCAGAAGCTGTCCTCTCCAGGAATCTCATACTCTGGTTCAATGCACTCTGAGAAAAAAACAAAAAATAATATATTATTTTCAGAAGTTAAAGACCAACAGAAAACTGAGAGCAACACAAATACAATGAGTGTCATTAATTAAATTTTTGGCATGCTGGAGGATTTTGTTCCAAAATCAAATATCCACAATGCAAAGACATAATCACATACACAACATAAAACAAATAAGGACTGTCCCTTTATTTTGTCCAAAAAAACCCAAACATTTATTCTCTTCATGTGGATATTTTGCACTATTTTGGCACAAATACTTTTGATATAAACTACAAGTTTGTGAAAACAACAATAAAAAGTGTCTCTGCAACAAAAGAACATCTCATAGATGGGTTGTTTGTTTTAAGCTCCAGGTAATAACACAGTTAATGCATATCATATCATAGACTTGTGCTTACCCTTGCTCTAACATATTTCTTGATGGTGAACAGAGAAAAACAAAACAACAAAACATAAATAAATGTTGTGTTGAGAGCCAACAATGGTTGCATCTGTTTGTCCTAGATGATATCTGACAGAGTGAAAATAATATAAAGCTGAATATTTCATATTTAATGTGTTCTGACACAAGCCCGAGGGCAACAAGTGCTATTTTATTTTACAGAACAGCAGACAAAGCAACATTTTTTTATAATCAAACCTCTATACTGTAGACTTTTATCATTGAATAATTACTTAAAATTATTGGTTATAAAAGCAGAAACAATGAGTTTCTAAAGCAGATGGATGTAAAATCAGCACAAAATGTAAAGTGGGAATTTCTTTCTCAGGCAAGAAAGCTGCTATGAAACGACAGCAATGGGAAAAATACAAAATGGTGAAAAAGTGAAATGACCATTACAAACTAAGGCAACAAACATAAAATGCCAAAGTGCAAAGGTCAGTTTTACTAATTTCTGCAGCACCAATTAAATGCAAATATCATCTCAAGGTTATTTACAAGATACAAAGCAATTCATAAAAATAAATATATTATTAAATCAATCTAAAACAATTTAATTGTTTATGTCCAGTTCCAATACAACATCTACATGAGTCTACGGTATTTAGGTCTTCATTGTTTGGTGCAAGTGAGAGAATTACTTGTTTTCTTCTAATATTAACTGTATTTGTCATAAATTTATTCCATTACATATTGAAAGTGTATGTCATCATTTTTGTTTTGTTTTTATGTGTTTAGGGTGGATAACTGCAGATCCGGTTGAAACCAAGTTTTGCCAAAAGTATATGGGACACGCAGTGGGGATTACCATGGCCTGCTCCATTGGAGCGATCTGTTGTCTGTGGACCCGCTGCAGAGTGGCCACATGGCCCTTCAGAGCTGTCTGCAGAGGTCCCCTGGGCTGGAGAAGGAGACAAAACAAGTCGAGTTTTATTCCAAAAGAAGAGGAAGAAACAAAAGACTGCATTTGTGAGATTCCTGCTGCCCAGACATTTCTTAAACTTTGGGTCACGTAACAGAAAACAAAGCATGTTTTAGCTCATCATACATCAGGAAAGAATCAAATGGTTTATAAATGTAATCTTTTTCTTAAAAACACATTTTTTCCAGTTTATCAAACTGCCAACTTTTAAATAATTACATTTTGTTTTTGCATTTGAAAGTGCACAAAGATTTTGTTTTTGCCAACACAATCATTCTGCATGAAATAACACCAGTGTCTGTGTAGCAGCATCAGTTAAAAAAAAAATTATTTAAAAAAATCATTCTCCATCACAATTTGAGAAAACAGATGCATTAAAATAATCTCTTGTGCAGAGATGAAATAATAAGAAACTCCACAATGTGAATGTTGGTGCAACAGCTAATGAAGGCAGATCAGCTTCCTCACCATCAGGTCTGTCTGGGACTCCAGCTCTTTGGCGAATGACAGAACATCCACCACAGTGACTCCTTTATTCACCTTAAGCAGACAAAGAAGTCAGTAACACAAACACTGAGCTTGGATGGATGCACACACATTTATTAAATAGAAAGTAATCTCTTACACATGTAAGTATTGATAATGCAGGGAAGGATTTATAGTTTATACAGTGATTTTCTTCAGGCATATTTGATTAGAACAATTTCCCCCTGTCCCTTACATAATTAATGACTGCTATGAGCAGAAACTCTTAAAGTAAATTCTTGAATCCTGCATTTAATACGTTCAGACATAGTTGTTCCTAATTTGCCACCAACATGCAGGTCAAAGCTTTACAAAACATTCAACTTAAATTGCTCACAAATTTTGAAATAATTGCAGTTATTCTTCAAATCTATGTACAGAAAAAACATGGGATTGTAATTTATTGTGTTTTTCTTCAGCTAAGGCTTTTAGCTCACCTTAACCCAAACTGAATAAGACCAAATCTCTCGTTTCCTTGTACAAACTCAGAAATCGGAGGCTTCTGACTGAGAGAATGAAAGTTAAACTAAAGATTTCACACATCTGCTTGTAGATTCAGTCTGAAGGATAATTACGTTTTTGCTCTCAGTCTCAGGTCTTTAAAGTGAAGCTGATTGATTGATGAAAAGAGCAAATGTCAAGTTCTAGCCCACACCTTCACACCTTTGGCCTGGATTGGACCCTTATTGGATAACTTAGCTTTAGCAGTCCTTTGCAGAACTCTGCCTGAAGCTTGTTAACTGATTTAGGTGTTGATAAACCTAATAAGTCAATTATTAAATAATTTAAATCTATTTTTTCACAGACATGATTTCACAATTGCAACAATTTATACATCAAAACGCAAAAATAAAAACTATTCAAAACCATCCACTGAAAACATGCTTTTCTCCTGTTCATGTGTTTCTACAATCACAGCATATGTCACCTCGTCAAGGTAGTCAGCATAGTTGATCTCTGATAGGCCAGCTTCAGAGAAATCTAGGAGGTTCTGCTTCCCCTCTGCTTCTAAAAGGATTATCGCTCTCAGATCAATCTGAAAGTTCTCCAGCTGACGCACCACATCCTTAGTGAACTGTAAACAGAAGTTTGGATGAGAATATAAACCCTGAACAACTCAACTTTCACATTTACAGGTCAAAATCTTCTTTCTAAACAGGGCAGATGTCTGTAACAATGTGGCAGCATGCTATGCTACATGCTGTCTACAAGCCTTCCAGAGCCAGTGACAGGCCCAGGAAGGGTTGAAGTGGTAAAATGATTACAGCAAAATATTAGGAAAGCCTACAGGACAATTAGTTTCCATCTACCAGAGAACTATGACTTTAGAGAACATTTATTTTCCAGCAACACAACGACCTGAAGCACTAAGCTAAAGCTACACAGAAATGGTTCAAAGACAACCAGGTGAATGTTGTAGAGTGGCCTAGTGAAAGTCCACACCAAATATATATACTTTGGTATTTACTTGAGAATCTCTTGCTTTCCATTTGTGCTATAAAAAAGAATCTGTCCCTGTTTGCACCAAGACTAAGTGGATTATAGGAGAAACTACAAAAGACTTTATTAGGTCTTCTTTTATTTTGAGGTCTTCTGTAAACCACAGTCATCATTCTCAGACATGTCTTTGTAGGAAAAAATTTGAAAAAGAATGCCTTGACCAAAAAATGCCTGCTTTGCCAGCCAAGAAAGATGTTTTTTGCGCAACTATAAAGAGAACAAAAAAACACATTGGGACAGTAAACCAGTTTCTAGGATAACTGTATGGGCACGTCAAAAGTTTTGGATTTTCCAGAAAAGTAAAAATGTTAGCCATATGTTTTTACTGGGTGTTTGTTTTCTTCAGTGGGCTAACATGAATGTTGTTTTAGAGTTCAATCAAAAATGAAGAGACTATTCACCAAATAGCAACACTATATTCAAGTTTAGAAAGAAGGAAGATGATGGTATTATCTTAACTTTTTATTAAGGCGTTACTCTCCACATCAAAAACACCGTTTATGATAGACAACATAAAATGATGAGAAGTTTAAATTGTTTCATATAAGACTATTGCATTTTATTAATCAAATATGACTATATTATTGATATCCATAGAAATGTCAATGTTCATGATTTGATTTGATAATGTGGACAAAAAGTCTGATTGGGTAATAACGACACTGGTTTTCCCAAATAGCCATATATATATATATATATATATATATATATATATATATATATATATATATATATATATATATATATATATATATATATATATATATAAAAAAATTCCCTTCTCACCCACCGCGGGTGGTTCTTATCCTCTGAGCTCGGGTCCTCTACCAGAGGCCTGGGAGCTTGAGGGTCCTGCGCAGTATCTTGGCTGTGCCAAGGACTGCACATTTCTGGACTGAGATGTCTGATGTTGTTCCTGGGATCTGTTGTAGCCACTGCTCCAGTTTGGGGGTTACTGCCCCGAGGGCCCCGATGACCACAGGCACCACTGTGGTCTTCACCTTCCAGGCCCTCTCCAGTTCTTCCCTGAGGCCCTGGTATTTCTCTAGTTTCTCGTGCTCCTTTTTCCTGATGTTGCAATCACTTGGTATTGCTACATCTACCACAACGGCTTTCCTCTGATGTTTATCCACTACGACAATGTCTGGTTGGTTCGCCATTACCATTTTGTCTGTCTGGATCTGGAAGTCCCACAGGATCTTAGCTCTGGTGTTCTCCACCACCTTTGGGGGTGTTTCCCACTTTGATCTCGGGGTTTCCAGTCCATATTCTGCACAGATGTTCTGTACACAATGCCTGCCACTTGGTTATGTCGCTCCATGTACGCTTTCCCTGCCAGTATCTTGCACCCTGCTGTGATGTGCTGGACTGTCTCAGGGGCCTCCTTGCACAACCTACACCTTGGGTCTTGTCTGGTGTGGTAGATCTGGGCCTCTATTGCTCTGGTGTTTAGGGCCTGTTCCTGGGCGGCCAGGATGAGGGCCTCTGTGCTGTCCTTGAGTCCAGCTTTTTCCAGCCATTGGTAGGATTTACTTATATCAGCCACTTGGGTTATTTGCTGGTGGTACATCCCATGTAGGGGTTTGTCCTCCCATGATGGTATCTCTGGCACCTCAACCTCCGTTCCCTGTTGTCTGAGACATTCACTGAGCACATTGTCTGTTGAGGCTTTGTCCCTGATGTATTTATGGATCTTAGTTGTTTCGTCCTGGACAGTGGTTCTCACACTCACTAGTCCTCTGCCTCCTTCCTTGCGGCTCGTGTACAGTCTCAGGGTGCTGGATTTGGGATGGAACCCTCCATGCATTGTTAGTAGCTTTCTGGTCTTAATATCTGTGGCTTTTATCTCCTCCTTTGGCCAGCTAATTATTCCAGCAGGGTATCTGATTACTGGCAAGGCATAGCTGTTTATCGCACGGATTTTGTTCTTGCCATTGAGCTGGCTTCTCAGGACTTGCCTTATTCGTTGGAGGTATTAGCTGTGGCTCCTTTCCTTGTGACCTCATCGAGGTTGCCATTTGCTTGTGGTATACCTAGGTACTTGTAACTGTCCTCTATGTCTGCTATTGTTCCTTCTGGGAGTGAGACCCCTTCTGTGTGGATGACCTTCCCCCTCTTTGTGACCAGCCGACCACATTTCTCTAGTCCGAATGACATCCCAAGTCAGTGCTGTAGATCCTGGTGGTGTGGATCAGTGAGTCGATGTCTCGCTCACACTTGGCGTACAGCTTGATGTCATCCATGTAGAGTAGGTGACTGATATTGGCCCCATTTTTGAGTCTGTATCCGTAGCCAGTCTTGTTGATAACTTGGCTGAGGGGGTTCAGGCCTATGCAGAACAGTAGCGGGGACAGAGCATCTCCTTGGTATATGCCACATTTGATGGACACTTGTGCAAGTGGTTTGCAGTTGGCTTCAAGGGTGGTTTTCCACAGCCTCATCGAGTTTGCAATGAAGGCTCTCAGAGTCCTGTTGATGTTATACATCTCTAAGCATTCAATGATCCAAGTATGCGGCATTGAGTCATAGGCTTTCTTGTAATCAATCCAAGCCATGCACAGGTTCGTGTGTCGGGTTTTGCAGTCTCGGGCAACTGTGCGGTCTACGAGGAGTTGGTGTTTGGCTCCTCTGCTATTACACTGATACCCTTCTGTGCCGTGCTGTGTTTATCCATGTGTTTGCTTATCTTGGCCGCTATGATGCCTGACATGAGCTTCCAGGTTGTGGAGAGGCAGGTTATTGGTCGGTAGTTGGGTGGGACTGGACCCTTTGATGGATCCTTCTGGATTAGGATTGTCCGCCCTTCAGTTAACCATTCAGGGTGAGTCCCACTTTGTAGCAGCTGGTTCATTTGGGCTGCCATTCGCTCATGGAGAGCAGTGAGTTTCTTTAGCCAGTAGGCATGGATCATGTCAGGCCCTGGTGCTGTCCAGTTTTTCATACCTGAGACTCTTTCTTGGACATCTGTCACAGTGATGGTTACCGGGGCTTGCTCAGGGAGGTTGCTGTGGTCCTCTCGTAGAGAGATCAGCCACTGTGCATTGCTGTTGTGGGACGCCTCCCTTTCCCATATGCCTTTCCAGTATTGTTCCGTCTCCAGCCTTGGTGGGTCTGCTCTGTTGTTATTGTTACCCTGCCATTGAGAGTACACCTTAGCTGGTTGAGTGGAGAAGAGCCGGTTAATCCTTCTGGATTCATTCTCCCTTGTGTATCTCTTTAGGCGGCTGGACAAGGCTTGGAGCCTCTGTTTGGCAGTCTCGAGTGCTTCAGGTATGGGCATCTGCCTGTACTTTCTGGGTACTGGTCTTTTCATTGCACCTTGTGGAGCTCTGACAGTTGGCTCACTTCCCTTGTTACCTTGATTTTAGCCTCTAACCGTCTTTTCCATGGTGGGTATTGGGTCTCATGGTTGCTCTTATAGCCAAGTATCTCAAGGATCACTGATGCTGAGTGTAGATCAGCTCATTGGTTTCTGTTATGGTGTTGGTAGGGATCGTCTCAATGCTGCATTCACATTCTCAATGAGACTTTCAGATGGTACTTCACTCAGCCGTTGTAATTGGCGCCGGGGAGGCCTGGTTGTCATTCGGGTCATGATTCTCTCTCTCAGGTCAGCAGCTGTCTCGTTCAGCTCTGTTTCGCTCATTGGGGCCGTGTATCCCTCACTGGGTGGGGACTTGTAGTTAAGTCCCCACAGTCCTGACATCCGGGTTCCTCCCTTTTGCCGTAGCATTTGTGTTGTATCTCGTCAATCTCAAGTTGTGATAGCAGTTGCCGTTTGCGGATGTTGGAACACTGAGCTACTAGTTGTTTAGCGCTTAGTGTTGACTGGGGATGTCGAAGTAACCATTCCTTCCCCAGTCTTTGCATGTAACCCCTCTGACTAGGGTTACTTGAGTAGTAGCATTCCAACAGATCCACATTTTCATCTCTCGCCCATTTCCGTCTTGTTCCAGTAGCCCATTTGTCATCAAGGTGCTCTGGTTCCCCAACACCTGACGCAGACCTTGTTTGGCCGGGCGACGTCTGAGCCGGCATGTTATGCAACTTAGTATCTCTCATGGTATGAGGTAGGCAGTAGCTTGAAGGGTCTTGCCTAAGGACCCAGACTGGATTCGAACCCTGCCCTCTCGGGTGATATACTGATGCCTTATGTATTGAGCTATCCAGTCATATATATATATATATATATATATATATATATATATATATATATATATATAAAGTCTTATATATATATATATAAAAAATTCCCTTCTCACCCACCGCGGGTGGTTCTTATCCTCTGAGCTCGGGTCCTCTACCAGAGGCCTGGGAGCTTGAGGGTTCTGCGCAGTATCTTGGCTGTGCCAAGGACTGCACATTTCTGGACTGAGATGTCTGATGTTGTTCCTGGGATCTGTTGTAGCCACTGCTCCAGTTTGGGGGTTACTGCCCCGAGGGCCCCGATGACCACAGGCACCACTGTGGTCTTCACCTTCCAGGCCCTCTCCAGTTCTTCCCTGAGGCCCTGGTATTTCTCCAGTTTCTCGTGCTCCTTTTTCCTGATGTTGCAATCACTTGGTATTGCTACATCAACCACAACGGCTTTCCTCTGATGTTTATCCACTACGACAATGTCTGGTTGGTTCGCCATTACCATTTTGTCTGTCTGGATCTGGAAGTCCCACAGGATCTTAGCTCTGGCGTTCTCCACCACCTTGGGGGTGTTTCCCACTTTGATCTTGGGGTTTCCAGTCCATATTCTGCACAGATGTTTCTGTACACTATGCCTGCCACTTGGTTATGTCGCTCCATGTACGCTTTCCCTGCCAGTATCTTGCACCCTGCTGTGATGTGCTGGATTGTCTCAGGGGCCTCCTTGCACAACCTACACCTTGGGTCTTGTCTGGTGTGGTAGATCTGGGCCTCTATTGCTCTGGTGTTTAGGGCCTGTTCCGGGCGGCCAGATGAGGGCCTCTGTGCTGTCCTTGAGTCCAGCTTTTTCCAGCCATTGGTAGGATTTACTGATATCAGCCACTTGGGTTATTTGCTGGTGGTACATCCCATGTAGGGCTTGTCCTCCCATGATGGTATCTCTGGCACCTCAACCTCCGTTCCCTGTTGTCTGAGACATTCACTGAGCACATTGTCTGTTGAGGCTTTGTCCCTGATGTATTTATGGATCTTAGTTGTTTCGTCCTGGACAGTGGTTCTCACACTCACTAGTCCTCTGCTCCTCCTTCCTTGCGGCTCGTGTACAGTCTCAGGGTGCTGGATTTGGGATGGAACCCTCCATGCATTGTTAGTAGCTTTCTGGTCTTAATATCTGTGGCTTTATCTCCTCCTTTGGCCAGCTAATTATTCCAGCAGGGTATCTGATTACTGGCAAGGCATAGCTGTTTATCGCACGGATTTTGTTCTTGCCATTGAGCTGGCTTCTCAGGACTTGCCTTATTCGTTGGAGGTATTTAGCTGTGGCTCCTTTCCTTGTGACCTCATCGAGGTTGCCATTTGCTTGTGGTATACCTAGGTAGTAACTGTCCTCTATGTCTGCTATTGTTCCTTCTGGGAGTGAGACCCCTTCTGTGTGGATGACCTTCCCCCTCTTTGTGACCAGCCGACCACATTTCTCTAGTCCGAATGACATCCCAATGTCAGTGCTGTAGATCCTGGTGGTGTGGATCAGTGAGTCGATGTCTCGCTCACACTTGGCGTACAGCTTGATGTCATCCATGTAGAGTAGGTGACTGATATTGGCCCCATTTTTGAGTCTGTATCCGTAGCCAGTCTTGTTGATAATTTGGCTGAGGGGGTTCAGGCCTATGCAGAACAGTAGCGGGGACAGAGCATCTCCTTGGTATATGCCACATTTGATGGACACTTGTGCAAGTGGTTTGCAGTTGGCTTCAAGGGTGGTTTTCCACAGCTTCATTGAGTTGCAATGAAGGCTCTCAGAGTCCTGTTGATGTTATACATCTCTAAGCATTCAATGATCCAAGTATGCGGCATTGAGTCATAGGCTTTCTTGTAATCAATCCAAGCCATGCACAGGTTGGTGTGGTCGGGTTTGCAGTCCGGCAACTGTGCGGTCTACGAGGAGTGGTGTTTGGCTCCTTGCGATTACCCTTCTGTCCGTGCTCATGTGTTTATCCATGTGTTTGCTTATCTTGGCCGCTATGATGCCTGACATGAGCTTCCAGGTTGTGGAGAGGCAGGTTATTGGTCGGTAGTTGGGTGGGACTGGACCTTTTGATGGATCCTTCTGGATTAGGATTGTCCGCCCTTCAGTTAACCATTCAGGGTGAGTCCCACTTTGTAGCAGCTGGTTCATTTGGGCTGCCATTCGCTCATGGAGAGCAGTGAGTTTCTTTAGCCAGTAGGCATGGATCATGTCAGGCCCTGGTGCTGTCCAGTTTTTCATACCTGAGACTCTTTCTTGAACATCTGTCACAGTGATGGTTACCGGGGCTTGCTCAGGGAGGTTGCTGTGGTCCTCTCGTAGAGAGATCAGCCACTGTGCATTGCTGTTGTGGGACGCCTCCCTTTCCCATATGCCTTTCCAGTATTGTTCCGTCTCCAGCCTTGGTGGGTCTGCTCTGTTGTTATTGTTACCCTGCCATTGAGAGTACACCTTAGCTGGTTGAGTGGAGAAGAGCCGGTTAATCCTTCTGGATTCATTCTCCCTTGTGTATCTCTTTAGGCGGCTGGACAAGGCTTGGAGCCTCTGTTTGGCAGTCTCGAGTGCTTCAGGTATGGGCATCTGCCTGTACTTTCTGGGTACTGATCTTTTCATTGTACCCTTGTGGAGCTCTGACAGTTGGCTCACTTCCCTCCTTGTTACCTTGATTTTAGCCTCTAACCGTCTTTTCCATGGTGGGTATTGGGTCTCATGGTTGCTCTTATAGCCAAGTATCTCAAGGATCACTGATGCTGAGTTGTAGATCAGCTCATTGGTTTCTGTTATGGTGTTGGTAGGGATCGTTCTCAATGCTGCATTCACATTCTCAATGAGACTTTCTGATGGTACTTCACTCAGCCGTTGTAATTGGTGCCGGGGAGGCCTGGTTGTCATTCGGGTCATGATTCTCTCTCTCAGGTCAGCAGCTGTCTCGTTCAGCTCTGTTTCGCTCATTGGGGCCGTGTATCCCCTCACTGGGTGGGGACTTGTAGTTAAGTCCCCACAGTCCTGACATCCGGGTTCCTCCCTTTTGCCGTAGCATTTGTGTTGTATCTCGTCAATCTCAAGTTGTGATAGCAGTTGCCGTTTGCGGATGTTGGAACACTGAGCTACTAGTTGTTTAGCGCTTAGTGTTGACTGGGGATGTCGAAGTAACCATTCCTTCCCCAGTCTTTGCATGTAACCTCTCTCACTAGGGTTACTTGAGTAGTAGCATTCCAACAGATCCACATTTTCATCTCTCGCCCATTTCCGTCTTGTTCCAGTAGCCCATTTGTCATCAAGGTGCTCTGGTTCCCCAACACCTGACGCAGACCTTGTTTGGCCGGGCGACGTCTGAGCCGGCATGTTATGCAACTTAGTATCTCTCATGGTATGAGGTAGGCAGTAGCTTGAAGGGTCTTGCCTAAGGACCCAGACTGGATTCGAACCCTGCCCTCTCGGGTGATATACTGATGCCTTATGTATTGAGCTATCCAGTCAGCTATGAGCTATCCAGTCAGCTATATATATATATATATATATATATATATATATATATATATATATATATATATATATATATATATATATATATATATATATATATATATATATATATATATATGGGAAGCAATGTTATATACACTTGGAATTGCTATTGATTAATATTATTAGATGGACAAATTATTAGATTAGATTAATATTATTAGATGGACAAATGTTAATACTTCTATGTTAATATTTAGCAATTTGCAGCAGTTTTGTATTCTTAAAATATTTTTTGCAATCAAATTGACTAAAGGGATCATCAGTATGACAGCTGAAAGAAGCTCATTCATGAAACTATGTTATCATGTTTATAACACGTTTGAAGCTCTTCCCCAGTTCAATAAAAGTTTTATAAGTTCTGTAACTGCGTTTATCGGATTTATTTACTTTCTGTACATGACTTCCACCAACATGTACTATAGAGTCTATGTTATGCCCGTGCAGATTACTAACCACTGAGGTGTTCAGGAACGATGAGATGTTGAAGACTTTATCCAGACGCAGGGCAGAGTAGATGCCTTTGTTCTGTTTGCATGTACTGCAAATGTCAAACATATGGGCAATAAAACAAAGGGGAGAGAGAGAAAAATCACTTTTATACCAGTCTGAGAAAAAATGTTTGCTGCCACCATGTGTAATTGATTGGAATTACAGAGCTGGTGTGTTTCAAAATTGGAAGCAGGATCATTTACTCAAAACGCTAAAGTCTTATAAATTCTAACATTTAAGCAACCAACTAGACTCGGTCAGAGGAGTTTTCTTATTAAAGTTAAATCCATGTCTGTTTGTAAATGTAATGACTTTGGGTCTGCCATCGCAGCATACTTATGAATCCCCATCAAGCAGGAGGATGATGAAAGCTTATGTAATCATACAGAAGTAAGCTGCAGAAAAGCAGTACTAAAGTATAAAAAAATGACACTAATTAGCTACGGCAAGTTAACTGCAGCTCCTTTCATTTGCATCCCCCCTTCCATGTGGATGAAATATTCAACTGGAGACTCGATGCCACAAGCAATGAATGTGCCACAGCAGAAAGTTTTCGCAAAATATGAGTAACCTCATTAGTTGATAACTCAACATCCAACAGAAACTGTTTTTAAAAGTTTAAACTGCACTCATCAATGCTTTCTAAGATTTTAAATATAAAAAGATAGATACAAAGGACACTGAATGCATTGCTATGGTTAGAATTACCCTGCATTTCTTTATAATTTCAAAACCTTGTTCCACTCTTCAGGTGTGTTTAATGCAATGTTGTTTATGTATTGCTTAAAAAGGTTTTCTAATTGTCTGTATAAAAGACATGTGTTTACCTCAACTGAAAGCATTTCACATTTGAATACCTGCTGAAAACCTGAATATGTTTATTTGAAACTAAATTTTAAATAAATTTGGGATCACAACAGAACTTTGCAAATTGTTAATATATAATATAATATATCTGAGTTTTCCTTGCCTGTACAAGCTTTCCGATGTCAGCTCCAATTCAGAGTCATTGTACATGTAGCCTGGAATGAAATTCTTCCACTCTGGCTTGATCAAGTATGGGGTGTCAACGACCTGGTGAAAAAAAGTCAGAAGAAATGTCAAAGGTCTCTCATACATTTATCTTAATATGTGTTCTTTACATTCAAGCGATAAGAACTCTGTAGATGTATAGTTGGTGGAATTGTAGCTAACATGGACTGGACTATCGCATCTCATCATTACAACCCCATTCAGGCCTAACATTATGACCAGTGAGTACTAAAGTAAAATAAAGTGATTACCATCTAATGATAACTTGTCATTGGTGAAAGCAGCAAAAAACAACAAACTCAAGGAATTGTTTGAGGAGGACAACAAATTTGAAGCATTTCACCCCAGATCTCTATACAATCTATGGTGAAAGTACATTCTCTTACACATTTATAAAACGTTACATTTTCTAGTTAATGAAAACCCATAAATTGGAAAAAGAATGTTCCAAAACATTCCTTCTAATCCAAAGAGAGGTTAAAGTCAAGTGTTAAGGAATAATTGTTGTCTGCTTTCTACACTTGCCTTCAAGAGTTCTTTGGTGTGAAATGGCTCACAAAGAAGTTTCTCCATGTTTCCTCCAACCAGAAAGATGGTGGTCAGCACTCCCATAAGCATCCAGGAGAAAATGAAGCTAAATCCAACACCACTGTGGACAAAAGCAAATTCACTCTCAGGTGGGAATTTTTGATTTACTTCATGTTCATAATGTTAACTGTGAATATTTCTATTTTATAATTGTTATCGAGAATCTCCAATGTTTTCTCTCCTACTTAATTTGAACGAAGATCAAATTAATTGAAAATCTTGAGAAAAAAATAGCTGCTTGGAACTAAAAGACGAGACTGGTTAAGGTATAAAACCTGAGTTTCAGTAGGACATGTTAGACTTACGCCATCAGCAGTGTTCCTCCCGTATTGGAGATACATCCTCGTGTCGTGGGAGAGGCATGCTTGTCGTATCCCAGGGTGCCGCACAGAAGGCCCAGATAGTTAAAGGCCAAAACCAGAACCACCATGCAGCACAGAGCGATGCAGCCGATCCATCTGCGAACATCAATCAGAAACTAAACAACATGTAGAGCCAACATATGTATTCTATATATCTTGAATACATTTGAGTTTCCCTCTGCTAGTGGCTCGTAGGTGCAGAAACATAATAATTATATTTTATTTGTACAAAATAATGATACATTTCTAACATGAAATAGGACATAACCTTTCTTGCACTGCAAAACATTTTTCTGTTCTTTATGCAAAGAAAATCGTTCACTTGTCCGGATATCATTTTACCTGTAGAAGTCCAGTTTATCAATTTCAGGATAGTAGTCTTCGATTTTGGCGTGTGCGTGGCTGATGAAGATGGTGAAGTTAGACAAACAGGTCTGCACAGGGAAAGCTTTGGAGAAGCTGCTGATGTTGTTGCCAATACTGTCCAGTAAATTCTGGACACCTAAATCAAAGACCAGTCATTAGAAAGAATGCTATTACTAAAGCAACAAAAGAACTGACTAATTCTGAATTAATCATGTGTGTCATAACTGATCTGATCTTTAGATGAAGATTAAATGAAACAGCAGGCATGGCTGTAAAGATATGATTGTCATATGTTCACTTTTTGCATCTGTCTCATTATGCACACTTACAAAACAAATAAAAATCCAAAACTATTACATTAATTTACACAATTAGAACATAATGTGCACAGCAGAAGTTGTTTGTGCTTTTACACATACTATTGACAACGCTTCTTGTCTGTTCAATCACAATGTGCGGAGTGTCATTCAAAGAGGAAAACCCCTGAGAAAAAGAGAAGACATCAGGCTTTTAAAATTCATAATGGCATAAAAACTAAGTTTTTTAAAAAGACATGTTAGTGATACTGGTTAAAATCAATTTAAAAACATGTGGAGGAAAATCTTTTAATTTATTCACACTCACCCTGTGGACGACAGAGCTGAGATCTGTTTTCACTACATTTTTCATCTTTTCCAGCTGAGGGCTCACATTAGGAAGCTAGAAATCAGTGAAAAAAATATCAATAAACATGAACACTGATGTGAAATGAAGATTACACTGTTCCCTTTTTCTCCTCGATTTCTCTTTCAATTTCCTGCAGAGCTGAAATTGATGAGTTGACTAATGATAAAATTTGAAGAAAATGTTGCTTCCTCTCCAACTAAATTTGTAATTCATCTGACAATCTAAGGCCAATGTGAAAGAGACTTTAGTAACTTTTATTAGACTGCAGCCACAGTCATTAGACTTTGAAACAATATTTGAAATGTCAGACATTATGAAAGCTTGTTTGTGTTAAGTTCATTTGCAAAGTGTCTCTATAGTACTATATTTGACAGTAAAGCGAAGCCATTGAGATTACTGTTCACATCATATTATATTCTCAGATTGTGTAGTAGTTTCGTACCCGGGTGAAATTCGCACTGATTTGTAGCTGGGACAGGGACTGGCGGATGCTGCGGCAAAGCTGGGCCGTGGTGGCGTCCGATTCCTCGTCATGACACCCAGGGTCATCGAGGGTGCGGTTGATGCTGTCGCGGACTTGGCTCAGGTTGAAATGAAGTTTTCCAGCTCCTTCCTGTAAGACCACCAGAGACACACTGACGTTCTCCAGGGCCTCCTTGGTTTCCCTCATGGCTGAAAGGAACGAGAACAAAAAATGAGTTGAAGAAGAGGATTTGGTTGTTGTGATGGAAAAACCAGGCATGAAAGCTAAAATGTTTATTATGTCCCTTTGAAACATAATTATAGAAGTGTTCTTTACAGCCCTTTAATATAATAGTTTGTGGATGAAATCAAGTTTTAAATTTTATTAAGATTTTCAAAGGCTTACCACAAAATGACTAAGAGAGAGAGAAATAATTTATAAAACTCTTATAATTCTGTCCTGGTAAAATGCAGGATTGTATGCAAAAACACACTGAAATCATTAGCAGCACTTTCAGTTGTATGAATGACACTTTAGTTTTAACACCAGCATACATACATAAAAAAAACTGAATCTATAATATGTGCTTCTGTTTCACATTCAGACTAAATCACCAGGCCTGACTTCATTACAACACTTCTCACAAAACTGAAAACTCGTTTTTGTTTTTCCTGGAACAGCAATAATCTAAATAATAGTTTTTTTATTATTGATGATGTAGTTAATGAGGAGCTCGTAGTTCTGTAATTGAGAGTTTTGAGAGTCATTATTTGCTAAAAGTCTCATAATATCCTGCAGCAAACATTCAACATTAAACAGGATAAGAAATAAGAAGACACTGGCAAATGCTGGAACAGTGATGAAAAATGCAATAGGAGAAATGGCAACACTGACACAAAAACATAAATACTTTGTAAAAAGAGGGCTGGTTAATTATAATTATGCAGGAACTCAGACTGCTTTTTGGTCTTCTTCAGATGTGCCTTGAAAAGTATTCACATTTTTTTTTACATGACATCATCTCACAACCACAAAAGTGAATGCATTTTATTGGGAATTTATGTGACAGGCCAATGCAAAGCAGTACAAAATGGAGAAGAAAAGGAAAATAATTCATGGATTCATAAAGTGAAGTTGGGATTCTGACATGACTAAATGTGGAAAAGTTTAAAGGATTTGAATACTTTTAAAAAGCACAGCCTATTTTAGGTGACTAGTCATATTCTTTTTGTTGTTGCAGGTTAGTTAAAATAAAATTATGACTGGCTCAAACAAACATGTCACCATGAGGGAACACATTTGAGATATTCAGATGCAGGTTGATGTTGGTTTGGACTTTCAGTGAGATCCATTGACTTAAAACTGCACTCATCAACATTGTCAGTCACATAAATGAAACAAAAAGTTAATTCTCACTTTAAGTGAGAATGTTTACTTCCATTCTCACTTTCTTGTAAAAAGTGAGAAACAGCACCAAATAGGAAAAAGCAAATTCAAAATATTTCTCATTATAATGTTCTTCCGGTTTCCATTTTTTATTTTTATTTTTTAAAGACATTTGTTGTCAGATGTTGCATAGTGCAATTTTAATGTCATAATTGTTCTCTGTGAAGATGTGACTTGATGACAACAAATCATATCAATTTTATTTATAAGGATAATCAAATTTATCCTTAGTTAAATCCCAGGTGGGAGGTTTAAATTTTCAGGAAAGAAACCCAGGAGGATCAGATAGTAGGAGCAACAACAGTATCAAAAGTCACAACATTAGGGATAAAACGACTGGATCATCAGTAAGTCATGGAGTCGCTGAGTTACCTTTGATGGCTCTCTGGATTTTCACTTTGTGAAAAACATAAACAACAATAAAAAGAAGTAATAATGATTAAAAGTATAAGACTTGCTTATAAGACTAAAGTAAAAGTGTTTGCCTTAAAGAAACATCTACTCCGTAAGTTTAAATCATATAAGAACAATGACGTTTTGCAATATGCTGATAGTAGCAGGCTATTACATGAAAGTTAGTAAATGAAAGGAAGAAAAAAATGTGTTGCGGTACCTCCAGCCATATTAAGCACTTGGTTTAAAGCAGGATGGACCTCTTTATCCAACCGTACATGTATCCTTCCTCCGAGTAATGGACCTATGTCTGTAAAAAAAGAGCAGGACATCTATAAGGCAAATGTTTTCTATATTTATATGTAAAACAAGTTTAACATTGTTGTGCCTAGCTGCAAGGCTTTTTTTTTTTTTTTTGCAATATCTAACCATCAGGAAAGAACTGCCTGCAGAAGAAAACTTGAATACTCAAAGGAAGCCTTCATTACAGTCACAGCTGGAGCTTTTAGACCCAGATATGTCGCTAATCAGTTGTAAAAACAAGTCGTGGATAAAGAGAAGTAAACAAGATGTATTACCAAGAAGAAAAGCTGAGTGAATCATTTATGCCCACTTAATTCACTATCAGAGGCAAGAAGAAGATCTACTTACTATCTAGGTCATAGTTGACTTTGTTCTTGACAGTGGCGTATTGGGATATTAGGTAATCAATTTGCTGTAAACAGGAAACACAAAGCAAACAGGCTTACATGGAAGCATAAAGAAACTAGTTCATTAGATTCTGAATAAAAAATTAGCTGAGTTTTATAAGACCCTATAAGCTGTGTATTCATCAGCAACATTTACAAAAAATGAGTACTTGAAATATACAGCCATAAAATAAAAGAATGACTTTCAGTTTTTAGATTCATCCATTTATTTTCTAACACCCCTGTCCCTAGTGGAGTCAGGAGGTGCTGGTCCCGATCTCCAGCTATCGTTCCGGGCAAGAGGTGGGATCATCCTGGACAAGTCGCCAGTCTGTCGCAGGGCAACCCAGAGGCAGACAGGGCAAACAACCACGCACGCACACACTCACACCTAGGAAGAATTTAGAGAAACCAATTAACCTCACAGTCATGTTTGTGAATTCACGCACGCACAGGGAGAACATGCAAACTCAGTGCAGAAAGACCCCGGGCTGGGAATCGAACCCGGGACCTTCTTGCTACCAACTGTGCCACTGTGCAGCCCAGTTTTCAGATTGAATCACTAAAATTAATTAACTTTCAAATGATCTTAGAATTAGAGGCCGCTGTTGATGCTGTGTTTTTATTTCGTCTCACCATAGGTGTGTCATTAGCAAAGGTGTGCAGGTCCCTCATGTTGCTGTTAACCAGACGGCGTATGTTCTTCACCTGAGAGCTCAGATTCTGGTTGGCTGAATACGCACAAAGTATTCCAATCCTGTAAACAATTGGCAGAAGCAAATATGATGATATTACTGTCTCAAATCCAGGCATTCCCAACTTAAAAGCAGCAGGTTCTGCAGAATGGGACGATGACATGCCAGCAGCAGTAGGGGTCAGTCTTTCCCACTTTTACTTTTACATTAAGGCACCTGTAGAACTAGGTAATATTATTATATAAATTCAATATAAATATCAACAAAAAAATCATGATTGTAGTTTGTTTACAAATGTTTAATCTCAGCTCCTCAGGATGTAAACAAATCTAAATTTAATGAAGAAACAAAAATACATGAAGCAGGTCATCAAAGGAAGTCTCTTGTATGCTTCAAACAAACCTGAGTAGCTCACAAGACTTAATTAGCTTGAGGAACATGAAGGGAGCTAGCCCATAATATCATAACTCATTTGCATCCTAGCTGAGAGCACCTCACCCGTACCCCTGCTACACTAAGTCAGTTCGGCGGTTCCTGTGAGGAAGGCTATGGCTCCAAGGGTGATCAGACTTAAGAAGAGATGGTTCTAAAGAAGTCAGAATTCATAAAGTGGGATTGTACTACACAGAGAACCTCTTTCATGGAAATGCCTCCGTGGAATAAGCAGCTTTATGAATGATGTAAGATGACTTGCTGAGAGGAATAACAAAGGGACTGACTCAGAGGCAACTGGGATGGTTTAGATCAATAGAAATGAATCGGGTTGTTGTGACTCATTGAATAAAAAAGCAGTGGAGATGTGAGTGTGTGTGTGTGTGTGTGTGGGTGTGTGTGTGTGTGTGTGTGTGTGTGTGTGTGTGTGTGTGTGTGTGTGTGTGTGTCTGTTGTTCAGCATAAGTACAAAAGCAGCTTGTACATATGTGATGCAGTGAAGATGGTGTGTGTAGTTTATCCTTATAGTGTTCTGAGCAGCAGCTGCATTAGTCACAGTCTTTATTCTGAATAAAATCTAATGTGACATTAAACTGAAGACATTTCCCACATTAAGGGCAGTAATGTCTGTTTAGACAGGGCATGATGAGATATACTATTTCCAATTTCTTCTGACTCTCCTACATGTGTACAAGTGCTTTTCTGCAGAACAGTAGCAAGAGAACTATGAAGTTATTGAATTTCATTTTTCTACTCTTCAAATTGAAACTTTACACAAAATTAGTAGTGCCAGGACATTAACACATTAATTTAAATTCTATTATTAAATACATTTTAAAACATTAAAAATTTAAAAGAAAATGCGTTTTTTTTCATATAAACATTCAGAATGTAACCTTTGTTTGCCTGTTTCTATGATAGCCACAAATCTGACAAACAGCTGACGACAAGGTTGCTTCTCTTGACTCAATATATGCTTCAAAAAACAATCTGATGAGATGCTGGGAAAGACTAGTTGTGCTAAAAGGAGTTAGCTTTTATCAGCAAAGCTATTCTAGCCTAAAATAAGATCTTAGTGAAAATACCTGCAACAAACAAAGAGCAAGAAGTGCATATACCAAACTGCATGTACCCAACTGTTTCTAACATACCTGACATCTGAGTAGGTTTGATAACTGTTTGCACCAATGTGATGGTAGAATAACCTAGATATTAGGATAAAAACAATAAATATTGCTGTTGTTGAGCTCACGCCTATTTATTCAACAGATTATAAACAAAAAGGGTTTTGAATTGAGAATGTTGCTTATTATATGATTTATGGTTTTTGATCAAAATGCAATCAATTGCAAAAAAGACCCTCCAATTAACTCGACTAACATTTTTAATTGAGTCCCACCACTAAAATTAACTTGATTTTTGACAAGTAGGGCTTCACAAAGTCCGTTACTGAATAACTCAAAACTTGTGAATTAGTCAGATGAGTAGAGTGAAACAGAGAAATGATAATTTACCAAAGAAAGATCAAAACTATCAACTTCAACCACAAACCTTTTGTTCAGCCTTCTCTCTCTTCAGTTTTTCCTTTCCCCGTTGAAAATATACAGTTTCATAAATTTTTATAAATTAAGTTTTTGCTAAATTCATGAAATCAAACTTTCTTGCTTGTCCATATTATGTATTGGGATTTTCTAAATGAACACATTACTCAATATACTGTACATGTTAACATCAGGCTTAATATTAAACTCATATTTCCCTTGTGTAGAATCTGAACTCGGTTCCCTCTGTCTCTCTTTCAGCCCACCTCCTTCTGCTTTTCTTTGTCTCTCACTCACTCTGTCTCCCTGGTGTCCAGCAAGGTCACTGGAATCTGGTGCTTAACAAAGAGTCTTTGAGCGAAAAGCAAAGCACTTAGAAAGAAGCTGTGGAGAGTCTCTTCTGCCACTCTACAATATATATATGTATGTTTTAATGTGATTTATTTTTATATTACACTAATAGGAAAAACATCAAAAGCTTTAAATGGATGAGTTCTACTTTCTCTAACCTAAAGTGTTAAAAGTTTCTCTTTGAAAACTTTGAAGAAAAAAGAACAATCTGTTTTGTGAAGGTTAAGATAAGTAAGGATGTTCTTATTCAAGAGCGTTCTTTCCTTTATGTATCTCAGATTTTCTGCTTCTACCCAGTGGGATGTGAACGCTACAGCAAAGCAACAGGTATGCAATTTAATATTCACAGCACGCAAATTCAGCTTTTCTACTGCTGATTTGTGTTCCTCGTTCATTTAAAAAATACTGCCAGAAACAGACAGATTAAATTGGGGCCAAATGTTCAATTTCAACCAAGACACAGAAATTTGTTAGATGTTTGCAAGGAAGCACCTGAGGCTTCACGTCAGTATTGGATGCGTTACCTATTATAATGGGGGGCTTTTTCTAACTGTATCATATATTACAAAAATATTATGAAATGATTCCATGAAAATCAAAGAGACTTGTAGTTATGAGAATTACATGTGAAACATGCAGTGACATCACTCTAAAAGTGCTCAGATTGGAGAAACACACACATGAGCAGTATCTCTGCTGCTCCTCCAAAGTTACCTCTTGCTTACCTCATCATAAGGCATCCATGTCCAGCTGTGCTACACTCTTTCCATTTCTGTGAGATGGATTGAACAATCCTCTGTAAGATGTTGGAATGTTGTTTTTTATTCTAATTATGCCCTAAACGTCTCCACATTTTCTCCCTGACTTGTCTGCTGTGTTCCTTCATGATGCTGTTTATTCACTAAAGTTTCTAACAAATCTCTGAGGCCTTTATATAACAGACATATTTAAGATTGAGATTAAACTTCCAACAGCTGGACTATCTTTAGTCCCGATTCTAACTTCTAATTATTAGAAGTTCTAAATTATTAAAGTATGTTTTTATGTGATTCAGAAAATAGGGTATGAAGACAATGCTTGCCACATTTTTGCAAACCATGTGTTGTTTTTCTCTAGTTTATCTTATAAAGGTCCCAATAATATTTGTTGCTCTGATGTTTAAAAACTCTCCTGTAATAAAATCGCTTTATTATTCATAACATCAACTCATTTTACATTAATCTGGTTTCATGTGTTCTTCCTTTGGTTTAAGAATATTGGGATGAGCCACTAGCATGTTGTGCTCTAAGTTTGTCCGCTACATTTAGCTTTGGAAAATGGTTGCACGTCTGTGTGTTTTTTTGTTGTTTTTTTTTTGCCTCGTTTTGACCAGAGGGGAAAATTCTAACACAGCAAGAGCGGGACTTACCTCTAACAACTCTGGAAAAGGGCTTTAATTCTTGTTTGAGAAAAAGCCAAATGACACATGAAACTCTTCCCTAAGGGTGGGAGCCTCAGAACAGCAGATGAAGAAGAGCATCAGTCCAGTGCTGTGCTGCAGAATCTAGGCCACTACTGGGGGCTGGGAAGTGTGTGTTACATGGTCTAGTGGCTCCATAGCTTTTGCAAACTAACAATGGCTGCATTCAGCATGACTGCGGCTGCAAGGCCGGGGCAGTCGCCTTTCAGCCGTCCCCTTGTTTCACTCTGCTGGAACTGGACCTCACTCCTCCCATCTCTCAAAAAGACATCAGCTTTAGTTTGAAAAGCTACTGTAAAGTGTAACTGTCACCTTCATGTGAGGGGAAAAAGTTTGGGATGGTGCTGTGACAATCCAAAATATTTGAAATTAGGATACTCATTTATTTTTGGCACATCTTTGTTTCTTTTCTTTTCTTTTCTTTTTTTGTTGTTGTTAATGTTAGACAGACAGATTAGGGAATGTGGGACAAATATGTGCTGAGTTAAACATTCTGGAATCAAACCAAGTACACTGACACATCCACTGTCTGCTGAGAAGTGCCTAACAAATACTATAAAAACTAAAATTATGCACATCACAGTCTTTTTAAGACTTTAATACCAGCAAGTAATATGTGTGACAAACAGCATCCTTGTTAATCAGCACACAACTTTCTGGATGCCTGAGCAGATACCCTGACTAATTAACCAGAAAACATAGGCTTGTTATTCTTACTCTATTAAGAGCAGGACAACAGAAAATGATCCATTTCCTCTCATAGTTCTAAATAGAGTGTTCATGATAAAATGTAATAAAAGTAAATAATTATAATACCATTTTAATAATCAAGATCATATGTTTAACTTGAGGCAGTAGGGATAAGTGATAATTTTATTCACTCTTTTTTGTTATGTAATTTATGCAGCTAGTTTAATAATTTTTCACAGTGTATTTTTTTCTCCTCACAGTTCATCAGGTCAGTGTCTGCACCCTGCATCCTGTTACAACTACAGTTTCCTTATAAAAATATTACCAGGCAATGAACAAATTAGCTCTCACATGCCTTTTCTGTTGTTTAGCTCTCTTGCCCTTTTCATTCTCAGTGCTCTGTGTACGTTTTTGTCTGGAAACTATAAATTCCTTGAAAACAGTCCAGAGAAGATGACATAATAACTGAAGTCTGAACCTAAAAGAAATCATTGGAGATCAGGATGATTTTAAACTGGAGGAAAACCACAAAAAATGCTTCTAAAGCAATTATATCAGTTAAACTGCATGTATATAGTGTATATCAAAGGTAAACATAACTAACTGAACTGGATTTGATCATATTTGACCATTTTCTGGAGCAAGACACAAAAATATTATCCAAAACAAAACTTCTTCCACATTCAATGGCTTCCATTTAAATAAAAAATTAACATCCCAATTTCAGGATACATATCTGATATCTACTGAATTAATGCGTTGACATTTATTCATTGCTCTTTAATCTGGAGTCAACTTCAACTGTAAAGCTGTGAATGAAGACAAAACAAGTTTGTTTCTGACAAAAGAAACTCATGAAATATTAAAACATTTATGATTTAAGTGGCTCTGTATGAATGATCTAATATTCTTTTTTCTTGTATTAATATTTACAGTTCTGAAGTTGGAAATAAATGTTTAATTCATTTATTCATACATCTTAATTTCAGAAGTTAGACATCTTCACATCTATGAGTTGCATGAGAGAAATCTCTCTACAGAAGACTACAATTCCTTCAACGAGTTTAACAAACCATGAGTTTTCTTAAAATACAACGATTATGAGTTCCTGAAATGAACTTTTCAACATGTTTTTTTTTTATATATAACAATGTTTGCTTTATTTTATTCCAGAGCCAAAACAGACCAAGCTGTATTAGAAATTTTACTTCTGGGGCAGGAGAGTATCCGAGCTTTGCAGAAATACAGCTAAGACGTAAAGCACATCCCAGAGTCATGCAGCTTTTCCTTTTCATTTTTTTTCTCTCCCAAGGAACAATGTGGCATATAATCTCTACTTTTAAGTAAAACTCTGCAAGAATGCCTACGCATGCCTGTGCACCTCAGTCAGTCCCACAGTGGAATATGCAAAATAAACTGCGCAAAGATAATGTGGTTTTCATGATGAAACAGACTTGTGAAAATTAGAAATTGATTAATAGGGATGTTTTGCATTAAGAAGATGCATTTGAGGATTCATTCTTAGGATGGCCTCTCTTGTTAATTAGCTGAGGAATGATTTGTGTCGAGCTGCCATTGTGTGTTGAAGGTGGATGCAGTGGGAGAAAAACATGTAGTTTGTTAATGGAACAGCAAATAAGTCATGAGGCACTACAGAGACCATGAAAACACACACTCAATAACAAATCTGTTCCAAAAAGAAAATAAGTCAGGCCTTCAGGCACAAGAAGCTGACAAAATAACAAAGCAAAGATTTTACGACTTTAATAAAGAAAACTGTGGAAATGCATAACAAAGACTAATTTGTTATGCTATTTTTATTGGTGTTTGGCTGAATGCATTGACTTTGAACATAAAAATATTACAATTTGGGTGCAAAGGTGCCAAAAAAAATCTTTAAAAGAAAAATGAGCAATATTCTCCCATACAGTTATAATAATAAAAGTAGAACTTTCTGGGTCAAAAACACTGACTGTGTGAAGTTTTGTTCAGCCTGTGCTTACAGCAGGGGGCTTATTAAGCTCCACATCACAGCTCCACGGTACTATTTCACATAACTATACTATATTTTAAAAATTGTTTTTTTTTTTGTTTTCTGAATTTTTATATGCATAAAACTGATAATGTATGTTTTGAGAGGTTTGTTTATGCCAGCAGGATGTACAACAGCACATAACGTGTCCTTCACACTTATCAGAACTCCCGATGAAGATGTAGCAAGCCTTAAATTATATTTATATCTTATTGCAGCAGCATAATCTTACCCTGGAAATGTTGGAAAAGCTAAACCTTTAATATGAGGACATATTTCAGAGTGGAAGCCTTCTGTTCTCTCGTTTCGGATCACTGGATGGGCCGTTCCAGCTGAGGACAAGTTTTACCACACTAGACTGTCTGCCTGGGATTTTAGGTCAATACTCAGTTCAAAGTATCTGCACTATCTTTATTTAGAACCCATCTGATTAGCATAATAAGCATGAACTACTGGACTTGTAATTTTTTGACCTTTTTTGTTAATACTGTTGGACACCCAGTAACTGAAATAGGTTGTTGAAGTGCATGCTGGGTAACAGAATGAGCAGGGCTCCTCCACTCAGCTCTAATAAAAGGAGGGATCTTCATTTTCTTATTATAAATCCATGCATGGGTCATGTTGAATCAGAGCTGATTGGGACAGACTCAAATAGCTCCTGCTGTTCTTTAAATAATGCATGGTGTGGCTTTAGCGTAGCTGGTAGACAAAATGCAACGTGTCCTATCAGTATAACGAACATGCATGAGAGCACAGATGTGATACGTGAAGAACATTTGCACATTTTCTGCATAAAATGTTTACTAATGTTGATCCATGTACATAAATATCAGGGAAAACATTGAAAATAATCAATTAATTCTCAATTAAAATATTTCAATTCAAGGTAAAAATATTAAAAGACCAGAGCAATGAATGTTTAGACAGAAGATATGTTTAAATCAACAACAGCCAGAATCTAATGGAGCTAAAGATGCATGCTCATTATTGCTACATCAATTGCTTCAACTTGCTCCAAATCTGAGTTTAATTAGTTATTTGGTGTGATGGATGATGACAAGCAGAGGATGTTCCTGCTGCTGTCATGCCCTTATTGCTTTGCTGTGGTCAGAGGTTTGTTTGCAGGCCAAAATAACTGACAATTTATTTATTTATTTGTCAGATAGTCAGTCTTTCAGTGCTTTGAAAGTAAATCCCCATTACAGACAAAAATGTAAAGAGGCCATTTACTGTTGTTTCAGATTAGTGCATATTTTTAAAGATAAACTTAAAAATTAATGAATAAGTGGAGCTTTAGGTTTTGTTCTCTAAGATGTAATATTCTGCAAAAAAACAGAATAAGAGCCTAAAGTCACATGACAGCAAGAAACTATATCTGATGAAAAATTAGTTTATTGTGGCGCCACTGCCACAATAAACTGATGTACAGAAATGTATTTTTAATCTCTGTGAACTGAACTGTGAAATGGTTCTGGTGAAGTGTAAATTGGGATGGACCTTCCCACAGAACAAAGTGATATTACATTCCTACAACCTGAATCACTACTCAAAAAAGATATAAGTGAAAACCATAAAACAAACCCATTGACCTTTAGATTGTCAAGCACCAACAAATTGTTTTTTAGTAAATATTAGCAACAAAGAACTTCAGCAAACAGATTTGTCTTATGCAGGAACCCAAACCTTCTGGCTGTTAAACATCAGTGTAATCTTGGATATAATTTTCAGTAACTTGTCTTTTCAGTGAATAAATTAATTTAAATAAACTGAATTTCACAGTTAGTAGGAATCTCCGGAAAGAGCTTAAAAATATATATATCTTCGAAAACATGT
This sequence comes from Poeciliopsis prolifica, assembly GCF_027474105.1. Taxonomy (NCBI): domain Eukaryota; kingdom Metazoa; phylum Chordata; class Actinopteri; order Cyprinodontiformes; family Poeciliidae; genus Poeciliopsis; species Poeciliopsis prolifica. The sequence goes on from NW_026562381.1 coordinate 6,805,032, forward strand.
ATTTTTGCCTCAAATTTACCTATGCAAAACAAAGTATGAAGTCAATTTTGTTCTGTACCAACAACTACTTTTTGCCTATTTATGTTCCCAACCTCACCTGGCTGCTGTTTTCCCCTTAATCTGGTTTGAACACTTCTTGGGAAATAAATGTCACCACTGCTCTCCTGTGAGCCTGGCTGTCAGCTTTCGTGTGGCAGTAAAAAGCAGTCAGTTCCTGGGCTCTGTGCCTCTCGCTCAGCTTGTAATTGCTTCATTAGAGCTTCTGCTGCATCTCTACCTTGTAGCTTGGGAGATTTAATAAGAGCAGAAATGCAGCTTGCAGACTTCTCTGTCTAGGCTGCTGGGTTATTGCTGTGGAATTTCTTATAACATGAAGACAGAAAGTCAAAGAACATCAAATTAAGTACACTCCTGGATCCTTTCACTTGAGCACAAGCAGCAAATAGAGCTCTCTCAAAACCACTAGGCTAAAGATTTCATGCTGCTACCAAGACTGCAAAGCAAATCAAAATAAAAGAAAAGAAGATCCATGAGATAAATGTTTGCAAACCTGGATTTTTGAGTGTTTCAAGTCAGATCTGCTCAAAAAGTGGGTCTCCTAAGCAGGTTTAACTCTGCATTGATGAAGTTTGCTTTTTTTTTGAGCAGAAAAATAATGAGTAGGAATGTTAATGAAGTGATCCGCATTTGTAGTGAAGCCATCTGACATTTAAAAATACATTTCTATTTAAAAAAATTGTCTTAATCGTGCTACAAATTAGTTTATTACTTCTTTAAAATTCAGAAACCTTTTGATTGTGGAAAGTTCAACATTAAGTTGTGTGTCATTCATGTCTCAGAGCTGGCTCCACTATAGCTCTCACAGCATCGTAAAGTTAAGAAAAGGTTGTGTGTCATTCAAATGTGTTGAGTCCACAGCTTTGATGTAAAATCACAAACTACAATTCCCACAAAACTCTGTATAGGTAGACGTTTAAAAGTATTAGGTGCTTGTTGCTCCAACGCCTGAATAAATCGCCAATGTCTCCTCTAACGGTTGACAAATGATGAGTGTTAACACCATCTCTTAATTATATCACATGCAGCTGTTTATATCTGGGGCTGCCATGATTTTTAGTAACTTATTTTTTGAACAAGCTTATTCACGTGTGATTTTAATTTAATTTTTTATTTAATAGGAACACTGCAATTTCAAAACTGAGTTTTTTCAACATTAAAAATGTCAGAGCATAAGATGAAGGGATCTGCTGTGGATATAAAGCATAAAGCAAAATCTCAACAGAAAAGAAAAGATGAAATTGTAAGACACATGAATGAATTTGACATTTTAAGGCATCCTGTGGTTTTATTTATGATTATGAATATTTATTGACATGATAGAGCTCTGTGGAAGAACCCAATGCAGGACGATGAGACCCAAGCTTAGACTGAACACAAGGATGAAGGGTGCTGCCACGCAGAATCTACAGTAAGACTTTACTATATTTAGCAAACAACATGGGGGGATGGTGAAGGCTGATGACTGAGTGTTTGACCAGAGGAGGAATGTGTCTGTAATATCTGTGCATAAACATAATTATGAGCACAAAGCTGCTGAAGAGGGAGAGGGTGTTGCATGTAATCAAGAGTGTGTGCATTCAAATATTTCTTTAAAAATAACATGCATTTTTATGATCATATTTCTGTAATTTCTGCATCTGCCAGAAATTACACACTCACGTGATGACCAGCGAGGTGGAGAAGAGCAACGTTCCCAGCAGGCCGCGCCGGCAGTCCGCGTTCTTCCTCTGCCTTTGGTGCATCTCACCACCACAGTTGTCGCAGCAGCGGCACATGCAGAAGAAGAGTCCCACAACCGGCATGAGGATGGCGAAGAGCAGACCCACCGCTGCACATATGAGGAAGCCTATCTCATAATAGATGGCCTGGAGTCAGTGGAAGAAGAATGAGAGGAAACTATGAGTATTATCATAAAAGAAACAAGAAGGGGGTATAAATATGGAAATAAAGTTAGATGGGGAATCACACGTGAAAGGAGATTACGTGTTGGGTTGGGAGAGTTTGGAAGGCAGGAATTGAAGAAAGGAGAGATTAATGAGGGTAAAACAGAGGAGAAAGAAGGAAGGACACACAAGGAGGCCAAGGATAAAGAGAGCAACAAATCTAAAAATATCTGGAAGATCCCAGGGCTGCAAAAACTCCTCTTGTCTAACGGACATGTACATAAACAAAGAACATTCTAAGTTAATTTGATTCAGATTTTTTAATTATCTCTTGCTAACAAGCTAAAATGGGACAACCAACCTCAGACTCATTGATAACAGATTCAAATTGTAACAGAAAAATCTGAAGAAAAAAAATCAATAAGCCCCAAATCAATCAGTCAGAGATTACATTTTCCTCTTTATTGTTTCTGTTTGGTGGTCAGCAGGACAGGTACATGAAAATAAGACTTTTATTTGTATGCCTTAAATGCATCAGAATTAAGAAGTTACATCATCAACCAACATTGGGTACAAAGGTTTTTTTTTGTTTAATAATCTAAATGCATTGTACAAATATACTTTATTTTCTGTCATCTTCAAAACAGTGATCAAAGAATCTGAAGGACACGTTTTCCTCTTTTTTGTCCGATTGTCCTTCTATGAATTATAGTCCTTAAAATAAGCAGAACTGGCAACTCATGCATCAGAGAAACCTGGAAAACAGCATTAACTTGAAAAGCGTGGTCAGTGTATCGCTACAAGAAAACCCTCTGGCAGTGTGCATATTTCAAATAATGGAGACCAGAACAATAGCAGGAATCTGACCTATCTGAGTTAGCCTGCAGTGTTGTTTTTCATTTCTGATGAAAAACCTGACTGAAGAGGAAGCAGAAAAACATTGTGAAGGAGCTCTTTAACTGAACCTGACTTACAAAAACAGGTTTTATTTGAAACAAGACAAATCCACCAAGAACTGAGATGATCACCAGTTTCACTGAGATTCAACTGAGAAAGGTTCAATTGAATGAATGATTTTGACAGAAAATGAATAATTTTGAAATAACTTTTTTTAATAGTAGTCTACATTTTAAAATCAGAAAACAGCATATTCCTAGTATTACAATATAATGTATTATAATGTATAGGACTCTGTCCTGTCTTTATGTGGTCACCTAGGAAACAGACATATCTCTCCACACAAAGCCTCAGTAATCCCAGGATCCATCTGAATGCCATAAATATTCAGGTTGACTAAACTGCTGCTGAAATGCTCTGTGAATATCTTCTGCCTCGTTTTATCTGAATTTCCACAGGAGTCTGCCCTATTAAACCTGCATTCATCACAGGATTTGAAATTTGACAAAACTTTAAAGGCTGTTAGTAATCCCTCCTAGTAAATGTAACTTTAGTACCACGGTTTTTGCCTGTCTTGTATGAAAAGATCAGAGTATGACGCTCAGTGGTCCCGAAGGGCTGAACAGGTCTTCCTCTCTAATCTGCACTAATCTTAAATATTCGGATCCGAAATATTCTGATCCGAATATTTCGGATCAGAAATATTCCTCTATTCTTCAGGAAATATTTGTGCAAAAGAACTTTTTAAATTGAAAAGCAATTACTGGTATCATAAGTCTGATAATTTTTTTTTTTCTGATCTAAAGTCATAAGAGTGAAGGATCCCGGTATCAAATCTTACAAAACAAAAATTGGACAGTAGTAATGTTGGTAGGAAGCAAAGGAGAAAATGGCAGGAGGCGTAAGTGAGTTTAAATGTACGTGAGTCATTTAAAAGCCCCAACGTCAACCTGCTGTTGGGGACATTGTAGAAATTTAAATGTCCGCACTGTCATTGTGCTTCTGGGCACTGCTTGTTATTGGGTGAATCCTCACACAAAAAGGTCAGCCATGTATATATGTTTTTCTTTCCACAAAATCTCTTAGAGTGCCTCCAGCTTAGACTATTTCTGGACTCCAGTTTTGTCTTGGCAAGTGCCCAAAAGAAAAAGACGCCCTTCTAATAAGAACAAAGGGGATGATGGGGTGGCAACATGTCTTACTGATGTAAATTTGATTAACTCTAGTGCCAGCAGCCACCATTAGACCTGCTAATAACCTGCCTAATGTGACTCTAAATTTAATACCTTTAAGTCATAACTTGAGATGCACCAGTCCGGTAATGGGGAAAACGTTTGTTTGAGCATTTTCTTTTTCTATTTCAGCTTGATTTGTTGTTATAGCAGAAGCACCGGATCAATGGACCAAGGTCAGGAATCAAATAAATCTTTTTTACTGCACCCTTCTTGTGACTCAAAGTCTAAATTTTACTTTTCTTTTATAAGTAAAATTATTACCTTAATCAAACTATTACCTTAATTTAACTTCCATGGAGATGAAAGGTAAAGGGAGTGGATTTGAATGATCTCAGTTTACATCGCATATAAATCAGTCAGAACTCAGTAAAGAACTCCATACAATATAATAGTTAAGGGTAAAAAAATAGGAGTGAATGCATGCAGGCTGATGTGACGTCTTATTTCACTTTCACCTTACCTTCTTATTTTTTGTTTTCATTTTATTGCTTCCATTTGTTTTTCAATTTGCTGCTAATAAACCTGAATTTCACCATTGAGGGACAATAATACTCCATGTTCAGGCAAATTTGTATCTGTGCAGAAATCAACAAGCCTTTGTTGACTTATTTTCAAGAAAATGCTTCAATTAGTTTTTAAAATCCAATAATATATAAACTTACTACGAGGCCTTTTATTGCATATTGTAACAAAACACATAGATATGCAGTATGAGTGGCTTGTACTGTAAATGTGCTCAAACTGCTAATGTTAAAATACTGGATTATGTTACTTGACACTTATTACAACAAAAACTATGCCGCAACTAAAAAGGAACAAAAGGTCCTCATTTCAGAATTGTCAACATGCAACCAGTTCAAAACTGAAAACAACAATCAGGTAAAAAGAAAAAACAAATAAAAAATCTGAATTACCATGTTATGATTAAGCACTGTTGTTTTTTTCTGTGATTGCATTTCTCCTTCTGAGAATATGCTTTTAAAAGAGAACATGACAAACTGAAGGATGGGGTTGAAGGAAAATGGGATGGTAGCGTGAAAGTCAAGGGCTACACAACTAATCGCTGATGCTTCTGTAACTTATCAAATGATGAGATGGAACGAAGTTCTGAACAAGTTAAGATGCCTTTCTCAGCTGTAATTGTGCCGCCCTGTTGACTTACAGAAGCACACACTGAATATGGCTTGGACTGGAAGTCCAGAGTGTGGACTTTACCTGCAGGGTCAGCACTATGTTCTCTGGCTGGGGGAAGCCAGACGAGATGAAGAGGACATGCAGAAGACACGGCAATGCAGCATCAGAGAAAGAGCAAAGCCACAAAACATAAACATGAGATGAAAACGAGCAATAGAAAATTAAATCAAAGCAAGCATGCAAAAGCACTGTTGCATATTGTAACAAAACACATAGATAGTGAAAAAGGCTGTTTTTAGTTCATTTAAATTTTATTCTTTTCCAGGCTCAAAATTATTTTATATACAGAAAAGTTGCACCCAAATGTTGGGTATTTACCAGAAAAAAAGGTTGTGTTGCCTAGGCTAATAAAAGGTTGTAATTGGAGTATTACTATCATTAATCAGTATTAAACCCTGAGAGCAGTCCTTATCTGTCCTGCTTCAATATGGCAATACAAGCATTTTTTACATTTTAACTGAATGTTGGATCAGAGAGTATCCCAGAGATTTTTTTTTTTTTGTATTTGTTTACTGTTTGCATAAGATATTCAACATCCAGATGAAGACATGGTTATTTCTCTGTCTTTCACTCACCTTTTGATATTCTGTTTGAATGGCTCCAAACTTGTCCTTTGCCAGCTTCACAATAAGATCTGTCAGCACAAGAAAAACAATTTTATTTTCCAGAAAATAACGGGAATAACAATTCACTGTGTTTCCAACAAGTTGTCTAAAAACTCAAACATAACCTAACTATTGTATATTCAGTTTGAACAGGTATGTCTCCATGGTTTTCTTATTTTCTACAATTTGTTGTGAGTTCCTTTCATTCTTTAGTCTCTTTTCTGCACATGAAGTCCATTAGCACAAGGACAGTTTGGTGTGGAGTTAAAGTCTGGAATCAAAGCTGAAGTCATCAAGATTTAATATATATTGCATATATTTTACATATATTACATTAAACTATATAATGATTGAATTGTTATTGCCCAGACTTATGTATAAAAAAATAAAATAAAATGAAGTGTGTCTCCATCATGATGCATGTCAATAATGTGTTGAATAAGACACGCAGGGAGATCATGAAAAAGATAAGTTTTTAATACACCTCTGGAATGACGTTATGATGCATACTTTATTTTGCATAAAAGTAACAATATGAACTTTTACATAATCTGTGATAATTATTGACTCATTTCAAACGTTTTCAACCATTTTCAGTTTTTTTTAAAACTCTAAATAAAACACAAAAATAAATACAACTTAAGCAGTCTGCTATTACCCAAAGCGAGTGACTTTATATCTTTCACTCAGCATCATCTGGGAAATACATTTGCTCCTGTGTCAAATAGTTGTGATTGTCAACATTTTAGTGGAAAAAAAATGGAGCCCCACCCTGTGCATTAACGAAGAAAATATTGATGACTGACCATCTTCCTATGTATGTTGTGAGCAGGAAATAGATCAAATGCATCTAATAAATAAGTACAACAATGTCCATAAAAGTGTATACCCAGTGTCACTGCAGAATATAAATAATCCCTAAGCAGTTCAAAAAAACAGCACAAGTAAGACAAAGGTTTGTTTTATAGTTGTAAGTCAATCATTACATTAAAAAGACAAAAATAAACAACAAAAACTACGTTTTGACAAAGTTGACATTTAAGAATGACCCCTATAACCAATAAATAAATATCCATTTTTGATTTATAAAATGTGCAACAGGTATTTTGTAGCTCAAGACAGTGCCTTGCTCTTAGGTGTGGAATTAAGAATTGATGAGACAAACAAGAAAAAAAAAGAAGACATTGAATCAGAACCATCTGAGAAGGTGCAGAGAAAACCAAGAGGGGGAGCAAATGCTGCAGAGAAACACTGAGCAACAACCAAAAGAGGAATTCAACCCCACCTGTTGGTAGGATTAATACACAAAGCACAGAGAGATGGGAGACGATGTCCTCTTTTATTTTTACTGGTGGGAAAAATGACATGATGCAGTTTGTTTCATAAAAAAACAACTTTAAGAAGTTGTTTTTCAGCACGCCCTAAAACCAGCATATGCAAATCAACTCACAAGCTTCTAAAGTCAAATACGGTTTTATTTTTTTACTTGAAATTTTAGCATCCAAATGCAGTTGTGAGCTTATCCTCATACAGGTGTCCAGCAACAATAATTAAGTTAAGAGCCACTGAAAGGTTCACAGAGCGTCAGGTTGGAGACGCCTGGCCTACACAGCAAAGTGACTGTCGGGAAGTTACAGTCAAAGCAACAAGAAACAATGCATCTCCTCTGATTCTGTTATCTTTCATTTGTTCACAGTCAGCGCTGACTGTGACTCATCACACGATGATAGAAAAAGCAAGACTTTCAAAAAAGATGCAAGCGACATAAAAGTTTTCCTTTATCTGCAGAGTACTATTTGTTTTTCCGAAAGATAAGATACAGAACAAGCTGTTACAGAGCGACTTCGATATAACAATAACACATTTCTGAACTGTACATATGATTAAAGAAAGACATTTTAATATAAACAGGTTATTCATTCACCCAATTGTTATGGATGCATAAGACAAACCTTTTTTACAGTACAGTATCTAATTGCCTTTTTTCAAACATCTATAAGGCAGAATTATTTGACTCAGTCCTTCCTGTACTTGATGCGTTTACAGGTCTGTTCGGTTTAACTGGATGTCCCTCACTGAACAGCAGTTTTCCTGTGTTCTTACTGTAATCCAACATCTGAGCTATGTGATGTTTATTCTTGATTAAATTTTCCCACCAAGATGAGAAACACAACCCCACTTTCGAGGTCAGTTTGTTCGTGTGTTCTGGGTCGGTTCCTCCGCCCCAAAATGGCTGCCAGCAATCCCTATTGTACGTTTCTGGGCGAAGTGTCACATGATCCAGCTTTTCTGAGGACATTAGGTACAATGTGTTTCCAACCAGACCTTGGGCTTAGGGTGTGTTTTTAGTCCATTCATCATGGGGAGTACACAGACTGTAACTGTAAGCTTTTATTATAGCAAACAAAAGCTTGAATGGCTGAAAGCTGGAAAAAATCTCATAACAGGAAAAATTAGGGCATCAGTTTCTGTAACTCTGTTAATGAAAAGATGAGATCAAATGACATTTCAGATCAAAACTAGAAGGAGAGGATCAGTAATGTTGCCTGTTGTTATGCAGATAATACACAATAACTAGTTTTCATAAATGGTGCAACAAATATCCAGGCACCACAGCAAAATAAAGCATATCTTGTATTTATTTTTTTGAACAGTGGGCAGTACGATGCTGGTCAGTCATCACTTATTGAGGTTTTTCCAATAAAAGTTGCAGCAACTGTTATTTGTATCAAATAACAGAAGTTAAGACAGCATATCTGACATAAGTTATCAGAATGAAAACAGTGTTGCAACAAGATAAAAAAAACAAAAAAGCAGGAAGGAAAGAAATGTTAAAAAAATGAGGGAGTTAATGAATGTTAAGAACAACATCTGAGGAAAAGAGTGAAAGTGAATCCAGTCTCTGCTTCTTAAGATGTGTCTAATCCTCCTTTATGAACAAAAAACTCAGTTTTTCCTCCCACATTACTCCTCTCTTCACTCTTTACACCAGTGCCTGTCCTTTAAAAACCACATTAATGTATTTGTCAGGATGAACTGGCCTTAAAAAGCTTCAAAAACAAACTTGTCACACGAAAGATGTATACAGGCTTCAGCAGCCAGCCCTGCCTGTCTATGAACTGTATACTTTCCCTTTGAAAAAATGCAAACATCAAACTGAAATGTACCAGGCGGTAAATTAACCGTTGTATCTACTTTCAGGAGTATGAGCTTCAAATGAACTCATGGCACAGCAATCCCAGCAGATTTACTGAAGCTTTGCAGGCAGCTCAAGATAAAGCAGAACCTGGCAAGATGAATTTTTCTTCAGTTTTCACTAGAAGGGAGTCACCCACCCAGAGGAATGCAGCAGCTCCTCATCTATCTGCTACTCAGTTGGAAACAGCAGAGGAAAAAAATTGGACAGCCAACAACAGTAGGAATGCTGAAGATACTGAACTCAGTCTTAGACCAACACTTTAATCTCAGCAGGCTGGGCTGTTTAATCTTGCAGCTGCAAGATGGCATTTTGATTTGCAGAATAACTTTTAAATCAGTCTGAATTCTGATCCAGGTACTTTTAAATTCAAGATGAAGTTAGTTGTTTATTGAGCAGGTTTGTGGAAAGTAGAGCCAAAATAAGATGCAAAATCTTCCCAAACCAAAAAACCTAAAAAAGGTGAATAAAAATGATCAGTTTTCACCTGCATTTTACCGCCAATTAAGTTTTTTTTTTCTATCAGAATCTTACAATTTAATCCCCAGTAAAGATGGCATTGATGGTTGCAGTGATTAATTATTTTTAGTAAACTTTTCTGACCTGCTTTGTTATTTAAGAAGATTTTCTTCTTATTTTGGTGCAATCAAAATGTTTCTGACGGTTGGCTCAGGTATTACAGTTATGCTACTGTAGGTTAAACCGAATGACTGAATGTTGGTTAATCCGGTCGGGAACCTGACTGGCTGTCTGAGGATAAAAAGGCGATTAGTGTCATGGATGAAATCATCTGCCAGAAGTGTTTAAGACTGTAACTTTATGGTTAAAAAAAGGCTTTGGACATGGGAATAACCGCCATTATAGTCAGCGATTTATAGTATTTCTCTATAACATGCTAATAGTCTGCCATCAGCAAATGTTCTTTTGACAACTAAGAAGTATCCATCTTTACAAGGTTGCACATGTTGGGCCTGGAAACATTAGCTATCTTATTTTACAGGAAATGACTAACCTGATTTAGAATTATAACCACAATCAAAAATAAAAATAGTCAGTTTGTATGAAATGGCAACATGACTGTATAAAATGGGAGTATGAACTACAGAACACTTACTGGAAGCATGATAAGACTGGGCTTTGTAACTGCTGTGGTTTAGGCACAATTAGCTTTTCAGAAATTTCATAGAACACAGACATTGTGAAGTTCATGGCTTTGACAAACAACAGGTTTTTATTTGCTTAAAAAAGATACAGAAAGCGAGTCATGGTTGACGATGAAATATAATATCAATGGACATCATACAAATTAAACAAGATATGTAAACTCTGATCAACTGAATAAAAAAAAGCGCAAAGAGAGTCAGTATCAAATGCTACTGGCATCCAAAAGTTCCCCACTAAAATGTGATTTTAATCCTGGCACATTTCAGGCTGAATATCTGAGCTCTCTACTTTCAGAATTAATTCAAAATGTTTGATTTCCCAGCACAGACCTGCTTTTAAGCATAGTTCACATTAGTTTTAAAAGGAGGAGGTCAATGCTGCGCATTCCACAGTCAGAGGTGCATTTGGAATCATTTTTTATGGAACGTGCAATTCTGTTCATGTTTAAGCTATTAGTTTGGTTTAATTAAGTTGGACAATTTGAAATGAACTCTTCATCTTCACCGTTTCATCCACCGTGTTAAACTACGAGAAGGCAGTCACTTAACCACTTTCCATGTTAAACTGATAATTGCAATAAAATAGATTTTTTTATTCTTCAGACATGTGTGATCACATATTTCACACATAACAATATAAGCCTTTCATGGTGAATCACACTGCCTGTAAAAAGTACTAAACTCCTTTGATGTTTTACCGTTATTGCTTTTACAAGACAATTATAATCAACAAAATGTAGCTTTTTCACAAAAAACCCTATAAATTTCAAATTTAAAAACTGATTTCTGCAAAATAATTACAATTAAATAAAAACATGTAAAATACAAAATGTGTTTATATAAATATGGACAAAGAGAAACAATTGAACAAAGTGAGAAAGGTAGGATGACAGATGACTGAAAGAGACAGATTTAAAGAATATAAAAATAGATGTTAATGTTGTGGGAAGAGTACAGTACAGTGATTTAATGTTGCACTCGTTTGTACAATCTGTGTAACCTTTACAAAAAAAGCAGGGGTGAAAAAAAACACAATCAACTTGCACCAACAGCAACCAACTGAATCAACAACGCTGTAACATTTTAAAGTTAAGCTGCAGCAGCCGTGTGTGAAAACATGCATTACTAACAGGCTTATTAAGAGATAAAGTTATAAAATAAGCCTGGGGACTCTATGCTTCAGAAGTTGATTCAGCTCTGCTCTGCTTGTAAGGCGAGCAGCAAAGAGCCTGGCCAGCTGGAGGCTGTCGTGATTCTTTCTCACAAAGTAATCAGAGGATGCACACAGCCACAGTGAGGAAAGAGATTTATGTCAACAATTATATTCTGCAGAAGTCGTAACATTAATGGAGACAAGGGACTTTGCTCTGCCTTTTATAGTTTCACTCTTGAGTCAAGAAAATGACAGTTTTTATTCAAAGGCTGCTACAATCAATTTTTCTAAATGAGCAAAGGGGGCACATGTGAGCATTTGTAAAGAGGTCGCACATATTAATCTGTTTCTAAATGACTGCAACCTTTAGATGAAAGCAACATTAATGCCTATTCTTCTCTATGATACATCTGTGCTTGTAGAACACAGATTTAGAACAGCAGTTGTTCTAGATTTCATTTTGGCATAAATTTGCAACAATCTGTGTTTGCGACCAAAGTTCAAAAGAAAATCTGAGCGTTATTGTTAATCTGTTATTTGTAGCTTGTCTATTGGACATGGCTCTATGCGAGTATGTCAGTCAGATGATAGGGATGTACTGCCAATCTGACATTTGTTCTTTTATGTTATTCTTTTTTGTTATGTATTTATTCACCGTTACTGTCCTGTTGGATGGGCTGTACTAAAACAGAATTTTGTTGTGCTATGTACAATAACAATAAAAGCATTCTGATTCTGATTATATCAAAATATGCAAATATTTCATCTTAATTCTACAGACTTAAATACAAATTTTACATCTGAATCAGTGTTGAATATTTTAGCAGTAGTTCTGTGCAGTAGAACACAATGTACTTAAAAAATATAACTTTTTAAAAATTAAATATATTATCCAAAACCCTTCTAAAGAGCAACTAGTATCATTGTTCACTAAGTTACTTACATTTATCATGAAGAAAGGCTGAAACCCTGACATATCTTCTGTCTCCTATAGAAACGACCGTATGCCTGTGATATCACAAATGAAACATTTCTAACAGTGCTACTTGGGGTGTCAATAGAAGAAAGATGCTAAAAGCATTCTAGGAGCAAGTCTTCATCCTTTCACCTGTTGCTATGCAACAAGAGGTTCACTTCTGAATAATAGCTTCAGCATTCCTCTGTTTCACCAGAAAGTTCAACACACAGGTGGTCCTGAGACAGTGAGAAAGTGAAGAATCATGGCCTAAGGACTGATATCCATTACTTAAGGCTCGGGGTTAATATTTATTCATTTTGGGTGATTAGAGCAAATCCTTAACCTAAAGAGAATAATTTCCCTGTTTATAAGAAGAAAACACGCAAAGTGGCATTGAAATGCATGTTCCCCTTAAGATGGCCAACATCTTAAGGGGGGCATTAAATAACTTAATTTTTTCTTAAGGTATCATTGTTCCTAACAATGTTATGGTCTAAAAAGAGAAACAAGGTACAAAAAAAAATATCTTGGGCCTGGATAACCCAGTGGGTAGATCAAGATTCAACCTTCTTAATTCAAAGACTTGGGCTTCCAGTCTTTGTGTTTAAACTGATGCAGAAGATAGCTGCTTTTGTTCCAATGATATGAAGCATCAAGGCCAATGAATGACAGTAAGTTGTGTTGGTGATGTTTTCTTCTTTTCTCTGCTGCTGTCTATTCTCCCACATAATTAAATCAGATAATATTCAACTTATCAAAGTAAGACAGACCAAAACATTTGATTAGACTTTCAATATTTGGGTAAAGATAATGAAAGTGAATTTGAGCAAAATTATGAGGAAACTTATCATAATTACTAGTGATGCTTATTTATTTGCTGGCACAACTTTAGACTTGGGAAAAAAAACATCAGTCTAAACAGACTGAAAGTTATCATTTCAATATAGGAAAAAAAACCCAGCTGCTGTTTAGTTTCTTCTTCCTTTTCCCATTACAGTTAATGTTCCAGATAAAAGATAGCAAAAGATAGTGTGTGTGTGTGTGTGTGTGCGTGTGTGTGTGTGTGTGTGTGTGTGTGTGTGTGTGTGTGTGTGTGTGTGTGTGTGTGTGTGTGGGTGGGTGTGTGTGCGTGTGTGTGTGGGTGTGTGTGTGTGTGGGTGTGTGCGTGCGTGTGTGTGTGTGTGTGTGTGTGTGTGTGTGTGTGTGTGTGTGGGTGTGTGTGTGTGTGTGTGTGTGTGTGTATGGGTGTGTGTGTGTGGGTGTGTGTGTGTGTGAGAGAGAAAGAGTGCCTCTGGAGCTGAATGTTCGTGTCAACGCCGACTTCCCATGAGCCTGCCTGAAAAACACCTCCGCGCAGGACAAACACTGTTACCACAGAACCTGTATCTATGGAGAGACAATGTGAGTTTACTTTTGAGTGAAGACACACAATCAAAGTTACAGCACACACTGAGAGATTTTATTTAAAGCTGCCAACATTGGCTTTATTGACTCAGCAACAACGTTCCCACCACAAACATGACTTACTTCTCTCCTAACAAAACAATTTTGCACTATTTTGTTTCACATAAAATAATTACGACATACATTTTTTCATTACATTAGTTTTGTAATAAAATAAATTAATTGAAGGGATATAAATAGTTTTACAAGGCACTGCACATAGTGCTGTATGTTTGGAAGTGTGGAAAGCTTTTTCATGTTAACAGCTGAGACTCTTGGCAAGATAAGCGGCTGGAGTCTATCTCAGTTTCATTTCCATCAGATGAAACCATGTGTAAGAAAATCACAGAACAAAGAAACAGCTTATTTACGTGTGTCTTAAATAAGTCCTGATGCTCAATTGCAGTTTTCACAATGCACTGATAGAAATACGGTGCGATTAGCGTGTTAATAAAGTTGACGACCTCCCCTCATGTGGAAGTCACACTGATGAGGAGAAATGCCTGACAGGGTGTGTGTGAGAGCACTCAAGCACTCACAGGAAGATAAAAATAAATCTGGGATGCATGGCAGCAGGACATACAGTAATAAAGCATGTTATATTGCACAGGGGCTCCATGTAATCCTGACTGCTCACTTTAAGAAATGGCACCATAAATCAAGTGTTCTGGGGCTTTAGTCTGTTAAGTGAGTTTGGCTCTACTGTCTAAATGTACTTCTTTTCATGCATATCAAGGCAGCAGATTAGAGCCTGTTCTGTATTAAATACAAATATATAAATACAAAAAAGGGAGGAGAGGGACTGAAAAATCATTTTCACATTTGCATTTTGTTTGGCTGCTTTTTTACCCCTCAGGCTGCAGCAAAGAACCAGAGGTCTGTGTGTGTGGTGACCGGATTGGCTCTATTGCCAGACCAAGTAAACAAAACCCCAGATTATCATCAGCTAATGAAGGCTGAAGCCCTGCTACAGAGATGACAGTGAAAGACAAGACTAGTGACCTGCACAGTGTGAAGAGTAAGCAATCAGAGGAAACGACCTGGACACCCACAGGATGACAAACAGCATTAAAAAGGGACAGATAATATTTCAGCTGATGCTATTTCCAGATATATGGAGTATTCCAAACAAACTGACATAATTATGGTGTGAGTATATTCAGATTTTATGATTCACAAGCAGGAAGTTAAGATTCACAACAGCTATAGCATAATAGTGCCATGGGAGCAGCAGTAGAAAAAAAATACTATTTTATGTGTAGATGCTTTTGAAGGAGGCAGCTGCTGCTTCACAGTGCAGCTGAGCTGCTTAGAAAATAATCAGAACAACACATGAGTTTGACCTCAGGCCACTACATGACAGATCATTTAAAAATAGCCTATTATGAATTCTAATATGTTTATGGTGAATTTTAGCGCCAGGGACAAATGTGTGAGAAACTTTGAAGGAAGTAAGGAGATTTCTTCAAAATGTTTAACTGCCTTCTCAGCATAAAAATATACATTTTTCCAAAATCACTATAAACTTCTAGAAGCTGCAATGAAAAAAAAAGAACATCCTGTAATGGCTGGCAGCAAAGATTTTGGTAAAAGACAAAAAAGAGAGAGATTCTTTTTAAACCATGTGTTGTATCTGTGTGGGCTGGATTTTAAAAGCTTCTTAGAATATAATATGCAGCACATGCCCAGTGTTGGTTCCTGTCTGAGAAACCACAAAACAGTAGAGCCTCTTTAATGCAGTTTTCTGTCAGGCCAATTTGTTCTTCAAGATTGAGAGCGAATGGTTAATGTCATTGAAGAAAACTGAAGCTTTGCTAGAATATTTAGCCAAGCTAATGTTCCACCTCAGGTCACTATGGCTCAGATAACTTAAAAATAGTCAGTTATGATATGGAATATAATCTGGACCACATATTGCACTTATCACATACTAAATTACATTTTAATTTTCACTCCATTAAAAGTACACTTCTGTTGAATGATTTCTTTTTTGTTTCTTTTTATGAACTTACCATTGTTTCTCTGTTCAGATCCTACATTCAGGACTGATTTTTGGGAGTGGTAAAACCAGAACTTCCTGTTTTGTGATGTCACTGATTACATCACTGAGTACAACCAACAACCAAATGAAAGGTATGCTGTTTAAAGAATTATTTATTTTGTTCAAAAAACAATTTGAGCTTCCCTTTATGTTTAGTATATGTCGGAAACCATTTTGTTGTGTAAGTGAGTTTGTAGATTGAATTAATAGTTGTATTTCTATTGTTTGGTTTAATCCATTCTTTAATGACAACTGTCAGACGGATTATTGCGAGACAAGAATCAGTTATTTCCTTTATTAAGAAAATTGTCAGAAAATGAAGATGTCTACGAATAAAATCCACCAAGAAACTCAAATGTCTGTCAATGATATTTTCCGACCGTCATCTTTGATACATGTTTACATTACAAAAGGGAAGCATCAAAATCTAAGGATCTTAAAAGTTAATGTAAACAATCATTTAAAACTGATCTGCCTACAGTACATGTACACAAAGATTGGCTGATATGATGTCCTATTGGAAAAAGTGAGAATCACTTACAAGTAAAATTTCAAGAAATGTCTTACTTTTTTTAAAAATAAGTTTCAAAATCTTTGACCATGCTGTGATGCACAACTCTTAAGATTGCTGTATTTTGTTGTTGCTGAACTCTTATTGCAGCATAGTGGATCACAGTAGAGAAGATATTTACATTAAAAATGTCTTAATCGGCTGCATTTCATTCAAAATAACTTTTTTTAGGGAAATGTAAACACTGGAATGTATTTAGTGCAGGTGAATACAGATAAAAGTAAAGAACATAGCAGTTATACTCACAGATTAAATAATTCTGCTTTTTTCCCCTCAAGATGAAGTCAAATAACCTGATTCCTACAGTGAGGCAGAAGCCATGTAAGCATATTCGTAGCCCAGTGGTCCACTAAGGATTAATCCTGCTTCCCACTATTGAGTATTCCTGACATGCAGCTTGTCAGTTTGAGATAAACTGGACTCTCCTAAAATCTTGTATGAGTTTTCACACTGCCAGCTTCCTGTGAGACATCCCTCTTAGCGAACCAGACACTCTGTGAAGGCAACAAGGACCTCATGGACATGTCTGACAGGAAGCAGCAAGAGCAGACGGAGATGGACTCAGAGTAAAGTCATTGTCTTTGGCGTTGGCAGGTTGACCTCTTATCAAAACACATCTGCAGCTAAAAATCACCATGTCCCTAAAGTTGATTCATAGCGGGCTCCTCTGCTCTTACCAATGAAGCAGAACAAAGTGGGAGAGAATGCATGACTTGACATCTATTTAGCAGGCCTGGGCCGCTTGCTTCGTCTCACCCTCGCCTCTCCTGCTTGGCTTCCCAAGCCTGACCCAAATATGACGTACCCGAGTGAACCAGAGCAGCAGCCGGGAAAGTGACAGCTCTCTCTCCAGCAAACTCCTCTGATTTTTTTCTGTTTTTTATTCCTTTTCCTTTCTGTAGATTAGAAAAACTCAGCTGATACGCACACAGCCATTCTTGAAGAAATTATTTTTTGATGAACTTTGATTTTTCTTCTGTGCCTTCATTCAGTAAATGTTCTCATCTACTCTCGATAAAGTGAGCTTAAGCTGATGGTGACACTATTGTATTTCCTTAAAGTGTTCACTTTATCTTAATACTGAGGCCTTACTTTGTCTGCTGATATGGAAAAAAGAAAAAAAAAAGTCCTTTCCAAATAAGGTCCATAACTCTTTCCTCATAATCTAAAAGCTGTAAGATCACACTATTGAGTTACCCTTTTCATCTAAAAATCCTCAGACAGCCTTCTACCCAGAACTACAAGCTTAAAGGCTTTACAGTTCAGGTCAGGTTACATTATTGTGGACTTTGTTTGATTTTTATTTAATTATTTTTCCTGTATTCAACCAGATAATACCCCATTGAGATCTAGAACAAAGCGTCTGGTCTCTATTTTCAAGAGGACCTGGCCAGAAAATTGCAACACGACAACATGGTTACACAAAAGTAAACTAGATTAAAACATATGCATAATTTTAAAACAAATTACAAATCAGTTCAAAAATAGTCTTGCTTGAAATCAAAAGTGTGCAACTCTGTAAATATCCCTGTGAAGTACTTTTAATTGTAGTATAACGAGGCAGAGTACAAGTACTGTGCCCACTATGATTTCTTGAAGTGTAATTAATTTGATCCAATCTTTATCACCAAATCAAACCCCAAGAGAACAAAAAACAAATTCCATATTGTCAAAAATGAAGGGAAGTGGGGAAAAACAAACACGCATTTGAGCTCAAACTCCTCCTGTCTGTCGAGCACGGTGGTGGAGTGGTGGTGATTTGGGTTTATTTGCAGCTTCAGCTTGAACCATGAAACCCTTGAAATATCTGAGATCTTCATGACCCAAATCTGGGCCATGCAGGCAATGACTCATTGTTGTATAAAGGAGAGTGAGCCAACATCCCTACAAAATGATGTGAAAGACTGCTAACAAAACAAATATGAAAGTTATTGTTACTTTTTAAAATGAAAATTATGTTGAAATCTATTTGTGTTATAACCTGATAACGTGTAATTATTATTGTTACGTAATTATACATATGACCCCTGAAGTAACAGAGTGTGTAGTTTGATGGTAGTCTGAATGCCCTTGAGAAGTTTCCAAACTCTGTACTGACAAGAGAAACACACCAAAAACTGCATGTGGGTCACAACAGGGGGTCCAGGAGCCTGGATAGCAGCTGATTATGTATTCTCTTTTGAAGGCAGAAAACATTTCCAACTGGAGTTTTCAAATACAGGATTATTATGAGGACTGAGTAATTGTCCACTTCTCTATTGCCAGAATTTGAATATGGTAAATGGACTGAACTTGTATAGCAATTTGGGGTTAAGCCCAGGGGCATTGAAACATGAGCTTTTACTGATATTTGTCACACAATGGTGATGGAGGATGCAGTAATGAGTATGTTCAGATATTGTGTTTACAAAAATTAAGAAGAACTGAAAGAGCTGCAGATCTGAAAATTAAGGTAAACTTTGACTTGTTTTATTTCATCTCTTTGTTTAATTATGTTTTCTGTTCAAAGCAGGAAGAAGAGTAAACCTCTCAGACTGCACAGGTGCAAAACACCTATGCAGTTTAAGTATAGTAAGATATACTGTACACTGATATTGTACAGTATATTTTATCATCAATGATGTTCACTGCCTTGCAAAATCTCATGTATATACTACTAACACTTCTTCCATAATACTCCTGCAAGAAACAGTGCACTGCTGCAATGGGAAGCTGAGTTTTTCATTTCTCCCAGTAAAGGAATATGAGTGGACAGATAAAGCTGCCCTGTCTGTAATAAATTCACATTTTGCTCCTGAGGATGTCTGCATGTGAAGGTTATTGCTGAAGTGACAGGGTGACAGTAACTTTTTCTCTGTCTTTGAAGTGACAGTGACTTTTTTTGGCCATTGTATTTTCTTTCAAGAATACTGTGTGTAAATTTAACTTTAGAAAACAAACAAACAAACAAACAGCTCTCCTGATATAGGCATGTATATATTTGCTTTGAGTGTTTTTATTGTTGTTTTTTGTACATTTGCACATGTTATCTTTTTCAGAGCCTTCAGAAAGACCCCAGACATGTGGATCCATTTCTGGGGACCCACCATGTATTTTAGGGTTGTTATGTGTATTCACAGAGCTACAGCTGCAAGCACTGAATTAAAATGCTGTATTGTCGGTCTTTTTGTGTTTTAAAATGGAGCTTGATCGTTAAATCTGATGCGGCAGCAGTGGCTTAAATGCAAGACAAACCTTTCTAATGACAACATCAGTGTGTTTCCTCAACGAACAAGATGAGATGCCTCTGACTTTATGATGAAAAAATGACTCAAAGATCAATTTTTGTCCAGGGAAGGATTAAGCAATCTATATCAACAGAGCATAGAGGAAATACATGTAGTTTCCTGACTAAAAGATTGTTTTTTTTCTCAGACTAAAATTCAAATATGATTTATTTTGCAACATTTTTGACAGTAGTTTAGAAATTAATCTATTATTAAATTAAGATAAGTGATCAATGTCTGATTTCCTCTTCCAGCTTCAGTCATAAATGGATGTGGACATTTCCTTGCTTAGTTATTTAAATACGAAAAGGTCACTTATGCCACAACTAAATGGACATGGCAATGAAAGCAGACGAAATGAAGCACAATTTTACTGAATGTGACATTTTGATGTGACACACAGACCATGTTTTGAGTCATTCAATCCTGCGTGGAAATGATCGGGACAGAGACACAGATGGTATGCGATAATGTTGCCAGTTTGCTTGAACAGCTTCTGAAAGCCAAAAGTAGTGCATGACACCGCCATCATCTGTTGCCAGAATGAAACTAAATGATCGCTTGATGCCTTTTCTCTTCTTGATGTCTAATTTTCACCTAATCGCCACAAAATTCAGCTTTGTGCATAGCCTTTGCACATGACTGCAATTATTCTAAACTTCAGATTTCAATATGTTTAGCAAGATAACTGGTAAAGTCACAAAATAAGACAAAAGAAATCCTCTGTTTCATCTCCTGGCCCTACGTCTACATGTTTTTGCATTGGGGTCGACAGTTTCCCAATCCTTTCTATGTTTTAAAGGAAGGACAAAGCAGAAGAGGTGGGAAACACAAAGATGCTGTTCAAATATGTTCTTTGGTTGCATAGAAAATTGTGAAATGTCTATATTTAGCATAGCATTGTACATCATAAAATGGCATGTTTATTAATAAAAAACTAAAACAGTAGCTAATATGTGCAACTGTGTATTCTGATAGATATTAATGGTTTGACACTCATGGCCCACAGAGAAATGTACACTGTGAATCTCTCCACTCAGCCATTGTTTTTACCCACTTAATCAGTAAACGTTTGTCGATGCAGCTGGCGCTCATTTCCAACAGTCCTAAGCAGCAGGGTTAACCTGGGATAGGTCATCCAACTATCACTAGACAACACAGAGACGTACAATAGAGACAACCACAAACAGACACACTTAAACCTACAGTAATTTAGCGTAACCAGTGAAACTAAAATGTGTATTTTAATTTTAGTTGGAAAAATTGAGATACAGCAGAGGCAACTGGCATGAAACTTTCAGAAAGACTTGGCTCTCATTTAAAGAATACGTCAAACATTAAAAGTGACAGAAGTCCAGAGCTTACCAGTTCAACCTGCACCTGATTTGTCATTATGAAGTGTTATCTATTGCTGATGGTGTAAGTTATTATGTACATATGCTGATAGTATGTTTTATTGAGTGTAGAAAACATTGGTATGAATATCATTTGCTTCTGTTGTTTAGCTTTTTTGTGTCTTTATTCCATATATCATTGAGCCTTAAGTGTTTTGGGATGTGCTGTGAGTTTTTGTATGCACAGCACATGCGTGTGTGAGTGTGAAAATACACACATAAAGTATGAAAAAACTTTAAATGCATTGTTCAACTTATAAGCAGACGTTTAATAAAATTACAAGACAGGGAAAATAAACCCTGTAGAAGCATTTATGTATTTCTTTATTTATACTTTATGTATAAATAAAGAAAGAGGCAAAGACAGTTGGAGATCAGCTATTCACCTGTCAAAGCCTTCTTAGCTCTGTGCTGTGGCGACGCGTTGCCTCTGGCTTTATGTTGGAGGCAAGTAAGAAAATGTGTCCTTAAGCTTCACTCTGCGATCACAGTACGACATGTCGCCATGTGACAGCTGGAAACCGCAGCACTGGAACCATTTACATCACTTTCTGCCATGCAGATGCTGCTACAGTATCACTGGACTAAGAATAATGTACAAATGTACAGTCAGTTCATCAAAAGACTGTTCTTTCCTAAAATAGATAGACTATGCTATGCTTGCACCTCAAGCAGGTTTTTATGTAAAATTCAGTTTTTATATACAATCTTCTTTCATAATCTTTTTCTTTGTGTGGTTGTTTATTGGTCATTTTAATTTGAACTTCATCAGACGCCAATATGAACAGTCTGTAAAACCAGAAGTGATCTGCACATACAGAATGCAGTTTACAGAAGTAAACAGATAATGTGAATGCCAGCTGGAATCTATCAGTTTTGAAATTGATACATTTATGACTGATTATGGGTTTAGAAGATGACCTAGCAACAATTTTAATAACAACTGAATTGAAGTGACTGAAGAATATTCTAAGCGTTGGAGCTTGTCAGTCAAGCTCCAAGGCTATTCATTCCCATTTTGCCGCAAACAAACCAACAGAAGCACTGAGTCGTGTTCAGACACACAGGACTATCTGATAAATCCAGCTCTTCTAATTTCAGCATGTTGATGCAGCGCTGCTACACATGACTCCAGAAAAAAACAGGACCAAAACTGCGACAAGATGCACAGTGACATAAAGGCTACTTGCATTGGCACAGAATTTTATTGAAGCTGAAGGTTTTTATCTGCCAAGGAATTTTTACTTCTCTTTACAAATTTGGCAGTTCAGTTTTGTGGTTCATGGTTGGTTGTGGAAAAACTTTAAGCACATATTTAATATTTTCAGAAATAGTTGTGATTTGTGGTTTGACTAGCTTACAGTCTTGATAACATCTCCTTCACACAAGCAGTTATATTTTCTTGATTTATGCCTTTGTAGGTTTGTCTTTTAGCAGCTAAAAATGCATCACTTATTCAACCGATAATGATTAATTTTTTTTAATGAACTTCAAGGCTTTGGGAAATATTTTCATATTTGTCAAAATGTCAAACTTACGTTACAACCATAATGATTTATTGGTATCTTTTCATTAGACACACAGGATATAAATGTGAGGTGTTGAGATATCGACACCATCTGAATTGTAAATTTAGGCCTCTGTGGGGGATCTTCAAAGTCTCTGATGGTAATCTCCCCAGATGTTCCTGCTGTTCAGGAAATCTCTAATTAGAAACATTTTCACCAGAAGGCAGAAAGATATTACAAAAATGTCTCACGACTCACTTTAGTTCTAAATTTCTGCACTAAGAGAGTCGCCCTCTCCAACAGAGATGCTTCATTGTGTCGCCATCTTACACTGTATTCTACTTTGCTCAAGGACACTTCAGCCCAACAGATGTTTGCTGTCCAGAGGCTCGAGCTGCAACCTTCCAGTTGGAGGACACTCTCTGTTATCACTTTTGCAGTATGCTGCTGTGTGACATGGCCTGGTCACCCCTGTGTGCTGCAAACTACCTGTGGGCTCATGCAGATTACTCTCTGGCTCAGGCTTTTATTCTGCTTTTTTCCAGTGAAGATAAACCTTTAAGAGAGGGCAGGCTCTGCTGAATTCAAGGTCAGAACCCTGCCAAAATAAAATAACCAAAATAAGAAAGAAAAAAAAAAAACACGATCTTATCTGCTTTTCTCAAAATTTTCAGGAAATTTTAGCTTTTAAAATATTGCATTTATTGTGTAATTGAATCCACTAAAAACATATTAATTGGCTTTTGACAGCAATAATCAGCAGAAAGAATCACACTGTTTTAAATTTGTTGAGCAACATGCATACAATACACAAACAATGTGACTGGTAAGGAGTCAAGACAGATGGAAAACAGGATAAAAATCATGAATAATAAGGAAATTGCGATGTAGCTTATTACCATATTTGTATCTGAAACTCAAAATTAGAGGAGATTCAGGATCCTATTATTCTAAAGAACCTGATGTTCTGCCTTGCAGACAGATACAACATTCTTGTTTTCAGGCACTGTAGAAAAATGTCTCTACAAGCTATTTTCTTCCAGTATTTTATTCAAAGAACACAAAGTACTAGAGCAAAAAAAAAAAACAAAAAAACATCTCCATTATTTTTTTTTTATCATTATTATCAATCTGAAGCAGCTCATTACTACTTGGAATGTCCATCTGTTTATGTGCCTGAATGTAATTCATAATTTTGTTGAAATCAACAGCAACCTCTTGTTCCAGGAATGGACCAGTATGCTAATAAAGACATATGGATTTACTTTTTAAAGAGCTGAACTCAAGGTACCCAACAGACACACCATTCTGGTATAATTTTGAGGAAATTTATTGTATTCATTTTTTTGGCAAAATTCTTACTTAATATTCTTCTTATCAAAAGCTTCTTATTCACAGCCACTCATGCAATTGTTGAAATATCTTTTCGATATCTCAACACTTTTCAGCAGAGCTGAAGTATGGTGGATGACAGATGGCTTCAGCTCTTTACAGAAACTCTTGTCCTTATGTCAGTTCATAAAATAAGTTTCTCGTTGATGTCTGAAACCAAAGCAGTTTTGCCACAATGACTTGGCTTTCTGTGCTGCACAAGAAGTGTGTTAAACTCTTTATCTGAAAACAAGGGTCTGAACCCAAACGCTAGCCTGTGTTTTGAGGAAATGGACGACATCTGCAGCTGCTGTGCACAAGTAAACTCGAGGAACACTAAACAATAAACAGAATTTAAAACACAGCATTGTTACTTAGTGTGACGTGGGTGTTCATGGTGGGAATTTGTTGCTTCTCTGGTATTATTAACTCCTACGAGTTTGCACACAGTTTAATAAAACAGTTACTCAACTAAACAATACGTGCTGCAAATACTGAGAATGACAAACGAAACATGACAGAACTCACCACTGGCTTAACTGGGTACAAATTTAATCAAACAGCTAACTTGAACTGTCCGAATTTGATCATCTAGTGACATGAAGTGGCAATTTTCACCAGTGATGTAAAAGTGAAATCAGAGACAGCAGTTAAAGAAGTTGTTAAAATGAAAGCTGTAATTTCTATGAATAGTATAGTGAGAAATGTCTGCAGATCTTTTCTGGTGTCAGATTCTCCACTGATGTCATGAGGGATGAACAGAGAAAAGCTGCTTAGATTTATCTGTTTTCATACAGTGTTATGCACTGTGCTAGTTTTGGAAATCATGGCAGGTGTTTAACAATCTGAGTCTACTTCATCTATAACTACATCCAGACAGCTGAACTATAATAATTGCAAAGATGCTAAAGAGTTAGAAATTAGTGACTTATAATTTTGGTTTAAAATATAATTTCAGAATTGTTTTTTTGGGGATGTTCTCTAACACATACACTGTAGTGTTGCTGAAGCTGCTAAAGTGAATGATTGTGGCAGAAGTCTGGAGAAAATGTATGGAAGACTGATTTTATGTATTCTTATTTTAAAGGAGAAACTGGAGCTTCAGTTGGTATGAACCGGTCAGGGTTGTGCAAAAACCGATTCTCAGAAATTGACCAAAACGTCAGAACCACTGCATCTCCAGTTTAAATTGTTAAAGAACATTTTTTAAAGATTGCTTCAAGAAGTCACAAGAAAATCCATTTTCATAACTGCAGATGGGGTTTTGTTTGACTTCATTTCACAAATCAAGTTAGGGAGACAGAAAAGAGGAGGAAGAGACCTAAATAAATCGTCTTGGCCTGCATGTAAAACATTTTTGTTGACATCAAACTTTGACCTGCTGTTGTTGTATTAACTTTCCAGACCAGTCAGGTTTTCTTGCTCTAATCTGCTCTGCATCCTCAGAACCAGAACCAAACATGGAGAAGCAACATTCAGATTATATATTCCTCAAAACCAAAACAAACTTCCAGAAAACTGCAACCCACCTGTTAAGAGTTTCTGTTGAATCATAATAAACTGAACATTGAACAACATAATTGGATTTGACAAAATGTGATGTTTAGTGCTTGTTTCATAACTGATGACTGTATGATGCTTTTATGACGTAAAATGCTTTGATCTGTCTTCTTTCTGAAACATTCTATGCAAATAAAATTGACTTTGTGCTGGTCTGTTTCATAAAATCACAATAAATTACACACTGGATTGTGGTTAGAACATAAAATAGATGTAAAAGTTCAATGTTGATTAATGCAGCTGAATGTTGTCATTAAAAATAATCAAAACATCAGAATGATGGAGATTTCTCAGATGAGGTGTTTTTTCCTCCTTCTTTTTTGACATTCATATGCTAACCGTTGATGTTTAATTTAATTAAGTTCACCATGAGAACATTTTGTGAATTACAAAGGTAGAACCATGAATGACTAAAACTTCAATGATCACAGATCTGGCTCCTGCTGCGGATTTGGCCAGCTGCACCCTGAAAGCTGGTGGCAAACTGGAAACTAAGGGGCCAACAACATATGGCGCACAGGCTTATAGGATTACTCATTTAACAAGGTGACTTGGAGAGCTACTAATCTTCAACATGTTCTAAAGGAGTATGGAGTCTGTGTGGGGCGCAGGGGAGCTGCCTTTTTTGAGGATCCCATACCCAATTAAACACAAACCTCCTTTAAGTCGTCCTTTCTGAAATGCAGAGGTTGGCGCAGTGAGGCTTTCTGGGTACAGCTCTTTACACTCGTAAAAATGCCAAGCAGACCGACCGCAGAGCATCAGATTCTGACAACATGTAGGTGCACTAATTGTAATCATCTTGACACAAAGTGCGCCGCAGGCATAAACACCACCTCCAAAGTGCGCTGCTGTGCGCACAGAACGAGACGCGCGCCGCCTAGATGGACGCCACGCGCGCACACACCAGCTGCAGATCAGAAAGTGCACTTATGTTCACGCAGATCAGTAATAAAAACAGCACTGAGGATAAAAACCCGTTTTATTAAACATTTGGGGATTTGGCGCTGGAAAATGACGCAAATCGTTGAGCTTTCCAGAAATGTAAGGGGCTCGATTATCTCCCATGTTCTGTCGTTAAATCAACTATCTCAATAAAAGAAGTAACCGCAAGTTCACATAGCGCTTTAGGTTACTTTAAATGTTAAAGTTCTGCCAGTTGAAGCTGATTTTCCGGCAGCCCACGGGGTTAAAATGCTCACTGAGACCGGACGACGGTGGCTTACCGTGGGGGAAAGCGTTGGGTTGCACCGCATGCAGGAAAGCGTGCACCAAGTGGAAGAGGATCCCTATGGGTCCGGGTTCGTAATGAGCCAATGTCTCGTAAACTCCCGCAGGCACATAACCAAAATCCAACTTTCCCGGAGGTGGTAGTCTCCGCGGCTCTGTCTCCTGCTGGAGTTCACCGGACGCCCACAGCACCGACAGCAGCAGTAGTGTCCCAGACTTCCACATCGTGTCCAAGCCAAACCCCGATCTTTCCTCAAACTGGTTCAAGATACTAAACTGGACGGTGGCGTTTCTTAAAGCCAGAGGAATTGATTCGAGATCAATCTTAAAGCGCTCCAGTGGATGGACTGCAGCTCTTCAAGTACTGCTGCCCACGGAGCGACTCGTTCTGAGCATCCTACCCCGCTGTGCGGGGATCCCTGTCGGATGCACACCGGCTGATCTTTCCTCTACCGTGTCCGGTAGTGGATGCGCTCAGCCCCTAAGAGATGTGCGCGCCTGTCGCTTCGACTTCAGCATCTGCGCGTAAAAGAGAAGCTCTGCGTCACGGGAACGGGCGGGGTCGTGCGCAGCCATCCAGACAGTGCAGAGGATAATCCAGAGAGAAGCGCTCCTCCTGTCGGGAAAAGGAGGCTGGAAGAAGGGAGTGCTAGTACCAACGAGATGTAATTAAATCTACCTTTAAGTCACTTTCCATCAAATTTATTTCCCAAAGCTTAGAACTATGGATTACGGTCAGAGCCGGCCCCAGGGATAAGCAAACTGAGAAACTGCCTGAGCCCACCTACGACAGGGGGCCTCAGACAGCACTATGGTTGACATTAGCACTGTATTGAATCTCAGTGTTGATCATAATGTCCCGCCTTTCCGCGGTTCAGAATTCAGTGACTCACCTATTCATGGATTTTTCTATAAAACATAACTCCAAATTTTTGTGGTAAATCTGTTTTTTCATAGCTATTTTTCAATAGAGTATTTTTAAAATATTCAAAAGAAAATCTATTTTAGAAAGTTGTAATATTTAGGCACAATGCTAAGCTATTGGCTGGTGTTTGTAAAGCAGCATTGTGTTGATTGGCTAAAGAAGAAGCAAGGCTGTAGATTTAAGCTTCTGAGGTAAATGGTAAGTAGCACTACCTCATTTATTCTCAGGTAGTGCTAAGATGGTTTCCACTGTAAATTTCATACAAACAAGAAGTTATAAGTGTTTTTAAATTGGGTCTTGAGTATTTGCAGGTTTTGGCCATTTGTGGATTATGAGGGAAACAGAGACGACAGCAGGATCTTAAAAAATGAGTTACATTGTATAATCATTTATGATCAAAATGATTTTCAGTCGCTCAAATTTTTTAAGACAGAATACTCAACGTAATTGTACCAGTCAATTACAAATTACCAATCATTGAAGAGGAACATGTGCACTATTTTATTAGAATAATCTTTAATATTAACATTATTATTATTCGATTACAGTTTAATACATTTCCTCTTATGATGTTTATGTGTTATGGACACTTCCAGATTGACATTTTTATTTCCTAATACTGGGTTTTGACTTCATTCATCTGGAATGCATTGTGTTCACATGTCATTTATACCAGGTCCTCAATTTTTCTTTTCCATCCATCTAACAGATGCTACTGTCGCCATGGTGATACCTGGCTTACTGGTATGATTGCTGATGCTATGTTTAGGTGAACATTTTTCAGTACAATAAGATCTTTGTTCTGACTGTGGAGAAAATCAAGCCTCAACCCTGGCTTAGAAAAGTTTCATAGTCGACTGCGATCATATTTCTTTACAGATAAAAGGTCATTAAACCTGCAGAATGGTTTCACTGTACTGGTAAATGATGTTTTAGACCCTGGGTTGGAACAGATGACTTTTGGATTCAAGTTAGTGTTTCTGTCTGGTTTGACTAAAAATGCCTTGAATGAACAATATTTTAACATCTTTCCTGATTATTTTCTTCCGACTTCCGTTTTAAAGTTCTTTTTCCACCCATTAAGACCACTGCTGCTGCACTGGAATGTATCTAAATAACCTACAACTACACCTGCCGCCCTACAGGAAGCTGTAACAGGGCTGCAGCTTGCCTCAGCTCTCGGCAGTGTAAGGAGCTTAACCATCTAAGAATGTCTGGTGCAGATTTACTCTGCCTGACCTCCGCTTCCCAACAGACAGTATGCGGGTAAAGATGAGGTCATCATCCTAATGGGAAGTCAAAAATATAAACCAATGTTCCAACTTTGTGAGCCTCAGTCCTTTTGTTTTTTAAATCTGGTTTTCCAAACGATGATTCTGTCAACATCTCCAGAAGTATAAGAATCAGAGTCAGATTTTAAACTATCATTTAGCTTTTAGAGTGATTTGATATGCAGCTGTATTGCTGAAACACCTTGACTATGCTTTCCCCTCCCCTACTATTTCTCAATGTATGTTTGTGTTTTTAAAGTGTTTCATTGAACTTTTGACATATCTTCCTTCCCCCCAACCCAGTTCTTGTTTCCTTTAGCTAAAGCCATAGTTTGCACTCCAAATATGCATTCATCAAGTCATCTTTTATACCTGTTTGTCCTTTACAAAAGTACCATGCTTTTTAGTCAGATTTTATTCTGATAATCCCCTACTTAAGTTGGCAATGTTTACTTACTAGACAGAGTAAAAACTGCATGATCCTGGTCACTGAGTGAAATGTGCTATACCCATTATAGTTCATGTGCAATCAGGTGTTTCTCATGATTATTAAAGCTGTTTCAACACCACATCACAGAAGGCTTCTGTTGTATGTATGCAATCTCACCAGAGGAAAAAGACAATTCTGTATTACATGTATGTTGCAAAAATAAGTGTTTTTTCATGCTGCAATACTGCAATCATATTTAAGTAGGCCATTCCAAAGGCTCCCTTTAAGCCTTTGGAGACATACACCAGTGGACTTTTTTTT
The DNA here is from genome assembly GCF_027474105.1 of Poeciliopsis prolifica. Classification (NCBI taxonomy): domain Eukaryota; kingdom Metazoa; phylum Chordata; class Actinopteri; order Cyprinodontiformes; family Poeciliidae; genus Poeciliopsis; species Poeciliopsis prolifica. Next base: position 6,834,707 of record NW_026562381.1, read on the forward strand.
TCCATATCAGTTTTCTAATCTGGCTGATTATTGATTGATGTAATTCTCCAATGATTACCGAATTAGATTCAGAGCTACAGCTACAAAAAAAGCTGCTGCTCACAGTTACTCCTTTCCTTAATGGGATTAAAGAAAACATTTGCGATCACCATTTAAAAAAAACAAAACAAACAAAAAAAAAAAAAAACATTTTATTATTTCAAAAAGGCAATTTCATTCATTATCAAGATATGAATTAAATATAAATCTAAACTAATAAAAAAGAGCAGGCAGTGTACTGGACATAAAAACACTCCACTTCATCAGTTCTGTTGACCTCAGCATTGGCCGCCTGCAGTTCGGCTGCCCTTCACTGTAAACAAACAGAGTTTGGACGACTCTGGTCGGGTCTGAGAGAACCACACGATGGTTTGAGGAATCACATTTCACATGGAATTTACAGTTCCCCAAGTAGGACCATATTACTTATTATGATGGACAATGAGAAGCAACACTTTGCCCTTTAACATTAATGGCAACTTTTTTTTGGCTTAAACAATCTTTGAAATTTGTCTGTACGTCCTTGTTCCAAGTACATTTTGGTTTCCAAGACTGAATGACAAAGACAATTAATTTCTAAAAATCTGATTCAGTTTTACAAGTCAACAGTTCTTTTTAAATTGTGTTTTGGTGAAAAGATTTTATACACATTAACTGTGAAATAATGGATGAAACCAGAAAGCAAATCCAACTATATTTGCATTATGTTTGAAACTGACATATTTCTGATAAAACTGAAGGACTTTGCTTGACTTTCTATCATAAATATACCGGTAATCAAGTTTGGGATTTTTATATGGTCCTAACATTTAATTATAAACAGTTTTTTATATACTCCATATGTTTGTCATCTCTTTTAATCACAATAAAAAAAACAGTTTACAATAACTTCTTAAAGTCAGTCGAATTACAGGTTTTAAAGCACACATGCAAAAAAAGGCATTCTGTCGTGGAAATATTGCTTCTATCTTTCTAAGATTTTCCTATGGAAACGTCAGCTGAGTTCATGTGAAACATGACTCGATGTAACTTAATGGTCCATCAGTGCAAACATTTGAGACCAAAAGAATTAAAAACTAACTTGGTGCATTCCAGAGGAGACGCCACACTGATGCCGTCTTAATGGATATCAAGACTTTGAAGATGATAATATTGAACGATTTATCACTTTGTTCATAAAAAGGTGACATTATTGATGGAACTGACCCGCTGCAACCTCCACCTCTGCTTTCCACATGCCGAGTCAGGGACCAGCAGAAGCTGCTTAGTTAACATCAGCAGGATGGTGAACATCATCAGTAATTTGGTGAAGGTGTTAATGATACAATGATGATGTAAACAAAACACCCTTTTAAAGCCAACAGTTTAAAATAATGTTTTGGAGGTTTTTTTTTTTACTTTACTTTGGATTTCATGTTTGCTGATTCTTATGCTTTGATTTATAAATTTCATGTAGTTCTCTGTAATCCACATTTTATTATCCTCAATAAACCAAATAAAGTGATTTATATGTTCAAAAATATATTTCCTGCTTTTCTGTTTGCAACACCATCTCAACATAAATGCCTAAAATAATCACTTAGTCTTGAAAGCCAATATGTTGATACTTCAGCATGTTCTCATACAAAATTAATCTTCTGACACTTGCTTTAAAAATCTGTGGTTTTAGTTTGTTTTCTGTCTGCGGAGCGACATTTCTCTCCTTCTGATCCCACAGCTGCTCAATCAGGAAGTGCTTGTGTGCTGTCACACTCACGCATTGTTGCTTTCTTTCACACAAGCACGCGCACACACACACACACACACACACACACACACACACACACACACACACACACACACACACACACACACACACACACACCCACACCCACACCCACACCCACACATCAATTGGCAGATTGTCCCAATGACGCGGCTTCCACACTCACACTTTCTGTCTCCTGCTGTTTATCAGACACCCGAAGTGTTCTTCGTCAAACTTCTCGACCTGAGGCGGCGATCACAGCAGAACCGCCTGACGCTGTGTCCCTGGTAACAATAACTTACCAATATTGCCCATAAATAATCTGCTTTCAGCTTGGAGGATCTGGCTGAGAGCCTGCGTTCTCCGCTATACCTGAGTGGGTTACTTGCTACATCGGCAGCTGCTGCTGGTCAGTCGATTCGGTTGCCACAGATTGTGAAGCGGTCGATCTCCAGCAGGTCTTTATTGGGAGCTCTGTGGTTCATATCCGAGGCTTCGTCTGCCTCCTCTTTCTGTAAAGGTGAGGCTGTTGGTGGTTCAGAGTCAGATTGGGGTTCTGAGATCGAAGGACAGCTCTCTGCTGTTGCAGATGAGGCGTCAATGGGTGGAGGGAGAAACAAGTCAGGCCGGGGAGCCGGCTGGGTGGTCACAGAGGATGAAGAGGAGATTGGAGAGCTGCAAGGTGTGACAGGAATCTGATCCATGCTGGATTCACCTTAACGACAAAGGATGAAGAGTAAAAACTCTTTTTCTCTGAAAATGTATTTGTAACTATTTTCTGGACAGTTGTCTAGAAAGACTTAAATATTCCAATAATAATTTATTATTACTTATATTATAACTTAAAATGCTGTTATGCTTGTCAAGCTAAATCAGCTTTGCTCAGAGTAAAAACAAAAAGGCAGTGGACATAGTTCATCTGACAACTTTGTGCAGGGTTCTTGTTGCCAGGCAACCATGGCAGACTACAGCAAGTCAATGCAATCTGTCAAGTTGTTTGCAAAAAGGCAAATTATTGCCATTTTTGGCATCTTTGTCTACTGATTACACAAAGAAGTTGATATATTAATAAACCCTGCATGCTGCAGCTGACTGACTAATAATGACCAAACATTCAGCTATAAAACCTGGCATCTCTCTTCCTGAAGATGCAAACTACAGCTAAAAGCTAAGAGAGATTGAGTGGTTTCACTTGCAAACAAATACAAAATCTATTTTATCTTTATATGTTTGCTTCCTTTCTTTTTGGGGAACCACGGTAAGGTGATTTTTATATATATATATTAATATTTCTATCCCTCCTCCTCTGTGAAAGTGAGAAAAGATCAATAAGAAACCGGCTTAGAAAATAAAAAGCAGTTATTGCCACAACTTGGCCGACCTCCACCAAGATGGCTGATTAAAATGATTCTAGTTTATCCAGAAAAGAATAAATTAAAGGACAGCACAGATCTCATTATGAAATATTATGTTTTGTTGAAAGGAAACAGTGTGAACTATTTCAGTCTGAGAGTACAAGGAGTAGTATCATGAGAAAAAATTATTCTGAGAATAAACAGAATAAGTCATATTTGAAAGAATTGTACAAAACTCGTAATTAAGAGGGTTGGCAGGAGAGACAACTGCTTCACTTCAGGATGTCTCTGTTGCCAGCAGCACATATAAATAACTATTTTGATAAATAGAACTGCAATCCACTAACCAAATGATTTTGTTTGTCAGAGAAAAGTATTTGCATTGTTTTAAAAACAAAAATAAGATGTTTAGTCTGCATATAAATACCAGCTGTTTTTATAAATACCTTTGCTGGTCCATCAGCTATAACAAACATTTTTCCCAACAGTTAAAACTTACAAAATAAATAATACATGCCAATCTTTTTCTCTTTTACACAAAAGTTGACTCAAAGTTTTTAATAAACATTCAGTTATTAGTGTCACAGTTCTAATGAACTTAAATCGTTTGAATTTTATGTCAAAGGACAGAAAAAAGTGATCAGACTTTTCAATTAAAAAAATAATTGGACATTTTTACAAAATTGAGGCAATACTTTTTTTAGTAACAAGTAAAATCCACTGCACAAGATAAACCTCATGATGTGTTTTTGTCCATATTTACAACTTAAGACTTCAATAACTTTTTTGAGCGATCCCATTATCTTCTCTAAAGATGTGCACTTTAATAAAAATAAAAACTTTTTTTTAAAGTGTAGCTTTTAGCTGTAGTTTATTAAGACTTGATGTGATCAGCTTTGTTTACCTGACGTTTTAGTGCATCTACGTGGGTCAGATTTGCTGGGACTCTTAGCAGAGAAGGACGGAGCGGTCGGTGGCCTCTCAAACAGTTTGTCCTCCATGTTGGCTCGCTTGACATAAACACAAGACTTCCCCAGTAGCACGATACTGTTCAAAACTTTCAGAGAAACCATCCTACAAGTAGAGCAGCAACAAAGGAAACAATATTAGAATATTTAACACTTTATTGGCATGAAGAAATAAATTGTTAAAAATGTAATAAAGGATAAAATAAGCAATAACTAGGGGCTAATTTTGAGTTTCCTTGAAGTTGAACTAAAGCAGGTTTTGGAATTTAGATTTAAAAAATTTTTTTTCCATAAATGGTGACATTTACTAAACTTGTAGAACTCTTTCACAGAGTGAGGAGACCAGAACACCGCAGTTATTAATTTATTTTAATTAGAAACAGAGTTTTCTGACTAAATCCAGCAAAACTCGAATGCACTAAAAGTTACAGAAGCATCTTAACACATTAAAATCAGATCAAAATGTTTGTGTCAGTAATTAAGTTTAAAATATGAACTTTTTAAAATTTTAGAAGTTAATTATTTGGAATATTACTTAACATTCTGCAGCTTTAAAGGTACCTCTGCTTAAAAACACCTTATTCTGTTAATTAGGTCATTAGCAGAAGTTTGTATAATTTGGTTGCTTGCTGAAGAGAAAACTGACCCCTTTGATGTGGGTGTTGGACCAGGAACCAAACAAAAGGTTTCAGTGCTCAAGGTTGAAACCCCTAATTCAGAGGATTGTGAGTCAACGACCATTGAGAAGCTTAATAGAGAGTCAAAATGTGGACTTCGGTTCAGGTCAGTGCTTAAAGAGTCGCCTGCTTCAAATATTCTTTAAAAAAAATAGAATAAATAAATAAAATGGTATTATGTGATATTTCTATTGTCTGAGAAACAACTTTTTGGATTTTCATCAGCTGTAACCAAATTTAATCAAAAATAAGCAGAATGTAAGTCTACATAATGCTAGTTAATTTATTTAATAATTTAAATATTCTTTTTTTTTTTTACACAAATCATAATTTGTTGAGATGCATTGGTAATAGTGCTTTCTTAAAATTGAGCCTAACAATTGTAAACAATCACCACCATTCAAGCCTCATCTTTCACACTCGCATGCTGATGTGCAGAATGCTTTTCTTTGCAGAGCTTTGATTTTGACACTGATGAGTGGAAGACGGACACATTTGGGTCTGTGGAGCAACACTTGCTGTGACAGGCCATTTGGAACTGAGATTGTGTCAGCTAAATCTTTGCCAAGGCACAGCGATCTGCTCAAACAAGGGCTATTTTTAAACCAGAGGAAAGGGAAGACCAGAAATGACAACAATGTGTTCTTCTCCCTGAAGTGAATTCTTCAATGGGAAGAGCCCAGTGGGAAATCAGTTACAGTGTTCATGCTTATGTAACCACAGATGTGTCAGTGTGACCTCATCAAGCGCAGAGAGCAAATCAAGAGTCTAATTGCATAAAAAATTTATTTCTTTAGTTTCTGAAGCATTTGTTAAATTTGTCAAAACTTTCATCATAATATTGTGGTTAGTAGCTCTCATTTTGGCAATAGGAATATAATTTGCCATATAAAAGCAGAAGAAAACAAGCAGAGCAAAACTAAAGGCTTACCCGAGATAAAAGAGGAACACACATGTGTATGACAGAGCTCCCTGTACCTTCACAGAACTCATCACCACTCGGATTAGCTGAAAAAACAGCAAAACATTCCAAAATCAGTTTCATCCAAAAACCCCAAAAATCTAAAACCTAGTATTTGGACTGTTACTTTAAATGCGTAATGCAAGATTTGAGTCGGTTTAGGGTAGCAGACTGTTGTCACTCACCAGAACAGCCAGCGGCAGAGGGATGAAGCCCATCCTCCGGGCCACTGAGTCACTATAGTCAGTGTAGGCCTGCACAGTGACAAACAAAGGTTACATCTCTTGACATGAGAATCTGTTAGCTGCATAGGCTTCATGATGTAACAAAATAATTGCAATGAAATAAAAACAAACAAGCAAAAAAATTAAAAATCATACGTTCTTTTGTCGACTGCTAACAAGATCGAAGGCCAGACTGGCTCTGTATTCACTGTACACCTGGAGGACATGCATGTGACCGGTTAGAAACTTTGTTCAATAAGTGATGCGTAAATCCGTTATTTTGCCGCTGGCTTGTTTCTTACATCTGCTGTGATGTCGTTGAACTTTGTGATGAATGCATGTTTAATGATGTCAACAGCAACTTCAGACATGACGACCATAAAGACATCAGGGAACAACATCCACAGGTGGTCTGAGGAAAAAAAAAATCATGTCTGAGCAAATCCATCATTCTGTGTTCATCCATCAATGCAAACAAAAATAATTCTAATGCACAGTTTCCTAAAATATTTGTCCAAGTAGCAATGCACTAAAAGTATGAATGAAAAATGAGAAGTGTGCTGCTTTAAGGTGTTAACATTTCAGTTGACAGTCAACGTCTCACTGGCAGGGAGTTTGTGTTTGAGACAGGCAGGAGGAGATGAGTGTCAGAAAGCTGTCAAACATCAACGCCCGGCTCTTATCTCTGACTTTACTGCCTTGTTGACTGAAGATTCTGGGAAAAAACTCCCCAAAGTACTACAGTTGGTCAGTGGAAAGAGATAGAAAGCAACTGCTCAGCATAACTGTCAAATCTTTGTTCAAGGCAAGCAGCAACATCAGTGCTGGCACAGAAATACTGTCAATATGTTATATTTATGGCAAAAGTGAAATGATGCAGTTTTGTGTTTATTGCATTTTAAATGTGAATAAAAACTTAGTTTATAAGGAAAACAATTAATTACCTGGGTTCCATGAAAACTGCTCCATATTCCTGAGACAGACGATGAGGAGGAGAACATAGCTGGTAAACCGTTCTTTTATATCTGAAAGGTAAAATAAAAACTGCTAATTAAGTATAGTAAAAAATGTGAAATGGGCTAATTAAAACAGTTCACATAAAGTCAGGTGCGTCTTTATCTTTGTTTTGTGTTTAAAGAAACACCTACCTTGTATTTAAATAAGTTTCAGTACATTTTAAAAAGAAGTTTTTTTTTTGTTGCCGTCATGTGTGACAATGAAGCCAAAAATTAACAAATGCACTTTTCTTATTAAGCTTGTTTGGGAAGCCTTTACCTGTCTGTGGTATCCTATCAAACACCTATAGCTGAAAGCAGAGCTGTCCAATGCAACAAATGTATATAACTGTTATGAAAAATTATGTGCAGTGTGGTGATGAAAAACTTACCACTGTTAGACATTTGGAATAAATTGTTCTTCTCAAATTTCTTGAAGACACTTCCCTTGATCTCCACAAACTGTGATTCATAAAGGACACATAATAATCAAATCTATATTGTATAAAAATACAATGTTGTAGCTGCAAGAGTCAAGTTTCAACATCTGCAAGCTGAATATATCAACATACAAATACTTTTAGTGCATTGCTACTTGGACAAATATTGTAGTTAACTGTGTGTTAGAATTGTATTTGTTTGCATTGATGTGTGTGTGGACTGACATTGTTGGACATCATGATGGTAAGCAGAGACTTGTTGTGCGAGTTGAAGGCAACATTCAGAGTGGAGGCTTGGACCATGATGAGGATGGAATGAAGAACTGAGGAAGGAATACTCAGGAAAAACACCTTTTTAAAAATAAATCAAGTTAAATAAAGGCATTGGTTAGGAATAATACTTATAAACTAAACCAGAAACTGCAAAAGTCTATTATTTCAATAATATTTGGAGATTTCTCAGATGCTGAAGTGATAGGCATAAACAAATGTTGTTTAAGTGCAAAGATTTTGATTTTACCTGCCTTTGGTATGCCATATTTGATAATAGATTTCAAATATCTAAAAATATGTATGTTACAGAATACTCATTTACCTAGGGTATGACCATGTGTATCACTGTTCTTTTAAGGAATAAATAAAAGCTTTTGGGTTGAAGATCAAATGGAAGGATACAGACATAAAAGACAGCCATAAAAAAGTGAGGGATAACTCCAATATTGTCTCTTTTGCGTTCTTTGGGTTCAGTGGCCGTCCAGTATAGAGCATCCAGGATGTCTTGACCAAAAGATGAGAAGAGGCGATCTGCAACCTTAAAAAGGACAAAAGGTTGGAAATGAAGTTCATCAGAGCTTTAGAAAGACAGTAAATGTAACCTTAATGATGTTAGATAGTGAACTATTAGATTTTTCTGCTAAATCAGAACCACCTCAATCCAGACACAAGTAACTTTCATATAAAGTGCTTCAGAGCATCAAATATGAAAGAACTACAGTCTGCCTGTGATGCTTGCTTTCCACACAAGGATGAAAGGTTTATTTTATGGGTGCAAAGAGTTTGCTCACATTGCTAAACATAGCTTGTCAATTTATTCACCCATGAATCGTAAACTTTTATTAGATGTCGTACTACTGAAAGGGTATGCGAGTCTGAAGAGAATTTAAGAATCACAAGCCTCAATTATTTAATATTTAATCTCTGAACCTCAAAAAACATTATTGTGTTTGCCAAGAATTAAATACTAGATGTACTCAGAAATCTGAGTCTATTTATCAAAATCAAATGGTTTTCAGCTCGATCCCAGAGTCACAAAATCTAATCTGCTTTTGATCAGTGAACTGATCAAGCCTCTGCTAAGGGAGAAGGAGTGTAGCTGAGAACTTTAAGTATTAGATGTAAAAAGCTATTTGAAAGAAAACTACTTTTTATTATTGGGGAAAACTGTTCAATATGTCAGCTTTGAAGCACACTTTTCCTTGTAAAAAAATAAATTTTTTGAAATACTACAAATTTATTTAAAATGACTCTGCAAATAAATAGTTTATTTTCTTCCTTATGGATTCCATGCAATGGAATGGACTTTAAGAGTTATAAATAAAACAACAGTGTATCCTAAGGCATCTCTGATTTTGTTTTTCGTGTTTGCAGTGTAAAGTACCTCCAACATGTTGTAGATGATGTAGAGCTTGATGACGGACTGTCCTCTGATCAGGTGATACATCATGGAGTAATCCACGTAGTGCATCATGGAGAAGCACAGCACTAGGATCAGCCCCTTCAGCATATCACAAACCTGCGCTGGCTGCAGCAGTCGTGACCCGCTGTTCACACAGACACAGGAACCCAATCAGAAAACTCAGCATCTATTTCCCGTACAGACACACAGACTTGTGTTATTTAATGCCCTAATGCATGCTGAGCTGCAAGCTGTTCTGTATCTCCCAAAATCAAACATGCATGAGTAAATATGTTCACACCGCGACGTAATGCGTGCTGACAAACGCACACGTGAACTAAGTATTAACATGAAGACATTTCCAACCTTTTGAAGAATCATGCACACATTCGTCTACTCCACTCTGACGCTTTACTGTAAGGCTAAGACAGCAAAACAAAAAGGAACAGACTACAGATGTCTCCCTGCCTCACCTATTACTGCAGGTTACTCAGGCTGAATGATCTCTGATTAGATTCTCACAAGGTGATACTGAGATACAACACGAGTAATATTTTCAGTTCTGTTCAAAATGAGATAAAACACCAGGAGCAACAACAGATGGTATCAATAAAAGTACAATCTGAAATATTAAAGATATTATCTCCTTCATATAACATTTATCTTGGAAGCCAGCTGTCCTTTTAATATGGTTGTTTTTGAAATGTGCCTTTCTGTTTAAAGTACATGTATAAAAAATAAATCCAGACTGTTCTTATGTACCAAACAGACCAACAGGACCAGTGGCAGAGCTTCTCCCTTGATTAATATGTTTCACTTATGATATAAAATTGGATTCAACATTTTGGACAGAAATGACTAAAACAGAAAACAAACAGGCATCAGCTGTCATATCCAACAGTGACGTTGGCACGTCTTTTCAGGGTAATAAAGTGAGTCAAACATGCAGCTTATTTTATTAATATCTGTAGTCGGCAGAGGCAGCTCTGGAGTATGTTACGAGAAGAGCTGACAAATCCATGGGAGCGGTTATTTAGTTACAGAGACAGGGGCGACTGGGAAGAACTGGAGATTAATTTGAACACTTTCTGCACATTCTCCATGTCAGCTCTGTTTCGTCTATTTGCATGCAAAACCACTGTAGAGAAATTATTTCTTTCCCTTCTAAGGACATGAACTTATTGGCAAAGACCAGCTTGTTTAAATTATTCATTTATCACTGTGAAGTGGGAATATACCTTGAAAATGCTAAGGGAGCCTAATCAGCCTGCTACTATTTAGTCAATTGAGCTCTTCTGAAAGCTAAAACCAGTTACTAGTCCTGCATGATTTTTTTTTCTTTTCCAAATCACAAAAGGCCCAATTTTTAAACTCTCAATAACAAGGTGGAATGTTAGGAAGTATTCTGTCATTGATGCTTCCACAGACTTTAACAATACGGTAATACGGTTGGTAATAGAGAAGCTAAATCATTGCACCTCTGAACTGACACCAGACTGACAACAGCCTAATCATGAGCACCACTGATTCTCAGTCAAAGCACAGCTGAGGAAGCAGTTGAACATCTGGGCTGTTTTCAATATACCATTAGAGGGTAATTATCCTCACAGTGAACTTAGATTGTAGCTCAAAATGTTACCCCATATCAAATTGCTTCATATTGCATGTGCATGAATTCTGCAAAAATGGGGAAGACATTGGTCATGGACTTCTGGTGCTATACCACCACCTAGTGTTCAACATTGCATTGCATTATATATTGCAGTTTTAGTATAGTTTTAGTATCCCTGAGAAGGCTCTTGATTCTCAGCACACAGGCTTGAAATTGCTGCAGCCTTTAAAGTTACCTGCTTATGGGTGCATCATCTACATTCTGTAAGCACATCTTCACAAACCAAATATTTTTACGAGAGCAGAGGGCAGCATTACAAGCAAGCAGGACTGAGTATCGTTCCCTCCGCATGAGGATGTAAAAGAAAGCTTAACATAAAGGGCATAATAAAAAATGAAAGATTTTGTTAAAGAAGCTTAATTTTGAGTATCAAACAGTCTGTCTGTTGCTGTACAGTAGTTCAAGATAATTTAACAGTGGAGGTAAATAATTACTTTGTTTTTCTCCCTCATAAGTACTGGAAAATGAAGCTACAAACAACACAAACTGCAGTGCAGCAGTAGGTTTACCACGAACACTTAACACAGGATGAAAATGGCCAAACATGCTCAGCAGAACTTTACCAGAGGAGACAAAGTTAAACTAACTTGAAGACCAGAACATGGAGTGTAGTGCTCGGCTGTATCTTTATAAACATCATGGAGATGAGATGAGACTGATGACTGGAAACATGGGCTTGTTCGGGACAGGACTAACTTTTACTGAAGCTATGATGGGCTTGTGGGAGCATACCTGCTTCTTTTGCAGTAGGGGCATGTGCGTGCCCTGCAGGGGAAGGACAGTAAGGTGAGAGATAGGCAGAACAGGGGGCAGAATATGACACGGGGCCTCTTGTGAGAGTAAGGGTACATTTATCCATAACTTTGTGACATAGCTGAACTGTTAACAATTGTTCCGCTCATCTAACTGCTCTGCTCTAATAGTCTGCTCTACAGACTATGAGAGTGTTTGAAAGAAGACATTTTTCCTTAGTGGGTTTTGGCCTTTTCTGGAAAAATTATCTTTTCAAAGTGTGGCCCTATGCAAAACTAATATAATCATTCCTAATATTTTCTTTGCAAGTCTTACAACTTATATTCTTACAAATTAATAATAGCAACAGACATAATTGCCAGTCTAAAAATTAAGAGAATTATCTGACCAATTTGTATTTACCATTTATGCTTGCATAAAAGTAAGTGGACATCCCTTTAATTTGACTGTTTCTGAAATACAGTACATGTTATAATGTTTTAGACTTTCACATATGTTAGTTGACACATTTGCGTGAATGGGTGAATGCAGTGTAAAGTGCTTCATTCTCTCGACTTGATAAAGATACAAGTTCAGGCCATTTATCATTTACCATGTCATTAGATGAATAAAACTCTATATAAAAGCACGACTTAAGTTTGTAAAGATGCGTCTGAGCAAAACATCTGGACCATAACCCTAATACAAAGGTAATCAGAGAATCATAAAACTGTGGCTACAAAAGCTGGTTTAATAGAATATAAATTTTAGATTGCTTAAGTATCTAAAATGTTAAATGCTTTTTTCTTTAAACTATGTGTGATAGATCATGTGTTGATTTTTATCTGACATTGGATTGATCCAATTTGAACTTATGAGATATTTGGTATGTCCAGATACAACACCTGCAAATGCATTTGCAGTTTAACCATTTCTCAAGAAGTATGAAAATTTATTTGAATCCTTCTGACATGTTATTACATGAAGAAACATAGGAATAGATCACATGCTCCTGGAAGTGTCTCCTAACACAAACTCCTCAACATAATGACCCAATGAGAAGATTCCGGTTCTGGTTTTCACAAAACCAAGACAAATACAAAAAATTAAACATAATACACGCATTTGTGCAGAAATACAATTTGGTCTTATTTCTGTTTTCAGTTATTGCATAATGTATGCTTTCCAATCTTACCTGTAGCCACAGCATGGCAGGGTGAGGAGGCGAAGCAGAGCCAGCAGCACTCTAAGGGGCAGCAAGGTGAAGATGTACAAGAAGGCATCGGCACACAGGAAGAAGCCAAAGATCATCAGCTAGAATCAACAAACAACACCCCCTCGTCAGACAACAGCTGTCAGTGTGAATGTAAAACCTCCACTGTGATCATTAAATGTGTGTGAGCTGAAAAGTAACAATTCAAAAATCTATATTCTTATAATCCATAAATTTAATAAAGATCAGATTATTTAGCGGCAAATCAAAAGTACTATCAAAATGTTTCACAGTACGTGTTATTCTAAGTCACATATAATTGCATTGAATGAAATTTAGTTGTTAAAAATATTGTTACACAGATTTCTGTTTAAACGTAATGCTGCATGGCATGATTCAGTTGATTTAGTTAACTCAGCCTATAGCTAGTGGTTGATATTAAAATAACAAACATTATATTAATTTATATTGTACATTATAAAACAACTACAGAAATATCACCAATGCGCATTTTTAATTATTATAGCTATTAGTAATAAGCAATACTTGAATTAATTAAGCAGAATCAAAAATTATTTTAAGATTGTGCAAGGACAACTATCACATATTTGGTTTATTCACAAGAGATTGATATAGTTTCCCCATCATCCAGTACACTGACATACACACTGAACATTTGTTGGGTTGTCACATGGATCAGCCGTAACTCAGTTTACTGGAGCTTCAGGCTGCTCATAACATAATCATTTCTGTTTGGCTGGAGAAACAAGCAGCTAGATGAATCTGGCCAAAGAGAAACAAGGGGAATAGTTCAGGACCGTTACTGCACACTACCTTCTCCAGCTCCTTGGGAATACGCATGCATGTATATACCCTCTCCCTGCGCTCTGTGTACTTTGCTTCATTGTGTTCCAGGAAGTAGCCTCTGGTGAGTTCTGCACAAATGAAGCGCGTCAATGATGGATCTGGAACAACAAGAGGGCCACAGTGTTACCACAAAGCCATTGTCTGTGACAATTGCAGCTGTCAGCAAAATCAGATTTCAATTCCATAAATGCTACTGGAAAAAGCCATGAAAACTGATTAATTTTTCAATTTTTCAATGCAAAACATCAAATATACTGAATACTTATTATAACAAAAGTATTCTCCTGGCAAGTACAATTGTTTTAAAACTTCATGATGTTTTGTGATTAAATTGATTAATAATAATCAATTAAATGATAAATTAAAATGAAGGATTATGTTGAAGTTTAAAAATAAAAAGGATTTCACTCTAAATACAAGCAAACTAAATGTATTTTTAAACAGCAGCCACAAAGAATACTTCAAGCATGTTTTGAAACAATGATGAGTTTGTTGGGCTTAATGTCCACATAATCATTTTACATCATTTTCTAAGGATGTCTATCATAACCTTATGCCATAACTTCAACAGTAGCTGTTTTTGTGCAACTAGGCACATTATGTAACCCAGCATGACTTCGTACTTCATACGGAGTCATGATTGTTTAACTGTGTTGAGATGATATCAGATATACTTGCTATCAGTTGATCCCTGTATAATTCACATCAACATACCACAACTTAAAGGTGAACTTAAGGTTTATATGTTTGATTGATTTGTTTTCTTTTTACACCTGAAAAGTATTTAATTTGATTCATTTAGTATTTATGTTTTTGTCTAAGAGCCTCAAATCTAAAAATTATAAAAATGCAACTGTATTTTTTTCTAATTAGTATTTATTTTTTGTAACTTAACCTTGAAGTTACAAGGTCTGTTCATTAAAAATTTCAACAGAAATTTGATATAAATTTGATTTATTTCCCTCAATATCACTTTGAAACAATGCTCAAGGTGGATTTCTGCCCAAATAAATAAATGGATATTCTTCTAAAGTGAATTTTGGGTCAACGGGTGCGTTACAAACATTTAAAGTGACAAAAATAGTCATGTGTAAAATACTTATTTTATCTACTCTGACTATAATGTGACACTCAAGCAAAACATGAGTTACCTAGTATAAAGCTATGTGGCTGTAATTTAAAGTACAGTTATTTACTTTGAAGTACTAACAGACTTCAAAGTAAATAATGTAATGTAATAATATTTCATTTGAGTCCTGTAATGTCTTGATAATAGTTTAAAAGAGATCAGAAATATTTATTCAGGACTTCATAACTCCTTTAGAAAATCTATATTCAAATCAGGTATGGACCTAATTTACACATGTCGACAGTAGGTGACAAAGAACTCTGAATAAATTAAACTTTAAAAAAAGCCAACTGACTTCAGGGAAAAACCACTGTTGAGACAACATGTGATTTACTGTTTAACAAATAATACATTTCAAATGGCATCTTGGTATTTTGTTAAGTGGTTGAGGGAAAAGTGAACACATTGCATAAGTAAAACTTTACAAACAGGTGAGCAGATGATTGTCGTCTAATATCGAATATTGTTAAGTACAGTTTCAAATTTATAAATTAGAACATCTTTCATTTAAGTAACTCAATGAAAAATATTCACTGACCTCAAAAAAGTTTAACTTATACTATGTAGATCAAAGACAAACAGCTACATATTTCAAGCATCTGTTTAGTTTATAGTTTAAAACTAATAAATAACCTATATTTATTTTTTACAATTAAAATGAATTTAAAAAGTCTTTAGATATGGTAAAAACAAACAAAAAAGATGCTGTAGATCCTTCTGCAGGACCAACAGCACATGGCCTGGCTCCCCAAATCATCACAGAATCTGGGAACTTCAGACTGGACCTCTAGGTCATTGAATTTGGTCCCCTGGCTCTTTTCTTTCAGACCAGGTTTTAAATCAGTTGCAGTCCACACACTGTATATCTCCCTCACACTTTTTGTTTTGACCTCTTAATATACTTGGATAAAGTACACTAAACAGTAAGCTTCCATAGCAACAACCTTTTGTTATATATTGGTAGATATTTATTTTACACTAACAACAGAGCAAATTCACAGCACAGTGTGGTATGGTAGCCTAAAATACGAAAAAGTAATAAGAAAAAATCTTGTCATATACAACAGTAATACGAAGCTACATAGGTAGCTTAACCAAATCGCTGAATTTGCTGTTTTAAGCTAACTGGCAATTTATTACTAGCTTCTTGATTAAGCTAGCACTGTATATAAACAAACTCAGCAGCTGTCATCAAGCTGACTCATTTAGGCTTTTGCAGCTTTTTTATGCTTAATTCCTCACCGCTACACTATAGACGAAACGTTGTAGTCATTGAGTCACATAAGTGTGAATGGCTAAAAAGGTCAAAACAGACTAAAACAAGCTTTAAGTTGTTTAACGGTTGTATCTGTGGGTTCCCAGCTGGGTAGACCAAACGGTTACCTGCTGAGATTTCCTGCTGCTCTCTCTTCACGGCACTAATGTCGAAAAATCCCAACGTCTCCGGTAGCTCTGGAGTTATCCCGATTTTTCCCGACCTGTGAAACTCTTCCCAAGGTCTTTTCTGTCTTTTCTTTAGCTCAGTTTCGTTTTCCTTCTCTTTTGACAGCTCGGTCCCCGACACGTCCGCCATCTTTACTCTGGTCAACGCATGACGTCATCGGAGCGGCGTCGGTCTAAGACACGTCAACTCGAAGATCCAATATTTATAACAAAAATATAATAAATTCTAAAAAAAAAAAAAAAAACTATATGTCAAACTTAAAATATTTTTGTGGTTCTGCCAGAACCTTAGACATTTTCTGTTTTCTTTAAAATTCTCTATTAAATATATTTTTTACAAATTCTGAAGCCAGCCACAAGACTTTATTAATTTGCAAATAAAACTATAGCCTACATTCATTTAATTAATAAATGTGTCTAATAGCCTGTGTGCAGAAAAAATGGATGCATTCTTTATGTAAATAAAGAATAATATAGAGTAACTTAAATAAATCAATAAATTTGTATATTACATCTAGTTTGAGTATACCTTTTAGACGAGGGCATCAATTTGATGTTAGAAAGAAAATACATAAATTTCTTTTGCTGTCAGTTCTCAAGCTATTCCACATGGTGGTGCCAAAGTCCTGTCAAATATTTCAAAATTTAAAGTCTACCCAACAACAGCACCGACGCTTCTTCCTACAAAGGACAACGTTTACATATAATGTGTCTTTCCCAGGCTAAGCAGTCTCCTAAGTTACATTGTGCTAAATTATATAAACATCTTATGCACCGCTAAGATGTCACATGCAGATTGATTATATGAAACTGATATATAAATAAATTGAATTAATAAGAGACTTGCATACACAGTGAATACACATAATGCTTATGGTTTAAAAAAAAAAAAAGTTTTATAGAAACATGATTGCATGAGTCACTAAAGAGGGGCTTCAGAGTTTTTAAAGTTAAGGCCTTTCAGTGATTTAGCCTTGAAAATTGCACATCTAAAACTTTAATGCACATATAATTCTGTATTGCATTCTGCTCTTCTTTGTGAATTATGGGTAAAAATATCAGCAGGTCTGTTTTTCAGAATGATCATTAAAGGCAATCAAAAAATAGCAGCAAAAGAGAGAATTTGTTTAGGAAAAAGTCATTCTATGCCATTAGATTGTATGAAGTGTACGCACAATGTGAACAATAATTTATGTTTTGCCAGTGTATAGAAGTGGGAAAACTATGACCTAGAAATAACAACAAAAAACATACTGATGCATATCATGAAGCATTTTTCTTATAAAAGCTCACAATTTTTTCTGCACCTTACAAAGAGAAACATTCCTGATGTTTTTTAAAAAAATATATCATTAATTTTCCATGTGTTCTGGATCTGGGACAGTATTCACTGTTATGTTTTGAACATAACAATGAATAGGTGGTAGTATTAAACACAGTGACTTCTAAAGCCAATTTATAGAGAGCAATTAATCGTACAGGCATATTTTTGAACTGGTAGGAAAATGTAATACCTGTATGGAGCAGATGAAAACTCCATGAAACAGGACCCCAGGCCTGACATCTGAACCCAGGACCTAGTTGCTGCAAGGCAGAATTGCTAACATCTGTTTCATGAAGTAGCAGCTCTCAAGGAATAGTGAGACTGAAAAATGTTACATCCTCAAGCGTGCAAAAATGTTCTCTACCGTTTCAAGGCCTTTTATGAGATGCCAGAGTTTTATTCTCCTTAAATATATATATATATATATATATATATATATATATATAT
This sequence comes from Poeciliopsis prolifica, assembly GCF_027474105.1. NCBI lineage: Eukaryota > Metazoa > Chordata > Actinopteri > Cyprinodontiformes > Poeciliidae > Poeciliopsis > Poeciliopsis prolifica. The sequence continues at coordinate 6,852,615 of NW_026562381.1, forward strand.
ATATATATATATATATATATATATATATATATATATATATAGCTGGATAGCTCAATACATAAGGCATCAGTATATCACCCGAGAGGGCAGGGTTCGAATCCAGTCTGGGTCCTTAGGCAAGACCCTTCAAGCTACTGCCTACCTCATACCATGAGAGATACTAAGTTGCATAACATGCCGGCTCAGACGTCGCCCGGCCAAACAAGGTCTGCGTCAGGTGTTGGGGAACCAGAGCACCTTGATGACAAATGGGCTACTGGAACAAGACAGAAATGGGCGAGAGATGAAAATGTGGATCTGTTGGAATGCTACTACTCAAGTAACCCTAGTGAGAGAGGTTACATGCAAAGACTGGGGAAGGAATGGTTACTTCGACATCCCCAGTCAACACTAAGCGCTAAACAACTAGTAGCTCAGTGTTCCAACATCCGCAAACGCAAACTGCTATCACAACTTGAGATTGACGAGATACAACACAAATGCTACGGCAAAAGGGAGGAACCCGGATGTCAGGACTGTGGGGACTTAACTACAAGTCCCCACCCAGTGAGGGGATACACGGCCCCAATGAGCGAAACAGAGCTGAACGAGACAGCTGCTGACCTGAGAGAGAGAATCATGACCCGAATGACAACCAGGCCTCCCCGGCGCCAATTACAAAGGCTGAGTGAAGTACCATCTGAAAGTCTCATTGAGAATGTGAATGCAGCATTGAGAACGATCCCTACCAACACCATAACAGAAACCAATGAGCTGATCTACAACTCAGCATCAGTGATCCTTGAGATACTTGGCTATAAGAGCAACCATGAGACCCAATACCCACCATGGAAAAGACGGTTAGAGGCTAAAATCAAGGTAACAAGGAGGGAAGTGAGCCAACTGTCAGAGCTCCACAAGGGTGCAATGAAAAGACCAGTACCCAGAAAGTACAGGCAGATGCCCATACCTGAAGCACTCGAGACTGCCAAACAGAGGCTCCAAGCCTTGTCCAGCCGCCTAAAGAGATACACAAGGGAGAATGAATCCAGAAGGATTAACCGGCTCTTCTCCACTCAACCAGCTAAGGTGTACTCTCAATGGCAGGGTAACAATAACAACAGAGCAGACCCACCAAGGCTGGAGACGGAACAATACTGGAAAGGCATATGGGAAAGGGAGGCGTCCCACAACAGCAATGCACAGTGGCTGATCTCTCTACGAGAGGACCACAGCAACCTCCCTGAGCAAGCCGGTAACCATCACTGTGACAGATGTCCAAGAAAGAGTCTCAGGTATGAAAAACTGGACAGCACAGGGCCTGACATGATCCATGCCTACTGGCTAAAGAAACTCACTGCTCTCCATGAGCGAATGGCAGCCCAAATGAACCAGCTGCTACAAAGTGGGACTCACCCTGAATGGTTAACTGAAGGGCGGACAATCCTAATCCAGAAGGATCCATCAAAGGGTCCAGTCCCACCCAACTACCGACCAATAACCTGCCTCTCCACAACCTGGAAGCTCATGTCAGGCATCATAGCGGCCAAGTAAGCAAACACATGGATAAACACATGAGCACGGCACAGAAGGTATCGGTGTAAATAGCAGAGGAGCCAAACACCAACTCCTCGTAGACCGCACAGTTGCCCGAGACTGCAAAACCCGACACACCAACCTGTGCATGGCTTGGATTGATTACAAGAAAGCCTATGACTCAATGCCGCATACTTGGATCATTGAATGCTTAGAGATGTATAACATCAACAGGACTCTGAGAGCCTTCATTGCAAACTCGATGAGGCTGTGGGAAAACCCTTGAAGCCAACTGCAAACCACTTGCACAAGTGTCCATCAAATGTGGCATATACCAAGGAGATGCTCTGTCCCCGCTACTGTTCTGCATAGGCCTGAACCCCCTCAGCCAAGTTATCAACAAGACTGGCTACGGATACAGACTCAAAAATGGGGCCAATATCAGTCACCTACTCTACATGGATGACATCAAGCTGTACGCCAAGTGTGAGCGAGACATCGACTCACTGATCCACACCACCAGGATCTACAGCACTGACATTGGGATGTCATTCGGACTAGAGAATGTGGTCGGCTGGTCACAAAGAGGGGGAAGGTCATCCACACAGAAGGGGTCTCACTCCCAGAAGGAACAATAGCAGACATAGAGGACAGTTACAAGTACCTAGGTATACCACAAGCAAATGGCAACCTCGATGAGGTCACAAGGAAAGGAGCCACAGCTAAATACCTCCAACGAATAAGGCAAGTCCTGAGAAGCCAGCTCAATGGCAAGAACAAAATCCGTGCGATAAACAGCTATGCCCTGCCAGTAATCAGATACCCTGCTGGAATAATTAGCTGGCCAAAGGGAGATAAAAGCCACAGATATTAAGACCAGAAAGCTACTAACAATGCATGGAGGTTCCATCCCAATCCAGCACCCTGAGACTGTACACGAGCCGCAAGGACGGAGGCAGAGGACTAGTGAGTGTGAGAACCACTGTCCAGGACGAAACAACTAAGATCCATAAATACATCAGGGACAAAGCCTCAACAGACAATGTGCTCAGTGAATGTCTCAGAACAGGGAACGGAGGTTGAGGTGCCAGAGATACCATCATGGGAGGACAAACCCCTACATGGGATGTACCACCAGCAAATAACCCAAGTGGCTGATATCAGTAAATCCTACCAATGGCTGGAAAAAGCTGGACTCAAGGACAGCACAAATGCCCTCATCCTGGCAGCCCAGGAACAGGCCCTAAACACCAGAGCAATAGAGGCCCAGATCTACCACACCAGACAAGACCCAAGGTGTAGGTTGTGCAAGGAGGCCCCTGAGACAGTCCAGCACATCACAGCAGGGTGCAAGATACTGGCAGGGAAAGCGTACATGGAGCGACATAACCAAGTGGCAGGCATAGTGTACAGAAAACATCTGTGCAGAATATGGACTGGAAACCCAAGATCAAAGTGGGAAACACCCCCAAAGGTGGTGGAGAACGCCAGAGCTAAGATCCTGTGGGACTTCCAGATCCAGACAGACAAATGGTAATGGCGAACCAACCAGACATTGTCGTAGTGGATAAACATCAGAGGAAAGCCGTTGTGGTAGATGTAGCAATACCAAGTGATTGCAACATCAGGAAAAAGGAGCACGAGAAACTGGAGAAATACCAGGGCCTCAGGGAGGAACTGGAGAGGGCCTGGAAGGTGAAGACCACAGTGGTGCCTGTGGTCATCGGGGCCCTCGGGGCAGTAACCCCCAAACTGGAGCAATGGCTACAACAGATCCCAGGAACAACATCAGACATCTCAGTCCAGAAATGTGCAGTCCTTGGCACAGCCAAGATACTGCGCAGAACCCTCAAGCTCCCAGGCCTCTGGTAGAGGACCCGAGCTCAGAGGATAAGAACCACCCGAGGTGGGTGAGAAGGGAATTTTTATATATATATATATATATATATATATATATATATATATATATATATATATATATATATATATATATGGCACAGAAGGTATCGGTGTAAATAGTAGAGGAGCCAAAAGAGGAGCCAAACACCAAACTCCTCGTAGACCACACAGTTGCCCGAGACTGCAAAACCCGACACACCAACCTGTGCATGGCTTGGATTGATTACAAGAAAGCCTATGACTCAATGCCGCATACTTGGATCATTGAATGCTTAGAGATGTATAACATTAACAGGACTCTGAGAGCCTTCATTGCAAACTCGATGAGGCTGTGGAAAACCATCCTTGAAGCCAACTGCAAACCACTTGCACAAGTGTCCATCAAATGTGGCATATACCAAGGAGATGCTCTGTCCCCTCTACTGTTCTGCATAGGCCTGAACCCCTCAGCCAAATTAACAAGACTGGCTACGGATACTGACTCAAAAATGGGGCCAACATCAGTCACCTTCTCTACATGGATGACATCAAGCTGTACGCCAAGAGTGAGCGAGACATTGACTCACTGATCCACACCAGCAGGATCTACAGCACTGACATTGGGATGTCATTCGGACTAGAGAAGTGTGGTCGGCTGGTCACAAAAAGGGAGAAGGTCATCCGCACAGAAGGGGTCTCACTCCCAGAAGGAACAATAGCAGACATAGAGGACAGTTACAAGTACCTAGGTATACCATAAGCAAATGGCAACCTCGATGAGGCCACAAGGAAAGGAGCCACAGCTAAATACCTCCAACGAATAAGGCAAGTCCTCAGAAGTCAGCTCAATGGCAAGAACAAAATACGTGCAATAAACATCTATGCCTTGCCAGTAATCAGATACCCTGCTGGAATAATTAGCTGGCCAAAGGAGGAGATAAAAGCTGCAGATATTAAGACCAGAAAACTACTAACAATGCATGGAGGGTTCCATCCCAAATCCAGCACCCTGAGACTGTACACGAGCCGCAACTCGACTGTCCAGGAAGAAACAACTAAGATCCATAAATACATCAGGGACAAAGCCTCAACAGACAATGTGCTCAGTGAATGTCTCAGACAACAGGGAACGGAGGTTGAGGAGCCAGAGATACCAACATGGGTGAGCGAGAGGACAAGCCCCTACATGGGATGTACCACCAGCAAATAACCAAGAAGCTGATATCAGTAAATCCTACCAATGGCTGGAAAAAGCTGGACTCAAGAACAGCACAGAGGCCCTCATCCTGGCCAGCCCAGGAACAGGCCCTAAACACCGGAGCAATAGAGGCCCAGATCTACCACACCAGACAAGACCAAGGTGTAGGTTGTGCAAGGAGGCCCCTGAGACAGTCCAGCACATAACAGCAGGGTGCAAGATACTGGCAGGGAAAGCGTACATGGAACGACATAACCAAGTGGCAGGCATAGTGTACAGAAACATCTGTGCAGAATATGGACAGGAAACCCCGAGATCAAAGTGGGAATCAATCAATCAATCAATCAAATTTTATTTGTATAGCACATTTCAGCTACAAGGCATTTCAAAGTGCTTTACATCATAAACACAAAACACAAAGGCATGCAACATAGAATAAAATACCAAGGGTTTTTTTTTTTTTTTTTCCTTTTCCTTCCTTTTCTTCCCCCTTCCCTTTGTCACGGAATTTAAGCGCCTGTTACCGCCGGACTCCGCCGTCCGTTTAACCACGGGTATTCGCCGGGCCCCGTTGCCCACAACAGGAAAAGGTCTCAACCTTTTGACACGGAATTTAAGCGCCTGTTCACGGAATTTAAGCGTTCTCCACCCCCAAAGGTGGTGGAGAACGCTAGAGCTAAGATCCTGTGGGACTTCCAAATCCAGACAGACAAAATGGTAAGGGCGAACCAACCAGACATTGTCGTAGTGGATAAACAACAGAGGAAAGTCGTTGTGGTAGATGTAGCAATACCAAGCGACTGCAACATCAGGAAAAAGGAGCACGAGAAACTGGAGAAATACCAGGGCCTCAGGGAGGAACTGGAGAGGGCCTGGAAGGTGAAGACCACAGTGGTGCCTGTGGTCATCGGGGCCCTCGGGGCAGTAACCCCAAACTGGAGCAGTGGCTACAACAGATCCCAGGAACAACATCAGACATCTCAGTCCAGAAATGTGCAGTCCTTGGCACAGCCAAGATACTGCGCAGGACCCTCAAGCTCCTAGGCCTCTGGTAGAGGACCCGAGCTCAGATGAGAAGGGAATTTTTCATATATATATATATATATATATATATATATATATATATAATATATATATATATATATATATATATATATATATATATATATATATATAAAGCCATTGAGTCATAGGCTTTCTTGTAATCAATCCAAGCCATGCACACGTTGGTGTGTCGGGTTTTGCAGTCTTGGGCAACTGTGTGGTCTACGAGGAGCTGGTGTTTGGCTCCTCTACTATTTACACCGATACCCTTCAGTGCCGTGCTCATGTGTTTATCCATGTGTTTGCTGATCTGGCCGCTATGATGCCTGACATGAGCTTCCAGGTTGTGGAGAGGCAGGTTATTGGTCAGAATGTTGGGTGGGACTGGACCCATATATATATATATATATATATATATATATATATATATATATATATATATATATATATATATATTATATATATATATATATATATATATATAAAATATGAATTATATTATACATTATATTAGTATAATTTAGTATTAATATAACAGTATTGGGATATTGATAATTATCAAATATAATTTTCTTCCATTGCCAATTTATTATCAGGAATTTGCACAAAATCTTTGTGGAATATTGGAGGACTCCTGAGAAAGAACCTAAAACAAATAAAGGAAATGATTGTTGATTTCAGGAGGATCAGGATTAGATCAAACCTGTTTCCATCATGGAAGAAGAAGTGGACGTGTTTGAGGGATATAAACACCTCAGTGTTCATCTGGATCACAGACTGGACTGGAGCAGCATCAGAGCCAGGGACCGTCAGAGATCAACAGACTGGTAAAGAAGTTCTGTTTCTGGGAAACCTCTGGAGATGGTCATACAGAGAAGGATTCTTAAAAGGACCAAGAAAATTTGGGACAATCCTGTCCATCCTCTTCATCTGATTGGACTTTTTTCACTGGGATCCAAAGCTCTTGTTCCTCCAGCTCCTTATGGGTAGGTTGTACGCCTGCATGTCCTAGGGCCTCAGGCCCGCTCCATACAACCTCATCCACGTACTCGACTGGGACCTCTCTTCCCCTGGGAGTATTGTCCCACTTCTCAATCCCGACAAAGACAATTTTTCTCTGTTGGACATAACGGTCCACTTTATTATTCCCGTGCCAATGAGCTCCCTCATGCATGTGTGACCTTTAATGCTCGACCTAGAACTCCAAATGCATTTTTAACTCAGCAATCTTTTTCCACAAGTCTCGGTGTGCCACTGGCTTGCCCTTGGCTGTTTCAAACCCATTTTCTTCCCAAATGAACAAATCTTCTTTAAGGGCTATCCATGACTAACCTGGCACTTTTGATCTTTCTTTTTGACAGTTCCAAAAGTCCTTCCAATATTGCAGTTACTTCTCCGGTTTGGGCACTGCCAGGGGCTTTTACTTTTTGCCGACACCTTTCTTGGCCGTCTCGCTTCAAGATGAACTCCCAGAATGCCACTTGGTCAGATCCTTTTCTTGATCCATCAGTGTAAAGTATCCATTCAGGGTGTTTTTCGTCTTCAGGCTGTGCTTGTGGCCGCTTCTCCAACTATCATTTGGAACCATCTCACGTTGGGCGACATGTCTCTCAGGCCCGTTAACACCTTTCGTTTTAAACAGATGGTTTAAAAAGAAAGGTGTCAAAATCATCATACTCTGGGAAGCAAACCTCCTCAGCTGGGGAGGTTTGCTTCTCAACTGGGGACAGGCCAAACGGATGGGAATCAAAAACATCGTCTGTTGGTTTTCTGTGTAAACCTGAACAGATCACACCTCCTTATACCAGTTTTCATAACAGGCTGAAATGTTAATAACGGCACAATAGACAACCACAAAGAAAACGAAGAACCCCTTAACATAACACAAGAAATCAGAAAAAAAAATTATAGTCACAAGAAGAAAAAGTAAACACAAAATTAAGATCGGTGCCTTCCATCTATTTGTATTCTTAAGTATATATTCCAGTATCGATATGCTGTTTAGGTGACTGGCATGGAGAGAGAGGGCAGGGGAAGATGGCGTACTTGATGTTTGCTTCTCAAATCCATTTTGATTATCGTCATTCGTGCTGTGGCCACAGAGGTTTGAGAAGCAAACCTCCCCAGCTGGGGAGGTTTGTTTCTCAACAGGCGATGGATGAAACAGATGAGATTCAAAAACATCTTCTTCTGAAGGCTTCTTTACTGGAGCTGGTTTAAAAAGAAAGGTGTCAAAATCATCATACTCTGGGAAGCAAACTTCCCCAGCCGGGGAGGTTTGCTTCTCTACTGGAGATGGTGTAAAAAGAAAGGTGTCAAAATCATCATACTCTGGGACGCAAACCTCCCCAGCCGGGGAGGTTTGCTTCTCTACTGGAGATGGTGTAAAAAGAAAGGTGTCAAAATCGTCATACTCTGGGAAGCAAACCTCCCCAGCTGGGGAGGTTTGCTTCTCAACTGGGGACGGAGCAAATGGATTGTAATCAAAAACATCGTCTTTTGGAGATGGTTTAAAAAGAAAGGTGTCAAAATCATCATACTCTGGGAAGCAAACCTCCCTAGCCGGGGAGGTTTGCTTCTCTACTGGAGATGGTTTAAAAAGAAAGGTGTCAAAATCATCATACTCTGGGAAGCAAACCTCCCTAGCCGGGGAGGTTTGCTTCTCAACTGGGGACGGAGCAAACTGATGGGAATCAAAAACATCATCTTTTGGAGATGGTTTAAAAAGAAAGGCATCAAAATCATCATACTCTGGGAAGCAAACCTCCCCGGCTGGGGAGGTTTGCTTCTCAACTGGCGACGGAGCAAACTGATGGGAATCAAAAACATCATCTTTTGGAGATGGTTTAAAAAGAAAGGCGTCAAAATCATCATACTCTGGGAAGCAAACCTCCCCAGCCGGGGAGGTTTGCTTCTCTACTGGAGATGGTTTAAAAAGAAAGGTGTCAAAATCATCATACTCTGGGAAGCAAACCTCCCCAGCTGGGGAGGTTTGCTTCTCAACTGGGGACGGAGCAAACTGATGGGAATCAAAAACATTCTCTTTTGGAGATGGTTTAAAAAGAAAGGTGTCAAAAATATCATAGTCTGAAAAGCAAACCTCCCCAGCCGGGGAGGTTTGCATCTCTGTTGCAGATGGTTGAAAAAGAAAGGCATCAAACGCATCATACACACACATTTCTTCCATTCTGAAAATTCTCGTGAAAAACAATGTTGAACTTCAATGAGCTGCTTGGAAATGAACAGATGTCTTGAACACATGCATTTATAATCTCAGGTGTTCTTTGATCTAGAATTGCTCGTCATCGATGAGGTCATAACTACAATGAGGTCAATGTAGTTCTGGGGGAATGTCTTGTTTCTGCACGTTGTTATAGAAACCATCAGATCAGTTCTGCATGACCCAGATTATTAACTCTTTGCAACGGTGTCATTTAATCATTCGAGGTGCCATGACATGAAGTGAGGAACGGGAACTTAGCGACTGAAGTTGTTTTCCAAAGATGTTTGGAGTCGGCATGTTATTTTTATTGAAAAGAAATATATTGATAAACTTCTTTTTATAATCAGGACTGCAAGTTCCTCTTACCTTCTTTCCTTCTTTCTTTGTTTCTTCCTTTGTTTCTTTGTTTGTTTCTTTCTTTCTCTCTCTCTCTCAAGTACGCATGCATGAGTGTCTGCTGCATGTGTGGAATGGAAGGAGCACGAGTGTGATATATATAAGGATATCAATACATATCCAGTATCAATACAGTATGTCGATACTGGAATATATATTATGGGTCTTCACTTTACTTTACTTTTCACTAAATTTTTTCTGTGTGATGTAACTTCAAACCATTCATAGAGCATATCTAAAATATTTTAGATAAAATCCAAATTCAGAAGCTGAAAGACTGAAGAATAATGCTGCTCTACATGCTATTAGAAAGCACTGGCAAAGAAGTCAATCCAGAACAATCATTCATTTTACTTAGCTGTATAAAGAAGATCCATTAGCTTCTGCCGCAGTGCTAGGGGTTTCCGCTGGGCTTATCAATGAATATTTAACTGTATTTGGTGCTTAACCTATTAAAATGGCCAGTTCTAAGCATTTTTAGAGAGGCTCTTAAATAGTTCCAGATTTCAGGAATTTGTGGGCATTTGGGGTCCCTAAACATTCTACCAATACAGAATAATTACTATAAGTAATACCCTGAGAAAACCCACACAGGACCTGGGATATTGTATAAAAAACACACTGGAAGACTTGTATAGCTGAAATTTACAAAATAAATATTTTCAGTTTTAACTACCAAGCAGGACTGCAAAGAAATACTGTGCAACATAATGAGAAAAATGTAAAAACATATGGTTCAAGAAACAAGACCATCATTTAATACCATGTGTGTTGATCAAACCAAATTCAGCTTTTCTGTAAGCACGGTTTATTGGCACACATAATGGTAAAGCATACATACCAGACATCAGATATGACACTGAACACCTCTGCTATATAATGTACAAATGGTGTCTAATAATACTAGGCTCAAACATATTTTGAAATGTGTTAGCTTCCTTACAAATACACAAATAAATACCCATTAGATCGAATTGTATAAAGACATCTGTCGTTGTTTTCTTGCCCATTTTTAAACAAAAATCTAACAAAAGATCAAGAATATACTGGGGTATTGATTCGATTGAAGATTAAAGAACAATCGTGAACACAAACACGGGGATCTTAAAGCATTTCTGTGGGGTGGATAAGATTGTATGTCAATCTGAAAATGCAAAACTGGTTTGTTCCTTCAGTTTGTCACTAAGTCCTCAGTAAATGGTCATGTGACAGTGTGGCTGTTTGTTAACTTTGTGGCTTTGGTTCTGTACTAGCTAGAGAGGTGTAGAAACATGAGAAATTTTGGTTCAAAATAAAGCAAACCAGCATCCATACAAACCACCCTACAGAAATGAGAAACTGGTGTAAAACAAAAACAGCTGCCATATCCAAACTGCTTTCAGTGGTTGATTTACAGTGGACAAAATAGATTCCACCTCTATTTACAGAGCTACAAACCTCGTTACAGTGTTCCCAAACTGATGAACACAAAAAGCAAAAACCAAACGATGCGTTTCAAAGAGCACATTTATCAAACCAAATAAAAATTTTATAAATCATGCAGGAGAAGGCTTTTGTATCAGTTTGGGATTAGGTCGTTAAAGGGAAAGAAGTCCAACTTTCCAGGAATAATAATAAAGAAAAACAATAAAGCATCAAAATGTGTCAGCAAAGTTCACAAACTGATTGGCAAAATTACAATGTGACTTCAAAGGATTCAGAAAGAAGCAAAAATACCAATAGACAACAAACACAATCAAACTGGTTTGCATGAAATCACAATCTGCGACAGCCGCAGTAACGTTAAGAAAACAATTCCAGGACAAGATTTTCCTCATTTGAAAAAGCTTCCACTTTGTAGAGAACTTTTATTTCCTCTTAATTGGAAATGAAACTCGGGCAACAGTAGAAACAAACCAACGGCCGACTGAATTTCCAATAAAAATGCAATTGCCTCCAACAATGTTTCATTTGAGTCCAATGTGGTGAGACACTTCCATGGGCTCCGCTGGCTGCTGAAAACCACCTTCCCTTCACCAGCTTTCTATTTCAGAGACATTTTGTTTGTTGTTTTTACTCTTCTCTCTTTCCCACTGTCCGCAGTCAGCATGATGACTTGTGACCTGCAGGTCAACCAATCACAGCTGAGGTATTCCACCAGACAGGAGGTTCGTATCTGAAGGTCCGGGAGGGAGAATTTGATCTACAGCTTTCCACTGAAGGGGAAAAGTCAGTCTGCAATAATCATTTTATTTTACATTGCATACGTTTTGTATGCATTTATTGTCTGTAGATACTTCTGAGAAGTTCTCTGTGTTTTTTAAAAGAAATGTTACAATGATTCAGAGAAGAAAATATCCCAGCTGACAACGTTTGGCTAGACATGTCAGTGATGAGTTTGCAGACGGGTGAATTCATTATGCGGCACGGAAGCGCTGTCCTCAGGGTGAAGGGGGAGAGGTTTAAATGTCTAACTCACATGGAGCCAAGGATCTGTTGTTTTCTTCTTTTATGTAATTTGTTTATCATATTTTTACTGCGAGGGCTGGGGCGCTGTGCTCTCGGGCTTGCTGTCCTGGGCGGCGGGGGGTTTGCTGCTCCAGGGGGCGTTGTTTCCCAGAGCTGGGGCTGTTGAAATCGTCCTCGTCATCCAGACCGTTGGTGGCGTCGTACTGCGTGTTCTCCAGACGGGTGATCAGACGCTCATCCTCGTCCCCAAACTCGCCACCCATGAGGGTCGGCTCTCCAACAACCATCACGTCCTGTAGAGATGCAGAGAGGTTGATGAACTGAAGTCTTCTCTTTCAAAGTAGACCTCACATCTTTAAGTCAAACTATTTTCACATCTACAAATTCAAAGTTATTTACCCCCTTAGAGGTTTCTTCTCTTTATGATTTTTTTGTGACACTTAAATTTATCAATTGATCAAACAAGTTGTATATTTACCAATATTACTGATATTGCAAGATTTTTTATATTGTGCAGTCCCAATAGAACCAACATGGCCGTAGAAAACATGGCACCTTTAAACTAGGGTTTGTGATGCTCAACTGTCATCAAGAAGTTGTGATAATTGGCAAGGAGAGTTCTTTATATCTCTGTTGATGAACTTTGGCTAATTTTGCTTGAGGGAATTGTTTTATTTTGGCCAAATTGGAGGATTTGTGAGCCAGAATGGCCTGGTTAAGGTCACATCACAGCATCTCAATTGGATTTAAATCGGGAGTTTGACTAGACCCTTTCAGAGCTTTACTTTTTAAGTCATTCTGATGCTCCGCCTGCTGTGGATCACTATCCTGCTACATAAACCACGTGAAGTTGAGCTAAAGCTAAAGTTCACAAACCCCCAACCACGTCTGACTCTCTTGAAATGCTTTAAAAGTTGTAATGGGACACAGACCAGACCTTACAAAAAGGTCATCATTCTCCAGAACAGGATCATCAAGATATTTTTTTTTTTTGGTAAACTATTGGTCCATGTTTTCTCCATTTGTGGATTATGTATCTCATCATGGTTCGCTGGAAATTTAACTCTCTAAAACATTACAATTTAAGAAAAGGGTCAGGGACTTCTTACATAATTTATTTTTTTACATAATTCCAAACTGGTTTGAGTTGTATTTTATTTTCTCCTTTAAATGGCCAGCTAAAGAATTGAAATGCTTTGAAGAGATTCAATAGTTTTTAAAATAATTATTATTATTGAAATATGGACGCTAATATAGTGAGATCCACATCTCTGATTTATTTTATTTTTGGTTGCAAATTTTATGAATTTTATCACATTTTTAGTCAGTGATTTGTAAGTACACAAAAATAAAAATAGTTTTGAAAAACTTTATTGTGGTTATGCTCTGGAACCAACAGGTGCAACTAAGGGGGGATTTGAAATGCAAATTGAATGAAAAAAAAATCACACTTGAAATGAACGAGTATCTGATTTTTCTATCTAATCTTTGTTCTCAGACCATCAGAACATCAAAGGAACATTGATATACTTAGACTTTTGAATAATATTTGCACTACTTCAATCAAATGATTATGCTATACAAAAGATAATAATATATTTAGCCAGCTTTAAACAGAAATACCACAAGGTCAAAAAGACAACCGTTGACTTTTAATAGCCTTTATCATTACATCATGTTTTCTGTCTGATAGATAATACCCAGTCACTGAAAGCTGTGTGTTTTTCTGTTTTAAATGCAGACCCCCCACTTGCAGCGAAATGACAGAAAATGTGCGTGTATGTTTAGGACAAGTGCGGCTGTATCCAGTGAACCCATCTGAATGGGCGACCCCTCTCTGAGCCCCCTGTGCAAATGAAACCTTCCCATACACTGAGTGGATACCCCTGGTGCGCTGTACCAGGCAAGATCAATACTCATCATGTAAGACATATTTCACAGAGATAGCCCTCTCACCCTGGGTCATGGAAAGGAAGGACTGAGATTAATCCATTATCTACTGATATCTGTGACTCGTGTGATGTGAATGAATCCTGATGTAGAGGGATGCCCCCTGGAAGTCCCCCTAGTCACGTTTTTAAATTCCTCTGCAAAAATAATCCTCGTAGGGTAATTTATTATTTCAAGCACCGATCAATAAGGACCTCAATTACTGGTATATTTATTCCTGAGTTGTTGAGTCTCATCCTTTGTTGCCGCTGAGTTTCTGGACCAGCTATTGTATCCTGGGAAGAAGCCGTTCAGTTAAATGGAGTGCACGCTTCACCGGCTGTGTGTGTCAGCGCTGCCTGGTTGGGAGATCTCACTCTCCACAACCGTCTCCACCGCAAGAAATACACAAAAATAACCCACAAACGTGCATGTGCACTGGACAGAAGCCAAGACAAATCCACTGCATAACCGCAGCGCTGCAAACAATTCCACACCAAAAGCAGATGAATGCAGATTAACCCTGCCTGCAGTCCTGTAAAAAGTAAGCATTGATGTAAACATGCACAACACAAACTGCTTCTACTCCAGTCCAAAAACCACAACAAAATGCACAAACACTTTGATGGGAATCACAAGGAAATCCATGAATCCAAGCCATCTCCTCCCTGTTTCCCCCCAGCGACCACTTCTACACCTCTCTATGCCTTAATCAGGCTAATTAATTTAGGTGAGCTTTTCAACTAAATGACAATATCCACACTGATTTGTCAATTTGCATAGCTAATTAAGTCATTAGCTAAAAATGTACTGATTGCCAACAAGCCTTGCATTCACCATCTGCTCCTGCGAGGAGGCCTGTCAACCTACCTCCGGCCAAATTTAGGCAAACCCCTCCTTCCCACCATCCCTCTTGAACAAAATCTCTTCGACGATAACAGCTGGTGGCTAGTCTGAGACCAGGGAGAGCTAATTGTGGGCTAATTAATACTGTCTACTTGTCTACTCATCTCGTTAGGAGTTTGCTTTCGCACTAGCAGAAGCAGCAAGATCTTGAATGGGCCAATGCAGAGAGAAACGCCTCCTTTCTCGCTTGATTCCACCAAGTGTTGCATCAGGATGCATTCATAGAGATTAGCAGGAGGACGTATCCACTCCTCTTCAGAGCTTCAAAACAACAAGTGAGAATTTAGTGGGTTGGAACAGGATGCAAAGTTTCGCTAAAGGCAGGACAACCAGACAGGAGACACAAAATCATTTAGTCATTTAAGGATTGTATTTAGAAACATCAGTTAAATCATAGTTATATACAGCCAAAAAGAAATCTTGCACACCTTACAGAACTTGTAATAGGAGAAGAAAGTTTCCAAAAGTAAAAATGGTTAAACAATCCAAGTAAGAGTATACTCCAGTGCACTGGAAGAATCTTATTGTTTGGGCATTATTGGTATGTTCTTTCACACCTATAATCGTTGTATTTGATCACCTCTTCAGCTTCTTCTCTTTGCAAGGCCCTGTGGTTATTGGAGATGATATATTTTAAGATAAAAACTGATATATTGGACGTAAAAGGCAATCAATGGATTTCAGACCTTTCTTATTATTTGCATCTCCCAGGAGCCATAAACTAATATTTGGCATAAATTTCACAATATTTTGGTCATTTATGGATATTTTGTTTTTGTAGTTCTTTTTGTCCAAGGTAGACATTAGCAAAAAAATAAATCAACTTTTCTTTTTTAATCTTAGAACTGGGTGAAACGCAAACATAAATATACTCACATTTTTCTGCATTTTGACTGTATCTTATCAATTTGTGCAGTAAATTAACTTTATTTGACCATCATCAAGATCCTGACATAATTTTAGCTCGATATTTCACAACTCTTTTTGAAAAAGGTCTTAAAGGTATTCCTCTGTGTTTATTATTTCATACAAAAACCACATGTTTGACAGATGTTACAAGTTTAAAGGCCTTCACTTGTCTTTGCAGACAAGTAGTGCAATACAACTTTCTCAGAATTTTTTTCTTAAGTCAGCATATTCATAGTCTAAACTGATGTTAAACTGGAAAGTGAAAATGGACATCGAGTTTTCCCCAGTTTATGATAATCTTCCTGTGTTCTTCCAGAACTTACTGATTTCCCTTTCTCAGAGTTTGGGACAGAAATTTGGAAATAATTTTCAGTTCCATCATGATGATGACCCCAAACATCATCAAATGTTTTTGGAAGGCTTACATTAAGCTTACTGAATAGCCTTCTCCGAGCTCTGACCTCAAATCAGAACATTTGTTGGCTTCACTCAAAAGCCCGATCTTTGGCAGGAAATCAACAAACAAATCAACTCTACCAATCTCCAACAAAGACGAGTGGTCAAACATTCTTGCCAGACATTTTAGCTAAAAACTTTGATAAAAGCTACAATATATATATATATATATATATATATATATATATATATATATATATATATATATATATATATATATATATAATTCATTAAAGTTGTTTGATGTATATTTATTACAGCCAAAAAATAGTTAAAATCTAAAAGCTCGAAATATGTATGACATTACAATCTGTAATGTGCGTATGTAACTGCATGTGCCACATGCAGTGCAGGTGCAGTTTTTGTTTTTATTTTTTCAACTGCGATTTGACTCAAAATTAAGGCAACTTAAATCTAATGTTAAGGTAGATCTATGGATTATAAAACAGGACCATTTCAAGATGACTTCAGTCTTGGATGTTCCCAAGACTGAACCACTAGAGGTCAGTGTTGCTCATTCTATGCACAGCCTCTCCACCACCACCAGCTAACCCTCCCCTCTACCCCCTTCCAGTTGCAAGGGTCCACTCCTTATTGTTATTGGACTCACGTAGGCTTGTGTTCAGCCACAAACGAACAACTTCTCAGACAAAGACAGCAGGCGCACAACATATGTAACCAGCATGTAACGGACCGCGCTGCCCGTCTTTAAGAGTTGTGTGGATGCACGACACAAGTGGGAATGTGTATATGTGTGTGCTTATGTGAGTGGGAGGGTAGGTAGGTGGAGGTGATGAGGAAGAAGAAGAGGGAATGGGGGTGGTTGGGGTTGGAGGTGGGGTTTGGGTGGGTGAGGGGGGGCTCAATGATGGAGCAAAGACGGAGCTTGTGAAGAAGAAGGGGGGGTGAGGGTGTATACAGATATCTGTGATAATGAGAGCTGGCACAGAGCCACGCTGCCTTCCAAAGAGAAAACAATTTGCGAGTGCAGTGTGTATATGTGCATGAGATGTACATTATGTATGGGTGAGACGAAGGCAAGCAGGTAAAAGGCTAGAAAAAGATGAGACAGCCAAAGAGTCTTCAGTAAATATAGACGGTCAGTGCAGAATGTTTGTAGGCAGCTCAGGGTGTAGCACATTTAACACTACTGTCCATTTAAAAGAACAACAAAATTAATGTTAGTTGAAGTCAGAAACAAAATTAATTGGTCTTTCTTTCAAACCCTTATTAGAGGACTAAATTGCTCTGTATGCCAATTCAGTTCAATGACATCTCAAACATAAACCTTGTTTTTTTATTGAATAAAGAATAAAATGTATTCTGGTAATGTTTGGGAGAGTTAAAGAACTTGAGGTCAATTAAACATTCCTCACTTGGTATTGAAACAATATCCACGAGACGTGAGAGGAAGAGCAAATGGCTAACATAGGGTCCTTTCTACATCTTTATTTGTTGTACTTATTTAATATGTATTACATTTATGTATTGAATGCTGAAAAATGATGTGATTTTCATACCATAAAATAAAGAAATGTATTGGTGACTCGTGTTAACAGGGATGTGCTGCTGGTTTCCAACTTTAATTTTGATGAGGGCCCCAATTAACCTTGGACTGTCCCTGAGCCTTTGTCTGGTTCCTACATGCAGGTCTCCTACAGAATCCTAGTGTTGTAAAATCTTTCCTCACAACAAGTCACTTTTTGAGATAAACTAACAGAATATAGACTCAGTATATTTACTGTGAGACCGGGGAGATATAGAAAGCTGGTATAGAAAGCTGGTAACACTCTTAAATTTTCCATTAGGCTGAATTAGTGCTGAGGACAAAATGTACGCACATTAATGCCAACCAGTAACACCTTAACAAAAACAAATTCCCTTTATTTTTTGTATCAGCGCACTTTTTCCTGCACTGAAATGATCTGTGTAGAAGAACAGCGGAGTGCTGTGCCGGCGCATCTACAGAACAGTAAATTGGATGCTGGGGAGTGAATGTAATACAGCATGTGTATAATGAGCATTGTGTGGAATAAAAGTAGAGCCTCTGCAGACAGCACACCCACAGCGGCATCCAATCCTCCAGGGAGGTGCCAGGCATGTGGTGAAACACTGAGCTGTTTAGGCGGCTGTTTAACCTTTAAGTACGTCAAGTAACCTTTAATACAGCCGTGTTGCCAAATCAGGCATTTTGA
Source organism: Poeciliopsis prolifica (assembly GCF_027474105.1). Taxonomy (NCBI): domain Eukaryota; kingdom Metazoa; phylum Chordata; class Actinopteri; order Cyprinodontiformes; family Poeciliidae; genus Poeciliopsis; species Poeciliopsis prolifica. The sequence continues at coordinate 6,870,712 of NW_026562381.1, forward strand.
ACCTAATACAGGTCATGAAGCTGTATGCTTGTAAAATCCATTTAAAGCCCTTCAAAATTCATTTGTTTAATCATAAAAAAACTATATTATTATGACAGTTTAATGAGGATATAAAATAGATTAAGCCCCTGCATTAACATAAAACTTCCATATTTATTAGTAAAAACACAATGGGTCAGATGTTTATTTAGAGATTAAAAAAAATGTTTTTCCGATTTGATTTTTTTTTAATACAAAAAGCACATTTAAAAAGTAATCGAAATAAAAAGTTAAATAAGATTCATATTTATCACATGCCAACTTAAAAACCAAAATTACTGAATGTTTTCCCAATCATGAGAGAAGGTGTTAAAAGTTACATTCATCCCACCTTCAGCTTTATAAACAGAGAAGCTGCCTGACCAAAACTGGCCCATATATAAAGTTTAAGATGATATTTATTATACATTCACACATAAAGTATGTGTTATGTTGTTATGTCATTCACACCTTTGTGAAAATAATAATAATAAAAAAAAACACATGTATAGCACCCTTCACATTTATGGTCCACCAGCTAATATGTGTAAAATAAATAAATGCAACTTTTATAGCACCAATGTAAATGCATATTGTAGATTCTAAAATCTTAATTTGAGTCCATTTGTAAAGTGGCAGAAAAAAAGATTTCACAGTAAAATTTAATTGTTTGTGCCATAATAATTGGCAAATGGTGTTGGCTTGTATTCCAAAAGCATAGAAAGATTGCTGTAATGCAGCTTTAAATAAATAATCCCAAAATAATATATTTGGACACCATCCATATGAACTACTGCTTCGGAATTTGTCAACATACTGCTATAATATCCCACCAATGGCCCAATAAAATAATAATTTCATTGTTTTAAACTCACAGAAACTCAACAGGAACATTTGAAGAAGAATTTAAAAAATTACACCAGTAAGGAAATATTTCTGATTAATTCGGCAAAAATAATGGTCAGTTATTTCTTCAAAGTGAAAAGTAAGATTCAAATTTCACAAGTACAACATGTCTTGATGTTCCACAAAATCCTCTGAATTTCCTTCTGTTTAGATGCACAAAACATGAAGTTTTCAATCTACCAAAACTTGGTACAAACATACCAAGATAAGAAACATTATGAAAGCAATCTAAAAAGTGACTACAACTGAAGATATTTTTATATTTATACTTTACAGTATGAGAGTCTAGGAATGTTTATTTAGTAAACAAACTCTTCACCTGAAGGAACATATATTGCCCTTGGGTGTGATACTGCATTTATTTATATTTAAAATTCAAAATTTTTAAAGTTCTTAAGTCAGAAATACAACAAGAAAACTAAAATTAACTCAGAATTCTGTCTGTGTAAGTCAAAGTTTGCAGAGCGTCAGATATAGCCTATGCTATTTAGAAAGTTTAGCTTCATCCCAGAAGTGAGTGGAGAACCAATATCAGAAGTCTATTTATTACAGTCATTCTTCAAAATGGTGAATACAAGACAACATACTATTTAGGTAAACCATCGTAAGTTAGAAAACACTTTCATTTAAACTTCCCATATTATTGACAGATCAAAAATTGCAAAGTTTCAAACAAGCGCTAAATAAGTTCTGACAAAGAGGTCAATGCATCACAAGCCGTTATGGTCAAAGATCAGTTTTTGAAAACTGGCAAATTTTTTATGTGCAACAAATTAATTTGTATTTTGTGATGTGCTCAGTGTTTTTAATCAATCTTATCTCTGTTTAGTTGATTTATTTTAAGGCACAATACATTTCCCTTTTTTGTCTTACTGGAGTACAAAAGTAAAAATATTGGAATTTTATATCATTATAAGTTATGTGTTATAAAGTTGCTGTATTGTTAGTGAGTTACATGTTCCATTTTATAAAAATAATCCATATTTGTTTGTCAAACTTTTTTTCTTAAACATTATATCAATTTTTTTCATTTCTGAAGTAGCGACATACATCCACCTTAAAAAACTGAAAACTTCCTTTGCAGCAGCATGATGCTGCAAAGGAGATGTCACTGATTACCAAGTAAAATTAACTGCTGTTGGGCAGTCTGTGGGTTTAGTGCTTTGCTCAAGGGCCTGGTCAGTGTACTGGCTGTGAGAGGGCAAAGCATGATTTCACCACCCACATTTTCTGATTCGCTTCAAAGTTCTTCTTTTATTTATAGCCCAAGGCTTTGGCCACTTGGATGAACAACAAGGTCTCATTGCTGGTTGGTCGTTTTAAATAAAAATTCCGAAAAGGCAAATATTTTTCTGAGAAATAGGAAAACATTTAGCAGACAGCTGTAATGGTTGGTCACAAAGCACCCTACAAGAACAGTTACATTCTAATCTTTTACTGAAATGTTTTTTTGCTTTGATCACTTTCATTTTGTCCCATTTTATTTCATATACCTCTTCTATTTTTTTTTGTTTGTTTACAGTTTTAAAGCTTTTTCTTTCATTTGTAAAAATAAATTAAGCCATACTACCTGAAATGCCATTAGGAATTTCTGGTGCTTGTTTGGAACCCTATAAACATTCAATTGCAGCTACAGAAACCAATGATGGCTCCTTTCTGAGATGCTTTGACGAAAAGCGACTGCTAAATGGCTGTACGTAAATAAAAGAGGAGGCAAACCGAGAGGAGCTGATGCTTACAGGTACCTGACTGGAGAGGCTGAAGTTGGTGGCGGGGCTGCGCTTTTTGCTGGCGGCGGTGCCCACGCTGCTGTTGGCGCTGCTGGCTGAGTTCTTCCGTTTCCTCCTCTTCGTGGTTGTCTGTCGGGCAGGCTCAGCTTTGGCGCGACCAGCAAAGAGAAACAGAGGCCATGCCAAGAACATAATGCATACAGACGGAGACAGGGTGTAGGAGTGTGCGCAGTGTGTACAATTTGCAAGTGAGATCATGCAAACTTCTTCCCAGTGCTTGTACACTGAAAACACATGCAGACAGAAGACGGAATCCCACAGACATGTTACACAGATAAGAGCCTCTATTAAACAAGGATGCATGCTTTATCTTCAGAGGTGAAACCACACAAGCGTTAACATCTCCAAACACATGCAGCTTTAATAAAGAACCTCTGCTTCATTACATAAATGGTCAACTATAGACCTTGATGTTCAATGTGTTGCAACTTCTTCAAAAGCAAAAGCAAGACTGAAAGAAGAAACACAACTGTTTGACTTATTGAAATCTAATTAGCATTAACACTGAGTTTTTATTATTCCTATTGAGAATCTGTGATTAATAGCTCTAATTACAAGTTGTAGCCAAGTCATCACATGCAATAAACATCTAACACATAATTTTGACATCAGGCAGGTGAGAATACATGATAAGCTTGCACATGAAAATGCATTTCAGTCCATTCAAGCAAACAAGGAAAATAATGCTGCTTTCTTGAAAGACAACGGATAGTCGATATTGTTAGAGAGAAGATACCTTTTTTGTGATTTGTGGGAAATATTTCCGTTTTGAAGTTCTGTGGGTGTCCAGCTGAAACCGGAGCCAAAATTTGTTGTGTTGGTTAAAAAGACAGACATATATCAGAGGGTACAATAGAGAATTGCTAATAACATCAGTAGGAAATGCAACATACATCAAAAAGAATGTGAAGTTAATCTATAAGTGAAAAAATTAGAATTACCCAGGTAAGTAGTTCAGTTTGTTCCTTTTATTCCCTGACAGTTTCACTAACTTTTTTTTATAGAATATATGTAGTGCATAATTTATAAATACAAGGTTTTGCAAATTCTTCAGGCATTGGTTAGAAAGCATTATTCCATTTAATCTCAAGAGAAGACAAGAAAATCCTACTGTGATTTTCAGTCAGATGTCTGAAAGTGAAAAACATTTTCTGAGGTTTCTGTCTAATGATGCTCTCATATTCAGTTATAACAATCAGAGACTCATAACACAAACAGCACTATAAATCAGAACCGCAAGAACAAAGGGAATTTTATCCGCATCTTATCTCGTTTGATTTCAAAAAAATTTGACAGATATGTTTGTTTATGAAAAAAAAATAAAAATTAAAAAGGCTGCTATTGTGAGGGACAATCATTTGTGTTATCCCACTGGTTTCCTCTGATGCTGAGCCTGTGACGCACAAAAATCGCTTCCATTTCCACCAAAAGAACTTATCAGAGCATAAATACACCCGTGGCTTCCTTCCTGCAAAAATCCCAACCTGTTTCCGAGCTGGAGAAGAATCGCAGGAAAAGAGGAACAACATCACCAACAAGGAAAACCCTCATTTCAGCTAAACTGCAAAGATTGTGCAACAGATGTGTCAACATGTAAATGAATGAGAAAGAGTAACCTCTTTGTAAAGGGTCAACACTGTGAGGAGTAATTGTTAAATAAAACGCTGCATATTACCATAACGCTTGTATAGAGCAGAGACAAATTCTGATCTGCTTTTGCTCTTTTACCATGTGCACAAATAACTATCAATGCAGCCAGGAGCCTTTATTATATTCATAAAATGCTTTCCCTTTCCTCACTCCCTCTGATTCTGTTTTTTTCTTTTCTTTGAAGAATGTCGTGGACGCTGGGGAGCCGCTGTCCGGGGAGCTGGATCTGCGAGTTTGATTACACTCGGTACTCTTAATTAAAGTTACACAGGTCTGAGTCAAAGGCTTTTTGACTGGTGTTGGTTTTTAAAGACATCTCGTCACGCCTCGCTAAGCATTGCTGTAATTTGCAGCCACTCCAAAGTGTCCCAAAAAAAAAAAGAAAAAAAAAAAGGCCTCGGCTTACTCCCTCTCCGGCTTAAGACCGCGCAGCCAATTTAAGCTCAGTACTTTTCAGAAACCAGCCTGCAAACATCAATCAAGGGCGCCTGAGAGGCCTGTTAAAGATTGGCAGGGTTGAGATTCAAGAGGCAACTCTGAATTCTGATGATTTTATATACCTGACAGGCAAAAAAAAACATATTTCAGGAATTAGGATGTATAATGGCAAATTTGGGAACATAAATGATGCAATAAAACGCACTCTGAGTGAAAATATTTCTGCACAGTGATAGATGGAGTGGAATTAAAAGCTGTTTAAATGGAAGAATAAACTCAAAAGCTCAGTAGAGGGAGCAATTACCTCTCACTATTCTTTATGAGGAACCAGCTGTTATAATGATGGTTACTTCAGCCCCATTAGGACTCACTTTTATTGTATTAAATATACAGGAAAACAAAGCAGAATTTAAGAGTTTTGCTGAAAGAAATGGCTCTTTCAGGGTTTAAGAAGAAGAAAACACTATGCATTATGTATTTACCTGGTGGTGCTACCATTCTCTGCCATTTTTGGAACAGACATGTCTTGAGACAGTCCCGAGGACTGAGGTTGTAGGTCTTATGCCTCGACATGAGCTCTTGCATGGGCTCCAAGATGACGCACAACTGCAGACACAGCGAGACAAAGCAGAAGCTCAATGAAAGCAGAGGACAGCATCGCCAATTCATTTAAAGTATTTAAAATTCTCTACCATTTATTTATTTTTTTACTGCTGATGCTGCTCCTGTCATAATAAACCAAAACCAGAATAGGTTGAGTTTGTTGCTCAATTAATCACTCGCTCACTGACGTCTGAGTGATAAATTAGGAAGTAAACTTATTTTTATAGACACTTTAGCAAAATAACTTTAACTTTTTATATCAAAGTGTGTCTGGAAGGACCAAAGACAAACTTCTGATTTATTTATTTATACTTTTCCTCCCATTTCGACATTTATAAACATAAAATTCATTATAATTTATCAGAATACAATGAGACAGATCAACAGTGAAAACATTGCACGGTTTTCTACATTTTTCGCAAAGAAAGCTCTAAAAAAGTCTGCAACACATTTTGTTTCTGGTTGTAACATGACAAGATGTGAAAAGTTTAAGTTGGAATAACTTTAGAGGCCACTTTGTATTTAGTGACATATCTAATATATGCGACAAAAATATTAAAATAAGTGTAATTTGTACTTCAGTAGAATAATCTCACACTGAAAATTTTTGAAAAGTCCAACCTTTAAATTCACAACATCTATTAATCAATCAATTCAATCAACCAATATTTACACAGCACTTCACGCACCCAAAGCGCTCCATATGTTCACAGAATAAAACATGACCCAAACAAAATCATTACATAATTTAACAGATAAGAAGAGACCAGCTAAAAAGAAGGAAAGAAATGACCTTGATAAGAACAACATAAGAATTTTTGATAAAATACAATTAAGCTAAAAACATGGATTCTTAAAAGGAACTTAAAATACCTTCAATTGTCTGCTGTCCTTACAGAAGGGGAAGATTGTTCCACAGTTTGGGAGAAACAGAAGAAACTCTGCCTAATAATTAAGATTATTGTAATAATGTTTTGTCATTTATACTTCAGTTGTTTTAAAAATGAATCAAAGGATATTTAATTCGTAATCATTTCTGTTTTCCTCAGTGATAAATGTGATACTCTTCAAAATGGGAAAGACAAGAGATCATGTTATTTAAATAAAAGTATGTTGGGAAGTAGCTACAGAAAAATATGTTCATCTAAAATTTAATAAAAAAGTTTAAAACAACTGGAATGTTGGCAATCAAGGCTGGATGAGGATTCATATTTATCTTCATCAGATGCAGGGAAGGACAATGAAAAATGAGATTAAAATAGTTTCATAACAGCTGCCTGTTATGAAACTACATCTAACAGCCACCATGTCTACATAACAACTATTTATTTTAAAGCTTTAGTACACATCTTTAGCAACAGGGCCGATAAATGTGGAGGCCACTGTAATAATCAACACACATTTCTGTCTTTAGAGCAGAAACCACAGAGAACAGCCCGTCCCTCCCACCCTGCGCCTCATAACATCCCCGCATTGAAACAGCACGAGTAAAATATTCATTCTGAAGAGAACCGTAAATCTCTGGCGACCAGCTTTGAGAGGAGGCTGTCATCTTAAATACATCAAGACTGGCTTATCCATGAACATCTGGATGACATTACAAGTTAGTTACACCACTGTGTTCGGCAGCTGGAATCATCCAGATACGTGTTGGACAAGTCAGTAAAGAGGCTCGAAGGATTTTATCATACTCCAGGTAGATTCCCAGTTTATCTGTTTAAGTAAGCAGAGGGAATATTAACATCAAACGTGGTATTGTATGCTTTTAATTTATAAAACAGTTTTCATCCTAAAAAAGGAAAGCCATAAAGGTCACCTGGTGAAATTGCATAGCATGTAACATCAGTTTCCTTCTTTCCTTCCTTTCTTTCTCAACATCAACAGGAGGAGGAGCGCAATGATCATTTGTTGAAATGGCTTCAAACAACCAACATTTATGTTCTGCATTATTGGGAAAAAGCTGCAAATGTTTTAGGGAGGGGGATCTTTGTGGGTGGATGTGCTCACCAAACGTTTGACTTCATCGCTTGACTCCAAATCTGTATCCTATTATCTGTAAATGTTGGCCATGCAGAGTTTTTCCATTACAGTGTCTATTACCACAAATGTTTAAGTTGTTTTAGTGTTTCTGTGGTCTATCAGGAGGATCTAAACAGCTACAAATGACTCTGAAAAGCAAATTTGTCAAGATTTTTTCTCTTTGTCAAGCACCAGGTTTGTAGTGCTTTTTCTTGTAAATGTAAACCCTCCACTGTCATGAGTTGTAATTTCTTTCTCATTTTTATTTTATTTGTGGATAATGATGTGGTTGCACTGGAAAACACATTGCTTAAGAACATTTACAACTATTGTTCATTTCAAAATTGCATCCACACCAGACCCTTCCATACTAGAATTATGGACCCGTGTCTCAAAATGTTTCCCATTTAAATTCAATTGTTTTTCAGACTAATAAGAATTTTCAGGCTGCTTGTATTGTTTAAGCACAAAAACTCACTCTGACTTTATGGCAGATATTTATACAATGATCAGACTTTAATTATACAGAGGATCCATGCCCATTTGCTCCTCAGTATTTGCAGATATTTCCATGGAAAGTGCCTCCAAATTATTTGTGGAAAATTTGGCTACTTGTGGATTTTTTTTTAGCGGATAGCGAAAATATATCATCCTGCATTCAATAGCAGCCGACATATTTTTATTGACTCACCAACACCACAGTATAATTAGTTTAAGAAATCTAGCTGGGAAGTTTTTAAAGAATGGATATCTATCTCTTTAAGAGGGAGATAAATCATGGCAACTGTCTGAGTTAGTAAAACTGGGACTCTACCAAAGAATTCAAGCAAGTTTCAAAGCACCTCCAAAGTTCCCACTGATGTTTTTGACATTTGAGTTGAAATACTGGTTAAAAACGCCAAAGCTTTAGTCAGTGTTCTTCTGTTTAAAGTGTTAATGGTCATCCAGGATTTGATCCGGTCTAAGCTGTCAAACAAAGGATGAGGGGATGAGGGGATAAAAGAAGATAAAGGCCTAAGACAGAACCCCGGGGAATCCCAGAAGTGATGGGAACAGCTAAAGAGGAAAACTGCCCAACATGAACTGAGAAGCTCCAGTTAAGTATGACCTAAATCATGAAAAGGCTGTGATCCTTATAAACTGCTGTAAATGAGACAACAGGTAACAAAGAAGACATGTTTCAGTGTGTATTAATGCCAGATTGATGTCGAAACTGAAGTTGATTTCAAAGTACATTCTTTAAAACCTGTACAGTAAGGGCTGTTTACAAATGAGATAGAAATGTGTTAAAACAGAAGGATAAAGCTTCCAAGCAGGATTGAAACAACTGTATACAATGAGAAACAAAATATACAAATATTTTTACATAGTCTATCTTTTTTGTACCAATTCTGACCTGATTAATACTTAAATTAAATTCTCAACTTTTTCACACTTCCCACTGCTGATTGACTTGGCCAGTGCAGTTTCTTAACAGCTGAGTGTTAACTACTCTAATGTGTCCACATAGTTGCTGTCTCCTAATCAGAGTGTAATGTAAGGTCAAAATTGCTGCAGTGACGGTAGGCGTGGGTTTACTAAGTTGCTCAAGGGCACTCTCATAGTCATTATGGAAAGAAAAGGAGACTGTTAATCATCCGTTGCATACTCAAATGATCTCATCTGACCTTCAGCATCCCACCACTCCTACTTTTCTGATGTCACTTCTAATCAGCAGGTTGTTTCCTTCTTGAAAAGGTCTGTACAATGAAATAAAAAGAAATCTTTACAGGAGTATTGAGTACAATCCACCCACAGCTATTTGTAAATTCGTGTTGGAGGCTTTTATGCAACCTGCGTTGCAACATTAAGAGTCCAAGCAGAAATGATAGATGTTCTCCAGTTCTTAAAACAGTCGATCTGTCAGCGGCAAAGTCGGCTGCTTAAGTCAAATTACCCTACATGAACAAAGCAATGCTTGTTCCTTTTTCCTCAGCTGATATGTTGGTTCTGTTTGGATGCTACACCACTAGAGGAAAAGTGAGCATCCCTGTGGCAGACTAATCCAGTGTTCTCCTCTGATGGTTCCCTCCTGACATAGTAATATCCCTCCCCGGCTCAGCCAACAAGCCCTGGCTCTCTGCCTGAAAACAAGGGCTATTTTCAGGCTGAATAGCAGGAAGCCAGCAGCTCCAATACATGGAAAGGCTTAAACACTACAAATGAAAAAAAAAGATGTGTGTGTTTGTGTGTGAGTTTGAGGGAGAGAAGGCAAGTTGTTGCCCCTTTAGCCAGGAAGCCGTCACTCTCTCTTGGAAGGTTTGATAAATGCTGGGAAAGGCCATTTCCAAAAGAACATTATTACTAGTCTAATGTGAATAAAAGGAATATTTCACATTGACAGCCTCACATAAGTGACAAAAAACATAATTCGTAGAATGTGAGACTAAACCATATATATAGTGGTGGTTTCCAAACTGAAGAGTCTGACATCAAGATGGATCTAAAGTAGTGCAAAAAAGAAAGTTAACTGTATTATTTTAGTCTATTATATATTTTTTTTATATATTCTTCCAACTTCAACTCAGTGGAGATTAATCTAGGCTTTAGATGAATTGTTCTGGATCCTCCATGATAATAGAATGAAAACAATATTTAAAATAGATTAAAAGTTTATTCTAAGAAAGATTGCTAGTTTTAAATTCATCAGACAAGGATTTCTGTGGCATATATTGAGGCATCGTGAGTCACACTGAGACAGTTTAGACACCTTAACCTCACCCATTAAATACAAGTTTTCAGCACTCAAGGCATAAACACCATTTTATTTCTTGAGTGCTGACCGCGTGAATCACAAAAATAAAGGAGCAGAAAGAAAACCTTCAGTTTGTAATTAAAGAAGCTTGAATTACGCATTCTCCCATTTAGCCGTGCTGGAGTTGCCTTCTGTAAAGAAAATTTTTTGTTATAGAACAACAGCAAAAAAAAAAAGAAGAAAATAAAATCCATCCTGCTCCCTCGCTCCTTCTCTGTGTGTTTTTCTTCACTCGGCTATAATAAGCTGCGAAGGTGCCGTACTCTGATTCGCGCCATTTCACAATTATGAGTCTCAACAGGGAGCGTTCATTAATGTTATGCTAATTTTCTGTATCCAATTAATTCTTTCCTCTCCCCGTTTCTCTCCTCTTGTTCCCCCGTTTGGAAATTGTACCTGTCAGTCAACTGTGGTGTTGGAAAAACACAAACAAAACCCGCTGAAATCATCACTAATGCATTCAGCGATTGCTTACATCCTACATTACTACATGTTAAAATGCAGAGAAAATTATGTGCATTTATAAAGTAAAGTTAAACAATATTATTTCTTTTTATGTATACAATCAAGTGTGGAAATACCCATGCGTCATAAAGGTTAAACCTTTAACTGGTGTAGAAAACTTACAAAAAATGTGTAAATTGTGCAAGTGAGAAGAGAACAAAAATATAACATGTGCATTCAAACCTGCAAATACATTTCTGAATAAAAATTATGACTTAACTGCAGAGCATGTAATGTTTTCTGACAAGAAGCATATTACAAATAAAGAAGCATGAAAATTCTGCACAATAAAAACAACACTATACTGTCTAGACATGCTACTTAATTAGAAATTATGAGCAACATAATTTTTCTATGTATGGATATCAGATAACAATAGCTCCTTGGCATGCATCAGGAGTGACAGAAACTAAACCAAAAGCAGAATGGCATTCTGAGATCCAGCCCCCCGAAAACACACACAGAAATTCATACGCAAGGCACTTACCCTGAGGTAGTTGAGGGTGAAGTTGGTCAAGCCCATGCGTGTGATGTTTTTGGACAATTGTTCCAGCACCTGAGGGTCTTGCGCCTAAAATAAGGAACACATAAATAAAATAAGGGAATTTAAGAACATTTTAGCCTATATTATATTCCTCTGGACAATAGTTAGGTTCATTAGTACATATATTTGAGGTATTTGATTTTTATTTATCTTCACACTCTTGCAAAATTGACAGCTGATCAGTTATATTGCTTGAATTTTTACAAATATCTAGCAGGATTTGTTGTTGGTGGTTTTTAAACTAGGTTTGAAATTGCTGAATGTGGGTTTGTCAAGCCACAGTTTCAGAGTGTATTGGAATAAATAATGACAAGACACAGAAATATGCAACCCAAAGAATAGAAAAAATAAAAAGCACTGGTTTTAAACCTTTTGCTTTGCACTTTTATGAAAAACATATAAAGCATAGCAAGATGGCACAAAATAATTAAGAAAACCACATAAAAACTAATAAATAAATATTAGAACTCCAGCAATTATATTGAATGTTTCAGAGAAAAGGGTACATTTTTGAAAAGTTTCCTTTCTTAAAAAAGTAAAAAAATGCTGGCAATTATAAGTATAAATCTAAAGGTTTCTTTTTCTCTAAACTTGTTTGCTCCACAGATAAACATTCACATCATAAAGAGCTGGAGGTATTGACAGACCAAAACACAGCCCAGACTAAGCAGAAGCAGCGCTCACACTTGGATTCAGTGCCTCATGAAAAATGCATAATTCTATCTCCAGTCACATCTCTGTGTGGGGAAAGTCATGAGGGAAGCGGGGGAGTCCTTTTGTACCGTCAGCAGACCAGCATGAATGATAGCAGGATTGAACTAGTGTGCATTATTTGACAGCTGGCGGGATCACAGTCTGAATTACTTTACTCATCAAGCAGAATTAGGATGAATGTACTGTACACATATTTTTCTTGGCATCACCGGCACAGCGATGCATCAACAATTTAGAAGAAAGTTGAGGAAATACTGACACATGTGGATGAGAAGAGATGGAGGCTATCAGCTCAAGAAACTCAGCAAATAATAGAAGTAAAAACCAGATCAGAGGGTCAATCATGAAGTTTAAAATGAAGACAATAAACTGTATATGCATTAAATCTGAGAGGATACAAAAAGGAATGTGTAAATGTGTCTATAAACAGTCCTTATATGGATGGATAGTTGTAATGTCTTGTCCTCCGATGTAGTGAGGAAAAATATCTTAAAACATTAGAATCCACAGTTACCATCCAAAATGCAATCACATTTAACTCTTAGTGCTTCTTAGTGGTGGCAATATAACAGCTTTGTTTTTATTGCCTTCTGTTTGTGCCGGTGCCATAATCCAGTGGGTTTTCAATGGGAATTTCATTTTAAAGGAAGTACTATTACAACCATAACAATCGGCAACACATTCATTACTTTATTTGCAAAACAAAACAGGTATTTTAAATGCAAACATTGACAGCAATCCAGTAAAAGTTTAAAATAAAAATTCATAAAATATATGACAAAACACAATTTTACAACCTGTAACAAAGTATTATTTTATTGCTATATAGTTTCAGTGAAACACTTCTGCATCTCTTAGAACCAGATTATAAATTTAGATATAAGTGCAACAAACAGAAACTCATTCATGGATCCTGTTGATAAGTTTTATTTTTCTATTGCCAGAACAACAAGCTTTGCAAATTTGATGTTTGCAAAATAGAGATCTGACTTACTTTAGTTAGTTGATTATATGTTGTAAATGTGTACTTTTCCACCTCAATAAAATTAAGTTGATGAATAAGATGCACTTTTTAAAAATGATTTGCTGATTTTGAAAATAATTTACAAGTAATTTTACAATCTCTGTGCAGGGATTGTAAATCCCAGAAAGGAAACATTTAAAGCTGTAAATGATCTTTCAAAAAGTCTATTGTGCTGTGACCAAATTAGCACCTCAGGTCTCAGTGAACATTAAAAATACTAAAGAACAAGTGAATAATTGAGATTCCACTGTGGAAGCGCCATCTATGAGTGGGAAAAATTTATTTAAAGTTTTATTTTTATTTTGTGGTAATGTACCAGCAATAATGAAAAGTAAAAGCAATAATAAAAATGACAACTTCAAGTAGCTGTGCCACGCTAATCATAGTCCCACACTGTAACTCCATTAAATCATGTTTTGAAATGTATTGATATTTACTGAGGTTCTCATCAAACCAACAGTGGAGAAAATGGTAACAATTATTTTGACAATACAACCAGTTATGTTTTTTTTTTAAGTCATTAACTTTGACTAATCTTTTAGATGAATCCAAATTTTTATCATGATGAAAAAAAAAATCTCAATAACAATAAATGATCCGACAAATGCTCACCCCACGCTACACCCTGTCTTGTGTGGAAAGCCTGATCTGGTCAATTTTTTGTCTAATTCAAAAGCTTCATAAAAAATAAAATATTTTTCAGCTTCATTTGAGGTCTGGTAAAATATTAAAAAACTACGCTCCAACCCTCGCTTTGAAAAGTGGTTTCTTCCAAAGCACTTCGAGTTCTCCAAGAATCTGAAGTTTCAACTTCGCTATTCTGACTCCCATGTGTCTGTATGTGCTTTCATTAGCTCAAGCAGTGATCAAAAGAATGTACTTACACTCAAACACAAATCACAGAAGACCTGGCCAGGACCCACAACAGTCCACAATATCCCACTCTCCAGGAATTAGCGTGAATACCCAGAGGGGCCAATTTATTGGTGAGTAAAATTCATAAGAAGTTTCAGGCAAAAAGCAAGACTGGATCTTAAACCTTTAAACCCACATTATAAAAGAGAAAAGGATCATATGGTCGTTTCAAAGCAAATGTGGAAAATGTAACGAGATGGGAAACCTGTGATTTAAATTCAAAAATTGTTGCTTACTCTTGAAATGTCTTATTTGACTCATGCTACCTGTTAAATTTTCTCATTTGTACTAATGAAGTGAAAAAAAGAAATATTGGTACACACACAGTGAATGGAAGAGTGTATTGGAAGCTGATGCTTCCTGTCTGTGTGAAGATCAAGTCTAGTGTTAAGTTTGTGGAGCAGAACATTTTTTTCTGTGTGTCTCCACATAAATAACTGCATCTAATTCCTCAGTGAACTGTACTACTACCTGAATAATAGACAAGTCATTTTAAAGCATAAAGCAAATAAGCTAGCATTACCCTACCTCTTCAGTTAGCTGGTCTGTATTTAAACATTGTCAGAAGGACAAAGATGTTTAATAAAGATACAGTGGGGGAAATACTTGTTTAAACTCCAAGTTAACACCAATATAAAGACATTTATGATGGAGAATCTGTAAAATATGGGTGTTTCAATAGACAGAGAAGAAATGTCAGCAAAATATCCAGAAAAAAATCTAAAAGCTGATTTGGATTTAATCAAGTGAAGTAAGTACTTAATAAGGAATGTTAATAAGCATTTTCAAAGTTCAGTTCAGAAACTCAGTAGTACACATGTGAAACTCACAGTTTCACATAGTACTTTTTCAACGACCCAGTGTACATAGATAAGGTGAAAAGATCAATGACTATTGATAATTGAAAATCTCACTATCCACATAATCCGGCTTCCAGCAATTATAGTGCTTCACTTTAGCGCCCCCTGTGGTACAAAGGAGAATTACAAAGATAAGTCTCAAAAAATTAATTTTTGTTGTTGCCTTTCAGTCTTTCTTAAAGGAAGTGTGACATATGGCACAAAAAAACAAATAAAGTTTTGCTTGTCTTCAAACCCAAACAAAGCAAAAGGTACTGCAAACTTGAAAACTCCTCAAATTTTCCAAAAAAAAAAAAAAAAATCTTTTATCCTTCAGAGTTTCTATGCAAGTTATTGTGGACTTAAATGAGTACACACAAAAAAGTTTCAGTCGCAGGTATTTTAATCTGCATTATCTTCAACAAAATGTACAATATCAATTGTTCAAATGCTATCTTTTGATGTATGCTGTACAGTAAATTTCATTGTTTTTTTTGACCACATGAAAAATAATGTTTTTTGTTTCACAGTGAAGCTTTGCATACAGAGTACATCAAAATATAAAGTCTGAACAGAAACCATCTAAACCCATGTAATAAAGCAGAGAAACAACAGATTAAACATTTGGCTCTTTTAAACTAAAAAAGAAAAAACTAATCTGAGTGGTTTTTGTTTAATTCATTAGAATTATTTTTCTTTCATGCACTGATTTAAGACACTTGAGAAACTGAAAAGAGTGACCTCTGAATTCACTTTATGTATCTAATCCTTTGCTGCAGCAAACCTTACACTAATATGATCACGTTCTAATCAGACAGACATGCTAAGAGTTCAGGTAATGTTACCTTGAAAGATTTCAGTGATAGTGATGTTGGTGCTTCTTCATTAATGTGACTACCATGTACAATTCTCACAGTTTTTATGTAAAGCTGCTGTGGATTTCGAAAATATTTTATGCAACTATTTTATTGGTCCTTGAATCACAAAAAAGAGCCAGGAGGCTAGTGGGAACATATGCATAGTTTTGCTTTGTTTATTTTATTTTTAGTGCAGCATCATATGGTTTCATCTTTTCTATAGTCTATGCATCATAGACTGAGTCATCCATTCAGTGGAATTAAGAACTGAAAATTTATGTAACCTTTTGCTGTATTATATTTTTCTCAGACAAAAGGCTTATTTTTCCTTTTCAGTTTTTCATGCAAACAGAAATTCTTTCATATTCCTTTGTTGGCATATTATAACAAAAGGCTTTTAAATACGTCTCTGCACTGTGCACCGACAATCTCTACTAGTCAAAAAGTCAACCAAAGCGGACATGCAGTGCTGTGGAGAACAAAGTTAAATATCAAACAGAGACAACCAAAGTAAATACAAAACTGAGTTTTCATTGAGTGACTTAATTAAGAAAAACTGTTTTCCAAACCAGCCTGTTCAACCTCTCTCTAAATGATGAATTAAGTGGGACTAGCTACATTTTTTTTCAGTCAATTTCACTACGTATCTGCTGAATACTGCCAGATTTGAACAATCAGAAAATCTTTTAGAATGAACTTGTTTGACAACATGATGTAGACATTTTTCACAAAGGCATCTTAATAATCACAGCTTATTAAGATGCCTTTGTATACAATTTAAAAATACAGTTTTAAAAGGTGTGTGTCCCCTTGCATCTGGTGTGAAATTAACAGCATTAAAGATGATCACATAAAACAGGGTGTAAAACATGCCAAGCATGATTGTGATGATCTGGGGCCACTTTGCTTTTCCAGGAGCTGAAAGATTTGCTATGATTAATAAAAATCTCTACCAGACCATCTTAAAAAAGAGTGTTATGAGTTTGTTACACTTAGCTCGAACAATGATCCAAGGGTTTACCAATCATAGTTTTCTGGTCTGAAGTGTCAATTCAGATTTTTTTTTGTCATAAATCATCTCCAAATATGACAACAAAACAACTAAGTTGGCAACACTGTGGTAACTATTGTTACTCGGATGTGATCTGGTGTCCATGTATATCAGTCAGTCCTCTCTCACAGCAGAGCAAACCTTTGCTGAAGTCGAGGAAGATCTGTGTATAAGCTCTGTGTTACTGATCTCCCAAAAATTTATGAAACTGAGGCTAATTTATTGGAGCAGCTTTATACCATGTTCAGATTGAATGACTCAAAAGAACAAAATCATAATTTTGGAGAGACCTGTTTAAAGCCTAAACTTAAATCCAAGTGAGACACTGTGTCACTAACTTCAACAGGCTATTCATGCATAAAACTCCTTGAAGTGGCTGTATTAAAATTGTTCTGTAAGAACCAGTGGGACAAAATTCATCCACAGAAATGTAAGAAATTGCCAGTGAGCAGAAACTCTTGAAGAAAGTTGTTGATGCCAAAGTTGTTTGCATTACTTTTAATACTGTAATAATACTGTAACTGACTGTAAATCTAATACAGTCAGTCAATAGTTGCTGTAAATCTAATACAGTCAGTTACAGTATTAGATTTATGGGGGAAATTAGTACTTTCTCCCCAAAGTGCTAGTGCACTTTTTCAAAAATAGGTCCCAATTTTTAAACTGCCTTTTACTAATTTAGCTTTCTCTGATAGTATCATTTGCTTGATGATTTGAAACATTTAAGTTTGGGAAAGGTCTTTCACACTAGTGTCTGTGTTGTCTGTTGGGTGTTCGCTGTGTCAGACTTACGTGCATGGCCAGGATGCTGCGCGGGATGAGCTCCCGGTACTGCCGGATGGTAAAGTGCCACGTCTTGATCCTCATCAGATCATCGAAGGCAAACTCCAGTATCAACCGACCCTCTGTGCAAACCTGGAGAAAGATTCCATATTTACTGTTAGCTGACATTTTTCCTCATTCTTATGTTTCTTTAACTGACTGGTGTCAAATCATAGTAACACAGAAACCAAAAAAAAGTCAGTTTATTGTTCAAATACAATTTCTCTAAAAATGCTGGAATTGTTTTGTCTGAATTCTGGAATTTGCTAAAGGACTTTTTGAGCGACTATGATCCCAATATTTACTTTGTCCGTGGGCCCCTAAAATGCAAAAATAAAATGTAATCTGCAGAGGGGTGTGTTTACACCAGAGACAAAAGAACTCCAGGTCAGAGAGAGTTGCCAATTAGGAGGAGACGGAGAGAGCCAGAGAAGGGGAAACTGAGAGGGGAAAAAACATTATTTCGGCCCTTTAGCTGAATCCAGCTCTTGTCGGGGCTCTTGCGCTTCCCTGTATTTCGTTGCTGTGACAACCAGGCAAGAGGCAGGAGAGAAAGAGAGAAATGGAGAGACAGACAGAGAATGGGGTGGGGGTGGGGGGTGAATCAGCTGATTAGTTGGCATGGCAACAGCAAAGATGTAATCCCACCAGACACACTCTAATCAATGCCCCCAGCGCAGATGGTCTCCTGAGGATCAACAAGAAAGAGGCTAGCGGCCATACTGAACCCCCCCACCCCAACACACAAATACACCCACCAACCCTTCACACCACCACCACCCTCACCACCCCCCCTCTACCCCATCCCCTGTTCCCAGCCAACTACCTCTGTAACTCACGTGCCAACACACTCAGTCATACCAAAAAAGAAGAAGAAACAGAATCTCACTGCATGGAAAACAGACTCTCTGCTGTTTCAAATAGAAAATTAGATACCGTGAAATGTTCCCACTTTTATCAAAAAACCCTGTTTGCTGATATATACAACCATTAGAGAGTAAAAGTAAGAAAAAAAAAGTTTTGTTCAACAGCAAAATGTTTATACAGACAGAAACTTTTAGCAATAACAAACATGTAGCAATAACAAAACACATGGTCAACAGAAATAATCATAGCCAATAAGAAATAAAACGTTTATATGACTGTTGATCTATAGCATTGCTATGATCTGAATAAAAGGTACAGCAAACCATCAACATGCTCAACAACATACTCAGTGTAATTTCCATTGTCATATAAATTTGCATGTCTTCTTTTCTAAATACCATTTTAAAATTGTCCTTAACTGTAATGTAATTTTTTCACAAGTTGGGTTATCTGCTCTGTTATAGTTCTGTCTCTCTTGTTAAAGTCAGACTTGCTGCACTTAATAGTAACATTAAAAAGGACAATATGTCATGAGAAACTTGGGATTAATTATTTGATGTCTTGTTTAATGTGGTTTTGTAGCTTGGAAAGTAAATCTTTTAAATGAGTGACACTTCAGTGTTTAGTTTGATATATTTACCAGAGCTGGAGGATTTTAAATTAACTCTCTTGTTATATTTTGATATAATTTAGTTACTTATATTTCCTCTCCTTTTGGTTAGTAAATTAATTTAATAAATAATTGCCTAAGTGAAAACAGAGTTAAGATAATCCATAATTTGAAGGATTATCTTAACTCTTCAACCTGCTACGAAACACTCCCTGATATTTTCTATTACAAAAAAGTATAAAGGCAATGATTTAAATTTCAATTTAAAGTTGAAATACTGTTAACAGTCCACTTTATTAAAATTAGAATCAGAATAAACTCAACTTTGGCTGATTTTTTTCTTTTTTTTTTTTTTTTTTATTGCATTGCATCCTTTTAATTATATAGTGGATTATTTTTCTAACCCCCAGCAGCATATTTAAAAATAAATATTAAGGCAAGTATGAAAGAAAAAAAAAACTATTAATTCTTGACATCATTTCTGAAAGTTAGGTCGTTTCTCTGCATGACATTTACCCAGGAGCAGTGAAATAACTTGAAATGTATTTACCAGTGAATCAGTGTCTTATGGTGCTTTCCAGGTCTATTGCCTACAGTGAAACAACAATGCACTATTGATTCCTTCTTCCATAGTGCCTACTGTGTCCTTAGTACTGCCTTCTAATATTGCTTCTATATCTCTCTGCAGTCCTTCTGCTTCTATGCAACCCATAGATGAAATCATAAATGGCTTAAATCAGAACCAGAGAAAAATACTGCACTTTAATTGCCAAGCCCAATATATGCACAAGAATTTGTCTTTGTGGTGCTGGTGCAGAGACAAAATTGCAGCCAAGGCTTCATATTTTCCATGAGGAAGATTCAATCACACAAGCTAGTTATTTCCCAACAGCAAAAGTCAGTTGGTTAAACCTCATATTTTCTCAACAAAGCTCTAGCCTATTATGTTTTAGCTAAACAGCTTTCCCTTATGAAAAACTAAAAGAAAGAAAATCCAGATGAATTAAAAAGTGTTCCATTAAATGCTACAGCCCCTCGCAAAGTTCCCATTGATTTAAGAGCAGGGTCATAAATCTTGCACACAACGGGGCTGAGATCTCTGGCTCAAAAGAGCAAGAAAGAATAACAGTGTCCCGCTGCGGAGACACTATTCAGTACTGCGCCTCAACCTGACAATCAATTAACGGAGCAGATGAGAGTCATTAAATTGAGTATTATGAACATTTATCACAACTTCTGACAAATTTGTTGACTAAATATTCTAAGTTAGAGTAACTAAGTGGTTAATATAGGAGGAAGGGCAGATTCTGTCAGCATGATGGTATTAACACACAAATATTTAAACCAAAATAAATAACATGAGTAATTGTTTTTATTAAACACAGGAAATAAAAGATTATTGCAACTACTGCTATTTGCTTTTGTAGAAAATGTATATTTATTTGTTTGTCTTACTGGTCATCAAAACAAACTAAAGCTTTAAATTAGGAACTGATTAACTAGTTCCTATTTAATCAGCCAGGTTGCTTGACAGACATAAATCATAAACATTCATGTCACTTGTTCTGTGCAAACAGCCAAAAGTGTTACCATAATAAGTGTTTTAAGGGGCTTGTTCAGGTGGGATTTTTCGCAACGATATAACTATAAAGAATTTCTAATAAATAACTTTGAACTTTTCAACAGAAAAGTGCAGCAGTCATTTTTCAGGCAGCTGGAAGGCAGTGCACAGCAACAGGGATTAGATGCAGACACTCTGGTCCTGGAGCATCTCCCGATGCCTCATTGTAATGACTTTAAACCATAAAAACTCAGTTTAAAAATGTTGATACCAGTAGCTAAACCAAGCCTGTATTGCACTGTGCAAAAATACAATAAGTACAAAAAAAGTAGAAATTGATCTTGATTCTGCAGTTTTAAAACTGTTTTATCAGAGAGATTAACTACTGTTTTGTGCCGCATCCAAATTAAACATCTAATAAATTCATTGTTTATTAATTCTAAGGAAATGTAAATGTAAATTGAATTAATTTCTGAATGTGAAAATCACCCCTCATAATGTCCTTGAAGAATAAGGCACTGAAAGTCTGTGAAACGTTTATGACTTGACACACACCCCCAATCTTCAAGATGAGTAACAGTAAATCATAAAATGTATAATAAATAATAAGAAATATCTATTTACCAAAAATTCCTTGGAGATAGTCTGAAACGGCTAAACCTGTCACAAAGTTGGACGAGGAAGTAAATGTATCGTAGTACACACAGACAGGTGCGTGGACTAAAAAAAGTCCTCAAAATTTATTGCCAGAGAAATGTAACAGAGGGGATCCAGGGGTTCACCAAATCTCCATAGTGATATATATATATATATATATATATATATATATATATATATATATATATATATATATATATATATATATATATATATATATATATATATATATATATATAAATATATAATCTAACATCTTTTCTAGGTCTGCCAAAGACTGTGAAGGCTGCTCTGAGTCATGAAGTTAAAATACAAATGAACAGCTTGTCTGTTGCATAAATTCTGAATAATAAAATCTGTGGGGTTTTTTTGTTTGTTTTTTTAACATTAATTCAGGCAAATTTTTTAACTGATAATTGAATAATTCACATTTGAATGAATCAAGTTTCAAACTCCAAGCTTATATTAAAACGAGAAATGATGCAATTTTGTCTTGATCGGCTTTGATCAGTCAAGACAAACTATTTTATTTATTTAAAGCATTAAAAGTAATCATGCCCATCATTCTTAGTTTTCCTTCAAATTATAGATCACTTGATGATTGCATCTCTAAATGTATAATTTGTCCTGCTTTAAGTTAATTAATGTATCCGTTTGCATAATCAAAGCCCAGTTAATTAATATTTATACATAACTTATCAAATTACCAAAGAGGTACATACTTGAATGTATTCAATGGTAATGAACAGAACAAAAACAGTTTGGTAAAAATCTCTTTTCATTTTTAGCCATTGGTAAAACATCCCTACTGAATTAGATACACTTGAACTGAAACCATTGTGTCATAAAGTTGCCTTTTCCTCTTTGCTTGCCTCCCAGCATGCAGAAACCCCAGCTGGGCACCAGTAACAAGGACCAAGGCCTCAGAGCTAACACACTCCGGTCAGGGAAAGCAAGGCCTGCTGGGTACTGAATAGAGGTGTTGGGATACTGGAAGGTGGCTGAGAGGTTGGGAGCTTTTGCTCAAATTGGCACCCCGTGTCACCTTGTCAACACCTCTCAGCCTTGTGAGTCGCACACACACATTTTCCACCTGCACCCAGAGAGCTCGCCCACTCAGAGAACCCCTGTATCTCCACCCATTCGTTAGATTATAACACTCCGCCGTAGCAGGAGTGACATCAATTCAGGGAGAGAAAAAAACTCAAGAACATGGAGTGCTGAACAAGAAAGTCTTTACATCTAGCTTGCATTTATATTTCCACCAGTAAAATTAAATTAGGTGATTCTGGAATGCTGTACATTTTCAACAGCATTGTTGCAGATAATAACAATTTACAACGCATCTCTTATTACAAACTGTAGCCAATGATGATTAATAACGGGGTCTATCAGTATTTTCTGCCCACTTGAAACAAATCCTAAGGTTTATCTTTCATTGTAACTACAGAAGATTTGTCTAGAGGCATAACATTAATTAAACTAGCAGTTAGAATTTAACCAATGAAATTAAGAAATTAATGCTAACAAATTTCTTAAGAAGTTAAGAAATTTGTTAGCATGCTTGACTTCAGTGTTAGAGTTTTAGCTTAGCAAACTGAATTCATTTTAATCTTCAATTCTTACTTCAACACAAGACAGATTTTCAACCTGTCTTGTGTTGACCTGTAAACACTTTTTACTGGTCACTTTATTTGTTACCCTGACTCGTTCTAGTATGAACTCCCTTCTGAGCTTTAGTTCGCTCTTAATTATTCATGGCCTTATTCTGACAAAGTCTCAAAAACATTCATTAAAGATATTGACATGGCAGCATAGAATTAATCTTCACTGTCACTACATCCCACAGGTTCTCCGATGGATCCACATTTGGTAACTGTGGAAGACATTTTAGTAGTTACCAAAAATGGCTTCCACATTTTTGGAAACTACTAAAATATATTGACTACAACCATCTGTGAATAACTAAAATCTGCAAATACTTGAGTCCCCATCTTAAAATGGGGACTCAAAATGGGGATAATTAATAGTTCCATTATCCAATGACTGAAGATATACCTTCAGTCATTATGCACAGTGGAAACCATTCAGTAATATAAAAAAGGACAGTTTTGCTGGATTGGCTGCTTCAGAAACAACACAAGGTAGGATGTGAAGTAACATTGCACCAAACTAATTCAGCTTTATATTGTAGATATGCTCAACAAAACATATCACCGACTAAGTAGTATTTCCACCCATAATTCAAAGTTGCGTTCTACAGAAAAAGATGCAAATAGATGTGTAAAATTCGAATTGAACAGCAAATGCACTCTGAAATACTACTACTGCAGATTTACAAGGAACACCAACTATTGGCCAGTATGTTACCAGTATAAGAAGATATCCACTGCAATGCATTTGTTGTTTCTTGCTGTTTTGATTTTATGTTCATGGTGAAAGGGTTAAAATGCACCCATATGTGAAGTTTTTTGTTTCTGTCTGAGATCATTACAGGATTCCCAGACTAACCAATTAAATTGATGCTAGCTGTGCTTTTAGAACTCATTGAAAACATTTAAGAAAAGCAACATAAATCCAACTCAACTTTTAATATACCACAATATTTTTTAAAATATATGCAAAGAATTAGACTTTATGAAAGACGGACGGAGGAGCAGAAAGAGACAGATACAGGCAGAGAGAGAGAGAGAGAGAGAAGTAGGCAGAGGCAGAGCAAGCGCACGAGTTGGGAGCTGGGGATGATTTCTCCAGGGATGAAGGATGCGGGTGTGTGTGTCTGTGTGGTATGTGTGTGTGTCTGTGCGTCTCGAGGGAGCGGGGTTGGGGAGGGAGAGAGGAAGAGGGAGGGGATGAGAGAGAGAGCGTTGGAGTAGAGAGCGAGGGAAGAATGAGCGAGCCGGCAAGGCGGGGAGGGGGATGAGCAAAGCGGCGGCGGGGGTGATGTGCTGTGGTGGTGGTGTTTGAGGGAAAGCGAGGCGAGGCAGAGCTGATTGAGATTCGGGCCTCCAGAGCTGCAGGCTCGCTGCTGCCGCTGCTGCTGGGAGCTCAGACAGAACACGCTCAGTTATTGGAATTTTTTTTTTCTAATGAATTAATTCTTCTCATCCAATTTAGGTGAAGATGAAAAGAGAGCAGGGCTGCAAGCATCAAATTTAGCTTTTTGTTGACCGGGCCTAGCCTGCTCTGCTCCCATTTTGTATGGTTAATATCTGACACTTGTAATATATTATAGCTTTTTTTGGTCCGCTGCTTTCAAGAAGCCTTGTTTACAAAAAGGAGAGAAAACTCAAACAGCAACAACATGAAAAGAAATTTCCTTTTTCTATTACTTGACACATTCCATTCTTATTTATTAACATGATAACAAAAGAGCTCCCCTCGTTCCACTTATACTAAAGTATAAACTTGTTTACACATATGCCAAAACTCCACCCTTGCCTACAAAATTTGCCCGTTTTTCTCCTCTTTAGTGAAGCTAACCATTTATTCATGTAAATACCTGCCACATTCAAAATAAGAGCATGATTGAATGAAGAATAATGCTCAATGCTAGAGTTAAAATACATTTTCTATTAAATTGAAGTTAGTTATGGTGATGATTAAGCAGATGTTAGGAATGATAGGTATAGGTAGATGCAAGCCACGGTTAAAGCTCCACCTTGTTGCTGCAGTTATTGCGGTTAATGTTGTTATAAAGTAACTTGAACTTGAGAAAAAAACGAAAGTATTTATAAGTATCTGATTTCTAAGGCAATATCAACATTTTGAAGGTTCTGATTCATCTCCTTCAGGATAACTCAACATGTTGTGACATTGTTTCTTATCTTGCCACAAACACATAATGACTAAAATTAATATTTTAATGATAATAAAGCATAATAATGTTAAAATTCAATAAATGAAATAATATTTCAACAAATCCTACATAAATGCTTCTAGGATTTTAAGTATGGGATCAGAGGTCAGTAAAGTTGATGTAATTATATGTGTTAAATTACACAAATATATAAACTCAGTTATAGGTTAGAAACTGTCAGAAGACATGTAGTTGAGGATCTTTCTTTGAGCAAAATCTAGTTTTACCTAGCTTAGCCACGATGAAAATGCTAATGCTATGCTTTTTGAGGCAGTTATTGCCAATTTAGCTGTCATTGCATGATACATTATTAATTACCTTATTATGTTTTAACCCTTAATCACAGGTATTGTTTTATAATTTCTTTGTCACATATAACAAATTAAATCACAAAAATTATTTTGTTAACTAGAATTTAACTTAAGTTATCTGAGTAACTTTTAAAGACTAATGACCATCTGGGCCATAATGTCCAAAGTCTATGAATATTATTTAATTTTATAAATCACAATGCAGTATCATTTTAATACAAGAAAGGGTATAATACCTGTCAAGCATTAAAAAATACATAAAAATCAAATTAAGCTAATTGGAGATCAAAACTAACAACCACCTTCCAATGTTTTATTCCCAAAAAAGTTAAAACTCAACTCTCAAGGTTTTTTTTATTCACTTCATAGTCTCACAGCCTTTGAGAGGTCAACTAAAAAGTTAATTATCTGACTCACACACACATACCCACACACCCCCCCCCCCACACACACACGCACGCACGCACGCACACACACACACACACACACACACACATGTGAGTTAGTGCGCACTGTCAAGTTCTGAAAACAAGAGGGGTGTATAGCCATTTAATGTCAGAACAATCTGGTCTGGCGCTTCAGCTCAGGATTCATGGTAGAGGGAACATAGAATCCCTTTAGCTCAGCTGCTTGGCACTGACAAGGTATCTGGCCTCAGATTCATTTAGACAGTCAGCAGAAGAACACTGAGAGTCAGCGAGCCATCTGGATCAGACCGTGGAGGAGCAGATATTCACTCCACCTCACAGGGGAATTCTGTCCCCAAAGACAAAAGCCGGTGAGCACAGCATTATTGCTTTCAGAGGACCTTTGTGTCTGCTTTGGATCATTTTACCTGTGCAATTAGTGTTTCCTCTCCTTTTGCTTGGTTCCATCTGTGTGTCAGTTACAATACAATCTAAACCACACTCCGCAGGCATCTTACTCCGGTCCTGATAGCTTTGCCTTTGGAGTACCTGTAGGCTTGAGAATCAGTCTGTGGCTTTACCACTGTAAATGCCAGAGGGCAGAATGGCCAAATTTCTAATAGAAGACAAAAAAGTAAAAATAACCACACTGCTTGGAACAAATATTGGGCTAAAAACAATGCTTCGCATGGTTTAAAAAAATAAAAATAAAATGAATATATATATATATATATATATATATATATATATATATATATATATATATATATATATATATATATATATATATATATATATATATATATATATATATATATATATATTATATATATATATACAATATACAATGATTGTTTTTATATTTTTACTCATATTTATATTTGATATGTATAAACATTTTATTTCATCATAAAGAGAGAATAATCATAAAATTCACTGATAAACTGACATAAAAAGCTCAATTTGGCGCTGCTTTGGTCAAGAATAGGCATTTAAAAGTAGAGGAAAGCGTTTTTTTATTACTCTTTGATAAAGACACAAGCACCTTCCTGTGTTTGACAGTGAAACCATCAAGTTTTACTTCAAACAGCAGAGACAGCATGAAAGAAAGAGGAAGAAAGGGAATCAAAGGGTTTAAATGGGTTTGATCTTTAAGCACTTTAACACCTTGTCTGGCCATTATCATAGCACACAATCAATTATTTATGGAGAGAGAAGCTCAAGGGTCAGATGTTACCTTTGTAAACATTGGCTTCCCATGCTGGGTGACCATGGTGCACTGATCACAGTCCAGGGTGATGCAGGAGTTGTGGAAGGACTCCTTGGAGTGTTTCAGGATGTAATGGAGCTCGGTGACGCCGCCCTCAAACACTGTGCTGAAATAACGGGGTATCAACGTCCGGCCGATTGCTGCAGGGAAGGACAGACAGACATGACAGATATGCTGAATACTGAAGGAGCCCAAACATGAAATGATGTGTAAAAGATAGGATCAGCTTATGGACAAACAAAAGGTGCTGTTGCACACCAACAAAATTCTCCATTTCAATGTATATTTACTTTATTTTTACTCTCTAAACTTGCAGGTCGTTTTTTTCTCAACTGACAGGATTATAAGGTTTATAAAAGTAGCTTAATATCTTGCTTAAGGACCCTTCTGCATGTGATGTGTTGTTCATTTAACCAGTTATATTCCAACAGGGAGATTTTGCCGCAGCTGCCTAGGAATTTATTTGTCTATTAGTTAAAGGTTGCCACAGTCTTTTGGAAACATTAATAACCACTTCAACTTTTGTTTTTTATTGCATGTTACAGCCACTAACCCAAATGCATCTTATTGTAATTTTATGTAACAAAGCAATATAAAGTAGTGCTTAGCTTTAAAGTGAAAAGAAAATATATACATGTGTTAAAACTTTATGATAAAACCAAAAGTTGTGGTTCATAAATGCATTGAACCCTTCCTGAGTCAAAACTCAGTAGAACCTATAATTATAGCAGTATATCTTTTGGGGGTATGTATCTAATAACTTTGCACATCCACACACTGAAAGTTTTCTCCATTTTCTTTGTGAAATAACTTAAGCTATGTTAGCCTGGCTGAAATCCTCTATTCTTTCTTCACACAAGCGTCAAAGACTGTCGACTAGATTTAAACCTAGACTTTGACTGGGTCATTCAAACACATGAAAATGTACTGATTTCAACCCACATCATTGTAGATTTGGACGCATACTTAGGTTTATGGAACAGAGTGGTAATTCGGTGATGTAAAATTTATTTATTTCATTCATACCAAAATTATATTTACTTGTAATAATCTTACAGGTACATCTTGAATGCCCATACAAGTAAACGGTATTGGGTTTGTGTCCTGTTGAATGTATTTGTCAATAGAAAGCCCTCTCTTTGTTACTTAAACTGCTTTGCTTTCTGAACCTTAAAGGAATCATCTAGTGATTCCTTTAAGCAGCTCTTCAGCTTGTTTTGAAGTTCTTAGCTGCAGCAGAGAGACAATTAGTTTGGACTCTGCATTAAAAACTGGAAACAGCAGGAGGTAGCTGGCCTGGATGCGTGCCAGGACTGGAGCTCAAAATCAACCTATTATTTTTGCACAACACCTGTGTGTTATCAGGTTAAACAAATGAGATAAAGGGAGATCATTACACAACTTCAGAGAGGCTGGTTTGAACTTTGGACAGAATCATGCTATTTCCTGCTTCTTGGAGATATTTTAGGGAAGACTAATTGCCTCCTGGCTCAGCACACCAACTGTAATAAGAGCGCTATCTGTCTGTTTTATTTTTTACTTTCAGGAGGAATGTAACTAGAATTTGTGAATTTTTTTCAGATTCTATCCAAAAACAAACAGTGAGCACGTGCATTGTTGCAAATAAATATTATTTTAAGTTACAACATATATCACAAAAATAAGATTTAATAAATATGATACATAAAAACATAAAACACATTCATACATTTGAATGTGTGTTTTGATAAGGTTTGTTTGTCAGGTGGTTTAAAAATGTTTTTTGTGTATTAAAAATGTTTTTTATTGGTATAATGTATTATCATTTTAAATGTTGTGTTTTCATTCACTTTATAGAGAAAATAATCATAATTAAGATAAATAAAGGCTGAAAACAGACTGTGTGCAGTTATATTATATAATGTGTTTCACTTAGAGAAGTGAGTTACTGGAATAAATATTCTAATGTATTCAATGTTATAGAACAAACTATATTTTAACTTAAAAAAAAAAAAACTTAAAATAAGTACAAAATAAAAAGCTGCTAACAGCAAAAACGAAGAAGTTCATCTTCGTTTTTTGCGAAGAAGGTTAACTTCACGAAGAAAACCACAAAGTGATTTTCTTTGTGGTTATCAAAGAAAATCCCGTTATTTTGTAATGGTTTCAGATTAAATTATAAATATGAGGAATCCATAAAAAGCTTGAAGAAGACAGGAGCAGACCAGGTATTCCAATGACTTAAACAATATTTTGTGTTTACTGTATGACACCATTAAATGCATGTCACTGACAATCATTGGAGCAGCTGCTTTTAATTAGAACATGAAAAGGTGAGTCTTGATGAAACTTCAAAATGATTGTAAATTTAAATATATAATCATGAAAAAACTGACCTTCTAATTGAGGTTGGACAGAAATATGAGCAGTCAATTCAGAAGACACTATATGGATATTGCCGCTGTTATTGATATAAGCTTCAGCATTTCTGCCACTAAAATCAATACTGGCAGTAATAGTCCATCCAACTAGTCACATATATTTGCATGCAAAGCAATAAATGCATTCCACTTAAAATATTCCAGCAAACCAAAGTTAGCATCCAAGCATTCTTTTGTGATATTGATTTTTATTGACGTTTGCAAATTGATACTGTTGGAGAAATTGTGATATTATTAATCAATTATTTGTTATTCTCATTGATCTTTATAATGTATCTTTAATTGATGCTTTCCTTAAAGTTAATCTCATTATAGAATTAAGAATGTTTCTTGTATTGTTGATTTACTCTGATTCCTTTCTCAGAAGGCCTCACTGACAGAGAGCAGAAACAAAATCTTCCTGCAGGTTTACCTCTTGGTGAAGAGCTCTGCTTCGGTTGAGTTGCTGGCCTCCAATAAAACCATCATTGCTAAGATCACTACATATTTTATTAATCTTTGTGCCTGGAAGGACATTATCTAGTACAGAATGATTGTGTGTTAGTTAGTGAATAACATTTGACGCTGTAGCTGTTTGCCCCCTCCCTTTAGAGCTACAGCGTCCTTGTGATTAGGGATCCTAGAAACATAAAATAGAGGAGCAGACAAAATGTGCTTCAGATCGGTAGGAGATTGTAACTGAAGCACATCTCTGTCCGTTCTCCTCGCGAATGAAAAAGAATCTAACTCTTTTGTCTTTTCTGTCTTTGTTAATGTATGTTTAACAGGTGTTAACCCTAACAGATACATTGTTAGAATTCAATCTCCCTTGCCAAAAAGACAGAAAAGTTTTTGGATGTCTTATTTTCTCTGTGTTATAAATAAATCTTCCCATCTATAAGTGAAAGTCCAAATAATTCACAACCCTTGATATTTAAAGATTTGTCCTTAAACAGTAAATGTTTCAGTATATCACTCTCCCAGAACAGGCTATCTGAATGACATGTATAGTCCAGGTTTCACATAATCTTCAAGTATGTAAGACTGCATAAAAAAATGAAAAAAAGATCTCCCGCAGCCTCCCAACAGGTTTTTTTTAGGACAATAAGATTTCACGACTTAGTGCAGTGTTAAACTGACTTATTGAGACAGACAGCTTCTGCAGTGCAAACTTTCTGCAGAAGCCTGAAGAGACAATGAGCAGGCTGCATGATGAAAACCAGAGGAGGAGTCAGGGAGGGAGAGACTGTATTCAGTGGTTTATAGTCCTCAGGCTTTGTCTGGTTCTATCTTTCCTGAGCTAGCTATGGCTTCAAGGAGAAGCACAGATGATACAGTATTCATGCTACACCACTCTATGGATGTGTTGTAAAGTCCTGCCAGAAACCAACTTCTGAAAATGTGGGTGTATTCTACAAGTCTTTCAAATTTTACTTTTTAATCAAGGATATATTTGGATAGTTTTTTGTGAATAAGTTATTTTGTGAAAAGAATAAAAAAACTTACATCTGAATAAGTAGAGGGGTTTAAAAGCAGTGTCTCACCGTCCCTCTACCTTGACAACATAATCAAAAATTCCTCTTTATCTCCTCACAAAGAACCTTAAATGAGGTCACATGTTCTCTCTCTGCCAAAATGAACAAAAAAGAGGCCGTGAAGTGTACGTTTAGGCAAAGTAAGGCATGTGTATTTTTAAAAAGCAAAATCATGCAAGACTTGATGAACACCAAAACAGAAATTAAATAAATATTTACTTTAAATCTTAGTTCTACATCCTCAATTTAAAAAAAGTAAGATGTTTTAATCTTAGCAGACAGTGACAAAGTAGTACTCTGCCATACCTGATCACTGTAACTGTAGAGATACATTGAGGCTGATGGTAATTTAATGATCTCCAATTAACCAATTAAGACATTTTACGAATTAAGGTATTTGTTAGTAAAGTAAGAAAACAGCTAAAACTAGAAGACAAGACCATTTATTCAGAATCTAAAACAAGATTGTTTTTGTTGCACAACTAAATATGAAGATTAGTCATCTGCGCACCACCCCCAGAGAGCATCTGCATCGAACAGCTTTCCCTTGGAAGAAAACCCGCAGCCTCCACTTGTGACTGCAGACCTCAATGTTGCAGTTTCAGTTACTTGTTGAGCAGATGTCCAGAACCAAGAATAACATCTTGGCAGCATATTCTTAAAGAGCCTACTTCTGTTGCTCTTATTTCTCTATAGCTATAAGCTACACACTGTGGTACACACACACGCCTGAGAGCAGCTCTGCAAACACCTGCTTCATCCAAACATCACCGGGCAGTTTCACTTCAGCAAATTGACTTGCTTAAGGGCAGCTACTTATCAAATGCACAGGGAATCAGAAGCGGTATCTGCTCCATCCTGAGCTGATACTTTTCTCTTCTGCCTGCAAACTATTATTGCCCCCACATATGCAAATCCCAGCAGACATGTCTTAAATTTGATTTAAATTTCAAGTTGGATATAATATATTTGCACACTAAAAGGGCAACAATGTTATGAAACCCAGGCTGTACATTGATGCTTAAATAAGAGAAATGGTGAATTATATTCTACCCTAAATTGATTTCTATACATCCATAAGCAGCAATAAAGAAAACAATTTATACATAGCAGATGTCTGAGGTTCCTGGTATAATTGCAATGTAAACATGGGAAATGCGTTATTTATAATCAAACAGGATAAAACAAAATGCGATTAAACATTCTCAAACAAGAGTTCCCATCAGAGAACTTCTGCAGTTTGAAATATTCCTTAGATTGAAACAGTTCTTTGCATGGTAGTCGAATGTGCAGAAGGAAGGACAACAATTATCCAAGAAATGCTAATGGATGCAATGCTCTTTGCTCCACACAGCTCAAGAGGGACCTCAGGTCCTTCCTGCACGTTAATTGGACTCTCATCAAAAACACTTTCAACTGTAAAAATTACACAAATGAATATTTTTGTGAAATCATAACTTTTCCGAACATTTGTTAATTTATTTTATTTTTTGCATTTTTTCAAGTGAATGTTTTAAACATGTACACAATCTGTAGTTTAAAATGATTATCTGCAGGGTGACCAGTCTGTATAGTGGGGGAGTGGAGGGAGATAACTATTGTTCCACCGACTGCAGTTTTCTCCGATCCATAAAATGTTTAGGCCAGCCAATTCACATTTTGGGGAATTCCTTTTTTATTTATTTATGTCTCACAATGTTGGCAACAGTTGGCTGACTGTTGTCAGTTGCCTGTGGTGATCCAAATAGGCAGTCCCAATTTCAAAAAACAGTTTTCAAAGGGCCCTAAGTTGTATTTAACACAATAAAGGTTTGCTAAAATTTCAAGATTCTCTATTCCTAATTACAAAAATCATGGGCAGTCATGGTACAGAAGCCAAAAGAGCGCCAAATATCACTGTTACTCAGGTAGAATTGTTTTAAAACTACAGTTCAGAGCTGAAGAATGGCATATCTGATAACCAGCTGGCTGCAGGCTAGCTTTCTGAACCTGTCTAATTAACCAGCTAATATTAGCTTCATATGCTTTTGTTGCACTAAAAGTAGCAGTGAGCCAACCGGTGATAAAATTCTGCAGAATAAGCATGTAGCACGTTTAAATTACAACTGGATTTAAAAAGTGTTTGCTCTTTAGTTTTGGTTGAGTCTATGTCTCAAAATCAAGATATTAAGCAAATGCTGAAGATGTAATTATTATAAAATTATTCAATACTTTTAATTTGCTATTATTATTTGTTTGTTTTTAGAAAATTTTAGAGCATGTTGGATGTTTTTAGAGTAACTTACTTAAAATTGTGGCATCATTCCAGCTAATCAAACTGCTAGAATCCGATTGGTAGTATGTTAGGGGAAACATTTCTAATAATTGAATACACAAAATAATCAAAATCAATTCCAATAAGTTGAGATAAGTTGCGTTACACCAGATCAGTAAAACAAAAACAGTCTCAGTCCTGATTTTGGCACTGAGAATGTGAACATTTTGGGATTTTCCTGCTCATCTAGTGGAACAGGTCTCTCTTCTTCTCCATGTTGCCATGCTTCAAATCTTCATTATTGGAACACCGGTGCAAAACAAAAAAATTGGATGGTCACATTATCCAACAGCACATGGCCTCTGATTTCAAGCAGTAATAATCCATCTTAGAGTCAACACTCTGCTGCATAGAATTATGCTCTCTCGCTTTCCCCCAGGATGGCTGCTTGGTCTGGAGGCAGTGGAGGTTGGAGGCTGGGGTGAGGGTGTTGGGAGGGTCTAGCCTGGGAATAAAACTTCATTTAGAAGTGAAATGTCCCCTAAGACACTGGCTCAAGAGGATTTTGTGGTCAGACCCGGATGGTAGAGTCTAAGACGGGGATGATGTGAGTGGCTGGGTGCGGAGGGGCAGCAGGGGGAAGAAACAGGGGAGGGTGGACCCATGACTGGCATGTTTTTTAAATTCAATAAAGTCAAGCATGACTAAATAACACATAAAATGTTTGGCATCATGAGCAGCAACTGTGAGGAGGAAGAGGGAAAGAAAGGGAAGGGGGGAGTGTGCTTGGCGTAGATGACTGTGTAAATGATGCTCTTTCGCTCTCTCTGTATCTCGCAGCCTCCCTCACTTGGTCTCTACCACGGTTGAAAAACAAAGTACGCCAAGGAGTGGAGCTGACTGCTAATGCGGAGGAGCTCTGAGGAGACGAGGGGGGAGACGGGGAGGTGAGAGAAGGGTGGAGGGAGGTGGGGGGTGAGGAGGGGTTGTGGAGATTGGGACTGAAAAAATGAGCAAAGGATGAAAGAGAAACAGTAAGAGGAAACTAGGAGAAAAGCTAAAAAAAAAAAAAGTAAGCACTTGTCAATGAGGGAGAGAAGTCTGTCTGTGGGGTAGAAGGGAAAGAGATGGAGAGATTGGGAAAGGGATGC
This sequence comes from Poeciliopsis prolifica, assembly GCF_027474105.1. Classification (NCBI taxonomy): domain Eukaryota; kingdom Metazoa; phylum Chordata; class Actinopteri; order Cyprinodontiformes; family Poeciliidae; genus Poeciliopsis; species Poeciliopsis prolifica. The sequence goes on from NW_026562381.1 coordinate 6,905,081, forward strand.
TTAGGTGATTCACAGATCTGCTCCCTGCTCCCATCTCACCAAACCATGCAGGGGTTTTTGGTTGCGTCTCCTCAACCAAAACTGTTCCAATAAAAGTCAGTGTGCGTAACTCCGGGTGACACAGTGATAGATAAGCATGTAATAGTAGCCTTGCTAGCAACTCTTGGATCATTTCAAGCACGGCAGTCCCGTGTTTCTCCTCAGATAACTTCTTCACTCAGGCTCAAACACGTTTAGGCTCCCTCTATGCTGCAGACAAACACTGGAGCTGGGCTGATTTTAAGTCCTGATGTGTCCCTACATCCCCCAGAGGGGAATTCAACAGGCATGTGTTGATCAAGGGTATTAATTCCAACATACTAACATCTATTGAGTATCTTCTTTGTAATCTTATCCAAAATGTCTCTTCTGACCTGAAGAAAATGAGAGACAAAATGCATTCAAGCAACAAGAGAAGTCCAATTGCCTGTTCTGATGCATTTAGGATTTCCATGTCCTGAAAATCCTGGTCATGGACTCTTGGGGGTGACTGAGAACCAGTTGGTAAAAAAAAAAAAATCTAGTCCATGCATTTGTAACTTCAAGGCTGAACTACTGTAATTATTTACTATTAGGAAGCAGTTAAAAGTCTTCAGCTGATCCAAAATGCAGTATTGATGAAAATTAAAAACAGAGGTCATATTTCTCCTATTGTAGCTTCCCTTCACTGACACTCTTTAAATCCAGAACAATTACATGTAAAGCCCTTAAAGATCAAGCCATCAGAGCTCTGATTGTTCCAGATGTTCCTAACAGAGCATTTCACTCTCAGGTTGCAGGTATATTAGTGGTAGAACGGGTGACAGATCTTTTAGCTATCAGGGTTCTCTCCTTTCCTCACAGTTTTACTCTGTGAGGAAGAAAACCTTTCTATTTTTAAGAGTGAGGGGAACTCGTTTACTAGTTAGCAGTGCCCATCACTGGTCTCTCCTAAAGAAAGCCAAAGACTAACTGCATCGGTTCTCTTTGATCATAGACTTGAAACTGGCTCAAAGATTATCTGCTTAACAGTGTTTCTCTCCTAGATAAGACAAATAAAGGAGCTTCTTCTGCTAATAACTTTTAGAAGTAATCAATTGGCACTATATAAATGAAATGAACTGTAATCGTATCATAGTGAACACTTCAGCTAATTTAAACAGATTCTAAATAAAATATAACTGTACAAAACTACCGATGCTCAGCTTCAAAAACAATGTAATTTTTGTATAGTACGTCTTCTGTATGCTTTACTTCAAAAATGAAAACGATGCATTTAATTAATTAAATGTTGTTGCTCACATGGAATTATTAGCTTTCATTACTTGGCTGACTTTTTTACCTACAGGTGTATTGTTGTTAAAAAACAACAATAACAAAAAGTTTAATCCATTTAAAAAAACCTTAACCATCATAATCACTTTTCGTTAATAAAAAGAGGAATTGTGCTAAAAATAGAAACTATCAACTGAGAGCAAACATGAGCAAACCCATAAATCAGAGGATTAAATTGAATCTGCACTTTGATTTGGAAGAGCACTTTTTTGAAGCAGAGCACATATTGTATCCTTCACTTAAAGATATGCTATCTATCATGTAGAAGACAAACTACAAACCCCACAAACTTTCTTTCCAATTTTATTTTTCCTCTGCACTTTTCTTGACTTCACTCTCCTGCTCGTGTTTTTATTTTTCTCCGCGGTGCTGATTGGCCCGTCTTCAGTCATTGGGGCACTCCAGAGATACAGATTAGCTGGCACTTGTTTGGACGAACACGACAAGCAGCATATGTCTCTCAAGTAATGTGTACCCAAACATGCAATTTACAAATAATTAACGTGGTGTTAATTAGTCACATTAATTCATAGCACTTTGTTGGGATTGTTTCCCCCCGTCGGTACCCAGGACTCCTGCCAGCAGCGTCACTCAGCGAGACAGCAAGAGCGTTTTTTCCACTCCAAAGCCAGAGCGGGGCATCAGAAAACATAAGGGTTTGTAGCTGACATAATACACTGGCAAACACATACATACATTCACAGTGTACAGCCAGGTGTATTTTAAATTCACATAATACTGTGTAGTATTCAGAATATTCATAAAATTCTTGCTCAACCTAGACATTGTCAGCATATGTTGTGGAAGCTATGTTTTTAAAAATGGTTTTAATCAATAATTTATAACAATTGTATAAAATCTAAACTACATTTGATTTTTCAACTACAGTTAAAAAAACACCAGCAAGCAATTTTGGCCTGACTTTTAAGCTGCAGTTTTAAGGGGGGGAAAAAACATCTAGTCACATATTTCTAGTTTCCTGTAACTTTTCAGGACTTTTTAAGACCATAACAACTTTAAAGATATCAACGTTCTTCTTAACTTACTTCATAAATTACATATGAAAGACAAAATTAGGTTTATTTTGTCTTAGGTGAGTTTTGGTTTAGATGAGTTTATTGTTTTTAAACTTGCTACATGTTACATTCAGTGCATTTTGCACTATTAATGATTATTAACAGAAAGCTTTAACAAACTAAAACTGGGTAAATGTGGCTCCAGTACTAAGACCTTTGAGTGGTCAGAGTGATGAGAAAAGCACTTTATAAATTCTGCCTTTTTAACAATATTACAATGGATATACATTTTTTTTACTATAGTTATTAATCAATCAACATTTATTCACTATTGAATAGCTAAACAACAGAAACACAGAAAATAATTTACACACTACTAATTAAATTGAAAATTCCAATTGGCAAACAAACATATATTACATACTGGGCATTAGCTAATTTTTAGTCCAGATCGTATATGAAATATAATTGTATCTATCACTATAACCGTAGGACATTTAGGCACATTAAATTATATTTGTCAATAAAGAAGTTGGAGATGCTTGTTAACAGGTGGGTTGCAATTAAAATAAATTTCTACATATTGGATACATATGTTGTTTTTTTTTAGGAAACCATATGTATCCAAAAAGATACATATGGATTCAGAGCATTAGTGCGACATGATACATTGTGAATTTACTAAATCTTATTATCCACACTGTCAACCTCACATACATACAGCACATCCATAAACACAGACAAACAGCCTACAAAAGTACAGTAATGATTTACCAACGGACACCAGACAAAACTTGATATATTATGCACACCCACATGTGTAGAAAGAAATAAATACATGTAAACATAGAGCGGTGTTCAAAAATAAGTTAACAATAGGCTCATATTGTACACAGTGCCACTTAGATGTTTAAATACAGATGATTTTACATAAATGTCCAAATAGTTTTAGCCAGTTAATTATGCATCTGAAGCATTTATCCTCCAAGGTGGAATGATGACACAAGAGAGTAACTCAAATGTCAGTACAGTTCCCTTAGCAAGTTGTAGATAAGTCTATTTTCTTGGCATTGACTCAAATGTTAAGGAGCCATTTCAAAGGGTTACCAAACCAAAGTTGTGTAGCACAATAATAAATCATTAAAAGCCCCAAATGATCTTGACTTTTTGGATACAATGATAAGATTAAAAAAATAAACGAGTAAGAAGCATGGTCAGTAAAATCTTCTGTATGTAGTTGTACACACAGATGTAAACATGGACTGTAAATACAGAACTATAAAATTAAAACAGAAAAATACAAACTCCTTGTCAACTCAAGTGAAAATGTGCCTTTTTATGGCCATGTTCTTTAGGTTTGATACCAGAAACATAAAAAAACATGTTTATGTTCCTGGTATTGATAACTTCACTCTATAGAGGAAAGTAAAGAGTAAATACTGCAGTCTTCTGTTAAAACAGCCCCAGAACGTCACAGTGAATGAACTGCATAGTCTCAAAAACAGGCTGAAACTCAAGTAAAGGCAAAAAATGAAAGACATTGAGACTGTTTAAATTATTTGTTACAGAGCAGAAGATACCTCTTCCTCTAAAAAGCAATATTTTCAAATAAAAAACCATACAAAACCTTGTATTGGCATTAATCAAACCTGATATTAGTTTAATTTCACATAAAATTAATATTTTATTGTTTTTAAAATTCAGTGTTTAACTCAGACCATTACAACCTGACTGTGCTGTCCTGCCAGTGTTTCTAGCTTGTATTTGTTAGACAACATGTAGTAACTTACATTATGAAGCAAAATTAAGACGCGAGAATGTGTTTGATGCGGGGACAAGAAAGTCAGGAGCACTCAGTGGGTGATTATGCAGCAAATGCAGTTCTCTGAACTGCAGAAAGGGGAAAAATGGGATGAAAATGAGAAAAGGGGAGCGATGGGGATGATCATAATATTTGCAATCTGCATATATTCATCAGACAAAAACCTGATTGGTTTATGACTCAGAGCAAGGCACTTTTATTGTGTTCTGTTATTTTAAATAATTTTTCATTACATCCAACTAAAAGTATATATATATCTATATATAGATATATATATAGAGTGCAGCACCCACCTGTTGCTGCACACTGAGCCTCAGCTGGCAGAGACGCTTTAAAGCTGCAGTTGAAAGTTGAACGTCTGTTCAGCAGCCAAGAGCAGACTCACTCCTCTAATCTCCTTGAGTAGATTACCAAATAATTAGGAGCATTATTACACTTGTTTTAACCTTCATGGTTACTTCATGAAGAGCAAGATGGCAACAAGTCAGTGTAAGTAGTATTGTTCTTGAGAAGAAAAAAAAATCAGATACAACATATTACTATGGCAAGTTTATGCTATAATTTTGCTTTAACTTATGCATTAGCGTCAAAATAACAACAAACAGATGCTATACATATTACAGTAATTGCAATATATGATGTGAAACTATTGTCAACCTTATGTGTATTTCTGAATAAATATTGTGATACATCAAAACTGTGGTATTTTTCCTGCAGGTTATCTTATACCAGCATATTCTGGTCACAGTGCTAAAGCCAGCAAGTGTTTATGTTCTTAAAGGAAACTACAATGACTTAAGGTTAGAGCAAGAACTGGCATACTGTGGTGAAAAGGGCAGAATTTAAACTATTGACTACTCTGTAGTATTTGGTATGTCTTCCCAATAGTCTACCACTGCTCTTTTGAGACATTTTACTTTCCATTGATTCCAATCCCAAGACTTTGAACTTCCCACTTGGGAATTCAAATCCCAAATGGTAAGATTCACAATCCAGACAAAACATCCCAACTGTAGGCTTCAAATCCTACAGTTATTAAAAGTCTTCCGTTAACAACAGAAATTCACAACCTCATAACATAAAGAATATGTAAAATTAGAAGAATTACAAAAGACAAAAACCATAGAACCTTAACCAAAGATACATGTATGCTAATATTCTCATATTTCTAAAAAGGTTTTGCAGATGTTGCCTTGCAGGAAGACAGTCCTGATTCCAGTTTCCTCCTGGTGTCTTTCTACATGGTGTTTGCATGTTTTCCTGGCTGCCTGGTTAAAACCATTGCTTGCTTAGACTCACATAATGTGATGTACTTCAATACACAGAGCTAAAAAATACAATTTAAAAACTGATTATTCCCTCTCAGTGTATTCCATTGTTGATGACTAGTGGGGAGGAACATGCAACGATTAAAACCAAGATGACATATTGATCTGTGGGCTTAATCAATGGTTGATGAAAAATGCTTGGCCAAAGCACATGTCTTCATCGACTCTTATCTTTATCTAAATACCCGTCAGAAGCTGCCATTCCTGAGTCAACTGTGGGGAGAATCAGATCATTGGCAAACTGATAAAGTCAGCTCAAGTTTACTCACTGTCAAGGATTTGACTAACACCACTGCCGCATAGTACTTCACATGGAACATGAAGGAGACAGAATATACTAACAGAACAATATGACAAAACTGAAACAAAGTATTTATTTGTTTACTGCATACCAGTAATTTTTGAAAAAATAAAAACTAGAGTTGTTTCACTCATAATCTATATTTTGTGTCATATATATATACAGATGAACTGTGTGATATTCCTTTACATTTAATTGGTACAACCATGAAAAGCTGCTTTTTAAGAAAACTAATCTATTTTAAAGAAACACTTATCAAGAGTGAACATCCTGTAATTGGAGGAGAATTAAGTCCAAACTTTTTTCTAATAAGGCCAGGATACAGGATACAGAACCGAACCCAGTGTGAGATTCAATGTTGGCAGAAATACAAAATAATCCACATTGTTTTTGTAGAGTTTAATATAATCTAGAGTGGGTTAAGCCAGGCAGCCTGAATTTTAGGAGAAACTGACACATGCGCACAAAGACCTGTGCACATCAGTGCCCACACACTGAACACTCACCAGAATGTGGGAATCACTGCCTAGAACATGAAATATTCATCAATCATAAAACTTTAATTCAATCTCTCTCTCTGTCATTTTAGAAGCTGCTGTATTTTACTTTGTGAGGTAAACAAAAAATAAAATAAAATAGAACTACAGATTTTATTGAAACACATTATCCACATGCACACACCAAACCTCATCATTATGACACTGCAATATGAAAGACAAAGCAAACTGGTGTTCCTGATTTTAAAAAGAAAAGAAGCAGTGAGATCTGTCACATGATACTGTGAGACTGAAATTAAGTGTCTAAAGTTGACCTCATTGAAACTACGGTGCTTAAATACACACACAAGAAAGAACAGCATTCATTTTTAGCTTTCAGAAAGGCAGAAACACACAAAAATCATCAGATATTTTTCTCTAAATACAGTTTTTACTGTTATTTTGCTTTTACCAGGATCCAATAAAAATTCAAATGAATCTTAGCTATGATACATAATTGTGCCATAAAATTGTGCAGGCAAGTGTTACTAGGTGAGTATTTGGTTGGTGACTTGAGGAGTTGTTGTGTTATTAATTAAAAACAGCATTCGAACAATAGTTTTGACAAACAATATTGCTGATTTTCATATTCAGTTAATATGTTTTTTATTATCCATATAATAAATCATACCTCAAGTTCTGCAGTGCAACTTTCTATCACAAACACCCAAAAAATGTTTGGGGTTAAATGAAACGGATATTTATAAAGCAAACTGCACATTACAAAATGCAGTAAAGTGATTATTAGTAGTTCTGTTTGTTAAACTCTTGAAATGAAGCATAATGTTTGATTCCTGAACATAAAACAGTAACAGTTCCTACTGTAAAGCCAACAATCCTGCTAATGATTTCTTCACCCTCCTTCAAGTTGCTGCTGCAAACAGAGCTGGACTGGGAGATTCTGACACGTTTTACCTGATTAAGATTTGCAGAAATTTGCTAAACTATGGGAGTATTTTCCTCAATATGAAAACAGAAGGCCTTTTTTAAAAATGTTTGCTGATTAAAATTTTGTTTGGTAGTAAATATGTTGGAGAAATATCATTAATTTGGCAAGACAGATATGGAAACTCTGGTGTGCTCTTCGAAAATAGACACTGTTCTAAAGAAAATAAACCTTGTAAATGTATTTTATTTTTAATAATTCCTCCAGCTTTTGCTGATATAAAAAAAAAATCAATCTGAAGCATGTTTCACTGAAAACTGGTGTCTCCCTTTAACAATCTCTTTACACATAAGAACATGAGTTTATGAAAACAAGTAAAAACATAATCATAATCACACATTTTTAAATGAATGACAGAAAATACCAACAATTAAACGCCTGCATCTATAAATGTCATCTATAGAGAAAATGTGAGCTGATACTTCTAGAGCTGACGGATGAATGATCCTTGGAGATATTAAGTATTGTTGGTGATATAAATAGAAAATGTCACATATGATATAAATTCATTGCCACTGTTTTATCAAAGATTTTATTGAAACTCTTAGTTTAGTTTGCTTTGATCTAAACTTTTAAATATGATGGCAAAAAAGATCAAATGCAAATTAAAGAAAGTTTCATTTGTGCTCAATGAATAACAATCAAACAGTAAATAAATGTCAGCAATTTAAATAGATTTTTACCGTGAAAATGTCAACCTATTGAAAAGTATTTCTAGTTGCGCTACTAGTACATGGTCAGCCAGAGCCTGCTGAGATGTTCCAGGTCGCTTCAGCTTTCAACCCACCCATGTGTTTACATCTGATTCTCATCTTCCTCTTTACGATACTCTGTAGTTTCTTTAGGTCAAGAGAGACAGCTGACCAACAATGACGCCATCATTATTACATCAGAAACTACTTTTTGCAGTGTGGGCAGGTGGTAAGTCCTGCTGAAAAGCTAGAGATGTTAATTCACATCTTTTTCAAACACTGAACCTTCTGTGAATATGGCTTTATACAGCCCTCCATTCTTTAGCAATGGACTTTGGTGATTTACTCTCCTTGCAAAGGGATGCAATTTCTCATCCAGGAAATTCATTATTGTGACAGACCTAGCATAACGTGTGTCTGTATTATTTGTTACGTTGTAATATAATTAAAAACTCCATTTTGTGTTGTATAAGCTCTAGACTATGAAAATTAGAATAAACATTTGAATTACAACGTCATGTATGAAATGAATCTACATAATATATGAATTTATTTGTTTTGCAAAACATTCAATGACGTAATAAAAATCTAAAACTACAACAATTACAAGCTGCTTCACTGTCAGAAACACACAGTGTAAACAAAATAAAAATACTTTTCTGCTTTTTCTTCTCTCGACATCAACCGGATATTTTTGGGAAACTGAAGTTCTGTCATTTTAGCTTTCCACTTTAAGGGGAAAGGAAGTGATAAGGAAAAAGTGCGTAATGACAGAGAAAGAGAATCCTCCACAGTCAACCTCATCCAACCTCAGGCCACGCATGGATGGTGACTGGGTAACGAAGTGAGCAGGAGGCGAGGGGGGAGGGGTGGACAAAAATCGGAAGTGTTCTGGATGGTGGGGTGTATATCCCCCTTTCACTCCCCCGAGGGCAACCCTCTTCACCTCCATCCATAATTCAGCAGACCTCCCTCCCCCCAGCTGTGCAGACCCCCAGGGCAAAGCTCCACCAGAAGGACAACACGCACAGGAGGAAGACACAAAGACACCCACCACCAGCAAAACTACCAAATACAGCAGGACAAATAGAGGAGCATGCCAGAAGTCAGAGGTAAATCACGTACAGCTTTCCGTATAAAACCACCATGAACGACAGACATTCACCAAACAATCACAGACTCCACTGATACAGTGAATTAACAGCTAACCCATGCAGAGGTTCACACACTGCCTCGGTTTGACTCAGACTCCCAGTGAGCCTAAATCAATGGTAATGAGTGTTGTTTTGCGCTGCTTGGCCTCTGATAACTAAACTCTGATCTGACGCAGCGGTACCGGCTCGGCTCAAACAAGTTACCTCCAAAAGGGATAAAGAAGTTTTTACAGATCCGTGTCAGAGTAGAACTTTAAGAGAACTCCATCAGAAATTTAAGATGATATTCTGAACGACATCATTTAATAACCACGAGGCCTATCACGATAAAAAATAAATCAATCACACGATCAATGACAGTTATCGAACTCATTTATTTTATCGGCTTTGTCATTTCTTCCTGCCTTTTTCTCTTTCTATTGATGACACTGGATGAAAAAAGGCTCAACTCCGGTGCTCTCCACTGATCCCTCTGTTTTTAATTTCATTAATGTAATGTCCAGTTCACACTACACAATCAAGTGAGCTATTGGCAAATAGAAATGTTTTTAGGAGTCGTCTCTCTATGTCAACTAACAGAAGACTAAGTGTAATCTTATTGATTGAAGGGATGGTTTAACATATTACAAGCAGACAAAAGGCAATTGTGAATCTCTTATTTAGTTAGAAATTATAAAAAGGATTAGGGCTACAGAAAATTTTATATAAAATTATAATTCTGACTCTTGAGAATTCTGACTTTAACTTCAGAATTCTGAAAAAAAAGACGGACATCTGTGAGAAATCAGTTTACCTGGAAAATGGTTGCCCCCAGGTGCCCACCTGCATGAAAGTCAAAACTGTGAGATTAAAGTCATTTTTTTCCTTTATCTAATCCTCTTAGAGGAAAGAAAAAGGAAACAATACCCCTCCTAATTAGTGTGTTCAGATTAAATGTTACATTTTTATAGCTTTAGCAGTACTTGAAGTGCTATTGCTACTTCAATAATCTTATTTTCAGGCTTCTGCATATTGTAACCAGGTGTATTAATAAATATAATTACATGCAAAGAGTCCAAAAACATTCAGACAGCAAAAATAAATAACATTAAATAAGTAAATTAGAAGTCATCTTCCAAGTCTTCTTTATTTCAGTTTAACAAACTGAAACTCAAACTGGAATCTTTTAACAGATGAGCACATATTGTTCTGCACTTGCACTGTCACATCATCTGCACTTTACCATAATTGGACCTGCTGCTTCTTCTTCTTTGGTGTGGTTGAGTGCCTTTAGTTAATTTTAGTTGTATATATTATTATTACTATTGTGTGTTTGTTTATTTAATATTGTATATATTTGACTTTTTGCACGGGAGTTGCAATAGAAATTTTGTTGAATCCTGTTCAATGACAAAAAAAAAAAAAAAAAAATGCTATACATGCTGATGCAGCTTTAATTTAAGGAGTTATTCATCAGGAGTGTTCACAAGCACTGCAATAAAAAAATCAAACATTTCTCTGTAAATTACAAAAGAACTACATGTTTGGTTTACATACAATTATGAGGTGCTGTATGTTTAGCTGTGGGTCATTTTAACACTATGATGGCTGAAACTGGGACTCAACCTCCCACCACTTGAGATGCAACAAGTGAACATTTTGCACTTCTTGCTGATTCACAGCCACCTGAGCTGCAACTCCACAGTGGAGTTCATTGTTATGAGATGTTCACATCAACATTTGAGATGCTCGTTCCAGCATTGAGATGCTAGAACACTAGAAAGAAACCTTTTGTCATTGACTCTTAAATATATGCTCACTAAAGAATGAGCTACAAAGCTCAAAAAGTTATATTCCCTGTCATTTTGAGCTTATGAATTTCTTTTACATTGCTGCCATTGTGTCTGAGTGTGTGTGTAGTTTTGTGTGTGTGTGTGTGTGTGTGTGTGTGTGTGTGTGTTTGTGGAGAAAGAAGATTTATTGAAGGATGAAGGAGTGCCACATAAACATTTAATAGCTTAAGTAAAGTGGTGCAGGTCTTTCATAGACTATGGAGACTGATGGGTCTCCAGCACACTGTATTATAAATAAATATGGATTACTCCATGTGTCAATAACGAAGCCCAGGGAACGTCAACATGCACATTTGTGCACGGTCTGAAAGTGTGTGTTTTTGTACACAAGCCAGCACTTTTTCCTCTGCCTTTGGGTCTGACGCCAACATCATCTCTTCCTACAACCATCTGTGTGTTGGGACTTTTGCAGAAACATATGTTAGAGCTTGTTTGCATGTTTTGTTTCATCATGACATTACCCTTGCTTTCACTATGCATTTGCATATGACTGCATCCTGTTGTGTGTGCCTGTATGTGTGGGCAGCATCAATACACTCAGTGTATAGATGCTACACACAAAAATGTGCAATTCTATTTATTATTGATGTAACTTCTCCTCCGTTCTCTTGCAGAGCTCATCTTTCTGGGCTTTCTGAAATGTTTCACTGTTAAAAGCTCGAGTTGCATTTCACTCTTCATTTTTTCATGAGCAGCATGTTTTCTATCAAGACTTGGAACATTCACAAATTTCATTTGCGCAAAACAAAGCACAGAGGTGTACAGTAAGAGACCACATGGGAGACTTTCCAGTACGAGTAACTAAGAAATCAAATGTCATGTTTATTTAATGGAATACAAAAGTGGGGGTTTATACAGATTTAGAAACTAAATAGGAGAAATAGCAACTAATGTAAATTTGCATTTTAGAAGATGTGTTAACCAAGTGAATATTAAATTATACATTTTCAACTTGGTTGCAGGATTTTGATTATTCAGCTAAACAGATTATTCTTTTAAACTTTTTTCCAAATGTTTTACTATCTTTGTTCAAACTACAAAAGAAAAGGAACGAGCAGAAGGAAAGAAGATGAGAAGAAATATAGCTGAACATGGAGAAAAAAGTTAAAACAATGTTGAGGAAAAGAAATTTCAAGCCCTTCAGAGTCAATATTTTTTTTATTTTTGTTTCAGAATAAAGCAATAATCCAAACTTTTGGTCAAATTGGAACATTTTCTATCATTCTCATACTTTTTTCATAAAAGGTGACATATTTATTTTATATTATTAAAATGACAAAGATTCAAAGAAAAAGATGCAAGTTTTTAGCCTATTAAACCATGAACTTCTCATATTTTGTTTCATTACAATCACAAATGTCAGTATTTTGTTATTGGAATTGTGTATGAAAGCCCAGCACTGCAATATGATATAATTAGGTAAAATGAAAGGAACCCAGTTTTAAACAATAAAAACGTAAGGAAATATTATGCATAATGCTACAGATCACACACATGAATATGAAAAAAGATCAAGCAAAGGATGAGAGTTAAAAACAGGAAAATAAAAAAGTAACTGAGAGAACAAAGAGAAATGAAGATAAAGAAAAGGAGAAACTTTGAAAAGAAGCCAGGATGGAAGAGGAGAGCTGTCTGCGGTATGTATTGTTTGTCCGACTGGAAAGGAAAGCTGGTTTTGTTTTGCTCCAGGGCACACAAAGTGTTGAGAAACAGGAAGCCAGGAGACCTGCCCATCCTCATGGACAGCTGGTGCCCTCCGATAGCTGGTCCCCTCTTCCTGTTAGCCACAGTACATACAATGGTTCCCACCCTAATTCAGGCCACCTGGAAAGCAGCACAAGCGGCGGCTCTCTGCAGCCTCTTTTCAGACATGCTTTCAATTAATTGGACAGCAACTGAACATGTCTGGTTTGTGTCTGAATTGTGCCCCTAGAGCATTTCTGAACAATTTGCACTGACAACTGTCTAATATGCTGCAGTCACATTAAGAAGCAGACATGCAGCGCAGCGGTGTGCAAATGTGGCAGACATTTAAAAACTTTAGTTCAACAAGAGAAAATAATGCTCTCATCCATTTGCACTGAATAATTAGTCGAAAGATGAAGTTTCACTATAACAAAGAAATTAAAATTTTCAGATTTTATTTTCAATAAAACAGATCATTTGAAGACAGATTTTCAGGTGGAAAAGTTGGATTTTCTCACCAACTCAGACCTCCAAATTAAAAATGGCCACCTTGAGTATAAAGCTTTGCAATAGCTGCTTTGTAAACAGTTTATTTCCTTGTAATAACTGAGTGATTCACTTTCTCGTACTGTAACATATTCATTAAATGAGGTGTGATAAAGATTTAATGACATACAGATAATCCGAAGGACGGGTAATCATGTTCATGTAATTACGTTTTATAACAACATAAACTCATTTTGTTTTCAGGTAAACCATCAATATTATATCAAAAAGACAAATCTTGACATTTGAATGAAAAGCATTTAAAATCTATCTCAGTCTTATCAGCATTACATCTTTCTGTACATATAGTCAAAGCCTCAAAATAAGTACTGCTCTATAAACAGAGTTTATTCCTATTAAAATGAATGACAATTCTTATCATGATTTTTTTTTTTCATTATAATGATAAAGGGAATGTTTGCACAGATTGCAGTGTTTTGGATATCACTAGTGATTGTGGCTGATACAGATTTTTCCTCTTCCTAAATATAGTGATAAAGTTGCTAAGTTGGCAACAGTGGGGTGACTACTATTAACCGAGCATGTGCAGACGTGACCTGGTGGGCGGGTCTGTCAGTCAGCCTTTTCTCAGAGAGCAAACAGAACAGTGACTGATCTTCAGACACTTGCAAAGTAAAATAAGTATTGGTAGATCTCCGGGGCTGAATTATAAGTGCACTCCTAATAAAAGCTATAAATACCTATCCAAAACTCAAAAACTGCAGAATAGCAGTTTAATATGGAAACTATTTCATAGTTTTATGTGCAGGACAGCCTTTTTGGATTTTCAGGTAAGTGATAAGCATAAATTCCCCACTTGGTATTCAGACTTGAAAGGATCACCTCTGAAAATTTCCGAAATTCAAACCTATACATTCCAATGTGGAGTAAAAATGGAGTAATCCAATGGAGTAAAAAAACTCTTAACCAATCAACTGCTGCTAGAATATGTTTTTTTTTCTTGTTTTTTGACAGAAGACAAACAGCTTTGTCTTTCAGAAGAGTAGCACATCTTATAAAAGGTTTAAACTTTTTCAGTTGCTCTTTGTAATTCAGATTTTATAATAACCTAAATGTTTGGATCTCATGGAAAAAGACAAACAAACAAGCTTTAGAAGGCATCTAAATGTGATCATGATTGCCACAATCCATTTTTATGCCTCTGCTGTGAAATGGATAATGCATGAGAACTGATCTGACAAAATCTTTAGGACTAACGAGAAGGTTATATTTTAATGCAAATCCTGAAGCTTAAATTTCTCCCTGGTGGATGATCCTTAAATAAAACAAAAACACAGAAGGTCTGATTTTAAAAGTTGGGAGTTCAAGTGCAAAAAAAAAACAAAAACATAAATAGTCTATCAGAGGAGAAGATGGACCCATTAAAGGCGAAAGAGAGATCTGTTGGGATGCAGTGAGTGTTTCTCTCAGCGTAAAAACAAGCTGATACTATCGGAATACTGATTCACAAAACAACTCTGCAGGGGGCAGTAACTTTCAAACACATATTTTCAGCAAATTAGATTCAAAAATAAATAATCTAACTAGAGCTCATCCTATATTAGGCATATTTCTTACAGAGCAAAATATTAGTACAGCATTCTAGTTAAACACCACAATAGAAAAGCTAAAATACATTTTCATTCAGATCTTTTCTCTGCTCTCTGATTGGAATCACTGCACTCAGTAACATCTCTCTTGAAGTACAGAAAAAAAACTATCCTTTCTTTTTTTAGATTGTAAAAAATAATTTTATTCTCACTTTAAAGCCACTAAATTAAGACTTGAAGAGATGATAGAGAGCATTGGCATCTTCTCTTTGGATGTGAAAAGTCTGCATGCATCTTGTTCTCCCTACAGTAGAGGGCAGAAGGGCTTTCTGAAGAAGTCACGACAAGCAGGACTTGTGAGGAATGAGCCTGTGAGCCTGCACGAGCAAGAGGTAACGGTCTGAGAGGGGTGAAATGGAAGAATAACAGCTTTTATTTTAGGGTGCGAACGCAGACAACTTTTAATACCACTGAATTTTATATCTTGCATCTTAGATCTCTCAAATTAAATCCAAACTTTACAGAGTTTGGAAATATTTAGCAAATAGGATATTTTTTTGTCAACACCTCCAAGGTATTTTCAGTATACTTCCTTATCAGACAAAATGGAAGGAAATATAATAACCTTTAAGAGTAACATTTTGATTTTTATTTAATTTTCACCCTCGTCCTGGCTTCTAACCTCTAGACTTAAACAATTAACTAACACAACCTTTTAAGTTTTTGGCACAAGATTTCCGATGTTGTTCTCTGAATAAAATTACATTTGATAAACATTGTTTCCATTAGTTCAATATTACTATCTTTTAAACCACTTTAAAACCTGGTTACATGTTTGAAGCTTAAATAAACTGCAAACATTCTTCTTTCTGCGATAAAGTTCTTATCCAAACATTTCTTTCCTTTAGTTACTCATTCTATGTTTTCTGACAGCCTCACTGTCATTCAATCCTCTCACTATTTGTATCTCTGCTTTCAATAACTTTTTTCACTGCAGCCAAAGACATAGAAGCATGCTGGATAGGAAGACAGCTGTCAGTGATATCATTAAAATAGGACGAGCTTGGTTTACAATAGATGGCAGTGTTGAACTATTCTGAAGCAGACTACACAGCAAAGCGTTAAGGCTGGATATTTATGTTGGAATGTATGATTTTTCTCTCTCCTCTGCAGCTCTTTCTCTCCATCTTCTCTTTCTTTGTGGCCAATCCAGGTTCCCAGTCTGGGCTCGACTGTCAATCAGTAACAGCCTACACCTCGGTGCTGCAGCTGAGCCAGGGCCGCATCATCCCACCTGTCAATCACGGCTCTACACCTTCAATCCTTTCCATCTCTCTAAAGCACAGTCGAACACCACCACCCGCTCCCCCTTCTCTCCTCCTTCCTTTCAAAACAACCGCCACCACAGAAGCACCAAGATACCTTTAACTCACAAACCATTCAATAAGACATGCAAACATTTGTTGTTGCTAAAGCTTAAAAACAGACATGAAAATGGATAAAAGGTATGCAGGACTACATACACAGCCACATTCAAATTACTGCATGGATTGAACGCTGTCATAATACATAATCGATATGCATAAAAACATCATTCTAATATCGTACAGTGCAAAAATATAGTGCTTAACAGTGAAGTGGGGGTTTCTACAAACATTGTTCTAACTTAAGCTGGCCATTAATATTTTCATATGACAATCTGCAAGAAAATAATTGGTTATTGTGCACTCTGGAAGCCAAAAAAAAAAAAAACTTTCTTATAGAGCATTGCAGAAAAAATATTTTTGATTTGTATTTTTGATTCCAAAACATTAAGAAAATGTAAATTTTTTAAAATTAATTTTCCTACTTTTCATAAAGATGTTGTCAATATGTAGTTTATATTAACAAAGTGACCCTGAATTTTCAAAAATGTTGCAGTTCTCCTTTTATTATTGATTTCTATTTAAATATGAAATTTAACATTCGTTAAGGCTGCTACTTGCTGCAGCACAAAACTGTCCTCATTAAAACAATAAAAATAAACAAAAATCATAATATTGTGAATTATTGCGTAAATATTTTACAACATTTTGCCATCAAATTGATATCCAATTAAAATCAGGAAGTATTTTCTTTAATTAAACTATGCTGAACAAGATATAATATTTGCCCTTACTAAACATTTGCAATTAATTTATTTTAGCATATTTTTAATCTTTCAGATAAATGTTTTTGACTAAAATATTAGGTTTTGTCCACATCGCAGAAAATTTAGACACTTGTGGGCTCCGGCATGTTTAATGTATATTCTAATGAATCTGTTTTTCAATATGCTCCTCGAGACACACTGCCCTGGATGTTTCAGATGTTTCCTTGGTCTAACACTTTATTCAGATAAATGTAGCTGAGCGAGGGCCTGTTAATCAGCTATTAACTGAAATCAGGTGTGCTGAAGCAGGAAACATCTAAAACATGCAGCGTTGTGTACCTTAGGGACCAGGGCTGGGAAGCGCTGCAATAAATACATTTATATACATTAAAAAGTTAAAAACCATGTCAAATGCATGTGTTTTGAATATCAGATCTGTTCTACATGACTACATAAAGTCATCATGAGCACTCTAATCCATACATTACGACTTCTCTTTTCCTATCATTAATATTGCAGAACTTGATCATTATCCTTTATCACTTGATGGCTCTAATCTTGTGTGGTGGTAGAGAAGGGAGTGAAGATGGAAGTTTGTTTACTTCTTATGTTTTTCTTTTAAACTATATCAACTGTTTTTATGAATAAGCTAGATTATTTATTTCTACAGAAAATGTAAATCCTTCAGCAACTCGCTGTAATTTTTGGTAGGAAGAGGAAAACGTTCAATTTTCCAAAAAAATATATGTTCATTTGCAATATATATAGCAATATTAAATCTGGGCTACATGCAGATTTTAGAGTGATTATAAATATGCTAAATATTCAACATATTGAAATGACTATAATACACAAAATATTGCAGAACTCAGTGGTTCTGCTTATTGATCAAAATGTTCTATTCTCAGTAAAAGCCATTGTTTTGTTCATTCCTAATCTGACTTCAAGGCAGAGGTGCTTTGGCTCATTCCTTCTCATGTAATAAAGTGGCTCCCTTGTCTTTTCTGCCTCCTCATTATGTCCCTATGCTTGCTAAAAGAGAATTAGCCGTGGTCATTTCATCGCTGCAATAATTGCGACCCACAATGCCAGATAACAAGATGAATTGCAAACGCATTGAGAACTTTTTTTTTTTTTTGCAGTTTGCCCTCAACCAGCCCACGAAACATGCAAAGTTTTCTGTTTCTTGTTTGAACTTCTTCTAAAATGAGCCTTGCTCTTTGATTGCATCATAGAGCGCAGCTTTCATCAGATGCTTCATAGACTGTAAAGCGAGGCAAGATACCCAGCCAAGTGTTCAGACCACTGTGAATTAAGACATAATTAAACTAAGTTTTAAACATAAAAAAGTACAAAACAATAGCCGGTACTAATTGATGCATGACTATAGACATTTTGATGGAAACATGTCTCCAATGAGAACACTGATTAAAATTAATCAATCACACTATCTTGAAAATACACATCTTTATTAGCTTCTACTTGAAATGAAACTATAAAATATTATGTCATATGAGAGGCAGAAAAGTCTCAGAGCTCATATTTAGTGCTCAGATCTAAGAAGGGAGAAGGTGAGGCAACAAACAATACAATCCGTCTGAATAATCATCTTATGTTCTTTTCTGTTGTAATTGTGGCTCATATATGAAGATTACAATTAGCAGGCACTGGTGATCTGGTAAAATCAGATTTTTATTAGTAGAACAAGGTGGAAATGATTAAAGAGCCTTGAGTTCAGGTTCTGGAGAATCTCAGACTCATATACGTCATTTCACAAAGAAAATGCTGTTCATGCTGCTTTGGGTAATTTCTGCATATAATATATTTTAAATATTTTAAATATTTAAGAACTGAATAGATAATTTTATCCTATACCACATTACTACTCAACAGGAATATGGACTAAAATATGCAACTTGGAAGAGTTGTACTTGAATCACTTGAGATTTGACTTGGACTCAACTGAAGGTTTGAGACTTGACAGATTTGTGTCATTAGAGCATCATTTCTGGGTTTTCAAAATAAAATCCCTTCTCGCTACTTTTTTGCGTCTTCGCTTTTTCTCATGCCTCACACTTTATTTTGTAACTCATAGCTACGTTTTGAACATGTTCATTAATTAGACTTCAGGACAAACATTTTAAATTCAGATTTAAATATTGGTTTTCTAATATTTTCAAGTCTTAGATTAAGCAGAATAAAGAACAAAAAGTCCAGTTTTATGCAATGTAGTAAAAAGAAACAGACAATTTGAGAATGGGATTAAGCAAACATTAAAAATATTACTTCTTAAAAATAAAAGCATTTCTGTTTTGAATAAATTAGAAAATTTACTTCAACTCTCTTCTCGATTTTATTTAACCATTAATGCATATTTATGTTTTTAGTGAAGTAAATATTTCTTATTAAATTATTTGCTGTCTTTTTACACTATACCAAATATTCAGGAAAAGATAAATGAAAGACAACGAATGGATGTAAGCAAATGTCGAAAATGTATTGATAAAGGTACTTTTTAGAAGCCCATCTAGGGACAAGTGCTATGAATTAGCTGTTGCTATTGCACTATGATGCAAATATTGGCCTGCTGTTTTGTGCAGTTTGTCTATGTCAGTGTGTGTCTGTCCCTATCAAATAAACTTAAATAAATAAATAAAAATATCATATATCAAAAATAGTTCATTATTGGCTGATTTTTACATTGCTCTGTATATAAGTTAAAAAATTTTAACATTTGTAAATGAAAGATCATCAATACTTAATTCAGCATCAAAAAACAAATTTCATTGTCATGCTTTTGTGCATCCATCCATCCAATGCCGTTTATTCTTGCAGAGTCGCAGGGGAACCTGTTGCTGATGCACATCTTAATTGGTTTTGTGAAACACGGTTTATTGGTGCTAGCATCACATCACATGTTTCTAAATCTGGCAAAAATGTTCTGACAGACTGATCTGTTTTGCAAGTTTGCAAATGAATTTCTGACAATTGTTTTTGTCCAGCAAAAATGATTAAACCACAAGCATCTCTGAAATCAATATTGTCAGTAATTGTTGTCCAACAAAGCCAGAAAGATACAATGCAAATCCAGAGGTATCTATAAAAATGTTGTGAAAATCCCACATATACTACTGACCCTCAAAGTGAAATATTCACCTGACAATAAAAGATATTCTACTTTAGACTTCAAAAAAAGATTTTTTCCTTACCCAAACATTCTAAGCTGATTTCAAAATGAAAGTATAAAAAAGGCACACTGAGTGCTCATGAAGAAAACTTCCAGTAGTTACAGCGGTTATTTTCAATATGAGCTATTTCCTTTGAGAAGCCCCGTTTAACAGCAGCTGGAGACGAGTTATGAAACTCCGGTCCTGGCAATAAAGAAACAGATTAGGTAAATTAGCTTTTCTAATTTTTGCTACACTGAACGTTATGAAATTAGAGCACCTCAGACTGGAGTAAAAGAAATGTTTCTTTGTAATTATCATGTAAGCCACTCAAACAAATACGATTGAATTCCAAAAAGGATTGGAATTTTTATTTTTAAGCCTTTATCCGTCACACAATGTGTGGAATTATAAATGTACTGGGTTAGAAATAATAAGCAAATAAAAACTAACAAAAACACAAATAAATATGCCTTAAAAGTGAAGCTGTATTCAAACTAAAACATTTTCTCTTGATTCATTTACGTTTTAAAGATATATTTAATTTTTCAGCAGAAACACTATAAACCTGACAAAGAGGAGCTAAAATAATCTCCGGCATAATCAGTTTTAATCTCTTGATTTTATACCTGCAGTTTATATTTAGAATCCATACAGTTGTTCCACTGCAGTAAGTCACAACCTTTTGTTTTGCAGCATGGCTGCTTCTGAGCCACCACTAAGCACTTCCCACACTGGCCAGTATTGTTCTGACCTGCATGACAGTAGCTACAAGTCTTAAGCGCTTTTCACAGCTGGAAGCTATAGGATTAATTCAGGATGAGGTCACTGGCAGGCACATTTACATGCTTTTCTGTTTGCTATGAGAGAGCAACTAAGCTTAAGTATGAAGACTAAATGCAGAAGAAGGATCTTAAAAACATTTATCTGAGCTGTAGGGCCGGGTGATAAATCGATTGATTAGTTAATCTAATTTTGTTTCATCAATTAGATTTTTTTTAAGCCATATCACCCAGCCCTACTGAGCTGCAAATTGGAAAATATAGAAATAGAGGGTGATGGGAAAAAAAAAAAAACAATCTTATAGTACTAGCTATAAAACTCATATAAATCATCAAAAAGTAATGCCTTTATGAGAATTGTAGCAATATATTTAGTTTTTCTCTCTTGATTATGTAGATTTGGTCCAAAGATGTATCGAGGTTTATTTGTTAAAGTTAAGTCTTTCAATCTGAAACTTCTTAAATTTGGTGGAAAGCTGTTCAGTGAACAAAAGAAGAAAATCTCTTTTCTCCATTGCTGGGATTCATTGGGATGAAACTTTTCCGTTCATCGGAACAAACATGTCTCTTTTTCCAGGTTGCCACAGAGAATTCAGGCTGGAAGAGAGAAGTCTAAGAAAATGTGGAACTTCATTTTAACAATTTTCTTTTTGGTTTTTGAAACAGGGCTGTGTACAAATCAGCAAAATGTATGGGTTTTCTTAGAGATATCTGAATCAGGACAAATGTGGATTCATTTAAAACAGGTGGCACTGCAAAGAGAAGACCAATCACATTCAAGAGGCAATAAGCAATCAAGAAACAATATTAGATGTAGCTGGTGAATGCTAAACTCCAGATTAATCTCCTTTTTCCTAATGTGTCCCTAACTCCCCCAGACTAAAACTGTGTTTTAAAAAATTTAAAGCAGAGGTATCCAGAATGTGACCAGGGGCCATTTGTGGCCCTTCCAGTGATTTGGTGAGCGTACTAGCACTCATGGTTGAAGCAGCTGGACACTTTCTGAAACGTTTCAGAGTCATATTTTCCATTAACAATCTACACAAAAACATGAGATTTTAGTTTTTTTTTATTGTTCATGTTGTTATTATTATGCTACACAGGCTTTTCTGCTCTTGTGCAGATAATGTTTCAGTGTAAAAAGTATGGAGACAAAATGGAATAACATCCTAAGAAAAGAATAGCAACAAGCCAACCAAGACATGTCATGCAAACCCCCCAAAATAGTGAGTTATTCTCATTCATTAAGTTAGATACCATAAGAAACTATTACCTTTTGGTGTATTTATTGTCATTTTAATAAGTTGAATATCTGACATGATGTTGTTTTCTGAAAGCTACAAAGATTTTCTCCTTGAAGAGTCAAATTGTTCAAAGCTGTGACTGCGACCAGAGACCAAATCTCCAATCAGCAGACGTTAAACACTAAAGTTGGTCATAAGAACATCCCTTTAACTGTAATTTATGTAATTTATGGTTATGCACAGTCTTGGACAACAATTTTCAATTTTTTGCTTTTCTTCGACAAACTAGTAAAATTGGAACGCATTTTAAGGTGACGGTGTTTGAGTGAACATG